>NC_134532.1:217926402-218535688 GCF_050624435.1 Tenrec ecaudatus
TATTCAGAGCTCCTTGACATTGCACATAAAGCTGAGACTGGTTGTGTTTGTCCAGGTGGACTAGAGAAACACATCCAGAGACACTCATATGAGTGTAAGAGAGAACTTTATATCAAAGAGCAATTGCACATTAAAACAGCCCAGCCCAGTCCAGCTCGAGTCCATAAGTCCAATATTTGCCCATATGTCCGATACCAGTCTATAAAGGCCTCTTCAGATGCATGCAGCACATGCAATGACGCCGAGTGCAGGAAGATCACAGGCCAGTGGATGGGAAGTCTTGTGGATCCAGTGGCGGTGGAAGCATCTCAGCACGGACAGGGGTCTCCATGTGGCTCCTCCAGCTCCAGGGCTCTAGCGTAGCTCTGTGTGTCTTGTCAGCAGGAAGACCAAGCAGAGAGTGTGCATGGGTCTGGCCTCCACAGAGCTATTGGTCTCTTTCCTGCAGAAATCAAGTTGCGACCTGATTGACAGACTAGACTCCACCCCTTCACAAGTTGACACCAGATTATGTAACAACCACACTGGTCTTTCTATTTCTGTAAAGAAGGCTGAGGAACTTTTGGTCAGGATTACCTTTGCCCTGCTTGATGCTCACCCTGGGGACGAGATCACTGATGACATGAACTCCACAGGGAAAGTGATAAAGAAACCAGATGGCGCCCAGCTATGAGAAAGGAGAACATCTGGGGTCTTAAAGGTTGTCTTCACACAAGCAACCATCGAAGGGAGGCATCGACTAAGCCCACACAAAGAAGCACACCAGCCTGTGTGATCCAAGGATTGTAAATGACAAAATCTAGATCCCGAGGAGGGAATGGTCCCAGAGGCTTAATCGTGAACACGTAGTTTTCAGAAGGCTATAGCTAACAGAAGAAGCCCGGATCCATGTTCAGGGTTCACGTGTGAGGTAAGCCTCTGTTGAACATCCTCTGATCAGAGTCAAGGGATGTGCAGAGCCCTGTGATCAGACCAGGAGCACTGTAAAGTGGATCATGACAGGTGTCCTTAAAGTTTAGCACTGTGTTATTTAATCTCCCTCTTGACCCATTTTAAAATAGTTCTAGTTTTTAGTATTTTCAGCTTTCCTTTTGAATAAGTTCTTCTCTGTTCCACTTTGTTATTGCTGTGAGAGAGAGAGAGACAGAGAGAGAGAGAGAGAGAGAGAGTGTGTGTGTGTGTGTGTGTGCTTCCAGGATAGGTAAATCCATAGAGACAGTATCTGAATTAATCGTTTTTGGTGTCGTGGTTACGAGTTGGGCTGCGATCCACATGGCTGGCAGTTCGAAACCATGAAGCAACTCTTCGGGAGAAAGCCTGGGCTTTCTACTCCTGTAAACAGGTACAGTTTCAGAAATCCACAGGGGTCGCTATTAGTCAGCATTGACTCGATGTCAGTGCGTTTGGTTTCAGGGTGGGGGATATGGCATGGGAGGTGGGGGGAAATGAGGAGCTCATAACAATAAGTACAAATAAGATGAAAGTTGTGGCAGTTCTATCACCTGTCAATTGGTGAAGGGGTGGAGTCTAGTCTGTCAATCAGGTCATAGCCAATGAGGCCTCTGTGTGGGCGTGGCCTTCTCCTGAGGATGCTGGGAACTCCTGTCTTTGTGCCTGGAGGCGGGACACACTTTCTCCAGAGAGACATTCCTGTTGACCAACCACATGGAGCTATGCTGATGGAGCCAGAGCCCTGGGGCTGGAGGAGTCATGTGGAGACCCATGCCAGTGCTGAGATGCTTCCACCACCACTGGATCCACAAGAATTTCCACTCACTGGCCTGTGATCATCCTGCACTTGGCATCATTGCATGGTTGTGTGAGTCTGAAGAAGAATTTATGGACTGGTATCAGACATATGGGCTAATATTGGACGTATGGACTTGATCTGGACTGGGCTGGGATGTTTCTCAATGTTCAATTGCTCTTTTATATAAAGTTCTTTCTTATACACATGAGTGGCTATGAATTTGTTTCTCTAGTCTACCCTGACTAACACAGAAGTGTTCTGAAATTAACTGTGATGATGATTATACAACTCTGCGCCATATAATTATACTATTGAATTTTACGATATGCGAATTATATGCCAATAAAAATTTTTAAAGAAAGATTGGCTTGAATCCATAGTCCTTTTGGGGTCGTACTGACATCCTAACAGGGTTCAGTCTTCCCATCCATGAACACGGGACGTCTTTCCATGAAGCCGTCTTCCGTCCCCTTTAGCAGGATTCCATACTTTTTGCAGCGTACGTCCTTCACAACCCTGGTCTGATTCTCTGGGCTGCTATTATAAACGGCATTGTTTCCCGGAGTGGGGACTCTCAGTCCCAGGAACCCTAAACTGAGAAATCTCCCCAAGGCCCACTGAGGATCCCCTCCAGGACCCACTCCCCTCTGCTTCTTCAGCCTGCAGCTCTTGACCCCATGCCACCCCTGCCTGGCAGGCGACGTGGGCATGCGAGCCTCCTTCTCAGGCCCAGGTCAGAGGGGAGCCCTGAACAGGCTGTGCGTAGCGGCCCACATTCTGAGCACAGCTGGCAGCCCCAGCTGGCTGAGCTGATAAATGGATGTGCTTCTTAAAGGGGAGCAGCCGCTGTCATCGTTTCTATTTGTTTTTGTGCGTGTGTGGGTTTCGGCCCGGCCACAGTGCCTACGTGTGAGTGCCACCCTCTGAGGAAGATAAACGGGCCGGCCTGAGCTCTCACCCGTCTGATACCATCAGACACCACGGGGGGAAAAATACCACAAAATAATCTGCTGGCGGTTTTCTAAATTAAGACCAAACAGATGACCTGCGGTGTATCGGCCCCATCAACCACGTCCTACACACCGCGACTATCTGTCTCGCCGGACGCAGAAGAAGGCTTGCTGGGTCCGCCGGGAGGCCGGGGCCCAGGCACATGGAGGGAGGTGTCTGTGGACCAGGAGGGTGAGACTGTACGCACTCGTCAAACTTCCTGCTGGAAAGGTGGGCCCCTTTCTCTCCTGGGTCGCACACTCTGGAAAGGGTCTACACAAGGCTTGGGGTGGTCCCCCACCCACCCTCCACCAACATCTGCCCCTGGAAAGACCCACCAGCTACCAGCTACATTGTCCTGCTTCGCCGAGGCCAGGCAGCCTGCAGTGGGGTTCCCAAAAATAACAACCCCCCACCCACAACCCGCTTTGGGCCCCAAGGCCAAAAGGGGAGAGGGGCAGGAACAAAGCCCTTCACAGGCCTGTCACTCACAGGGGAGAGACAGGGGGCATCAGGCAGAGCCCAGTGGGGGACTCAGCTCGGGGACAAGGCAGGAGGTCTGCTGCCTCAAGTCTGCTCGGGTGTGTGGACAGGGAAGGAGCCGGCCCCAAGCGTTGGGGCCAGGATAGAACCTGGAGACATCGATCCAGGAAAGAAGAAACCTCTAGAGCAGCGGTTCTCAACCTGTGGGTCGCGACCCTTTTGGGGATCAAAAGACCCTTTCGTAGAGGTCGCCTAAGACCATTGCAAAACACATAAATATTTCACAATATATAGTTACATGCTGTTTGGTGATTAATCACTATGCTCTAAGTATGTTTAATTATGTTCAATTTGTAACAATGGAAATACATCCTGAATATCAGATGTTTACATGATGATTCATAACAGTAGCAAAATGACAGTGATGAAGTAGCAACAAAAATAATATTATGGTTGGGGATCACCACCACATGAGGCACTGTCTGAAAGGGTCGCAGCATTAGGAAAGTTGAGAACCACTGCTGTAGAGGTTCTAGAGGCTGGGACTGGGGTCAGCACCCCGCCACTCCACCCCACCCCACCCCACCCCCGACACACACACACTGGCCAGGGGTGGTTCTAGGGGCCCAGGCAGAGTCAGCACACAGGCATGGGATGAGAGCTGGCCCTGCCAGGTGGGCTGCAGGTCCTGGCACTGGGATGACCCCCCTGCCTGCCTGGTGGGGAGCTTGGCTGTGAGGACCAGATTGACGCCCTGAAACCTGCGCTTCTGTTGAAGCGCTTTGGTGGTGTGGCGGTTGCACACCGGGCTGTGATCCACACAGTCGGCAGCTTGTAACGGGGCAGCTGCTCCGTGGAAGCAAGACTGGGCTTTCTACTCCCATCACTCGCGCGATCCCACAGCCCCACAGCGGGTCACTGGGAGTCAGCACTGACTCAATGGCAGTGAGTTTTCCTTCTGTTTTGGGGTGCCTCTGTGTGCATCTGGCACTTGGCATAACTGTCCTGGTGCCCGGGAGCCTGGCCCCCGTCCCCTGCTCCCCGTTCAATGCCACCCGTTATTTCAGGTCCTGGGGCTTTGGACACACGTGTCAGAATGATAATAGAGATTCTAGAAAAAAGCAGAAGCCAGCTGCCACTCTTAGAGGTCCCAGTGAGAGCCTGCCGGCGACCCTCCAGCCCGTGGACCTTGCCCGGTGCCCGGCCACCTCTTGTCCCGGTCATGCTCAGAAGAATGGCTGGGAGCCAGGCCTTGGAAGCAGGCAGGATGGTAGGGGGCAAGCTGCCCACAGTCTGAGCCCAGCTATGCCTCCTGGCCCCCTTCCATGGGTGTGACCACAGCCTCCCCAGGGCCAGGGTTGCCTTGCGTTGGTTGTGGAAGCAACTACTGGGGGTACTTTAAGGGATCCACATATCCCTTCCGTCACTCCAACCGGCTGGAAGGGGTGCTGGCAAGGAGCATGGCTGGGGCCCACCACCGTCTTCCCATCCACTCACCATCCCCCCACCAATCATTCCCCCACCATCTTCCCACAATCCTTCATCCCATCCCCATCGTCCCCCCACCAATCTTCCTACCACCCAACATCCCACCTACCCAATATCCTCTCCCCCATCCTCTGACCCATCTGTCTCCCCCACAATTATTCTAATCACTGATCCCCTCACTCATCATCCCGCCCCATCACCCTACCACCCTACTTTCCCCCGCACACCCATCTTTCCCCAGGGCCACCATCCTGACACCTATCACCCTACCCACCTATGGTCCTCCGGCCCTCTTCCCATGACTCACTACCCCCAACTCATCTCCCTCCACCTATCTCCCACCTATCTCCCCCACCCATCGATCACCACCCAGCATCTCCCCACCCAACCTCCCCCCATTCCTTGTCCCCACCCCACATCTCCCATCCTCCTGCCGGTACCCGCCCTGGGGCTGTCACTGGCGAGAGGACAAACTGCAGCCCACCCTCAAAATCACCTCATGGGCACTGGTCCCAGTGGGAGCATCTGCCCAACCGTGCGGAGACCGTAGGGGGCTACTTGCTCCTGGGGTCCCATTCTCCCCACCGATATGAGCAGCCTCTGACTTGCCACCCCATGGGCGCTGGCTGTCCTCACCTTGCTGACTGCTAGTGTCCCTCAAAGGGCATCTACCTACCAGCAAAGGGGGACAGCCCTCCTTCACCTCCAGTGCCTGTTGGAGTGGGCAATGGGTCGGCGTTAGCGGAGCATGGTCCCTGCTGGTGAGTGTGATACCACGTTGCCCAGGGCCACATCATGGCTGTCAACATCACCCCAAACTCTGATCCCGGGACTTCCAACTGTGAGCACCCCAGCATGGAGGGCCACCCCCACGGTAAGGCCTTCCCAGGAAGAAGACTGGTGTGGGGGTTGTAAGGACAGCCTGTGCCCACCCTCTCCCATCCATACCAACACTCCCAGCTGCCAGGAGCTGGGGTGGGGTCTGGGGGGTGGGGGCTTCCCACCCTCCAGCTGATTGGTCCCAGATCCCCCAGTTTGCTCAGAGCCTTCCTTTGAACTAAAGACGGGTGGGATGATGCCCCTCTATGAACAGACGCCCACAATCCCATCACCCTCCTTCAAGTCCACCCACCAGGGCCTGCTCAGGTGCCTGCAGGCAGACAGGAGGGGGCCTGCCATGTGGGAGCAAGCAGGCAGATGGGAGGGGTGTGGGAGTGGGGTGTGTGTGTGTGGATAGTGACCTTGCAGAACCAAGAACAGCAGCCCTGGGAGTCTGAGGGAACGGCCAAGCACCCCCACCCTTCCCATCAGCCCCCTATCCCATCCTACCCACACCAGGGAAGTCCATGGAAGCTTCACACCAGAGTCAGGCTCTGCCCACACGGCCATGGGCGGGGTGGGGGGTGGGGGGGCAGGGCTCACCGCGCGGCCTCGTGGGGCTGCCCCCCTCACGCCTGGCCGGGCTCCCCCCACCTCGGTAGATCAATAGCGTTGGGAATCAGGAAAGGGTCCAAACAAAGAAGTGGGCTTGTAAGTATCCGGCTTGTATCAGCTGATAAATGGTCCCCTCTTTAAGGGACTTATCTCTTTAGGACTCTCGGGATGAGGGATGGCGTCATTTGTCCTGTTTGCTCGTCTGGTCCAGCCAAGCTGGATCTATTTAAAAGATAGCGCGATACTGTCGACAGCAATAGACAGGGTAATTGCAGAGTGGCTGCCGGGGTATAAATTACACCGCTCTAAGTGGTGGAGCGACCGGCGAGAGGGGAGGAATCCCTGACAATTTACTTGTCCCTCTGCCCCGTCGTCTGCTTATCACAGGCCAGCAGAAGAAACGCGCGCCGGGTGAAAAAAATTAAGTATTGATCAAATTAACAGTTTTTACTGATCTTTTTAAGGGAGAAAAGGCGCGCAACAATTAAATTTAGAACACAAAAGACCGGACAGGATAACTCTTGACCCCAGTGTGGCAAAGTCGGTGACATCAACAAGCAGAAAATACAGTCTGGAGTGCGCGCTCACAGTCGCCAGCACAAAACGAACGCCAGCCAGCGAGCTAGGCTGGTGCACGCTGCCGGCCACCCCAGGCCGTGGGGACTCTGGGTGGGGTGCAGGATCAGGATGCCTCGCAGGGGTTTCTCACCCCCACCCCCCACCCCACCCCCACCACACACACACCCGTCCTCGAAGGACTGACAGAGACCGGTTGCTGCCTAGGGCAGACTCCTCCTTCCTGCTGCTCACAGGTAACTCTAGGTCAGGAGAGGGTTGGTATCAGGCCAAGGCAGACCCTGGAAGGCTTCCTGGAGGCGGAGGTGGGTGGGCTGGCCTGGAAAGGCAGATGACAAAGGGGAGGGAGAGGTGGAACTAGCAGAGGCCCAGCCTGGAGTCAGTCCTGGGTTCTCTTTCCCGCTGGAGGTGCGGGTGGGGGTAAGGGGTGGGAGGGGGAGACCAGTTTCCGCAAGTGGGAGATAGAAGGGAGTCACAGGGGCACTTGATCGGGGTGGGTGGCTTGGTGGTGGCTGTCCCTACTATTACGATGTCATTAGTCCCTGATTTGGTACAAATGGTTACTGCGCACAGTTGCTATCTGAGAGGGGGAGGCTTGAACGTACCCACTGAAAACCACACGGGGCCCACAGATGCACGTGGGTAGAATCGATCTGTTTCTCCTGATTGTTTGCCATTGTTACAATTAATCTTGTTTCTTATTATTGCTGCTGTTTTTTATTCTTCCTATTACGGTTGTTACATTATTCATTTTTTTGGAAATTAAAAAAATCATTTTATTGGGGCTCATACAACTCATCACAATCCATACATACATCAATTGTGTAAAGCACCCTTATACATTCGTTGCTCTCATCATTCTCAAAATTCGCCTTCCGCTTGGGTTCCTGGAACCAGCTCATTTTCATTTATTCCCTCCCCTTCCCTCCCTGCTCCCCTTCCCTCATGAACCCTTAATAATTTATAAATTATTATTTTATCTTATCTTACACTGCCCGGCATCTCCCTTCACCCACTTTCCTGTTGCCCATCCCCCAGAGAGGAGGCTATTTGTAGATCCCCGTGATTGGTTCCCCCTTTGTACCTCCCTTCCCTCCTGGAATCGCCACTCTCACCGTTGGTCCTGAGGGGTTCATCTGTCCTAGATTCTCTGTGTTTCCAGATCCCATCTGTACCACTGTGCATCCTCTGGTCTAACCAGGTCTGCAAGGTAGAATTGGGATCATGACAGTTGCAGGGGAGGAAGCGTTCAGGAACTAGAGGAAGGTTTTGAGTTTCATTGTTGCTACACTGAACCCTGAGTGACTCATCTCCTCCACACTACCCCTCTGGAAGGGATGTCCAGCTGTCTACAGATGGGTATTGGGTCCCCATCATCCACTCCCCTCATTAACGATATGATTTTTTCCCCACCTTCATTGCTTGAGACTTGGTCCCCTTGGCCCTTCATGATCACACATGTTGGTGTGCTGCTTCCGTGTGGGCTTTGTTGCTTCTGGGCTAGATGGCCGCTTGTTTACTTTCAAGCCTTTAGGTCCCCAGATGCTATATCTCTCAATAACCGAGCACCATCAGCCTTCTTCACCACACTTACTTATGCACACATTTGTCTTCAGCGTTTATATGGGGAAGGTGATCACACAATGATGGTTTTGTTCTTTGGTGTCTGCTACCTGATCCCTTCAACACCTCATGTTCACGCAGGCTGGTGTGCTTCTTAACACTGTGGGCTTTGTTGCTTCCGAGCTAGATGGCCGCTTGTTTGCCTTCAAGCCTTTAAGACCCCAGACGCTATATCTTTTTGATGGCCGGGCACCATCAGCTTTCTTCACCACGTTTGCTTATGCACACGTCTGTCTTCAGCGATCATGTCGGGAAGGTGGGTATCATGGAATGACCATTACGCTGAGGGAGTGTACGTGATGAGGCCCAGTGTCCATCTGCTGCCCTACTACTAAACCTATAAATATATGCACACAGATCTATTTCCCCATGATCATAAATATATTTATATATGTACATGTCTGTATTTAGGCTTCTATGTATGCCCTTTGCCTCCCACTCCTTTCCTCTATTTCCTTGCGCTTTCCTCCCGTCCCACTACCATGTTAAGCCTTCATTCTGGTTTCAGTAATTCCTCTCAGTTACCTTGCTGTTGGTCACTCCCTACCAGTCCTCCCATCCCCTCCCTCATGTTACATTGTTCTTTGGACTCGTTTCCCCTGTGTGGCAATGGTGAGGTGCTCGGCTGCAAGCTGAAAGGCCGGCAGTTGGAGCTCACAGAAGAAAGGTATGGAGATAGCTTTCCACTTTCCGTAAAGATGGCCACTTTGGAGACGCTTGGAGGGAAGGGGGCAGCTCGCCTCCATTTGCCCAGGGAAGGTCACTGTGAGTGGGGATTGACTCGGGGGCAGTGGGTTTGCTTTGGGGTGTCCCCTGCCTCCTTCTCAAAGACCCAGGGACCTGAATCTAGCCTCCCATTGTTTAAACAGGTGCCGAGATTCCAGAAACGTCCGTCTTCTTCAATGGCGTCCGCTGTATGGGACCTGAAGGGCCCTTGGCTTTTCAAGGAGGCGGGTGTCCTCTGCAAACCTTGGAGCATAGTTGCCAGCCCCCCAAGCCGGACCGCGGGCCCCTTCCCTCCTCCTGCCCAGCTGTACCTCGTGTCTGCTTCTCGAAGGAGGAGCGAGGGCAGCTAGTTCCACTGTGGGCCCTCCGGGACCCCCACCCCTGCAGCCCAGCGAGCACAGGTGACTGCGCAGATCCCAGGTCGGAGGGCGGGGCCTGGGCAGGGTGGATCCCAGGGTTGGGATGTGGCCCAGGGCAGGGACAGGCCCTGGGACAGGGGGCGGGGCTCCCAGAGTGACGGACCAGAAGCCACCCTCTGAGGCTGCTGGCTGTGGTTGGTGCCCACAGTCCCTCTGCCTGCCAGCCCTTCTCGTCCTTGGGCCTGGTCACAGTGTGAAGTGAGCAGTGGGGCCTCAGGTCACTTTTCAGGCTCAGGGACACTGCAGCAATCCCACCTGTCCCCTGAAAGTGGCCCTTTCCCACGATGGCATGGTGTGGCTGAGCCGGCACAGGGCTGCCCACCAGCTCTCCGTGCAGGCCTCAGCCAGGTCCCCTTGCCACACTGGACTCCCAGATGCAACCTGGGATACCAGAGTCACCAAGAGGTCACAGGGTGACCCTTCACCTCTGCCAGGGGAGCCTGGCTCCCTCCTGTGATGGCCACTCAGCAGGGTGGGAAGGAGCACCGAACTTAGGGCCGGTCCAGAGGGTTCAGCACCCACCAGGCCAGGCTTTCACCCCCATTGGCTTTGGAGCTGCAGGGGACCTGTGTTCCACTGGGGCCCTGGGTCTCCTCCTTCTAGTCCTGTAGAGGAGGCCTGCCAGCAGCCACACTCCCATACTGAGGGGGCCTGCAGGCCTGTGGCAGGGCTTCAGCCAGGCCAGACTGTGGTGGTGGGCCCAGTCACCGTTCTGACAGGGCCTGGGAGATGGCACATGCTTCCTGACCCCCAGGGTCTGTCCCCTGCTCCTACGCCAGATAAAGGTGTACAGGTGACAATGGAGCTGAGGAGGACAGGTGAGCAGATACACCCTCTGGGTCACCCATGGGGACACCCCAACACACCCACAGCCACTCACGGGGCCATCCCACAGGGACATCCCAGCACACACACACACAGCTGCTCATGGGGTCACACATGCTGGCCACCCCAGGTCCACCTGCCCCAGGAGCTCACACGCCACTGGCCCAGCCTTCCCTGTGGCACCTGGAAGCCAGCTAGGCCTGGGCCTGAGCCAAGTGAGCTCTGGGTAGAGATCTGGGTGGATATCTTGATGGAGATCTGGTGTCTTCCGAGGGCTGCACTCAAAGCAGGAGGGGCCTGCTCTGCCCCGAGGGACTCTGGGTGGCCTGTCCTCCAGGCCATAGCATGCTGAGCTCTCTGGGTGCCAAGGCCCCACACAGGAGGGAGGCCAAGCCCACATAGCCACAGGCCTCGCTCCACCTGGTCTCAGGAGCAGCGGCCAGCATGAGGCCAGGGAGGGACCCCTGATCCCTTGCAGAACGTCTGAGAATCCCTGCTGGCCTGGCTTCTATGGGGCCCACACACCTGGGTCCCCCATGCCACCCCTGCCAAAGCCGGATGTGGGAAGGAGTGCAGGGGCATGCATGAGAGCACACCATGTCTTTGAGTGTTTCATAGACACGGGCCGCAGCAGCTGGGACCCGCCCATTTCAGAGGGCTGCCAGAACTGAGGCTGCTGGGAATGCAGACCCCAAATAATGGAGTCAGAAAAGAAAGTGGGAAACCCCCTAGAGAGACAGAGTGAGAGAGTCAGACTGGAATAGAGGATGGGGGAAAGGGGGTGCAGGGGTAGAGAGGATGGGGGGAGAGGGGATGCAGGGGGGAGAGAAGATGGGGGAGAGGGGATGCAGGGGGGAGAGAGGATGGGGGAGAGGGGATGCAGGGGGGAGAGAGGATTGGGGAGAGGGGATGCAGGGGGGAGAGAGGATGGGGAGAGAGGATGCAGGGGGGAGAGAGGATGGGGGAGAAGGGATGCAGGGGGGAGAGAGGATGGGGGAGAGGGGATGCAGGGGGGAGAGAGGATGGGGAGAGAGGATGCAGGGGGGAGAGAGGATGGGGGAGAAGGAATGCAGCGGGGAGAGAGGATGGGGGAGAGGGGATGCAGTGGGGAGAGAGGATTGGGGAGAGAGGATGCAGGGGGGAGAGAGGATGGGGGAGAAGGGATGCAGGGGGGAGAGAGGATGGGGGAGAGGGGATGCAGTGGGGAGAGAGGATTGGGGAGAGGGGATGCAGGGGGGAGAGAGGATTGGGGAGAGGGGATGCAGGGGGGAGAGAGGATGGGGGAGAGGGGTGGAGGGAAGGGGGATGAGGGGGAGAAACAGAATGAGGGAGGAGAGAGGATGGGAGAGAACGAGGAGGCAGAGACAGAATAAAGAGACAAAGAACAAGGGAGAGACAGAATGAGGAGAGAGGGCGGAGGGAAGAAATGAGAGAGGGAGAGGCAAGAGGGAGGGAGAAGCAGCACCCAGTGAAGGGGGGCAGAGCTAGAGATAGGGGAGGGAAGATGGGGGAAGAGAAGAGGGGAGGGGGGCACGAAGAGCAGAGCCACAGAGAAACTGTAGCTGCCAGAAGGGGGGGAGGCGGGCTGGGGGAGGAGGGAGAAGGAGGAAGAGAGGCCGGAGGAAAGCCGGGCCCAGGCAGCCGGTCGCTCAGACACCATTTTTAAGCGTGAAGAATTGCTGTCTCCAGACCCTTCTAGAATGCGCCCCCCGCCCCCAGTGTGATGCCTTTTCTCTGCATAGTAATGTGTCTTTAAAAAAAATAATAAAGAGAGAGCTGCTGATATATGTTACAAGAAGTGTATCTCCTTCACCGAGACAGAACATTTTAATTCCCCGACACCTTTTAGTGATTGCTTCAATTTCCGAAGATTTTGATAAAATCGTGTGGTTTAGGAGCAGCAGGCTGGCGCCGCGTAATGAAATGCTCGCCTTCCCGGCCTTTCGCCTGACACGGCCCCGCTCCGGGGGCTAATAACGCGGCATGATAAATGTTGGAGCCACGATTGTAAAAATACACTTGTAATTGGGTTAATATGCCTTAAAATACTACCCATCCGTTATCTTTCTCCCTCTCTCTGAAGCACGTGCGCAGCGTCTATCCTGCCCACCGTGTCCTTCCCCCCTGCTGCCCTCCAGCCTCCCTGCCCAGCAGGCGCTCCACCCCAAGACCAGATGATCTGGGGGTGCTGGCGGGCAGTGTCAGCTCCCTAGACCCCGCAAGGCACACAGCAGGGTGCAGGGGGAGGTGCTCTCCACACCCCATCCCCAGCTCTGGGCAGGGAGGAGGGCAGGGAGAGTTGGGATGCTCCTGCATGACCGAGGATCGGTTGCAAGCACCTCACTCCCTCTCAGGAAGCTGGTCCCTACTCAGGGTCTGTGGGATCTCAGGAGAGGATTTGAGGCAGTCATCAGCCCCCCACTGTGGGTATCTGCCCCAGGAGCCTTGTGGGTGGGTATCCAACTAAGAGCTGCTGAGGTAGCTCTAAAGGCCAGTAGGCAGGGCTGGGGCTGTGCCAGAATGGACAGGTGGTTGAATGGACATAAGGATGGTTGGATGCATGCATGGTGGATGGATGGATAATGGATAGATGGGTGGATGCACTATGGGTAGATGGGTAAAAGTATGGACAAAAGGATGGGTGGATGGATGGATGAATAGATAGGTGGATAGATGGATAAAAGAATGGTGGATGGATGGATATATGGGTAGATGGATGGATGGATGGTGGATAGATGGGTAGATGGATCGACAAAAGGATGGATGGATGGGTGGGTGGGTGAATGATGGATGAACAAAAGGATGGATGGATAAAAGGAAGGGTGGATGGATCAAAGGATGGGTGGGTGTATGGATGATAGATAGATGGGTGGATGAGTGGACAAAAAGATAAATGAATGTGTGGATGTATTGATAAAAGGATGGATGGATGGATGGATGGATGGATGGATGGATGGATGGATGGGTGGATGAGTGGACAAAAGGATGGATGGATGGATGGATGGATAAAAGGATGAATGGAGGGATGGAGGGATGAATGGAGGGATGGATGGATGGATGGATGGATGGATAAAAGGATGAATGGAGGGATGGAGGGATGGAGGGAGGGAGGGAGGGAGGGAGGGAGGGATGGATGGATGGATGGATGGATGGATGGATGGACAAAAGGATGGATGGATGGATGGATGGATGGATGGATGGAGGGAGGGAGGGAGGGATGGATGGATGGATGGATGGACAAAAGGATGGATGGATGGACAAAAGGATGGATGGATGGATGGATGGATGGATGGATGGATGGATGGATGGATGGATGGACGGATGGGTGGATGGACAGACAGAGGAATGACTGACTGGAGGAATGGCTGACTTGGCTGGTGAAGGAGGTGGGTGCATGCATGAGCCCCTGTCCTGTAGACTTTGAAACATTCTGCACAGGCCGAAAACACCAGGGTGTCTGGAGCAGGGAGGCAGAGAAGGTTCAGAAGAGCCCTTGCTGCAGTCTATGGGCACCCCGCCCCTCACAGGGCAAAGGCCATCTCCCCTGAGGACTCCTTCCCCCTGAGGAGCTCACCTCTGCCTTGGCCCCTAGCCTTATGGGTCAGAGGTGGGGGCCTGCACTTCCCACAGGTCCCAGAGCTTCTAGACCATGCAGAGGGCAGTCCAGGACAGGGACCAGGATACACAAGGAAGACCGGGGGTTAGCTTGGAGATGGATGAGCCACAGAGACTGGGACAGGGTGTGTGTGTGTGTGTGTGTGTGTGTGTGTGTGTGTGTGTGTGTGTGTGTGTGTGTCTCAAATGGACCACCGTGGAGAGACCAAGGGGCAAGAGAGTGAGGGTCGGGACTGGTCAGCGGAACCCCAGGTTCTACTGAGGGTCTTAGGCTCTTCTGGAAGCTCTGCCCTATGGGGTCTGGGCAAGCCTACCAGGAGCCCACTGGGAGAGGGGTCTGGAAGGTGACAGGATCCTGGGGAGCTCTGGGCAAGTCAAGGAGTAGGAAGTTCCATGGAGCCCCACCCCCTAGGGGCTTAGGGGCTGGATGGAGGTCTCTGGGCATCGAGCCCAGAGACCAGGCCAGCTGATAACCTAGTGAAGGCCACAGAGAATGAGAAGGGCTCAGCAGCATGGATGTGGATCCCGAAGCCCCAGTCAGGAGCATAGTAACTTGGGGCGTGCTCCAGGCAATCTGCACCCAGGAAGGGGTAAGGGGAGGTGGGGAGCTGCTGTCTGCACCCACTGGAGGTGGACAGAACTGGCCCGGGGGGCTTGGCCAGAGGCTTCACAGGAGGCTCCCCTGGGAAGGACTGAGTGAGGAGTGCAGAGGAGGACCAAATTGGGGTGGGGGGCCCTCGGGTGCGAGGGCCCTCGGGCTCATCCTCTGCCCCTAGGCTGGCTCTGAGAGACCTGGTGACCGCATCTGACCTGTGGACACTGTCTCCCACACAGCCCATCTCTGGAGGAAGAAGAGGCACAGAGAGGCCACATGAGTGGCCCAGGCTGCCCAGTGCCAGACAGCTCCCTGGAGACCGCAGGGCTAGGGAAACGACAGGTCATCTGAGGGGCCCCAGGTGTTGTCCCCCCTTGGTCCACATCCGAGAATGACTCCTCGCCCTTCCCCAGAGAAAGAAAGGGTCCAACCTCTATAAGAATACAGAGAAGGCTGCAGCCTGCACCCCAAACCTGAGCCAGCCTGGGGGGGCACAAACACACACACCAGATACAACACCCAGGCCACACACTTATTCACACTATGAATGGACACAAACAATACTGACTGACACCTGCACATATAAACATGCACAGATACACACTACACATGCACAGGCACACCAACATACATACACCACACACACAGGCACATTCACCCTGAGACATTCACACACACACCCTAAAATCCAGCAACCCCAACCTGTGGCCTTGAACCCTACCCGACCCAGGGAAGCCTGAGGACAAGTGCAGACTGGGTGTTCCCCTCAGGTCTCCCAGGCACAGGGGACAGGGGTGAGGGAGCAGAATCAGGTAAGAGTGCCCATCCAAGTCTGGCCTTCCCTGGGCAGGAGTGAGGAGGACAGGGTTGAGAGGGGCAGGGTAGGTTGGGCAGGGGCAGGCAGTGGTGCCCATCCAGGTCTGGGTTCCCCTAGGGCAGAGGGAGGGTCAGGTGGATTAGGGAAGGAAAGCCCCCGCTGGGCTGGCCCCCGCCCCGCCATCAGGGCTACAGCCCGGAGCAAATGCTGGGCCTGCATCAAGGGACAGAAGCAGGTCTCACGGCATTGGTGTTGGACCATGGTAGCTGCCACGCTGGACCAGGTGAGCCGGTGTCCCCTTTCTGGGGTGTCAGGGAAGCTGAGGGCTGACAGTCCCAGAAGATAGGCAGCCCGGAGACCAGACAGGGCTGGGTGAGCCACCTAGACCTGCTGTCCAGACCCTGGGGTACTCAGTATACCCCACCTCCAACCATGCTGCTTCATCCCTGTGGCAGTTAGTTACATCATCTCCTGTCAACTTGAGTGAAGGGGTGGAGTCTAGCCTGTCAATCAGGTCATAGCCAATGATGCCTCTGTGTGGGCGTGGCCTCCTGAGGATTCAGGGACTGGGGTCTTCCTCCCTGGAGGTGGAACACATGCACTCTCTACTACACATTCCTGTGGACAAGCCACGTGGAGCCATGCTGATGGCAGCCAGAGCCCTGGAGATGCTTCCACCGCCTCTAGTCCCACAGGACTTTCCACCCACCAGCCTGTGATTTTCCTGCATTTGGCATCATTGCAGGTGCTGCGTGAGTCCAGAGAGGATTTCATAGGCTAATATGGGACTTTTAGGCCAATATCGAATTTATGAACGTGATCTGGACTGGGCTGGGTGTCTTATTGATGCATAATGATTTGATATAAAATTTTCTGTTGCGCATATGTGTCTCTGGATTTGTTTCTCTAGTCCACCCGGCCTCACACAATCCCCTTCCCTGATCCTCCAGGTCTTGACAACTTGCTTCGCCCCACTCTCTCTGAGTCGGCCCCCACTCCCTCCTCCCCAGGGGGCAGAAGCTTATCACCAGGTCTTGTTTCCGTGGCACTGTTGGGTGGATCTGAACTGCCAACCTCAAGATCACTAGTCAGTGTGCCACTCCAGGGGCCCTCTCTGGAACAAAGCGGAGTACATGCCAACAGGCCAGATTCTTAGGGTCCATGCAGGGTACCAGGCATCAGGGTCCTGCCCTGGGGGGGGTCCCATGGTTTAGGGCAGGGGGTGGGGTATGTCCCCCCCCCAGCAGGCTGTATAAGGGCAAGAAGTCATCAACAGAAGCTGACATCCCATGCTCCCCAAAGAGAAGCCATTCCAGCCACCCTAGAAAACCAAACAACCAAACTTGCCACGGAGTCAATTCCAATCCGTGGTGACCCTATAGGACCAGGTAGAACTTCCCCTGTAGGTTCCTGAGACTGCTAACTTTGTTTTTAAAGGGAAGAAATTTGTTGGACCCCATATGGGAAACCCTAGAGGGGCCCAGCATACCCTACTGTGTAGGCATGCCCAGCAAAGGATCCCACCATTCACTGTACCCTCATGTCCCAGAGGGACTCCCCTTGAGCCGAGCCCCAGAGCCCCAGGACTGGATGGGGGTGGGGATGTGAGATTGCTGACTCTAGATGGGAGTGGAAAGCCTTGTCGTGGGGCAGCTGGTGGCTTTGAACAGCAGACCCTGAGATTAACAGCGTACTAGTAACCCCTGTGCCACCAGGCCTCCTTAGCCGTCACTCTGGGGGTGAGCTCATTTGACCAGCCTGGTCCTGTCATGATGTCATGAATATCCAAATGTCTCTTGGCAGAAAAGAGGGTGCCCCACCCGCCGCCCTGGAGCCATGCATGAAGATTCAGCAGCCTCATCAGCACAGGGAAGTTGGCCACTGAACAAGGGAGTCGGAAGAAGACGCCATGCGTTTTGAGCTGCGGTGCCAGTGGAGATCAAGAGTGATGTGGGCTCCCCAGAGAACCCACAGATCTGTGTTGGAAGCAGCACAGCCAGAATGCGCCTCAGAGGCAGGGACGGTGAGACGCGGTCTCTTAGACTCTGGACATGTGATTAGGAGACAGCAGTCCCTGGAGAAGGACATCGTGCTTGGTACAGCGGAGGGGCAGCAAGAAAGAGACAGCCCCCGACAAGCCAGGTGGACACGGGGACTGCACCAACGGGCCAAACACGAGGACAATCGTGAAGATGGTGAGGAGCGGGCCATGTTTTGTTTGTTGGGCCTGCAGTCGCTGTGGGTAGGAACTCACTAGGAGGCAGCTCACAATCACTGCTGGTGTCGAGGGTGGGACTCCCAGCCCCCAGACTCGGACACATGCTGTTCTGGGCCCAGCCCTTCCCCCTAGTGGGGGTCAAAGCTGGGCGTTTGGCCAAACACCCGTCGAGGGGGGTTGCCTCCAGCTCTGGCCCCTGCATGCAACCTCAGGCCCCTCCTGGGTCCCTGTGGTGGCACAGTGGCTCCAACACAGTCTCTCGAGTGCCCACTGGAGGAGTCTGGACTCCCAGGATCTGCTGGCAGGGGACGGCCCCCAGAACGGAAGGCAGCTCCTCCCCTTTACAGACGGGCGGGCACCGTCCTGGAAGCCCTGGCAGAGCAGACATGTGCGGACGGTTAGGGACTCTAGTCCTGAGACAGGTGCCCTTCCAGCACCCCTCCCTCCCTTCTACCTTGGCCTGGGTGGTCTCTCCCCCAGGTACACCTGTGCCTCCCCCTCTTTCACTGAAAAGCCCTCCCCAAGGATGCCCACAGGGGCCGAGGTCCTGTAGCCCTCCGGAGCAGCCACCCGTCACTTCTGTATTGTGCCCTCTGCCCTCCCCCCAGCCCCCACACATACGCATGCATACTTGCACACACATGAACACACAGCTAGGCGCTCCACGGGACAGGACATGTCTGGGTGGGGCTGTCCCTTGGCCGCCCACCCAGGAAGGCCACCAGGGCACAGGGAGGGTCAAGGTGCAGCCTCGGGCTACAGGGACCACCAAAGGGATGGGCTAGTCAGCAGCCGTCCCACCCCCCACCCCAGGGGGCTGCCAACCCTGGGGCGGGGCTGAGCTGCACGGTGGGGAGGGGCGTGATTGGATGAGTCCATCTTAAGAGACACCTGAGTCTTGGCCGAGGCTGAGACGCCCCACCCTCCCACCCCGCTCCTGAATCGCTGCTAAATGGAAGTCTTTTTAGGCTGCCTGGGTTGGTGAGTCCCCGCGCAAGGGGGGGGAACGGGGGGTGACGGCCTGGATGTCAATTTCCAGGCCAGGAAGGAGATGACAGGCGCCGGTCGCCGAGGCTGCGGCAGATGAAATGGTATTTGCGTGCCGATGTGAAGAAAGATGAAACTTTAAATGAGCCGCTGACCTTCCCGGGGTGAGAGGTGACCCCGGCGGTAGCCGAGGTGGGTATGGCGTCGGCCTCGAAAATTGCCCGAAAATAAACAATAAGAGAGCAGATGCGCTTTTCAGAAAAGCGGACTGGCTTCCACCGCGGAGGGGAGAGAGAGTGAATTAGTTCGTGGTGCTGGTTGAAGCCAGCAGCTCCGCCGCACCCCCTCCCGCCACTCCACCCCCACATCCAGGGGTCCACGTTGAGCATGGAGACCCCGTGTAAGGGCACCACAGGGCCGGAGATTCGCCAACCGTGACAGCTCCGGGGGCCCCCAGGGGTGGGGAGCTGCCCATCTCTGGGAGGAGGTGCGGCAGAGGGCTCTGCCCCAGGCGGGATCACTGCCTGCCCACAGGGCACCTGGCTCTCAGAGCCTCCATCCACCTGACTCCAACCCAAGGTCCTGGAGTTCTTGGGCATGGAGGGGCCCCAGCCGGGAGGCTCTCACGGGGCTCTGGGTCAACACCCCCAGCCAGCTGCAGCCCTGTTGCTCCTGGTTCCCTGTGGGGTCTGAGTTCAGGGGCCTATCCATCCCCTGGGAGTCCAGCCTGTGGGTCCTGCTGGGTACACCCTATCTCTTCAGATGTTACTGCCCCAGCTTCCTGGTGGCCTGTTTCCACCCACTGCCCACCCGGCCCCTCCCCTCCAGCAGTCAGCCCAAACCTGGCACCTCAAGAGTGGCACCCCTATCAGGAGGGACATATCCCTGAACTGGTCTGAAAGCAGGACTTGGGTGGGGGTAGGTACACAGGGCCCAGCCTCCCCCATTCCAGAGCCTTAGGCCCCTAAGACCATCCCCCCAGCCAGCCCTCCCACTTCCCATTACCATCCACCCACCTTGGGACTAACGGGGTGGGAGGACCCACATGAGGGGCTGACGATGCAGCCGCCCTCACTGCCCTCTCTGTTTGGCACCCCCCACACCCATCCTGTGCAGCTTCCCCCTAACTGTCAGCCAACCCACCCTGTGTCTGCCAGACTCTGGTCAGACTCACCCCTAGGACTGGGTGCAGCAGGCTCCCTGCCAGTGACCAGGGCTGGGCCTGCTGCCCACGATGGGCTTTCGGGCCTGGGGGGAGAAGCCCTCTGCCGTCCCCACCTCCCTTCTCCCACCAGGTAGCCTGCATGGGGCAGGCAGCCCTGTGACCCCATCCCAGAGCACCCCTCAGTGAGGCAGGGGACACTGCAGCCACACGGACCCATACCCCACATGGCAGCCCTCAGCACCCACTCCCCCCTCTGCCAGCAGGGCTCACACAAGGGTAGTGCAAATTGCAGCCCTAAGGCCAGATGACACCCAGTGACCCCAGGGTTCATCACACACACCCCAAGTCAAGATGCGCCAAGGCCTTCACATCAGCCATTGAACAGAGAGGAGGGTCGGCCTCCTTCTTAGCCAATGGGAGAGGGAGGAGCTGTGAGGAGCCTCAAAAGGAGGGGCAGGGCCAGGGAGGGAAGGGGATTCGCCAGAGGCCCGTCCATAGAGGGGGTGGTACCATGAGTCATTGCCCTGGGTCACCCCAGCCCCAGTGGCATCGCTGTGTGGAGGCACTGGGAGGATAAGGGTGAACCGGCCCTGCCATATAGCTGGGTAGGGCAGGGGAAGGGAGCCCTTGGCTGAGGACAGGGCAATGGGGGGCTGGGGATAGGGGACTGTGGGAGGAAGTAGGCCTTGGATCAGCATATCCCCATTCCACCCCCGCCCCCTTTACAAAGCTGCACAACCCCAGCCTTTGAGCTGAGCCTTGAGATGAAGTCCCGCCGCTGCCCTCAACCTCCTCCTTCCACTCAGCGCTAGGACCATGCACCCCACAGTTGCTTCTCCACCCCAGCATCAGTGTGGTCGTGACAGCATCTGGTGCCAACTTGAGACTATGAAGAGTGAAGGGGTGGAGTTTAGTCTGTCGATCAGACCGCAGCTGGATGACCTCATTTGGAGGCTCTATGGAGATAAATAGCTCGCTGGAGGTGGGGGACACACACTCCCTGCTTGACTTTCCTGCTGACAAGCCACATGGAAACCCCTGATGGAGCCAGAGCCCTGGAGCTGGAGGAGCCACGTGGAGACCCACACCAGCGCTGAGATGCTTCTACTGCCCCTGGATCCACCAGACTTTCCACCCACTGGCCTGTGATCTTCCTGCATTCAGTGCCATTGCATGTGTTTCGTGAGTCTGAAGAGGACTTTATAGACTGGTATTGGACATACAGGCTAATATCGGACTTAAGGCCTTGATCTGGACTGGGCTGGGATGTCTCTCAATATACTATTGCTCTTGTCTATTTCTCCAGTCCACCCGCACTAACACTATCTGTACACCCCCGAAGGCCCTCCCTGCTGGCCCTACTCTGGTCCTTGCCCTCCCCTCTTCCCTGGTGGACCTGGGCTCTCCCCTCAGGGCTGTTCCCATGGAGACGGGCAGTCTTGATGAGGTGGAGGGGCTTGGCTCTCTCAGAGCTCCTCCTGCAGCCACCCATTCTCTCCAGAGTGGGCTCATCCCAGCATCGAATGTTCTGGAGTCACATCAGGACCGAGTCCCTTCCCAGCTCCTCCCCTTCCTCTGGAGTTCGCTGTCCCTGCTTTCTCAAGTTCAGGGTGTTCGGCTGGGCGGTGTAGAGACAAAGGCACTGGCTCACCTCTATGTGTGAAAAGGAACTTTCTACCAAGAAGTAATTTTTCAACTTTGTCCGGTTTGTCTGCATGATGATTGGGTTTCCACGCATTTGTGTGCTGTGTGCCTCCCATCAACCTTGTTCCGATGTTGGCACATTACCCGTCTATACAGGGGAAAAAAGGAAGTAATTTTAAATCCAGGAAGCAGCCCAGCCTGGTGCAACTCAAGTCCATGGGTCGGATGCTGACTTCTTCAGACTCACGTGGCTGCAGGCTGGTGTCGGTGACAGAGAAAGGTGAAGAGTCTTAGATGGCCAAGGTCAGCAGGAGCATGGCCAGGGCCAGTAGCTCTCAGGATCTCGGGCACAGATTCCCAGCAAGTAGGAAGGCGAAGGGGCAGAGGAAGGAGGAGGTCTCTCTGTCTCTTGTAGAAAAGGCCACCCCCGCCGCCCCCAGGAGGCATCATCTGGCTGAGACCTGATTGGCAGGTTGAAGTGTACCCCTACACTTTCATAAGAACAGATCTAACTCCTGCATCCGGGTTCCTCTTCAACCCTCTCCCACCAGCTTCTGCTCCTCTGCTCTACCCCACCCCCATCAAGCTCAGCCAAGACCCCAGGTGGCTAAATCATTGTCCCCATCCGGTCAGCTTCTTGGCCAATGGCCAAAGCATTCCCTCTTGGCTAGGCCCTGCCCGACTCTCAGCTCTGTTCTTCCTCTCGCCTGCCATGTTCCTTCTCAGCCAGGTCCTCCTCCTCCTCCCCAGGATGTGTAGATGCCCCCCACCCCGCCACCGCCCACTCCAGGTCCTGGTCCTTGCCGCCCTCTCTCTGCAGTTAGACACACCCTGGGTGTTCCAGGCACCTCTCTAAGCGCCACCACTCTCCACCTGGAGGTGTCGGGCAGCCCTGCCTGGCAGGTTCTCTGGGGCTGCGGGAACAACCCACCGCAGATTCCATGGCTTACAACCACAGGTGTTTGTTCTCAAGTCTGGACTCCCTCTCAAGGCTCCAGGGAAGGGTCCGGCATCTGGGGACTGGGATCAATCCCAAGGCGAGGGGTGACTAGTTCACAGCTGCTCAAAATAGAACAAACAAAAACACTTCCAATGTGGACCAAAAAGGGACAGACACAATACAGACCCGAGTCCTTGGGAGCCCCGAACCCCAGTGGGTGGAGGTCCTGGTGGCGTGACGGTTAATGGCAGGTTGGGGGTTTGAAGCCTCCTGTGGCTCCGCAGGAGACAGACCTGCCAGTGACGGCCTCCACGTGAGGGACGATGTCTGCCCAGGTGAGGCCCAGGTGTGGGACAAAGGAGATGGGTCAGCTCGCAGGGACCCCCTCCCCACTGAGCGAGTGCCCTCTGAATCTGTGAGGGTGCCCCGGTTTGGGAAGAGGGTCTTTGCCAATGTGATAAAGTTCAAGGGCAGTCCTACTGGATTGGGGCAGGCCAGGGGAAGGGAGAGACAGAGATGGGAGTGATGCTTCCACAAGCCAAGCGTGTTAGGTGGGGTTCCCGAGAGAATGGAGACCACGGACACCTGCAGGTGTTGGATACAGCAAGGGATTTCCATCAAGGGATGGCTCACGCCATTGTAGAAATAGGTCCGTCCAATCTGGCTCAAGTCAGGCTTCTCCTGGCTCATGGAAGCAGACAGCCGGGGGCGGGGGTGGGGGGTGCATACAGGCTGGTGGAGGCAGAGGTCTGAAGGTGAATGAATCCACCGCCAGCAATCCTCAATGGCTTCCGGGGCTGAGCAGGTGCTGAGACAGGAGACTGAGGAAACAGATGCAGGATCCAGCTCCACAGGAAGAGGAGCCAACCCTGCTCCATCGATTTCTCTTGTATCGAAAGACATTCGGCACCAAGGAGGGGTCATCAGACTGCAGCACAGCAGATAGGTTGAGCTCCGCCCCCACTCTTACCTAGGAGTGTCTAGTTGACACGTTCCCTGACCAACACGCCACAGGGTTTCCGTGTCAGACTGTTCAGAAGGAGATCACCAGGCCTTTGCTCCACGGTGCACCTGGATGGCCTCAAACCTCCAACCTTGTCATTAGCAGCCACCACACGTTAGCCTGCGCACCATCTGAGAACTCCTGGCTTTACGTACCACAAACTCTGGCAGGGTGTGTTAGTCCGGGCAGACCAGAGAAACAAATCCAGAGATGCTCTGACGGATATAAGAAAGAGCTTTATAGACGAGAGCAATTGAATATTGAGAAAACACCCCAGCCCAGTCCAGATCAAGTCCATCAGTCCGATATTAGCCCATATGTCTGATACCAGTCTGTAAATTCCTCCAGACTCACACAACATGTGCAATGACACCAAATGCAGGAAGATCACAGGCCGGTGAGTAGAAAGTCTTGTGGATCCAAGTGGCAGTGAAAGCACCTTAATGCAGGCAGGGGTCTCCACGTGGCTCCTAGCATAGCTCCATGTGGCTTGTCAGCAGGAAGACGAAGCAGAGTCTGTGTGTATCTAGCTCCAGTGAGTGATGTATCCTTGTGATGCCTCCAAATGAGGTCATCAAGCTGCAACCCGATTGACAGCTAGACACGAGACTATGTGACTACCACACAGGGCTTCTAGCAGAAGATGCCCCCGCCCCCCCCCCCATCCGTCATCCGTACTGTAACTCACCCACTGGGCAGAAAGCAGAGCCGCAAATCTCTGCCAAGCTCCTGGCTGCCTTGGGGCCGATCTCCCTGATGAGCACTGGGGACACCACTGGTCAATGAGAAGCTTGGAGGACTTGGTCTGTCTGATGGCACCAGGCCCTTCGTCCTTCCGAATGCCTCTAAGAATTGTAGAGAGGAGCCCTAGTGGCCCTGACTGGGAAGAGCTGGGCTGCAGACCACAAGGTCTCCGGTTCAAACCCACCAGCAGCTCCTCCGGAGAAAGATGAGGCCGTCGGCTCCCGTCAAAGATTTCCAACCTCAGAAACTCTAAACAGGGCAGCTCTGAGTCAGAATCGGCTGGATGACAGTGAGCGCGTCCCCGCCTGAAATAGGTATTTGACCTGAGGCGCTTTTTAAATCTGTATCTGATTGTGATAAAATAGATTGCATCACACTGTTCTTTTTCAGTTGTGCTTTCCCCACCCCCACCCCATTCCCAAAAGAGCACTTAATGACAGACTTTCACAAAACCATATTCATGGTGCACAGGGGTTGTGCCAAAGCCAAAACCATTTGTCACCGAGTCAGCTCTGACTGGCGGTGAGCCCCTGTGTGTCGCTGGCTGATTTGTTGTTGCTGTTGTTTGGTGCCATCAAGTTGGTTCCAACCCATCGCCACCCTACACACCCCAGAACGAAGCACCGCCCCGTCCCGCACGCCCTCACCGTCGCTCCCATGCCTGAGCCCATTGTCAGCCACAGCGTCAGTCCACGTCAGTGAGGGATGTCCTCTTTCCCCGCCCCTCCACTTGACCAGGCACGATGTCCTTCTCAGGGACTGGTCTCTCCTGACACCACGTCCACAGTACGTGAGACGCAGGCTCATCATCCGTGCCTCCGAGGAGCTCTCTGGTTGGACTTCTTCCCAGACAGATGTTTGTCCTCTTGGCGGTCCGGTCCCGCCGTTCACATGCATCTGTTCTTCTTCCGTCTTCCTCACTCAGTGTCCAAGTGTCACGTGCACAGGAGGCGATGGAGAATCCCAAGGCTTGGGTCAGGCCTCTGGGAGCCCTCAGTTGCAGCCTTGCTTTTCGATACCCTAGGGAGGTGCGGCAGATTTGCCAGAAGCAGCACATCTTTGCTCTCTTGACTGCTGCTTCCACGAGCGTTGATTGTGGGTCCTTGGCAACTTCAACCTTGTCTCCGCTGATCATGGTGTGACCCATCGGTCCAGTTTGGGTTTTTTTCATCTTCTTTACATTGGGTTGTAATTCTCTACATTTTAATCTTCTTTACATTGGGTTGTAATTGAAGGCCGCCATCCTTGATCTTCATCAGCAAGGGCTTCAAGTCCTCCTCACGGTCAGCAAGCAAGGCTGTGCCGTCTGCGTATCTCAGGTTGGGAATTAGCCTTCCTCCGATCCTGATGCCACACCTTCTCCATCGAGTCCAGCTTCTCCGATGACCTGCTCGGCATCGGGATGGAATAAGTGTGGTCAGAGGATGCCGCCGGACGCACCCTGTCCGGGCTGTAAACCCTTGCTCTGTTAGAACCCCGTCTCTTGGTCCATGGACCGGGTTTAGATGCACACAGCAAATTCTCATTCTTTACGGTTTGAGACATAATTTCTCACTGGCAGAGTTTTTGAGGGGAAGGAGCTAATGGCCCAGCCATTCCTGGGAGGCACCCGTCAGCTAACAACTGAGTTCATCCATCCTTTGCAGCGGCGCCCTGGGGTTCTGCGTGGAGGGTCGCCTCCCTTAACCATCAGTGTCTCGGTTTGTTTGTTTGTCCCCCCTTCTCTTTATAATTCACTGTGATCGGATAGATCGTGTCAGTGTGATGGATAGATCGCGTCACGCTGTCCGTTTTGACCCTTTTCAGGTGTGCGATTCAATGCACAGCCACTGCCCCTCCCTGCCTCTGGAGCTGCCCTTCACTCACAGCCCACCACACACACACACCCATCCCGTCCTCCTACCCAACCCTGCCATGGTGGCCACTCGACCCGTCTGTGCTGTCCTTAGCCCTGAGACTTCGCCAGCGGGACCCGCTCAGTGGTTGTCCTTTTGTGGCTAGATGACTGCTTATCTTTTACAAGATGCAACAGATTATATTGACGTATAGCTCACGCATCATGCACACCAACGGTTTAAGCCTACTTAGAAAGAGTTGTGCACCCATCACCACGAGGAATCTGAAAGCATTCCCTTCTTTCTCGGAGTCCTGGAGATTAGCTCTCCAGTTCCCCAGCCTCCCCCACACGCACCCCTAAGAAACTGTTCCCTGAGTCACCATCTCTATAGATTTACCTAGCCTGGGTTTCCTAAAAAGAAAAACATACCAGGGAAGAAGGCCCGACCACAAGAACAGAATTGTGGTGGTGGGGTGCCATCGAGTCAGCCCAACCCACAGCGACCCCGTGCACACAGAACAAGACACCGCCCGGCCCGGGCCGCCCTCACCATTGTCCCCGTGCCTGAGCCCGTGGTTGCAGCCACGGTGTCCGTCCATCTCCTGGAGGGCCTTCTGCTCCCTCGCTGCCCCCACGCTGCCCTTCTCCAGGGACTGGCCTCTCCTGCCAGCACGTCCAAAGCGTGTGAGCCTCCCACAAGCACTCTGCCCTACTTTTCCCAAGACAGAGCTTTGTTTGTCCTTTGGACGCTCCATGGTACTTTCAATAGTTTACTAAAGCAAAACTGGAAAACCTCCGTCGAGAAGACAGCAGAATATCATCTTTAAAAGAGAACAAAATTAAAACGGGTCCAAAGCAGGAACAGTGATAAGGTGTTTTATTCAAACCTCATCGTCAATCATTCCCTTCCCAACGCGTGCTGTCTGGCCACAAAGCTAGGCACACCCCTGGTCAATGGCCAGAGAGGAGTCCCCAGAGGCATGATCCCGTGGGCACTGGGTCTGGATGATTGGGTGTCTCCACTCTGACCCCTCCCTTCAGCCAGCCCCTCCCCTCCAGGACTCACATGTCGCCACAACCCCCTGAAGGAACCTCACTGGCCTCCTACCCCACCCCCATGGGTCCCCCGCCTGGTCACTTTTTCCATGGCGGCATCCACAGCCACTCTCACTGCTGGCCTCCTCAGCTGAGGACCAGCCCATGATAGAGATGAGCCCAAAGCTTCCTCCCCTCCAGTTTCTTCTCATGTTGGGGACAACTTCCAGCACCCTCTTCTAGAACTGAAGTCCCATCAAAGGGAGATGTGCCCACACCACACTCCCACCAAGCACCCTCTGGGTCGAAGAACTCCAATCTTGGGGGCCAGCCAGGAAGGGAGTGGAGTGGTGGGGAGAAGGAGGCTGGGCCTGGGCCGGCAGACATCACTTCCAGTGGTGTGTGTGTGTGTGTGTGTGTGTGTGTGTGTGTGTGTGTGTGTGTCGGCTGCAGTACACGGATGGAAAACCGCATGCTGTGCAAGGTCCTTGAGGACATTCCTGGAGAAGGCAGGAAAGGGTGGGGGCTACAGGGGTGGGGGGTGACCAAGGGCAAGAAGCTAGGTGGGTGTGTTGGTGGGGAGGGGAGGTCCAGCGGGAAAGGCAAGAGCTATACAATGTAACATGCACGAAGCTGCAATAACAGGAAGGGTAATGCGGGCCGCCCAGCAGGACCAGTGGGAACGAGCCAGCCAACAAGTGCCTGGCCGCACACGGCCAGAGCCGGACCCAGAGCCCGCAGACAGGCATGCAAGCGTCCCGGGTCCATGTGGCCAATGACACACCAGGGTGTCAAGGCGTGCTGTCCAGATCCCCAGGCTCCCAGGAGGTAGGGGAAACCCCCTCTCCACAAAGGCTACCCTACCATCTTCCTGCACTTGGCCAGGTGGGCAGGACCGGGTGCCAGGGACCAGACACACCGCCCGCCTCGCCCTGCGCCCACAACCCCAACCCGTCCATCACTCCCTGGCCTTCACCAGGCCTGCTCCTCGCCGGAGGGAGAGCCATTCAGATCTGCCCAAGCTGAACAATACAATATTTCTGTTGGGCTGTGAAGTTGATTAATAATTTGGAAATGAAATCAATACGGAGACTGCTTTTCATTCCTGGAGGATCTGTAGGTAGAGGGAGGGGAGCAGCCAGGAGAGAGGCCCCTGGGGCCCTCGGCCACACCAGGAGAGGTCCACTCTGGGGCAGGTCTCCCTGCTGGTGGGATGCAGCCCTGGACTCAGATCCGGCCCCTGATCAGGAGCACGGGGGGTGGTGGGGAGGCCCCAGACCACAACTGTCCAAAAGCTTCTAAGGCACTGCCCCGTTTCGCTGGGACGCCCGGTGACAGGGAGGCTATTTGCTTCAGGGCTGGGGTCCCTTCAGGGATCCCCACACTGCCGCCATTCACCCTTTTCCCCCCAAGCACCACATCCACATGCACCCCAACAACAGCACCCCCTCCTCCCCTCGTCCCATAGCTTCCCCTGCCCAGTCAGCTGTAGCCACTGAGGGAGACACGCAAGAGCCAAGTTCACCGTGATGTCCTGAACTTGTGGTCACCCAGGACCCCCAGATTATCACCACTGACCTCTCAGCAAGCCCATCCAGTGCCCCTCTGAGGGGGACTCAGGGCTGGGTTCACATCCACACAGCTCCTTCCCCTCCCACAAGGCTCCCATCCGGGCCGCACTCCGAGCAGACCCCAGTGCACAGAAAGCAGGGCAGGCATTGCCCGAGTCACCCATCTCGCTGCCAGAGGGGTCCTCCTATGAACCCACACCCGGCCCTTCGCTGATCCCACCTCCTGCTGACGGGCAGGCATTCCCTTCATCCTGGAAGCTGCCTGCAGCCATGGCTGCCAGGGGTATCCCAGGGCACAGTGCCCCGTGCCTGCTCTGGCCGAGCTGAAGGAGCCAGGGGTGGGTGAGTGAGTGAGTGAACGAATGAATGGGCAGAAGGATGCAGGATGCAGCCAGACTGGGTCAGCAGGAGGAGCATGAATACTGTCATGGGAACTCCCAGTCCTGCTCAGCCACACAGGTGGGTGCCTGGCCCGGGCCTGGGGGATGCTGGGAGGGCAGCTTGGGGTGGGTGGGAGGGGGGTGGCCTGAGATGGAACTACTCAGATACCAGAGAGCAGGCATGGTGAGGGCGTGATCCAACATAGATTTAGGAAGGAGGGTCCAATGGGATGGGGGGGGCAGGGGGGGAGGCTTCTGAAATAGTCATCTCCCCTTCCCCTCCTGAAATGACCTGTGGTTTAGAGGCCAAGATGGCCTGCGTGGGCAGTTTCCACCCTCGTGGGGCAGTCACGTGTGGATGGTCCCGACTCAGTGCCGCCAAGTCTGCCTGGTCCAGTGCCTGATGTCCCTCAGCCCCTCCCGGGAGGCCCCGCCCCTCGTCTGTCTCGAAGACCCACCCACCCTGGGTACTAGCCAACAAGCCAGGCTCTGGCCTCCCCACAAGTCTCCATCAGCTTCTAGGCTGGAAGTGCTGGAGGCGCCCCGCCCTGACCCCAGGGGCTACACACAAAGATGGCAGCTTGCCTGGCCAGCAGGGTCACCTGTCCCCCCACTGGGCCCCGAAATCCAAGGAGGTCGGCACCACATCAGGAGACACCAGGAGGCCTGGGCTGGGGACTTCCTGGTCCTGGCCAGCAGGTGGGCAGCGGGCCCTGGAGAAAGAGGCAAACACTCCCGCGGGTCTCGTCACAGCCAAGCAGTCCCGAGCAAGCCTCAAAGTTCCTTGACCCGCAGCGGGCGGGGAGGCGGTTTGATGGGCGCCATTGACCGGCCGCATTGATCCCGCAGAATGTATCGCACAAATCATTTTGCACTAAACTGCGGAATCAATGGAGAAATCTCCCGGAAAATTTATATTAAAAGTCTCTGTTTGCCTAAATGAGTTCCCTATGCCCCATATTGAATATTTGGCTGATGAATTGAACGGGTTTAAATTTGAACATTGCAGGCCCATTAAAGAATGAATTCTTAAATCAAACCCTGCCATTTATGATTGAAATGAGATTTCCTCCGCGATGGGCCAGCTGCTATATCAATCAGCTGTGCGTTTTATACCGAACCATAAACAAGATATAATTCTTTTAAATACACAACAGGTGCCTTAAATCTTTTGATGCATCTTGTATTTATCTGAAGTGGAGATTGCTGTATTTACACCGGGTCACTCTGGGCCCCCAGGGGCTGGCCGCTGAAGGTGAAAGAGCCAAGCCATGGGGGCTCCGCAGCAGCAGCAGCAGCGCTAGGAAGATGGGGCGCTCAGGAGAACAGCCCAGGTACAAGGTACCCCACCAGTGCTCAGAGCCCAGCCCCCCCATTCACTGTCATAGGACCGGGTGCGCACATGAACACACACACACCTATGTACACATGCATTCACACACTGCCCATATGAACAAATGCATACACACAGGTGACCCAAGCTACATACATGTGTATAACCCCTCACATTACCTGCACACACATGTGCACATGCATACTATACTCTTACTCTTGCTCACACAGGATGCACGCTCACACACGTGCATGTGCAACTCATGCACACACTGGGGTACACACATGCTCATGCTCACAAGGTGGTTTCAGCAACATGTCTGTGCCCACACTCCTGCGCACACACACCCTGCACATTCAGAGCACACACATGTGGGGTTTCAAACCTCCTGTGGGGAAATCCCATTATCTTTTCATTGTCCCACGAACTCTGTGAAGCGCTTTTGTTCCATCCTCACACATTCCCGCTGTGCCCATGAGCACACTCTGACAGGCAACTGCATAGCTCCCACATGGACACACAGTGCACAGGCTCTCATACAACCTACACACGCATGCACAGCCTCCCAGATTCATTCACACAAGCACATGGGCCTACACAGCAAATGTGTATATGCAGGCACATAGGAACACACACACAGCATGCACAACACACGCATATACAGATGCATGTGCACACCGTGTGCATAGCACACATGTGCACACATGCACACCGGTGCATATGACATGTGCATAGATGTATGTGTATATGCATACACTGAGGTGTACATCGCATGCACAGAACATGTGTATAAATAAGCACATGGCAACAACACTTGTACATGCATGCATACAGGAGCATACAGTATGTACATCTCATCTATACGTGTGCACACAAGTACACAGAGCATGCATGGATACACATGCACACAGGAACACATGGAATGCACACATACATGTACACACATCCACACAGGTTCACGCAGCATGCACAGCACATATTACACAGTCACACAGGAGCATGCATGGCACTCATGAACTGTGTGTGTATGCATGTAGGTGTGCACATGCACCCAGGTGTACCCTGTATATCCTTGCACAGCATACATATATACACATGCACCGAGGAACACACATGAACATGCACAGTTGACATGCTCACACAGCACACACAAATGCAAATGCCTCCATGCATGCATACTCATGCCTGTGCACACTTATGAGGTCACTGAAGATACACTTTGCTATAGCAAAGTGTGGTGGAGAAATGGACGGTGCCCGGCTCTCAGAAGGACAAATAGCATGAGTGGTAAAGGCTTGTCTCAAAACAAGCAGCCATCTAAGTGAGGAGTCAACTAAGTCCACATGGAAGAAGCACCCCAAAGAATGTAAAGAATAAAATCTAAGCCCGGAGGAGGGAATGATACCAGACACGAGTGATGGTGGAAGCCCAAAATCCATGCCTCTGTGGACCGAGCCTCTGGCGAATTCCCCGGACCATAGTCTAGGAATCGGAATAGCTTTCGTATAGACAAAGGCCACTGTCAGGTGGCTTTTAGCAGCTGGAAGGTAACACCTTGCTATTAGATCTCCCTTTTGACCCAATTTTTAATTTTTTCCTGATTTTTTAAGATCCCCAGCTCTCCTTTCTACTGCGATTGTTCTCTGCTTGGTTTGGCCATTGATGCTGGGTCCGTTTCTGTTTTGTGCCTTTGTTTTGTTTTCTGTGCAGGGGGGAAGTCAGGGGGGGTGGATCACCAAGACAGCGGCAGGACTGGCCCAGGAGGGCGGCTGGCAGGGAAACGGGCACAGGAAAGAAGGAAGTGGCCTAAAGTTGATCGTGGTGAGGACTGCACAGCCCCTTCTTAGTGTAATTGAACTATTGAACAGTATGAGATGTTGCTGGCACCTCAATAAATCTATAAATATCTATTTCCCCCACGTCACTCTGTCCTGAGCAGATCAGCACAAAGCCGTCAAGTGGCGCTCCCTGGGGTGAGGGTCTCACTGGGGAGAAGGGCGATGGCTGCGGTGACCAGGACGGAGCCCAAGCATAGTGAGGGCGGTGTCCACAGCCCGATCAGGGGCCCCCCATGCAGCAGGGACATTTGTCAGGATGGTGGGAAAGGGTCTCCTTACAGCTGGGGGTCGGGAATTACAAATAAGGAAAGTGTGCAGACTCCAAACCAACCTCACTGCCATCAGGTCAATTCTGACTCAGCGTCACCTTCTAAGACAGAGCAGAACTGCCCCCATGAGTTTCCAAGGCTGTAAATCTTTACAGAAGCAGCGAGCCTCATTTTTGTCCCACAGAGCTGGCAGTGGGTTTGAACTACTGACCTTGAGGTTAGCAGCCCAAGGCATAACCCACTACACCACACCACCAGGCGCAAGGTCAACCCTGTGGGTCTGGGTTAGAATGGAAGCAGACTGACATAGGAATGAATGTAGATGTATGTATAATATACACATATGTAGACATATGGCACCAGCTTTTTGAAGCCCTCGGACATAGCCATGGTTGCATGGACATATAAACAAATACTGACGTAAATCTAATACCTGCATCTGTATACCCATATATTGTCATTTTATGGAGAGAGTGCAGGTAGAACTGTAACACAAGGGGCCTTCGGGGGGAAATTCCACAAGGTTTTCATTCCACTTTCTAGGAGCGTTTGGATAAGCATAGAAGCCAAGGTAGATTTGCGTGTAATATTCACACGCAAGGAGCCCTGGAGGCAGAGTGGATTATGCGTTGGGCCACTAACTCCACGGTCAGCCTACCAGTTCCTCCTTGGGAGAAAGGTGCGACAGCCTCTTCCCATAAAGATTTATAGCCTCAGGAATCCCGGGAAGCAGTCCCACGGTGTCCTGTACGGTCTCTATGAGCCAGAATGGACTCAACGTCAATTGGCGTGTTCAGTTTTGCTTGTTGCTATGGACACATACGTAACTAGATTGATGAGAGGAACGGGGCGTGCTAGGCTGGGTTTTCTAGAGAAGCAAAGCCAGTGTGCATGTGACGCTTATATGTGGATGTCCATAGAAATAGCTTCCTATCAAGAAAGGGCTCACATAGTTGTAGACGTGGGTAAAGCCGGTCTGCTTCAAGCCCGTGCGTCAGCTGTCAGCTGGAGGCTTCTCCCGACTCCAGCGGCTGCAGGAGCCCATGGACCGGAAGCAGGAAGATGAAGCAGGAAGAGCTCAGGCTGATGGATGCAAGGTCGAATGAATCCAAGGTCAGCAATCTGCCGAGGGCTCCTAGGATGGACGGGTGATGTCGCGGGACCCAAATCCAACAGTGGAAGTGAGCTAGCTTCCAAACCCTGCCAACCCACCCAGGGTTGGCCACACCCCAAATGAAGCCTCCTTCACGTGTGTCAAGACCCCGTGGCCAGCTGGTGCCATCGAGTTGGCCCCGACCCACGGCAACCCCACGCACAACAGAACGGAATGCCACGCCGCCCCGCGCAGTCCCCACAGTGGTTCCTGTGCCCGAGCCCGTTGCTGCTGCCGTCGAGTCAACCCATCTCGTGGAGGCCCTTCCTCTCTCCCCCCGCCCTCCACTTCACCAGACCGCTGCCCATTGTCCTAAATCCGCACATTCCAAGTTCCTACCATTAGAAGATTGCTGCCGCTCGTTCTCTTTACCCTGAGTCGTGCCCATCAGCCCACGAAGACCCCCGAAGGCTCCACTCCCACAGGTGGTAGCCCACTCACGTCACCAGGGGGGCTCTCCGCCAAGAAACCAGCTCCTCTTTGGCCAATTTCCGAGTGCCCTCAGGGATGGGCGTCCGTCTGCCGGCAGCATCTCCGACGATGTTCTGCGTCCCTGGTTTGGGCCGTCCGCGTCTGACAGTGCTTCAGAGCCACGCACACGGTTTTCAGCTGACAGACAAGTGCTGGGTGACCAGATGAAGGCGTGGCATTCGACCCTCAATAGGCAGCATCTGAGCAAGAAAGAATGCACGCTGCCCGGAAAGCATTAGGCTAAACCTAGGCCCCAGGAACGATGGGAGACCAACTGAAGCGTTTCCCCAAGTCGGCGAAGCACTGGCAGCTCTCATCCTTCCGTGCCCGGGAATTTGGGAGGCGGCTACTTGGCCAGCAGCCTGGAAGAGGAAATCCGCTGCACACGATCTCTTTAAAGTGTGCAGAGCAACGATGTCACTCTGAGGACCGAGGTGCACCTGACTCCAGCCACGGTGAGTTCCCACCGAATGGGGAACACGAAGAAGAATCCACGCTTTTGAACGACGGCGCTGAGGAAGGATTTCGAAAGAACCGTGGACTTTCAGAAGCAGCAGCACATCTGTCTTGGAAGAAATGCAGGCAGACTACTCTGGGCACGTGAGCATGGTGAGACTTCATCTTCAAGTGTTTGGGACGTGTTGTCGGGAGAGACCAGTCCCTGGAAAAGGGCATCGTGCTTGGTGAAGCCGAGGACAAAAGAGACAGAGGCAGATCCTCAGCAAAAGCAAGAGGGAGAGCTTCCGGGGGCGGGAATGTCGCAGTCTCAGGGCCAATTGGATGCACCGGCGACAACATAAAGCCGCCGTGAGGAGGCCACGCAACGTTGATTGTTATGCGTTTTCCTGCACGTCACACAGGTGTAGTCTATTTTTATTCAATGTCTTGCATATTCTTTCTTGGGGACGTCCCCTCTGCCACGTGGGCGACTGTGACGTCTGTTGTTCAGAGTGTTGGGAGCTTGTCCTGTGGCCTTTCTGGTGCTGGTTTTGCCCAGTTCCACAGTGACCAAGCGCAGACTCGGTATGTGTACAGTCTCTGCGTCTGTCGACGTCGGCGTTACCGCCCGGGGTGAGCTCTCCCCTGGTACCTGCTCCACGGGCGCTTGCGAAGAACATGAGGAGGTGCTTCAAAAGCGTTCGCAGAAACGGGGGATCTGGAGATAGTGGGATGCTTCCGCAAGCTTCTGGAAGCCGCCTCGTGTTCTGCCATTGTGGGGGTTCTGAAGCTTGCAGGGCTGCGCTCTGTTTTCTTTCTGACTTGATGCCTGGTTGTCCGATCGGCGGCTTAGGGGTTTGTATTGAGATCTCCCATCACAGTGTGTAGTCTACGTTTGTCCTCGCAGCCCTGTCAGCTCGCCACACAGCTCGGCTCTTTGGTGCGTGCACACTTAGGACGGCATATCTTCTTGGCGGATGGACCTGTTGACCATCGTCCTGGCACCTTCCATCGCTCTAGAGCCTGCTTTCTCTGACACCAAGGCAGCCAGGCTTGCCTTCGTTTCTTTCTTTTTTTCTCCCTAAAATGGATTCTTAAGCTTTTTATTTTGAAATCATGTAAAATGCACAGAAATAGTCTCAAATGTAGAGCAAAAAATCACCATCTAGCTTGGAGTCAGAGTCTCGAGCTGCGGATAGGGATCGCCGCTGCTCTCGTTCTATGCACGCAGGTGCAGATAGACAGAGAGACAAATGTGGGTCCCATACACCGGCGCTACTGTTGTTGTTAGGTGCCATTGAATCGACCCCATGCCCAACATAGCAAGACACTGCCTGGTCAGGTCTCATCCTCAACTGTCCCTGTGCCTGGGCCCACCGTTACAGCCACGTGTCCATCCCTCTCCTTGAAGGCCCTCCTTCCTCCACTGACCTTCTACTTGACCAAGCATGAGGTCCTCCTCCAGGGACTGGTCTCTCCCGAAAATATGTCCAAAGTCTGTAAGACTAAGGCTTGCCACCCTGACCTCTAAGGAGCACTCTGGCCGTGCTTCTTCCAGGACAGATGGGTCTGTCCTTCCGACGTCCAGGGTACTTTCAGTGCTCTTCCCCGGCCCCGCCATTCACATGCGGCCACTCTTCTCGGTCCTTATTCAGCGTCCATCGTCCACGCGCGCACTAGTTGACTAGGGCTGCTATTTGACAAGGGAAGGGTAGGATCATGACCTTCCTTGTCTCCCTCCCTCCCTCCCTCAGTTCTCTTCCATTGAACTTTGCTTCTGCTACCAACAGGACCGGGGGCTGACAATTCTTTTCCTGCGGCACGTGGAAGTGACAGGGCCCTGGCTTACAGGCACTTGAGGCCACCTCTTGAGGACTACCTGCACGTCAGGCACCACCAGGTGGGTTTCCTGCGAGTGATACATGAACAACTAACGTTTAAACAACCGCGTCACCTTGACCGATGAAGAAATTGCCCTGGAAGGAGGTGCTGTTAATAATAATAATAATTTTAAAAGAAGGTGCCGTTTGGGGTCATGGAGCTGGTTCCAACTCATAGTGGCCCAACAGAAGGAAACTCCTTGTCCCGGGCCATCCCCACATTGCTGCAGCCACTGTGTCTGTCAGTCCATCTCATCGAGGGTCTTCCTCTTCTTCGCTGATGCTCTACCAAGAATCATGTCCTTCTCCAGAAACTAGTCCCCCCGATGGCACGCCCAAAGGACATGCGAAAAGGCCCATCATTCTCAGCTCTGTGGAACGTCCTGGCTGCATTTCTTCCCCGACAGGTGTCTTCATGCACCCAGCAGACCATGGTGCATCCCGTCTGCTCCCCAGCACAGCTCAAAGGCATCGATCCCTCGTCACGCTTCCATATTCAGGGTGCAGCTTTGTCGTGCAGGCACAGCGATTGAAAATAGCATGGCTTGAGCAAAGGGCACCTCAGTCTGCAAAGGGACAACTTCGCTTTGTAAAACTCCAGAGAGATCCCGTGCGGCCAGATTTCCCGACCATCTCTTGATTGCCTGCTTGCTGCTCCCATAGGTGTCCCTCATCGGCATGGCTCCAAAGAAAGGGAAACCTTTGGCAGCATCTACCTCCTCTCCGCTCGTCTCCGCGTGGCCTTGGGGCTCCTTTGTGGAGACTTTCGCCTTCCGTCCGGTGAGGTGTGATTCACGCGAAAGGCCGTCGGCAAGTCCTCTTCTCTTTCAACAAGGAAGGTGGCGTCACCTGCATGTCTCCCTTCGGGCCTGATGCCAGGTTCTCCCTCGTGTAGTGCAGTCCAGGTTCTGGGACGGTTGCTCAACAGACAGATGGAATAGGAGGATGTGCACGTGTAACATCATCTTAGCACTGGGCAAGGCTAACGAGGAAATGGCTACTGGAGTTTGTGAAGACTGAGACCCAGGAGCTCTGGTCACACCTTGATGATGGTTCCTTGGGGGTATGGTCTACTTCACTTATGAGAGGGTATCACCCCCAAAAAATGGATTTTTTTCCAAAGCTATGTATTTAAGGGTTTTTTTGTGTTTTTTTTTTTTACAAAACAACCTTATCACCTTCAAAGTACTTTCCATGGCACTTAATACACTTATCAAGTCTGCGATTCCATTCTTGGAAACATTTTTCAGACTCATCTGTTTGGATGGCTGACAGCACCTCCCTCGTTTTACCTTCTCCTCTTCTATGTCGTCAAAGCGCAGTCTTTTCATGGCCCTCTTCATTCGTGGAAACAAAAAGAAGACGCGAGAAGCCAGACCAGGTGAGTCAGGTGCGTGGGGCAAGAGAGGCACGCTGGTTTTTCCCAAAAACTGGCGCACTGAGACGGCTGCATGAGCAGGTGCATTGTCATGGTGGCAAAACCAGTCCTCCGTCTGCCACAAATCAGGCCTTTTTTGTTACACACTGTCACACAATCTTTTCAGAACCTCTGAATAGAAAGCTTGATTAACAGGCTGACCTGGTGGAACAAACTCCAAATGCACTATCCCCTTCACATCAAAAAGACAAATGAGCATCGTCATGATCTGTGATTTCACTTGACGAGCTCTGCGGGGCGAGGTGACCGACGGATCTTCCGATGTTTGCTTTCAGGGTCATAAGAATAGCACCTGCCTCGTCCCCAGTAATGACCTGGGTGAAAAAAGCCTGGGTCGGCTCGGAGCTGGTCTTTCAAAGCACGGCATGTTTCCAGTCCATGCTCCTTTTCCTGCTCAGTCAGAGCTGAGGCACACCTTTCACAGCGACCCTTCTCATGCCAAAATCCTCCACTAAGATTCGCCGAACCGAGCTCCAAGATAGTCGGATAGCTTCCCCATCTTCTCAGTGGCCCGTCATCGGTCTTCAAGCACAAGTGAAAGAATTCTGTCGACATTTGCATCCATTTTGGAAGCTGACAGATGTCCAGAAGGAGACTTGTCATCCATCAACGTGTCGCCTTTTTTTGAAACAAGAAAATCACTCGTCCACTTGAGTTTTTCCCACAGGCTGTCTTTGTAAGCTGTGTTCAACATCACAACAGTTTCTGAAGCATGTTTCCAGAGCAAGAAGCAAAATTCCACAGCTGTACACTATTCTCTTAAATTAACCATCACAAAAAAAAAAACAAGGTTCAAGCAAAACTTTTACAGAAAAATTCACTGTGACCAAAGAGAACTTTCCCAGGGGATGCCACTGGGTGCACTAGCTCAGGGTGAGTCACTGGGTGCTCACCTAGTGGGAAAAACGCATCCTGTGAAAGCTCTGCCCAACGGAGCTTTTTGCATTTGGTGGGGGAACCCCTCATATATAAGTAGACGCATGGAGAATTTTACTTCTTACTGGCCTGGAGGCTGCATCTGGCTCATCAACCTCCACTTCTCAGGAGCTGAGCCAACAGCCCGCTGACTGACCCTGGGAGCCAGCAGAGCCTCACATCTGATCTGCCCATCTTGGCCCCATCCCCACTGCATCCAGCAGCCATGGTCTTTCTGTGTAGGTTCACCAGCCCTGGCAACCCCACGGGTCAGGTAAAGCCTCGAGCTGAACATCTGACCCACAGACTTGAATCAGACTGGGCTTACCTGTTTGTACACCTGTGTAAGTCATTTTCTTTGTTAGCCTTTTTATTGGGAGCTCTTACAGATATCCTATCAATTCATACTTCAGTCACATCAAGCAGTGTTATACAGTTGCTACTACAATCAGTTTCAAAGAATTTTCTTTCTTCTTGAACTACTGATATCAGCTCCCCTTTATCCCCTCCCTCCCCCACTATACCCCCAAGAACCCTTTTTCCCCCTTACAATACCTTTTTTTGGCATATCTTACATGCAATCTATCCATTTACCTACAATTCTGTGGTTAGATCTCATCGAGTGGGGTTATCTAGTCATCAATGCCATCAACTCCCTATCCACCCCCCCCATACCCCCATTCCCGTGCCCTCAGGGAACCATTACTCCTGTCACTGTGTCTGAAGGGCTGTCTATCTTGGCTTTCATGTATCAAACTAGCTTAAATACACAGATTAACATATGCAAATCTAACATGATTAATGAAGTAAACAAATAAAAACCGTAATAGAAAGGGGAGGAAATATTAAAGAACTAGAGGATAGTAATGGGGTTCATCATCTATCCCTTCCATGTGACCCTTCTGAGAGGGACGGTCCAATTATCCTTCAGGTGGGTTTTGGGTGTCCACTACATCCTTCACGTGGATTTGATGGCTTTTGAACTTCTGGTGCCTTCTGCCGTTGACACCTCATGGTCACCCAGGCTGGTGTGCTTCTTCCATGTGGGCTTGTTGCTTTCCTGCTAGATGGCTGCTTGTTTAACTTCAATCCTTTAAGACCCCAGATGCTATATCTTTTGATAGCCGGGCACCATCTGCTTTCTTCACCACATTTGCTCAGGCACCCATTTTGTCTTCAGTGATCACATGGGGAAGGTGAGTATCATTCAGTGCCACATTATTAGAACAAGCCGTTCTTGTACTGAGGTAAGATTTAAGTAGAGGCCCAAAGTCCACCTGCCTCCTTTTTCATTTGCATATATATACATATATAAACAAACACATGCATATATATATGTATTTTTTCTTCTTCTTGCCTTTCTTTTTTTTCCCTTCTGCCCCACTATCATATTTGCCTATTGTCCACCTCTCAATAATTCCTCTCAGATATAATTCAATTGATCAAACAGAAAAGCTACACCCTCCTCACCATCAATGTCAGAACCCTTACTTGTTCCCTGTATCTGTCACTGTTGGTCCACCTAAGTCATTTTCTTTCTTCTTTTTTTAATCATTCTATTGGGGGTTCATACAACTCTTATCACAATCCATACATACATCAATTGTGTAAAGCACATTATACATCCATTGCCCTCATCATTCTCAAAACATTGGCTCTCCACTTAAGCCCATGGCATCAGCTCCTCATTTTTCCCCACCCTTCCCGCACCCCACTCCCTCATGAACCCTTGATAATTTATAAATTATTATTTTGTCATATCTTACCCTGTCCCATGTCTCCCTTCACCTACTTTTCTGTTGTCCATCCGCAAGGGAGGAAGTTATATGTAGATCCCTGTAATCGGTTCCCTCTTTCCACCCCACCCTCCCTCCACCCTCCTGGGATCGTCACTCTCACCACTGGTCCTGAAGGGATCATCCTTCCTGGATTCCTTGTGTTTCCAGTTCCTATCTGTACCAGTGTACATCCTCTGGTCTAGCCAGATTTGTTAGGTAGAATTGGGATCATGATAGTGGGGGGGGGCAGGGGAGGAAAAATTTAGGAACTAGAGGAAAGTTGTATGTTTCATTGTTGCTACACTGCACCCTGACTGACTCATCTGCTCCCTGTGACCCTTCTGTAAGGGGATGTCCAGCTGCCTACAGATGGGCTTTGGGTCCCCACTCCGCACTCCCCCTCATTCACAATGATATGATTTTTTTTGTTCTTTGATGCCTGATACCTGATCCCATCAACACCTTGTGATCACACAGGCTGCTGTGCTTCTTCCATGTAGGCTTTGTTGCTTCCAAGCTAGATGGCTGCTTGTTTACCTTCAAGCCTTTAAGACCCCAGATGCTATATCTTTTGATAGCCGGGGTCCATCAGCTTTCTTCACCACATTTGCTTATGCACCCATTTGTCTTCAGCGATTGTATGGGAAGGTGAGCATCATGGAATGCCAGTTTACTAGAACAAAGTGTTCTTGCATTGAGGGAGTACTTGAGTGGAGACCCAATGTCCATCTGCTACCTTAATACTAAACCTATAAATATATGCACATAGATCTATTTCCCCATCCTCATATATAAATATATTTACATATGTACATGCCTGTATTTACATCTCTATAAATGCCCTTTGCCTCCTAGCTCTTTCCTCTATTTCCTTTTACTTTCCTATTGTCCCACTATCATGCTCAACCTTCATTTGGGTTTCAGTAATTCCTCTAGGTTACATTACCTTTGATCACACCCTACTAGGCCTCCTACCCGCTCCTCACCACCGATTTGGATCACTTGTTTCCTTGTCCCTGGGTTTGTTAACACCACTTCCTTTCCCCCATCTCCCCCTCTCCCATGTCCCCCTGGAACTGTCAGTCTGTTGTTTTCTCCTCCAGATTGTTCATCCAGCCTATCTTATTTAGACAGACCTGCAGAGATAATAACATGCACAAAAACAAGACACAGCAAAACCAAGTAACAAAAGAAAACAACAAAAAGCCAATGACAAACAACACAACCACCACAAAGAAGAAAAGCTTGTAGTTAGTGCAAGGACTCTTTGTTGGCCTTTAGGAGTGTTTTCCGGTCGAGTCTGATGGGGTGCCACGCCCTGGCCCCAAAGTCTATTTTTGGTTTTCACTGGGGACTTCGTTGCTCTGCTGCCCTTGCTGTTCTGTTGCACCACCTTAGTGTTTAGTCTCAGTGTGGTGGGGTCAGATTGGGCAGAATTCCCACACTGTGTCTCCAGTGCTGTCCCCTGTAGGACTATGGGTCAGTGAGGGGTGTCATGTCTCATAGTGGGGCCGACCATGTGGTCTTCTCTGTGGATTAGCTGCTCTGAGCGGGAATATCATCCTCAAGGCTTTGTGGGACCTAAGTCACTTGCTTGATATACATTTATTTCTTTTAATACATAGGCATTCCTGGTTTTACTTCTCTAGAACCCCAGCCTAACACACCACGCCTACAGAAAGACGTGGAAATACTAGAGCAAGAGTCATCACTGGCGGCCGCAGGCTGAGGTCACAGGGAATGGAGGGACCTGCAATTGAACCCTCGTCAGCTTAAAACAGCCTGTTGGCCCCAAACAGGAGGGATTGAGATTGACAAATCTCTAGCAACAAAAGGCCCATGATGGGTCAGCTCTCCAGCAAGGATCCCAAAGGGTTACGTCCTCCCACCTGGACAATGGCTTCAGGGAACAGGGAGCGGCTGCGCTCAGGAAGCACGTCTTCTCATCCGGCCGGGACTTGAGTCCAGCGAAGGGCTGTGAGCAGAGCTCTCGGGACTGGACTGATCAGATACAGGAAGAACCAACCAGAATCGTGTGGGAATCCAGTCACCACGTTTCCTGTGTCAGCAAGTTCAGGATAAACATTTTTAACTATGAGTCTTACAGTAACTCTGCACCCCAGGTGTCCATGGGCAGGAGGTGGCCTGGGAACACTGTCCCCCAAGGAAGGCAATACCCAATGTCCACTTCAGATGAGGCTCTGGACACAGGAACAAGGGGAGCAGGGCCAGGGTCTCGCTCCCGCAAAGCGATGGATATGAGAGCTAGGAGCTGTCCACACCAGCAGGGTGGAGCTGGGTGCCATCCTGTGGTTCCAGCTCACAGCGACCCGGGTACAACAGAACAAGACACTGCCCAGCCTTGGGCATCTTCACCACCATTCTTGCATCTGAGCCCATGGCTGCAGCCCCTGTGTCCGTCCATCCCATTGAGGACCTTCCTCTTTTCCATCACCCCTCCACTTTACCAAGCATGATGGCCTTCCCCAGGGACTGGTCTCTCCGGACAACATGCCCGAAGTACATGAGATGCAGTCTCACCATCCTTGCCCCTAAGGAACGCGCTGGCTGTACTTCTTCCCAGACAGATCTCTTGGTTCTTGTGGCGGTCCGTGGCGCACTCAGTATCTGTCACCAGCACCGTCATTGAAGCACATCGAGTCTTCTTCGGTCTTCCCTATGCAATGTCCAGCTTCCACCTGCACGTGGGGCGAAGCAGACCGCCAGGACTTGAGTTAAGGGCACCTTAGTCCTCAAGGCGACATCCTTGCTTCTTGTGCAGCAGATTCACCTAAGGGGACACATTCTTTGACTTCTTGATTGCTGCTTCCATGAGTATTGATTGTGGATCTAAATGACATATATTATTTAAAAATAAAGCTATATATGCCAATTCAACTCTGACACGGCTGGGTTGGCACGGGTCATCATGCATTTGATGGCAACTGGTTGCAGTGTTTGAATCAGGCGCCCCGGTGGCAGAGCAGATATGCCCTGCACTGCTAACTGTAAGGTGAGCAGTTAGAAACTACAGTCCTCTGCAAGAAACAGATGGGGCTGTCTGTCCCTGTAAAGACTGACATCCTTGGGAACCCAATAGGACAGTGACAGTCTACCCTATGGGGTTGATACAAGTCACAATCGACTTGGTGGCAGCCGGGGGGCTGTGGGGGAAGCAGATGAAAAGAAACCATGGGCTCTGCCCTGCCAGGGCTCCATTCAGTTCACAGGCAAGCCTGAACCCTCAGGAGCATGGTCCGCCACGGTCTACCACTTAGATCGAGTACTCTCTCCACCTTCTACCCACGTCAAGAAGCCCTGGCCCCGGCCCAAGGAGCCTGCAATGGATTGGACTGGGTACCCCAAAATCATGTGTCAACTTGACTTGCCCTGATTCTCAGTGTTCTGTAATCATCCTTCAAGTTGTGCTTTGATGTAATTATCCTGTGTTGTCAATCCTGGCCTCTATCAGGCCCGTGAGGTAGGGTGCAACACGCAGGTTCAGGTTCTATCTTCTGTCCGTACCTTTTGCGATACGAAAGAGATGAAACAGGTTGCTGTTATTGTTGTTGTTGGTTCCGACCCGTAGCAACAACAGTAGGATTCACGGGTCAGGCTTCAGCATCCTTGCCGTTGTTCCTGTGTCTTGTTTATTGTTAACGAGTTGAGTGGTGGTCAGTGGAAACTGCTACCACTGAGAAAAATGGGAATGGAATACGTCCTTTGGACTAGAGGGTCCCTGTGCTGGGAGACTCCTAGACCCAGAGGAAGATTAATGGCTGGAGTTTATGTGCTGAAATCATGTTTCTACCTTCTAAACGATGAGAGGATGAATAAAGTTCTGTTTGTTAAGGCTATTTGCTTGTGCTATTTCTACTATCCAATCTGCATGCTGAGCAAATAATCCAAGAAGATGGGGTGTGTGAAGAAGAATGCAGCAGCAGGATTAGAGGAAGTCTTAAGATCAACCTCCGATCTGCAGGTGACACACCCTTGCTCGCTGAGAGTGAGGAGGACTTGAAGCCCTTGCTGATGGAGATCAAGGACTGCAGCCTTCGGGATGGATGACAACTTAATGTCAAGAAGGCCAACATCCTCTCAACTGGACCAATGGGCGACGTCGTGATCAATGGAGAAAAGGTTTGAAGCTGCCAGGATGTCGTCTTGCTTGGATCCACAATCAACGCTCACGGAAGCAGCAGCCAAGGGATCAGAAGACGCGTTGCTTTGGGTACATCTGCTGCACAGACCTCTTTAAGGTGTTGAAAAGTAAGGAGGTCATTGTGAGGACGAAGGGGCTCCTGACCCCAAGCCAAGGTATTTGGCCTCAAATGCAGGTGAGAGTTGGTCATTGGCTAAAGAAGAGTTGGTGCATGTGAATTCTGATGTTGGCAAATGACATGGAAAGTACCAGGGACTGCCAAGAGGACAGTAAGGCCGGGGGACTTCTCAGAGGCCAGGACAGTGAGACTTTCTCTCACGTACTTGGGACATGCCGTCCGGAGAGACCAGTTCCTGGGAAAGGGCATCGTGCGTGGTCAAGTGGAGGGGTGGGGTCGAAGACAAAGGCCTTCGGCGAGATGGGCTGACGCACTGGCTGCAACTACAGGCTTGAACACACGAACAGCGGTGAGGACAGTGCTGGGCCGTTCCGTGCTGCCCATGGGGTCACTGAGTCAGAACTGGCGTGTGCCACCTAACAGCAACATCACGTATTCTGGTGTTAGGAATATGCCCCACCGAACGTGTCCTCGCCAACAGCGTCCGCGTGTACATTCCAGTAACCACAGGGACCACCTTCTCCTGCAACCTGGCTGTTCCTCCTCCAACAGCGAATCACTGACCCCCAAGGTTCCCGTCCAGTCGTCCCAGTTGCTGTTGCCCATTTGAGCCTGTAGACCACCAAATCGAACCCAAATCAAACCCACTGCCATGATGGGGCGGATGTCCCACAGCAACCCCACAGGACAGAGAAGAATGTGCCCATAATCAGGTATCGGGCATCTATGGGGAGAGTGGAGTGCAGACCCTAAGTCCATCTGTAGGTAATTGAACATGCCCTCACAGAGGGTCGCAGGGAAGAGATGAGCCAGTCAGGGTGCAGTATAGCACCAATAAACACGCAACTTTCCTCTAGTTCTTTAATGTCTCTTTCCCCCCACTAGCATGACCCCAATGCTACCTTACAAATCGGATTAGACCAGAGCATGCACACTGCTACAGATAAGAGCCTGCAACACAGGGGATCCAGGAGAGATAAACCCCTCAGGGCCAACAAGGAGAGTAGAGATACCAGGAGGATTAAGGGAAGGTGGGGGAGAAAGGGGGAATTTATCACAAGGATCAACCTATAACCCCCTCCCAGGGGGATGAACAACAGAAAGGTGGGTGAGGGGCGAGGGAGGACAATGTAAGATATGAAAATAATAATCTATAACTTATCGAGGGTTCGTGAGGGAGGGAGGACAGGGGAGGGAGGGGGAAATGAGGAACTGCTATCAAGGACTCATGTAGAAAGATGCTTTGAAAATGATGATGGCGGCATCCGTGAAAATGTGCTTGACACACTGGATGAATGTATGCATGGTGATAAGAGAGGTAAAGAGTATTTAATTAAAAAGAAAAAGAATGTGCCCACAGGCTCTCCCAGGCTGTCATTCTAATGGAAGCAGACTGCCAAAATCCGACTCATGGCCGCCCTCCAGGGCAGGCTGGCACTGCCCCTGTGAATTTCTGGGGCTGCAGCTCTTTACACTGGTGGTCTCAGCCCCTCCCAGGAAGAGAGACAAGGCTTTCTACAGTTAGAGCCTCAGAAGCCCACAGGGCCAGTTCGACCCTGTCCTAGGAGAGTCGGCTGTGAGTCGGATCACGGCTGTCTGCCTCCATGAGGGTGCCAGCCTCGGAGACCTTGCGGGGCAGTTCCACCCTGTCCTGTAGGCATGCTTGGGCAGTGCAGGAGAGCCACTGCCGGCCTTACGATTAGCTGTCCACTGCCTCTCGCTGCCATTGAATGAAACCCAACTCTAGCAACCTTATAGGACACAGGAGAACTGCCTCCTTTGGGTTTCTAAGACTGTCAGTCTTTACAGGAGACGACAGCCTCGTCTTCCTCCCGTGGAGCGGCTGGTGGGATCGACCTGCTGACCTGGTGATATGCAGCTCCATGCGTCGTCCACTGCGACACCAGAGGAGGGTCACTCCTCCGAGCTCCCAGGGGTTGGTTTCTTGGAAGCAGATCACCACCTTTCTTCCAGGTGGCCTTAGACCTCCCGTCTTCCCATTATCAAGGGGGTCTGGAGGTCAGAGGGAGACTGGGTGGGGTGGGGGGTGGGCCCAGGACGAGCCGGAGCGGTGGTGGCGAGCAGAGCCAGGCGCTCCTTCTCATCCAAGCTGTCTCTGGAGTCATCTCTTGTTCCTGTCGTCTTATCACGGCCCTCTTATCTCCCACCCGCTGGTTTCCGGCCTCCCTTGTCCCCTTCAGGTTTAAGGAGGCGCTTTCTTGATCACCCACACCCCCTGCCCCTTGGGAGGTGAATCTTTCCCAAGTGTGCTCTGCTGCTCAGGACCCACGCTGAACCCTGGCCTCCGGCTCCGTCCCTGCGAGGGGTGGGGAGGGGGGAGGCCTCTCCTCTGCGGAGTGCTTCCAAGTCAGGTAAGCAGATAAGTCGTCCTTCCTACCCCCACCCCCGCCCCTCCGTGAGAACTCCTACCCCCACCCCCGCCCCTCCGTGAGAACTCCCACCCCCGCCCCCGCCCCTCCGTGAGAACTCCCACCCCCACCCCCGCCCCTCCGTGAGAATTCCCACCCCCACCCCCGCCCCTCCGTGAGAACTCCTACCCCCGCCCCCGCCCCTCCGTGAGAACTCCTACCCCCGCCCCGCCCCTCCGTGAGAACTCCTACCCCCACCCCCACCCCTCCATGAGAACTCCTACCCCCGCCCCCACCCCTCCATGAGAACTCCTACCCCCGCCCCCACCCCTCCATGAGAACTCCTACCCCCGCCCCCGCCCCTCCGTGAGAACTCCTACCCCGCCCCGCCCCTCCGTGAGAACTCCTACCCCCACCCCCGCCCCTCCGTGAGAACTCCCACCCCCACCCCGCCCCTCCGCGAGAACTCCTACCCCCGCCCCCACCCATCCGTGAGAACTCCTATCCCCACCCCGCCCCTCCGTGAGAACTCCTACCCCCGCCCCCACCCCTCCGTGAGAACTCCTACCCCCACCCCCGCCCCTCCGTGAGAACTCCCACCCCCACCCCGCCCCTCCGCGAGAACTCCTACCCCCGCCCCCACCCCTCCGTGAGAACTCCTACCCCCACCCCCGCCCCTCCGTGAGAACTCCCACCCCCACCCCGCCCCTCCGCGAGAACTCCTACCCCCGCCCCCACCCATCCGTGAGAACTCCTATCCCCGCCCCCACCCCTCCGGGAGAACTCCTACCCCCACCCCCGCCCCTCCGTGAGAACTCCCACCCCCACCCCGCCCCTCCGCGAGAACTCCTACCCCCGCCCCCACCCCTCCGTGAGAACTCCTACCCCCACCCCCGCCCCTCCGTGAGAACTCCCACCCCCACCCCGCCCCTCCGCGAGAACTCCTACCCCCGCCCTCACCCATCCGTGAGAACTCCTATCCCCGCCCCCACCCCTCCGTGAGAACTCCTACCCCCACCCCCGCCCCTCCGTGAGAACTCCTACCCCCGCCCCCACCCCTCCATGAGAACTCCTACCCCCGCCCCTCCGTGAGAACTCCTACCCCCGCCCTCACCCCTCCGGGAGAACTCCTACCCCCACCCCCGCCCCTCCGTGAGAACTCCTACCCCCGCCCTCACCCCTCCATGAGAACTCCCACCCCCACCCCGCCCCTCCGCGAGAACTCCTACCCCCGCCCCCACCCATCCGTGAGAACTCCTACCCCCCGCCCTCACCCCTCCATGAGAACTCCTACCCCCGCCCCCGCCCCTCCGTGAGAACTCCTACCCCCGCCCTCACCCCTCCATGAGAACTCCTACCCCCACCCCGCCCCTCCATGAGAACTCCTACCCCCACCCCCGCCCCTCCGTGAGAACTCCTACCCCCGCCCTCACCCCTCCATGAGAACTCCTACCCCCACCCCGCCCCTCCATGAGAACTCCTACCCCCACCCCGCCCCTCCGTGAGAACTCCCACCCGCACCCCCGCCCCTCCGTGAGAACCCCCACCCCCGCCCCTCCATGAGAACTCCTACCCGCACCCCCGCCCCTCCGTGAGAACTCCTAACCCCGCCCCCACCCCACTGGGAGAACTACCCGCACCCCCACCCCTCCGTGAGAACTCCTACCCCCGCCCCACCCCACTGAGAGAACTCCCACCCCCACCCCCGCCCCACCCCACTGGGAGAACTCCTACCCCCACCCCCGCCCCTCCGTGAGAACTCCTACCCCCGCCCCTCCGTGAGAACTCCTACCCCCGCCCCGCCCCTCCGTGAGAACTCCTACCCCCGCCCCACCCCTCCGTGAGAACTCCTACCCCCGCCCCCGCCCCTCCGTGAGAACTCCTACCCCCGCCCCCGCCCCTCCGTGAGAACTCCTACCCCCGCCCCCACCCCTCCGTGAGAACTCCTACCCCCACCCCGCCCCTCCGTGAGAACTCCTACCCCCGCCCCCGCCCCTCCGTGAGAACTCCTACCCCCGCCCCCGCCCCTCCGTGAGAACTCCTACCCCCGCCCCCGCCCCTCCGTGAGAACTCCTACCCCCACCCCCGCCCCTCCGTGAGAACTCCTACCCCCGCCCCCGCCCCTCCGTGAGAACTCCTACCCCCGCCCCCGCCCCTCCGCGAGAACTCCTACCCCCACACCCGCCCCTCCGTGAGAACTCCTACCCCCGCCCCGCCCCTCCGTGAGAACTCCCACCCCCACCCCCGCCCCTCCGTGAGAACTCCTACCCCCACCCCCGCCCCTCCGTGAGAACTCCCACCCCCACCCCCACCCCTCCGTGAGAACTCCTACCCCCGCCCCACCCCTCCGTGAGAACTCCTACCCCCACCCCGCCCCTCCGTGAGAACTCCTACCCCCACCCCCGCCCCTCCGCGAGAACTCGCAGCCCCCTTCCCCCTCCCAAAGAGCAAGACCCACAGCCGCGCCGCCGGCATTGGGATTGGCGCAGCGGGTGGGGCACTGGCCTGGGCTCCCTCGCGGCCTCCCGCACGCACGTGTCGGCCTGTGTCCCGGCTCCAGACATCCGCCTCCGCTGAGAAAAGGTGAAACAGCAAGCGGCAGGGAGGCAGCCGGGTCTGAAAGCCCTGCGGGGCCTGACGCCTTTCTTCCCACTTCCTTGGCTACAACGTCACGCGGCCACACCTCGCTGCCAGGGACACTGAGAAGTGGGGTGCAGGGCGGGTGTCCCCACAGCAGAGGGAGGAGGGCTCTCAATCCTGGACAGGGCACCAACATCTGCCCCCTCTCACTCTCTTGTCAAAGAGCTGGTCTTGCTCAGTCTGTCGCTGTCCTGCTGTCCGGGGTCAGGCTTCCCACCTCTCAGGGAGCCTGCCCCTAAGGTCATGTCAGGGCACAAACGAGCCTCAAGCGGCCCTGGCCACCCTGAATGATGGCCATGGCTCCCAGCTACCTGCTCGCTGCCACCAAGGCCCATGTGAGGACCAGGCGGAGACCGCAGTGGGTGGAGGGCCCCTTTTCTAAGCCCTCCTCCCCAGGTCGGGGAGGAGTCCAGCTGGAGTGGACTGACACCTTTGCCTGGGATCTCTCCTGCTGGGCTGGCCCTCCAAGACACCTTCGTGACCCTTGGTTCCCAGCTGGCCCCATTCCCACTTCCCCTCACAGGGAGGAGGACGACCCCCCACCCCCACCCTCACCTCCCTCTACCCAGAGACCTCCACTCCAGTCCTGTCCATGGCTTCACAGCCTCTCCAACCCAGCAGAGGCCTCCAACACCCAGAGGTGTCTGAAATCCTAGGCCAGGCCTGAGGTCAGCAGCAGGCACCCTGGGCCCTCGAGGGGCCAGAATCAACTGCCCAGGGGAGAGGGGGCAAGCCCCAGTACTTGCTGAGGTCAAAGGGGGAGGTGCCACTATCTCAAGAGCCCAAGGCCCCACCACTGGCTTCGGCCTGTGACCCTCTCCACTCCCAACAGTGCCAGTGTCATCAGCTCTGCAGATGGGTAAACTGAGGTAGGGGTCACTGCAGCACTGGTGAGTGGAGGTCTGAGCTCTAGACCTCCTGCTGTGCCCACCAGTTTGCCAGCCAGTCCCAGCCTTGAGATAGCGCTGTCACTCAGACCCAGACAGTGTCCAGCCACAGGCGAGAGATAGGGGCCTCTGCCCACTGTCCCTGCCTCCCCCACCAGGCTGGCTCTCCGAGACCAACTAATGAGCACCTCCAGAGGGCACCCCTGGAATTCCGGAGGCCCTCACCCAGACCTCTCCAGCGTCTCCAGCCCCCTCCAGGCACAGCACTGTTGAGATGTGGGCACAGCCTCCAGCAGACGGGCCACGGGGCGGCCTGGGCTTTGCTCAGCAGACAGTTCGGTCCTGGTGGCACCCCTCGGCTGCCAGCCGCAGAAGGGCAGCCGTCCCCCAGCCCTGGCGGCCAGGCTGCCCCTCCCACGGCGGGCGGCGGCTGCGCCAGTGACCTTGTGATAACCCGGGTGCCATCCGTCAGCGGCCGGCCGCCAGCCTCCGGAACACTGCGGCAGCTCATCTGAATTCAAATTACCCCGGAGCCAGCCCGCCACGGCCATAACTCAGCACGAGGAGGAGCGGCCGGGGCGGGCTGGACATTACCATACATTCCTGGGGTGTCCGACAGGGCCGCTAATGAAAATATCAATCACAAACTCGGCTGACTTAATGGTCAATTTAAATTAATTAATTGGGGAGGAGAAAAACTTTGGGAGGGCGGCCAGGATGGGCTCCTGCGCTGGCACCTGGCTGGGCACAACCTCCAGGCCTGGGGACCCCTGGGCACGTGTGAGGGCCCAAGGTCGATGCCCACAAGGAGCCGCTGGGGCCCAGTGCCTGTCGAGGCAGCTCGGGATCCTTACTGGCCCTGGCCCAGTGTTCTCGGCTGCTGTCTATGGGGCCAGAGTCCGCTCCTGCAGCTGGGCTCCCACCCGAAGGTCCAAGGAGCGTCGTGTGAACTGCTCCTTCAGAGGCCCCCTGCAAGGCCACTGCCCTCCGTCCCATGCTGCAGCCCGGCTGGTGCAGGGGGCCGTCAGCACCCCATCACGTGCCCCTCCTGCCTGTCCCATCGCCTCTTCCTTAGGACATCCCTCAGACGGGATCAGGACCCGCCCTGCCGGTGCACGTGGTGCAGTGCTCCACGACGGAGTGAACGCTCAGTGTCCCAGGGCTGCTCGGATGAAAGGCCTGGAGATCCACTTCCCAAAGCTGAGCCTGGGAACCCCACACGCTCCTCTGACACCAGGGTCAGGGGTCAGCCCTACAGCCTGGGTCTCCTGCTGCAGCCTCACCTCATGTGGCCTGGCCACTGTAGTACCTCGAGAGAGGCAGCTTCCAGACAGGCCACACCCCAGACAGGCCACACCCAGCCCCAGACAGGCCACAGACCACACCCCAGACAGATCACACCCACAGTTCTCAGCCCAAACAGGCAACACCCCAGAAAGACAGGCCACGCCCACAGGTCACACTCCAGAAAGTCATGCAGGTCACACCCAGACAGGCCGCACCCACAGAACACACAGGCAACACCCCAGAAAGACAGGCCACGCTCATAGATCGCACCCCAGCAGGCCACACCCACAGGAGTTAGGACCTCAACAGTCTGGGGGTCTGCCTTCCTCAGAGACGAGGAGGAATTCGGCCACCAGGTGGAAATGGGCAGTTTGAACCCCTGAAGTAGCCCCGGAGGACAGGCCGCCGTCTGCTTCCAAGAAGTCCCAACATGAGAAGCCACAGAGCACACTGGGGTGGCCGTGAACCAAAATCCACCCTAGGGCCACTAACAAGGACCACTCAGCCCACAGTAGTGGGCGCAGAAGCAGAGGAAATGTGACGTGTGACCCCTGGCACACCGAGCCCCTGACGGATGGACGCCATTGTCCTCCCTGGCAGCGATGCAGCGGTCACGCCCAGGGCCTTGGCCCGGTCCCTGGAGTGGCACCATGTCCTTCAGGTGGGGTTCATGGTTTCTGTGTACCCACAGTCACAGCCCCTCACCCTACTGGTCCTCCCCTCACATCCCCCACTTTCCTCTTGGGGCAGGAGACACTGAGGGCACCCCGCCTCACGGTCTCAGCACCAGGGACCCAGTGGCATCTGGGGGCTGCAGGTGTCCACCTCCAACCCCACCATACTGGGCTCCAAGAGCCCCCAGGAACGGGGTGTGGGGCAGCTCCTCCTCAGTCATGAGCCCAGGATGCAAGCCCCACACAGCCTTTCAGTCTTAACCCAGCTGCACAGGGCACCCAGCCAGTCTGTGGGATCTGTGTGGACATGCCCCCTAAGGCACTGCCCCCCACTTCCGATGCAACCCCCGAGCTGGAATCACCACCCTTGGGAACATGGCTGTGGGTGCAAATCGAAGAGCAAAAGTGTCTTTGGCATGACCCCCTCGGCGGTCTAGAATCAGATGTGGGGGTGTCTCCCACAGGCCGGGGGAGGCACAGGTGATGCCCATGACAGTGTGACCAGGCCCTGCCCCCACCCACACAGCCCTCAGCTCCCAGCCTGACATAGCCACAACCCTGGGTCACCCACGGCCCCCAGCTCCCAGCCTGACACAGCCACAACCCTGGGTCACCCACGGCCCCCAGCTCCCAGCCTGACACAGCCACAACCCTGGGTCACCCACGGCCCCCATCCCCACAGAAACCCAATCTGAGGACTGGATCAGGAAGGAACAGGCCCCAGGAGAATAGGGTGCAGGACACCTCCCAACCCAGGACAGCCATACCTGCCACCACAGCCGGGCCACCCCACCACATCCCACGCTAGCCCTGACCCTTGGGGCCAGGGGTTTATGCACCCATGAATGGGGAAGGGCAGCTCACCTGGGACTCAGGGGACAAAAATAGGCAGTGAGGTCATCTCAGGGCAGGGCAGCAGGCTGCAGGACTGGCGTAGCACAGAGTGGCCACCAGAGGGCACAGAGAGGTGGTGTTTGCCCAAAAGCTGGGTTGGGAAGTCTAAGGCGGAGCACAGACCATTCTGGGTAGACCCCCCCCTCCCCGACCCCCAAGGCCCGGAGAGCTTCCTCTGCCAGATCCCTGGGTATGACCTGGCCCACCCCAAAGGCCATCTGCAGTCACAGTGAGGGCATGAGCAGCCCCCACTCCTGACTGGCGGGGGCCTGTGGGGATCCTGGGGTCTGTCCCCAACAGGCGCACAGGCAGTCAGCGACAAGTTGCAATGTGGGAGATGAGGGTACAGTGGGGGTCCGTGGGCCTGCCCACCTCCACCCTTAGGCGTGGGACTCCTCTTAAGAGCCCTTGGGTAGGCTGTAATTGGGGGTTCGGGTGAGATTGGTGCTGGCAGAGGATTCAGGCCGAGTTTAAGGTCAGCCCTGGGGGCCCCACAGGAATGTGGATTCCCACCGGGAGCCCAGAGCAGCGTCAAAGGCACAGAGCCCCCAGTGTCTCCATGAGGCCCATCAGCCATGGCAGTTAGGCAGCAAGCTCTCTAGGGTTCCCGGCCCCCAGTCTCTGGTCACTGCTGCCTGCCTCCCAGGAAGCCTACCCTGGGCCTGGTCTATGTCCCCTACCTAGCCCCCGGTGCCTAAGGAAACTGGTCCTCAGGAGAGTGGCTATGACCTTGCCCCTTTGACCTTGGATACCTCAGCATATGTGCCTGTCCCCCAACTGGGTGTCCCTGCGGCTGTCGGGATGAGTTTGAGGGGCTTATCAATGACATTTCCTGGGGAGTTCATTTGTCCCATGGTCCCAGGGCCTCTGCACCCGTGTGGACTTGCCTAGCCAAGAGCCCACCCTGCTCACCCCATAGTCCGCAGCCCCCCCAGCAGGTCAGGTCCAACCTTGTAGCCCCTGCCCACCATACACACACCCTGATTCCTTGGAGCTGGCTGGTCCAGCCAAGGTCAGCGTGAGGGGGCCCGGCCAGGGGTTCTGGGGTACCTCATCTGGTCTCTTCTCTCCACGCTCACTCATGAGGGACCCCAGGGACCCCCAAGAATTCTGGGCCTCTGGGTGGGGGAGGTTGTATACTGAGGTCATGCCCTCTCTTTGGGGGGCCCCATACGCCCCATCCAGTGGAAGGGACCCTGGGAACGTGGACTCTACGCTGTCTGCTGTGTAGCTCCAGGCAAACACCTGTCCCTCTCTGAGCTGAGTCAGTCTGCAAAGTGCAAAAGGATGAGGTGACCGAGGATCCCCATGACCCAGGGATGACCTTGAGGGCATGGCCGGACCTGGAAAAGCACCCTCAGCCCAGCCATGGCTGGGTGGCAACAGCCCGGAAGCTCTGCTCACAGGCCCCCAGACTCTCCTGGTGGCCTCTGTGGGAGGGGCATAATGTCTGGGGTCAGGGCTGGCAGTGGGGGTCATTTTCCCGTCCATCTGTTCTTCTGGGGACAGCCATTGGCCAGCCTGCTGAAGGCTCAACCCCCCAGCTAGCGGCCGGAGGGAGTGGCCAGCAGTCACCTGCCCCGTGTTTTGGGGTCCCAGTGAGCACCCACAGTCAGATATCGCTGGGCACCCTCTGAACCCCAGACTGGGACAAGGGTCCCCTCTGAGAGACACACACCATCACCCCCACCCCCATCTCCACCCCTGACTCCACCACCTCACTCTCCTCCCCCTCCTCCACCACCACCACCTTCTCTCCCTCCTCGTCCTCCACCACCACCACCCCAGGGGAAGGGGCAGGACCTGGTGCCAGCAGCCACCAAAGCCCTGGGGATGCTGGGATGGAGGGCGACTCTGCAGTCTGTGAGACCCCACCCAGCGACCTCCAGGAACCCTGACCGCGCAGCCTGGAGGGTGCGAGGAGACAGCCGCGATCTTTGCTGCCACCCGGTGGCCACTGGAGGAAGCACAGTGTGGGCGGGAGGCCGCACACGGCACTGAGTGGCCCCAAGTTGTGTTAGGGAGACCAGGCTGACCAGATGAAGGCGCCCAGAGTCCTGCTCAGCACTGTGCCTGGACTGTCCACCCAGGGGTCTTCCCAGTGCTCAGGAGGGGCTGCTGTGAGCAGGGCGGAGATCCTCCTAAGGTTCACCCAGACACCTGTAAGACAAGCCTGAGTCTTGATCTAACTTTCAGACCCTGCGGCCCAGTTGGCCCCTCCCTCAGCCACCCCATGCCTGGGACATGTCAGGACCCAGCTCCCGCCTCACCCCTGGAAGACTCTAGCCACCTCCTGGCAGCTCACTCAAGGTCACCAGAGGAATGCCCAGAGCAGGAATCATAGGATGGCAGAGAGCTTGGTCCAAGCGGCAGCTCCCAGAGATGTGGCAGAAGCCCCACCAGCACAAGGCAGCATGGATGCCAGGACAGGGACAGAGAGGCTGGGGTAAGCCAAGGACAGGGACAGAGGTACAGGGGTCAGCCAGGGACAGGGGCAGAGGGGCTGGGGTCAGCCAGGGACAGGGACAGAGGGGCTGGGGCCAGCCAAGGACAGGGGCAGAGGTACTGGGGTGAGCCGAGGACAGGGGCAGAAGGGCTGGGGTCAGCCAAGGACAGGGACAGAGGGGCTGGGTCAGCCAGAGACAGGGGTAGAGGGGCTGGGGTCAGCCAGGGACAGGGCAGAGGGGCTGGGGTGAGCCAGGGACAAGGACAGATGGGCTGGGGTGAGTCAAGGACAGGGACAGAGGTACTGGGGTAAGCCGAGGACAGGGGCAGAGGGGCTGGGGTGAGTCAAGGACAGGGATAGAGGGGCTGAGGTGAGCCAAGGACAAGGACAGAGGGACTGGGGTGAGCCAGGGACAAATACAAAGGGGCTGGGGTCAGCCAGGGACAGAGGGGCTGGGGTGAGTCAAGGACAGGGACAGAGGTACTGGGGTGAGCCGAGGACAGGGGCAGAGGGGCTGGGTGAGTCAAGGACAGGGACAGAGGTACTGGGGTGAGCCGAGGACAGGGGCAGAGGGGCTGGGGTGAGTCAAGGACAGGGACAGAGGTACTGGGGTCAGCCGAGGACAGGGACAGAGGGGCTGGGGTGAGCCGAGGACAGGGACAGAGGGGCTGGGCTGAGCCGAGGACAGGGGCAGAGGGGCTGGGTGAGCCAGGGACAGGGGCAGAGGGGCTGGGTGAGCCAGGGACAGGGACAGAGGGGCTGGGTGAGCCGAGGACAGGGGCAGAGGGGCTGGGTGAGTCGAGGACAGGGGCAGAGGTACTGGGGTGAGCCGAGGACAGGGGCAGAGGGGCTGGGGTGAGCCGAGGACAGAGGCAGAGGGGCTGGGGTGAGCCAAGGACAGGGACAGAGGGGCTGGGGTCAGCCAGGGACAGGGACAGAGGTACTGGGGTGAGCCAAGGACACGGACAGAGGTACTGGGGTGAGCCGAGGAGAGGGGCAGAGGGGCTGGGTCAGCCAGGGACAGGGACAGAGGTACTGGGGTGAGCCAAGGACACGGACAGAGGTACTGGGGTGAGCCGAGGAGAGGGGCAGAGGGGCTGGGTCAGCCAGGGACAGGGACAGAGGTACTAGGGTGAGCCGAGAACAGGGACAGAGGGGCTGGGGTGAGTCAAGGACAGGGACAGAGCGACTGGGGTCAGCCAGGGATAGGGGCAGAGGGGCTGGAGTGAGCCAGAACAGGGGCAGAGGACCTGGGGTGAGCCAAGGACGGGCAGAGGGGCTGGGGTGAGCCAAGTACAGAGGCAGAGGGGCTGGGGTAAGCCAGGATGGGTAGAGGAGCTGGAGTGAGCCGGGGACATGAGAGAGCTGGGGACAGAAGCAGAGGGGCTGGGGTGAACTGGGGACAGGGGTAGAGGTACTGGGGTGATCCAGAGACAGGGGAAGAAGAGCTGGGGTAAGCTAGGGACATGTACTGGGGTGAGCTGGGACAGGGGCAGAGGAGCTGGGGTGAGCCGCACACAGGGGCAGAGGGGCTGGGGTGAGGCTTCAGGTCCCCTGGGTCCCAGGCAACACAGGATGGGCAAGGCCAGGTCTGAGGGACCAGGCTGAGAGGGGATTCATGTGGGTGGGCACAAGGATGGTGAGGACGTGTGTGTGTGTGTGTGTGTATGGTGTGTGTGTGTGCACACACATGCCCTCAGAAATGCACATGCATCTGTCTGTCCGTCTCCTCCTCTCACCTTCCATCCTAGTAGGCAGGTACTGGCCTGGGAGGCTGGGCTGGAAGAGGGACCAGAGCTGCACCCAAGCCCCCACCTGCTGCTCCAGCCCCAGCCTGAAGCGGTTGCCCCTCCCCCATGCTGGCCTGGCCCCACTACCTGCCTCAGGTTGACAGGCCACACACACAAACCCCACCCCCTGCCACACTGCCACCTAGAGGAATAGTCAGACAGCAACAGGGCAGCCAAATGTGGTGGGGACAGTGTCTGTGCTTGTAGACATGTGCCCGTGTGGACGTATGTACCTGTGTGGGACACATGTGTGGGACCTAGTCTGCATGTATGCACATGCATGTTTTTGGTGTGGGTGTGTGCATGTCGTTATCTGTGTTCTAAGCCGCCTAAGACACTCAAACTGTGAGGTCTTCAGAGGCTGCCTGGGGGCAGGGGCAGGGACATGGGCAGTGCCTGATGGAACCTAAGAAGGGAGGAGGGGAGAGAGGAGCCAGCAGGTAAGCAGAGGTGAGCAGAGGAGGGCCTAGGCAGTTTCCTGAGGCAAGGCTGGCCTCCTCACACGATCAAATGCAGCCCCCTCCTACGCTCTCCGTCCCCCTGCCCTGCACACACGTACCCACACCCTGATGGGCCAAGAGACAAGAAACATCCTGAACCAGGAGGAGGCAGGGCCAGCCCCACAAAGCTGCCCCAGAACCCGGGCCTGTAGGAAGCATGGACAAGAGTGGGTCAGGGCCAGGGCTGGGGAGAGGGCCGGGCAGGGGGGCCAGGAAGCCTGGGAAGCTGCCCTCCCCCCTCCAGGACAGTGGCAGGGCTGGGAAAGGGGTGGACAAGAGGGAGGGAGCAGTCTCAGCAGGGGACAAGAAGGAAACTGGATGGAGGGGCCTGGGCGACCTTCTAGAACCTTCACCTATGGTCCAGGGCCTGTCCTCTTTAAGTCTGCACCTGTGCTAGTCTAGATACATTAGAGAAACAAATCCACAGAAACTCATATATAAGAGAGAGTTTTATATGAAGGTTAAGTGCACACCAAGAAAACATCCCAACCCAGTGCTGTTCAAGCCCACAAGTCCAACATTAACCCATATGTCCAACACCAATCCACAAAGTCCTCCTCCATCTCACAAAACAGATGCAATGATGCCGACTGCAGGAGGAAAGCTGAATCAATGAACGTGTAAGCATCTCAGCGCTGGCAGGGGTCTCCATGCCGCTGCTCCAGCACCCAGGGCTTCATCAGGGTAGGTCTTGTGGCTTCTCCTTGGGGATGTCTTGCAGGAAGTGAGCCTTGCCAGCTGAAGCAGGGAACTGGCTAAGGCAGCTGTACCCTGGTCCGACCATCAGAGAGCAAGAGACCCGAGAGCTTGAAAGGTGAGACTCACTGAGTCATTTATCTCTCTGCCCTTCAATTAACCCCACATGTGTTTATCGACCAGTTTGGCACAATAAACCTTAACTAGTTCAGCACCCATCCATCATGCCCACCCCGCCAAGCCCACTCCTCAATCTCAGGCACCCACATCCCCTGCAGTGCCTGGCTTGCTGGGGAAGATAGAGAAGCAGCCCCTAGGGGAGGGAGGGGAGGTTCCTGGGGAGCCCGGGGCTGCCCCTGCCCCTCCTGAGAATGTAGCCACCTCTCCCAGCCACTGACAACACAGGAGCAATGAGCATAGACAACCCTCAATAAGACTTTATTCTCAAAAACAGGCCGGGGGGCGGGGGCACCAGAGCCTGCCGAGCCCTGACACACCCATCCCTCACCACACGTGGGACATTGCCACCCCAGGCTCTCCTCCCTCATCCGTGGGCCCCATCCCTGGCTCACCACCTCCGCCTGTCCCAGGCTCCGTTTGGGCATGTTCTTGTGGGGTCCGAGGCCTGGACCTGCTTTGAAAATAGTCGTGGGACCCAGGAATGGCATGTCACATATAGCCTGACCCCCACTGGTGAGAGAGGACCCATCCCAACCCCATACTGGGACTCTGGCCAACCCTCTAGGAAGCAGAACTCCCGGAGCTTCTGAGGCTGTAACTCCCCAGGGGAGCAGACTCCATTGGCTTCTCCCGCTGAGCAGTGGGTGGTTGAACTGCTGAACCTACCAGCCTGGAGACGGAAGGGCAAGCCTGGGGTTGGGGGCCATGAGGAATGGGGTGGTGTGAGTGGACTTTTAACCCCAGCGCCCCCACGTGACAGTAGACGGGACCGTCGTCTAGGTGACAGACTCTTAGGATACCAGGTCACCGAGTCTTTCTGCCCATGTGCCAACAGGAGGGTTGGAACGGCCAACCTTGCTATCGGCAGCCGACGGGCTTCTTCAGGGAATGCAGAGCTTGGAGTGATGGGAGCTATGTGTACAAGAGGGATGAGGGTCGGCCGGCTGGCACAGTCTCTGTAGCAGTCACATCATCTCCTGTCGACTTGAGGGAAGGGGTGGAGTCTAGCCTGTCAATCGGCCACAGCCAATGAGGCTTCTGTGTGGGCATGGCCTCCTCCTGAGGCTTCTGGGAACTCCTGTCTTCCTCCCTGGAGGAGGGACACATGCTCTCTGCTAGACATTCCTGTGGACAGGCCATGTGGAGCTATGCTGATGGAGCCTGAGCCCTGGAGCTGGAGGACCCACATGGAGATCCCTGTCAGCACTGAGATGCTTTCACCACCACTGGATTCACAAGACTTCCCACCCATTGGCCAGTGATCTTCCCGAATTCAGCATCACTGCATGTGTTGGGTAAATCTGAGAGGAATTTATACAGTGGTATTGGACATATGGGCTAATATAGGACTATGGACTTGGTCTGGACTGGGCTGGGATGTTTCTCAATGTACAATTGATCTTGTTGATAAAGCTCTTTCTTAGACATAGACGAGTGCTGATGAATGTGTTTCTCTAGTCTACCCGGACTGACGCAGGCGCAGGAACCATTGAGACTGCCCCTTCACTGGGTTCACTGGGTGACCTAGGGCTGTCACCTCTGTCTATTCTGGAAAAGGTGAAAGATGGTGAGACAGTTCTGACACGCAGGAGCCCTGGTGGCATAGTCATAGTGGGCCCCACACTGCACTGCTGACCACAAAGTTAGGGGCTCAAACCCACCAGCCGCTCCCCGGGAGAAAGACGAGGCTGTCTATTCTCATCAAGACTTGCCATCTCAGAAACCCACAGAGGCCATCCCACCCTGTCCTGCCGGGTCACCTGTGCGTCGGCACTGACTTGTTGGTGAGTCTGTGAGTTCACTTGTATGCAGGAAAGCATCCAGCACCAGCCATTAGGCTGTCCGCCACCACTAGCCAGAAGGTTGGAGGTTCGAACCCAACCAGATGCAGAAAGGCCAGGTGATCTGCATCCAAAGAGTGGATGGAGCAGCTTGAGTCTGCCCACACGGGGCCATCACGAGTGAGTGTCCACAGGGTGGCCACTGTCCCTCTGGGACGCCGTAGGGTATCCTCGGGATCTCACGCAAGTAAAGCTTTGCTGAAGATCACCCGGCAGTACCTTGACAGGGAGCGGTCACACGGTCAGGCCGGATGCAGTTGAGGACGTGGAACAAGAGCATCACTGCTGACAAGGTGGACTGTGCGGACCAGGAGGAACTGCGTCACCTTGAGGAGCATGGGGATTCCGGGACACGGCCTTGAGCTCATTCGGAACTGGCACAGGGCTCAAGAGACAGTTGTGTGAACCAAACAAGGGGACATTGCGTGTCAAAATCAGGAAAGGTGTGTGTCAGGGTTGAGTCTTCTTGTCACACTTGTCTAATCTATGTGCCGAGCAGATCACCAGAGAAGCTGGGTGGTGTGAAGAAGAGTGTGGCATCAGGACTGGAGGAAGGCTTATTAACAACCTGCGCTGTGCAGATGACACAGCCTCGCTGGCTGACAGTGAGGAGGACTTGAAGCCCTTGCTGATGAAGATCCAGGATGGCAGCCTTCAGTGTGAATCAGGACTCAAGGTCAGGAAGACCCAAATTCTCACCACTGGACCGATAGGTCACATCATGATCAATGGAGCAAAGGTTGGGGTTGTCTTGCTTGGATCCACGGTCGATGCTCGTGGAAGCAGCAGTCAGGAGATCGAAGGACACAGTGCATTCGGCGAAGCTGCTGCACGAGCCCGCTTCTGAGTACTGACGAGCAAGGATGTTCCTTTGAGGACGGAGGTGCTCCCGACACAGACACGGTGTCCGCCACTGCCTCGCATGCCCGGGAGAGCTGGATGCTGGATAAGGAGGCCGTAGAAGAATCGACGCGTTTGTATTGTGGTGCTGCGGGGGAATGCTGGCGGTAACCGGCTCAGCCCTGTTGTCGTGCTGCGAGCGGCCAGCGGGCCTCTGAGCTCCTGAGGGCTGGGCAGGGCTGGTCAAAGGCCAATGCGGCTCTGGGCCAGCTAACCCACCACTGCCTCCTCCTCAGCAGCAGCACCCCCCCCACACACACACACACACTGAGGTCCATGTGTGTGCACACACCCAAGGTCGCACACAAGCATCCCCAACAGAACACCCCCGTCACACCCCCAGGGACCCTCCTGGGCAGACCCGCCAACACGGGCACAGCAGACAGAAACAGCCCTGCATCTCCAGAGGGAGGAGCTGAAGGCGCGGGGATGGGAGGAAACTCACAAACCCAGCGGTTTCCCCAAGTGACATGACCACGCAAAGGCTGGGTGGATTCTGGGAAACCCGCCATTCAGGCCAGAGGTGGTGGTGTCTCTCTTCCGAGCTTACGGAGCAGACCCAGAAGAAAACAGCAAAGACCCAGAAGATGTGGGCCAAAGTCCACGCTGGGCTCCAGGAGAAAGATGAGGGGCCCGCTCCCGTAAAGACCCCACGGGGCAGGTCAACTCAGACCTAGAGGGTCGCGATGAGGGAGCCTCGCCTCGGCGGCAGTGAGTTCTTCACGGATGGAGGGCCCTAGCAGAGAGGAGCTCCTTCATGTGAGGCACACGCAGAGCCTGCCCCACGCCGGCCAGGAGCAGGTCGGGAGGAAGGAACGATGCATTTCCAAGGCCTGAGTCACACGGGTCACATCCTGTGACCACGACGAGCCACAGCACAAGAGCACTCAGAGCCTCGTGCGTTAGGAACACAGCTCAGCCCGGTCGAGAGCAGACAGTGCTTCGCGACGTACATCAAAGGGAGACCCTGCCCTGCCCTAGGCCCTCCTTGCCCTCGTGCCCATGCTGGGGCCTGCTGTCGCCACCACGTGCCAATCCATCTGTCGAGGGCCTTCCTCTCGCTCGCTGTCCCTCCACTTGACCAAGCACGATGTCCTTCTCCAAGGACTGGTCCCTCCAGACCACATGTCCAGAGTACGTGAGACCAAGTCTCGCCATCCTCGCCGCTAAGGAGCACGCCAGCCGCACTTCTTCCCAGACGGGTTTGTTGGTTCTTCGGGTCATACGTGGTCCTCTCAGTGGTCTTCCAGATCCAATAGCCAGTGCTTGGAACAGAACCATCATGAAAATGATAACGTGAATGTGAAGTGGGAGTTAGAAAGCAGCACATCACTCATCCCTGCCAGCAAGTCGGCTCTGGTGCCTCAGTTTACCTGCAGGGCAGGGCAGAGCTGTGCCTGTGGGACTCCAAGGCCATCCATCTGTACAGGAGTGGACAGCCTCAGCGTCGGGCAATGGAGAGCGCTAAGTCACTGTCATAGAAGAAAGCGAATCTTAAATGCAATGCACCCATCGCTGGATTCAAGAAAGGACGGCAGGGGTGCGGACGCTTTTAGGAAGAGGATCAGATAGTCAATATTTGGGGATTTGTTCTCTGTTAAATGTTCTTCCTCTTTTTCCTCCTCTTCTTCTCAAGTATTGCTAGTCCAAAAACCAGGCTGGAGGCTGACGTGGCCCACAGGTTGGCCTTTGAGTTAGGGAAATAAAAAAATAAAGTCAATGAAGACGGAAGCAAGGAGATAATGTGGTCGCTACATCATCTGGTGTCAATTTGAGGATTCAGAGTGAAGGGGTGGAGTCTACCCTGTCAATCAGGGCATAGCCAATGGGGCCTCTGTGGAGGTGTGGCCTTCTAAGGAGTCTGTGAATTGCTGTATTTCCTCCTTGGAAGCGGGAGACTCTCTCTCTCTCTCTCTCTCTCTCTCTCTCTCTCGATATATATATATACTCACTCTCTGGAGACATCCCTGTGAAGACACATGGAGAGAGGCTGATGGAGCCAGATCTCTGGGGCTGGAGAGGCCACATGGAGACCCCCACCAGTGCTGAGATGCTTATAACACCACTGGATCCACAAGACTTCCCACCCACTGGCCTGTGATCTTCCTGCACTCGGCACCATTGCATGTGTTCCGTGAGTCTGAAGGGAACTTGATAGATTAGTATCAGACATATGGGCTAATTATCAGACTTATGGACTTGATCTGGACTGGGTTGGGAAGTTTTCTCAATATTCGACTGCTCTTGTACATAAAGCTCTTTCTTACGCACATATGCGTGTTTGTGAATTTGTTTCCCTAGTGCACCCGGACTGACACAGACAATAAAACAGGAGTAGAAATGAATGGGATGGACAAGCAGGGACAGAATAGCAGACAGGCACGTTCTCTTCTCTCAGAGAATCATAGGACCCGACCAAGAACAAGAATGAGCAAATCCGTGAGGTCAGTCATAAAAGGCAGACAAACTGTCACAGGCGCAGCAGAGAACCCGCATTATGAACGACAGAGGCGATGGACAAACTCCTCGGGAGAAAGAGCACAGGAAGAATCCTGACATTTAAGTAAATGGCATCGGCCGTAGCTTAAAATCTTCGTGAGAAGAAACACCAGTCCCAGGTAGTCCTCCAGACCAGTCCTGAGAGCCACGAGGGAGGGGGTGTTGCCACCTCTCCCAGTCACTTCGGGAGGGCAGGACAGGAGAAGGCCCACCCTGGGTTCCCACATGCGTGTGTGGAATCTTGATATGAACGAAAACCGCAGAGGGCCCGGCTGGTTTGTGTTCTGTGGCGATAACTTAGGCCGAGGGGCTGAGTTTCCCCGCTTTCTCTGTCTCCCTGTGTACCGGGCCGGGGGGTGGAGGCTGTGGGGCAGGATGGAGCCCCGAGCATAACCAGAGGCTCCAGCTGGCACCGGCGGGGCAGCGGGCACCGTCCTCCTCACGACAACTGTGGGGTCTCTTTATTCAGCCTGCCCGCATGCCCACTCTGTAGCCTCTCAGTCCCCATGCTGATGTCAAGTTGACCTTCGACCCACGGCAGCCTCCACAACAGAAACAAACACAACCGGTCTGTGCCGTCCCCGCCGTCAGTTCCAGATTGGGCCACTGTGACCCACAGTGATTTTTTTGTTTGTTTGTTGTTAGTTTTTCCGGATTTCAAAAACAGATCGCCAGGCCTTTCCTAGTCCGTCTTAGGCTGGAGGCTCCACTGGAACCTGATCAGCATCCGACAGTCAGGTTTTGTGTTGAGCTCCCTGGGCCAGGATTTGGCCTAGAATCCCCCATGAAGTGACCTGACGTAATATGGACCGCCGTGGTAGATCTGCTGTGAGCAGCCAAGGAGCTGTTAGGCAGCTTAGCCTAGAGAATTGGGAGGTCCATTTACGCATGCCCAGGAGAGCCAGCAAAGGACAAAGCTGGACTTTCCCGCCGGTGGGCGGTGGGCGCAGATGGGCGTTGCAGATGGGCGTTACACCTGGAGCAGCCCACCTTGGCCAGGTGATTGCAATTCAGCCAATGGGAGTGACCTGGGGTCGTTCACCACACCTCCCCCGGGAACCCTTGAAAAGGCAGGGACCGGAAGGGAGAGGGGCTGGTCTGGTCTTCTTCGAGGGAGGAGAGAGATCCTTGCATGACCTGGGGCAGTCTCTGCCAGGCCGCATGGTCAAAGGAATCCTATGGGTGCTGCGTAAAACCTGAAACTTCTTTTAACTCTCATTAAATTCACTTGGATCACAAGCCCAGCTTCGGCGTGAAATCTTTCTCGTGCGGAGCCAAGGACTGAGGTTGGAATTTAGCCAGGAGAGAGAGACCTAACAGCCATGGGAAGAGTAGGGTGGAGTTCAACATCCTGATCTGGGCCATAGCCCTGGTGCAATTGGAAAGAAATTTCCTCAGAGAAGCAGCCTAATTTCTTTTTTGTTTAACTTTTATTTTTTTAGCAGCCTAATTTCTATATAAGTGGCCGCTGTGGGGAAGCTCACTTGCTTCTTGCTGGTCCGGATCCTGCCGCTGGCTTACTGACCCTCCATTCTTTCCGTGTGAGCCCGCCATATTGGCTGCCAACCCTGGGAGCGATCAGCAGTCTGCCGTCTGACCAACCGACCCTGGATTCATCTGCCCCTGCATCTACCATCCACGGTCTTCCTGCTTTGTCCTCCTGCCTCCTGGTTCATCGGCCCCAACAACCACTCGAGGCAGGAGAAGCCTCCAGCTTAGCATCTGACCCACAGATTCAAACCAGACTGGAGTTAATTCTATAATTGTATGAACCATTTTCTTGATATAAATCATTCTCTCTGTCCCTCCCTCCCCCCTGAATAAATATGTATGAGACAGGTAGATAGATAGAGACAGAGATAGATGATAGAGAGAAAGACGTCGATATATCACTATTTGTGCTTCCCTAAAGAGCCCAGCCTAATACAGTATCACAGCAACACAGCCTCCACTGATGGTAAGGCTGTGGCTGGGCGTGAGGTTCACTGGATGAGATTCGAACCCAGGTCTCCTGCCTGGAAGATGAGAATCCCACACTCAGCCACCAATGTCCCTGCCATCCCCGGGCTAGTCCTGAGGGCACTACGCATCTCTGGCTACTCCTACCACATCCCAGGTCACGAGCACAGCTGGGCAGAGCCCACAGCCAGGAGACCCCGGTTCCCTGGAGGCAGCCTACCATCCTGCAGGCAGCTGCCCCACATCCCACCATGCCCCCCTCCTCCCCACCCGAGTCTCTCCCCGGGCCCTCTCCTCAGGCACACTTGCCAGGACTCAGCCAGGCCAGCCCCCTCAGGTGCCTGCAGCCCCAGAGCCCCTCTGCCTAGACATCCATGATCTGAATGGCAGTCTCCTCGCCCCTCCGGCACTGGACAGAAAACCAGTCGCCAGACCCCAGCGCCAGCAGGCCACCGCTCATGGTGACCCCTGGGGGAGAGGAGAACTGCCCTGGTGGGTTCCCAAGGGGGTCAATCTTTTCCAGAGTGGACAGCCTCACCTCTCTGCCTTGGCGCAGCTGGTGGACCCAGGGGAGCCCTGGGAATGCATCTGCCCTTGTTCTGCAGTTCTTAGCTCTCTTCCCCATAATCTTGCTAATTTATATTGCCTTGAGAAATTGTCTGTCTCCCCAAGGATCTCGAATGCATTAACTTGCCCCCACCCTCCGCCTCATTCCTCCAGGGCCCTCGGATGAGGCTGGCCAGGGAGCGGCTTGTTTTATGTGTTTATCTGTCCCGCAGAACTGGCTCTGGGATTTACTGAGGGGTCCCGCTGTTCTTGTTTCCAATTCATTAATCCCGCCTTTATCTTCCCCCACCTCCCACCCCTGCCCTGACTTTACAGCCCTGCCTCCCCTGTCCGACGTTGAGCTCACTTATTCCTGGCTCCCTGCGCGGTAATAAAGCCATTAAGGTCGTGAATCCTTGAAGCGCTTCCCGAGATGCTCTGCGGCCCACAGCTTCTCCCACTGGGCGAGGATGGTATCTACTCTGCAGCCCACGAGGGGTCCCAAGGCCCTTGTCTGCTCTTTCTCCTCGGGCCCGAGGATTCAATTTTAGGTGGCTTGCCCTGGTTCAAGTACAAGAGCCTGTAATCTACGTGTTACCACTTGGAGTGCATGGAGGTGCACGTACAACACACATGCCTGTGTGTGCCAACTTGCGTATGTGTGCGCACACGTTTGTGGATGTGCATACGCATGTGCCCATGTGCATGGTGTGTGTACCTGTGTGGAAAGCCCTGGGGGTGCTGGCTTGTGCATACCTGTGTGTGCACGTTTGTGGATGTGTACACATCTGTGCCATGTGTGTGCAGTGCATGTACCTGTGGGGAACGCTCTGGGCATGCCGGCTTGTGTGGGGTGCCGTCTGCAGGGCAGCCACATCAGGGTGATCTTGAGCAGCCTGGGCAGAGGACAGAGGTGGGGTGGGGGGGACACAGGTAGGAAGCAGGACCCTAAGCCACCCCACCCCCTCCATCTCACAGGGAAGGATTTGAGATGGCTCCAGGAATCGGGGTGCCTGGGCTCCCCTCCAGGGTGAGGCCAACTGAGCAAAAGAAAATCACTGCCCACCTCTGACTGATGGTCCCAATGGTGAGGGAAAAAGTCTGATGATGATCCCCCAGATTCTCAGGAATTAAAAAAAAATCGGTATTTTTTTAAACATCAAGAAACAGCATCTTCTCTGTGCATATTTGCTGCTTCCCTCCCAGACATGCCTCTCTCTTACCCACGGTCCCTCAGCTGCTCATAAATAAACACCCCCACTAGAAAGGCCTGGATCTTAACGGGATGCCCAGGCTGCCAGTGTAAACCCAGACCCAGCTGACTGGAGGCACCCCCCCACCCCTGCAAGCATGTGCCATAAAACTGCAGGGGCACCAATCAGCCCCCCCACCCCCCAATCCATAGCGATTGGTCGGGCCACTCTTCTCGACTGTTTGGCGGTGATGTGATGCTGTCATGTGGCGGTGACATCACGGTGCTCCATGATGTGATGAAGCAATGAAGGGGTTAAGGGCGAGACACTGTGCCTGCCACAGCCCTGAGCTCACGCATGTCCAGGACCTTCCCTGGGGTGTGGCCTGCATCACCTTACAACTTACAGGAGATCAGAGAGAAGAGAGCAGGGAGGGACCTACTACCACCCAGAGTGTGGCCTTTGGACCTGGGGTCCCTGTGCCGGGGACCTTCTAGACCCAGGGGAGACTGATGCCAAGATACATCTCCAAGGGATTCGGGGCCCACGGATGCCAAAAGGAGACAAGGTACTTCCTGCTAAACTGAGAGAACACACACACACACACACACACACGCCTTCCCCTAGCACTGGTGTCCCAAAATCAGACTTAGCCTCCTAAACTGTGAGAGGATACAACTCAAGTTTGTTAAAGCAACCCCCTTGTGGCAGTGGCAGTTGGGTTTTATGTCAACGTGCACCTGTATAAAATCGTAGGGACGGAGTCCAACCATCAATCAGGTCACAGCCTGGTGACACCTCCTTGGGGGTGTGGCCTTTAACAGAGGTTGTGGGAGCGACTCCCTCCTCTCTTGTCCTTGGCCTTCATCCTGGCTGGGCCTCCGTGTCCGCCTCCAGGAGTGGCCCACGTGGGGCTGCGCAGCTGGGGGGCTGTGAGCGGCCCTGCCGTGGAGACGCACCACTCTGCCCCCTGCGGTCTGCAATCTCCCTGCATTCTGCATCATCAGCCTGCAAGTCTGGAGAGTGGCCCCAGCTAGCCTTGGCCCCATGGGTTTGCGTTGGACTGGGCTGGGCTGATCCTGGATGGAATGTCCTTTCTTATATGTCCGTGTGGGTCGCTGGTTCTGTTTCTCCAAACAGACGGGCCTAGCACAGGGTGAGCCCAGGCAGTCACACAGGCTACGTGCCCTGACAGGTGCAGACAGAGCCGACGTCTGCATGGAAGAGTGCCAGGCCTTCCTTCTGTGGTTCCAACGGGAAGGACAGGGGCGATGGAGGATTTGAACCACAAGCTGCTGGTACCACCTGTGCCCTGGCTGCACCCAGGAAGCCATTACACTGGACACCAGACCAGCTGGTCATGACCAAGGGCCCCCACTCCCCCCATGGGGAGGGACGCCTCCCCAGGCCCTCACACAAGGACACACACCACACAGTGGATTTGCAGACGTGAGTTTAATAGACTGCCCTTCTGAAAATTCATTCCAAAATAGAGACACTTTCTCCAGAACTGTAAAAGCCATAAAAATGCAAAATATTTCTTTAGGGAATTTTTAATCAAAAGGAGGCCTTAATGTTCAAAACGTGGTGTGCGCGGCCGCGAGTTCCTCCTGGGGCGCCCTGCCCGGTGGCCCTCAGTTATTCTCGATCTGCTCCAGGTCCAGGTCCCCACAGTCCAGGGGGAAGACCCCCTCCTCCTCCTCCCCAGCGCTGTCTCCGTCGCTGGTGGCCCCGGGGCCCTCAGGCTCCCTCGGGGTCCACGGACGGGGGCGGGCGGGGCTGGAGGCGGGCGTAACAGCGCTCGCGAGGTGGTGTCCGTCGCACGGGGAGGACACCACTGTCTTCACGTGGGCCTCGTCCTCCTCGTCGTCCTCGTCGTCCAGGGAGCAGAGGCTCTTGGAATTCTTTAACGTCTGCAGGAAGAGAGGGAGGGGCTGCTGGCAATGTCCCGGGGGAGGGGGCACACGACAGGCTGGCATCCTCGGTCTGAGACAGAAACAGCATGCCCAGGGGCCCAGTCTGGGCCTTGACCTTGGCCAGGACCACCAAGGCCCTGCCAGCCCCCCCGCAGCCCCACTGACCTCCTGGAGAGGCCCGGAGAAACCCACCCAGGCCGGCCAGGCCAGGGCCATTTAACCGCCATGTCCCTCCCTCCACAGCACACCGGCCCTGCACTGACTGCTGCAGCCAAGGTGGCATTAGGAATAAGTTCCCTACTGTCCTGCTGCCCAGCCCCATCAGGGCGCCATCAGGGACTCTGTGGCCCATCTCTCCCCACCTCCTTAGGGCCCACCCCGCCCCTGCTGCCTTTCTCGTCCCCCAAACAGGTGCCCACTGCACTTTTTGAGCTCCGTCCCTAAGGTGCACGCACACAGAGAACCAGGACCTGTCACAAGATGCTGTCCTGGCCTGCAGCCACCTTTACATCCCGCCCCCAGCAGCCTGAACTCTGCGCGGGTCAGAGGTCCACTGCCCGTACCCTCACACTGTTAGAGTTGGTGGCCCCCAGACATGACCCCACCCTGCTGTCCCCTCCCAGAACTGCATACAGCTCCCAGTGGTCCCACAGCCATCTCTGGGGGGGCGGCAGGGGGACTGAGCGGCTGAGGCCCAGCAGGCCACCCCGTGTCAGCTCGCCCCAGCAAGCAGCCTGGCCTTGAATCCCAGGTCCTCAGCACCAGACACCATCCTCCACCAAGCTCCATCAGGAACACCTGCAGGTGTCCGGCCCTCCCTCAGCCCCGCTTGGACACAGCTGCAGCCATGGCACAGAAGACGGGCGTGCAGAGCCCCACCTCGGACCCAGTTCCGGCTTCTAGCAGCCTGGGAATTAGCAGCACGAGGCGGGACACCTAGCTTTAGGCAGGGCGCTGTAGTCTGTGGGGTCTCTGTGAGTCCTAACATGTACATTTTCAGAAACAAACAGGAGCCACCGAGACGGATATTTTTTAGATACAGCCAATCCCCGTCACAGGACTGGTGGTGTTGGTTTGAAGCCTTAAGAGTCTGTCCGCTGGCGTGATGTAGTTCAGAGTTCACGCTCCTCATGCTACCTTGGTGAGGAGTGGCTGGGGTTTTAAACACTTGCAAGCAGCCATCAAAGACACAACTACTGGGCTCCTGTCCTAGAAGAAGTCTGTCCAGAACGCTCCTTAGCGGCAGGCCCAGCAGACTTCACGTCACGCGCTTTGGACATGTTGTCAGGAGAGCGCGGTCCCCGGAGAAGGGCACCGGGCTTGGTAAAGTAAGAGGGGAATGGAAAAGAGGGAGGCCCTCCAGGAGATGGACGGACACAGCGGCTGCAGTGACGGGCTCAGGCAGGGGAACAATTGTGTTCCCTTCTGTTGTGTATGAGGTCACTATGGGTCAGGACCAACTCCGTCACAATCGGCACCTGACAACAATAGGCTAGACTCTAGAGCAGTGGTTCTCAACCTGTGGGGCGAGACCCCTTTGGGGGTCAATTCAAACATTGCAAAATGACAGTGATGAAGTAGCAACGAAAATAAATGTGTGGTTGGAGGGTCAGCACCACAGGAGGAACTGTCTGAAAGGGCTGCGGCAGGAAGGAGGTCAAGAACCGCTGCTCTAGACCACGGAGAGCCAGGGTTCCAGAAGTCACCGGACAACAGGCCCACCTGTTCCCGGGAACCACGCCTTCCCCACCCTGAGACCCCACCTTGGAACGTTCAGACCAGGCCCACATATGCGGAACAAAACTTCCAAATACTCGGAAAATCCAGACTTCCTGGGCCCATGGAGACCACAGGAATCCCCAAAACGCTGCCCTGACAGGCTCTTCACATCTCCGATCCCAATCACTCCCTGAAATCACAGCAAGCTGTCCCCTGGAGTCCCTCCACAGCCCGTCTGTCGCCCTCAGACAGCCCGGGATTCCCGGCCGGCCCCACCCGACTGGCCTAGGAGTGGATGATAACCAAGGAGGAGCCCGCTCCGCTGTACAGCCGGCCTGCCAGCCAGCCCAGAGGGCGGCGTCTGCCCACAAGCAGAGCTCGGAGCAGGGAGGCACAGGGAAGGGATGGGCACACACAGGCGCCATGACGGGGAGGGAGGGCACTGTCACCGCGGTCACAAGACAGAAACAGTGTCGACTGTTGAGCGAAAAACGAATCTGCTCTATACAAAACTACAACGAAAAGCTGACAAGACGAACAGGAGCCACATCAGCACAGACTGTGTGCAACGCTGTGAGATGTTTCAAGATGAGGGGCAGGGGGATCGTGCGTATGACACTAAACGGATCATCAGCTCCTTGTCTGGGGAGGAGTGGCAGGGGGGCCAGAAGGCAGCCACTGGGGCTGGCCGAGCACCTGCTCTGCTGGGCTGCTTGCTTCAGCACGAGGCCACGCTGTGCAAGAGAAGAACAGGCTGGAGCCAACTTGGCCACCGAGTGAGTCTTCCTCCCCTGACCAAGGGGAAGGCAGGACCAGCCAAGCTAGAGGCCAAGCTAGAGGCCCAAAGGGCTCAGGTGTGTGCACACCACATACGGGACGCTGGTCACGTGACAAGTATTTCTAGCCCGCGTGCCCACCCCCCACTTCCACCCTGCGTTTAGGCAAGTTAGAAAAAAACAAGAAGAGATCCACTCCAAGAACTAGACAAGGGTGGGGAGACACGTGGCAGTGCATTTATGCTCCTGTTCGCAGGAGTAAGGACTCAGCAAAGGAGGCCGAGTGCCAGGAAGCAAGCCCCTTAACACAGCGTCTGAAGATGTGCACGCCCCTCTGGAGCCCTGGTGGTGCCGCGGGTACCCGTAGCTGCTAGCCTGGACCCGGGTCAGGAGCCCCTCCACACGGGGGCCGGGCCTTTCCACTCCCGCCTGTCCTACAGGGTCACCCGCCATGAGCCAGGGTGCACGGGAGAGCAGTGATCTCTTTTTGAGTGAGTTTGCTCCTATTTTTCCATTTTTGACCAACATACACAAGACTCAAAATTCTTCACAAGTGAAGAAAGTCCTTTGCAAGAAGACAACTCCTCCGGAGGCTGACGGGTCCTGCACGCCTCAGCATCCAGCCCTGCGGCCGCAAGACTCCAGGCGCCTGGAAGGAGTCACGACAGGAGGTCCTGGCAGAGTCCAGGGGAGACGCAGGACACGCTCCGGGTGACTGAATGGTGACATTCACAGACTGCTCTCTCAACTTTTACCTACATCACAGTAACAAACTGAACAAAAAGTTCTTCATAGCTGACACCAAGAACTCAAGACCTAGGCCCTGGTCCTCCACTCCCAACCCTGCAGGAAGGCAGGCAGATCCAGGGTCCACTGTCCTGCTTAAAGCATCATCCTCCCCCTCGCTGGCCGTTCCTGAGTTCAAGCACGCACCCAGTCCAGCCCACCTGTCCACGCCTGGCCATGCAGGTCCAGTGTCTAGAAGGCTGGTCTGAGCGCCTTCCACCTCAGCTGAGGGGGAACCACACAGGTAGGCAACCTCACTTCGAGGTGGCCAAGGGCAGGGCCCTGTTACAGTGGGAGACTGGAGGCAGGGGCAGGCGTGGGGAGGCCAGCTGCTGTGTTGTGAGGACGCTCATTAGACTGCCTGACAGAGAAGCCCATGTGGCTGAGCACAGAGGCCTCCAGCCAATGTTGAGCCCTGATGGGGGGCTTGGAAGCACAGCCCCCAGCCCAGTCACACCTTCAGATGACGGATGGGCTGGGGCCTCCAGAGGCCCCACAGAGCATGAGACCAGGACAGGTGTCCGCTACTGAAGCTGCTCGTTGGGGCCAGCAGTGTGTCTGGAGGGCAGTGGGTGGTGGCAGGCAAGGTGCTTCTCAAAGATGTCACCTAAAAGCCCCAGGTCCCCAAGCAGACACATCCCCTGCACACTCGGGTCAGGAGGGGCTAGCTCGGACTACATCCCCAAACTGATGGCCCAAGCTGCAGGCCAGGCACAGGTCCACCTGGCTGAGACCCAACTCCTCCCTTCCGACTCCCTCCCAGTGGCCCCATCAGCTGCGAGCCGAGGGGCGGAGCACTCAGAAAGCAGGGCCAACCCCCAGGCCCAGACCCCTGCGTTCAGGCGCGCCTCAGCTGCACCAAGAAACCCAGAGCTCTCAAAACCACAAGAACGTGGCGGCCATCTGCCCAAAGCAGCCTGCCCCCACCACCTACCCCAGGAAGTCAAGCCGCCACGCCCGCCCCGACGGCGCAGCCACGGTCACAGCCAAGGAGAGCCTCACCCGTGTCATTTTTAAAAAGTCCAAGGCCGGGCGCGTCCACCGCGCGTCCTCCTCGCGCCTTCGCTTGCGCCGGCCCTTCCTCTCGCCCAGCACGCACGGCTGCGAGCGGCTCCGCAGCAGGCCCATGCGCCGGCTCAGCTCGGGCGTGGCCGTCGGGGTGCTGCTGGCCGAGGGCGGGACGCCGGCCGCGTCCGCCAGGTGCTCCTGCGATAGCGAGAGGCGCCGGCGCGAGGAGAGCTCGCCGGGCCCCGCGGGGCCGCCCTCCACCACGCCGCTGCTGGCCGAAGCGGGCCGGGGCCCGGAGGGCGCGGGCGAGCCGGCGGCGGGGCGCGCGGGGCCCGATGGCGCGGGGGCTCGGCCCGGGCCGCGCTGCAGGGTGGCGCTGCCGCCGCTGTTGCATCGCCGCTTGGAGACGGGAGTCCAGACCTTGGAGCCGCCCGGCCTCCACGGGGAGCGGCAGCGCGCCAGCTCGTCGGGCTCCGACAGGGACCGGCAGTGCCGTTTGGTCGGTGGAGCCAAGGGCTGCCCCGCGTGCTCACTGAGGCTCACGTCGCTGTCGCTGCTGCCCACCGCTGCCGCCGCGCTGGGGGCCTCGGGGCGCCACTGCAAGCCCATGGGGGGCGCCGGGCCGAAGGGGCTGGGGGGCGGGAAGGGGAAGCCCTGGTGCTGGTGCCCCTCGCCGCCGGCGGACCTTCCTCCACTCACGACCTTCCAGGGGCTCTTGACCACTGTGGAGACAAGATTGGGCCACCCGTGAGGTCGACCTGGTGCAGGGCTCCCCACTCTGTAGTCACCAGGGCCCCTGCCCTCTCGTAGGTGCGCTGACCACTGCTGGCCAGTCTGGTCTGCCGCCCAGTGGCAATCTTGGGCTGCAGAGGCAAACTGCCCCTCCAACCAAGCCAGATGTGGTACCTCGAGAGGGCTCACCTCCTGTGGCTTCTTCACGGAGGAGCCCTGGAGGCAGAGTGGGTGACAGCACTGAGCTGCTCACAAAGTCAGCAGTTCTAACCTCCAGCCACTCCAAGGGAGAAAGGGGGGCTTCCCACTCCCATCAGAAACCCACAGGGCACTTCCGCCCTGTCCTGTGGGGTGGCTGCAAGTCGGCCTCAAACTGATGGTGGTGAGTTTGTTTTCTAATGTTTAGGGCTCCACTGGGGGCCACGGGACCCCCGTAAAGTGGGCAGTTCCCTGGCACCTCCCAGGGAAGACCAGCTATGGAGGACCCTCTGCCCCAGCATAGCTGGGAAAGTCAGGCTTCATTCATCAGGCTCGGCTCCCATCCTGAACTCAGCCGGCCTGCAGGCCCAGTGCAACACCCAGGGCAGCCCCCGGAAACGCCCTGGCAGGAAGCACTTACCATTGAGGCCAAAGGAGAACAGGCCCCCGCTTTTGTTCACTCTCTCCGTAGAATACTGCAGGGGACAAGAACGAAAGGGGTCAGTCGCGGCCCCAGGCCCCAAGGGAGGAGGCTCCTGAAGGAACCCGCCCCCAGTCCCTCCTCTATCCCACCAGGCCCTGCCCCCAAGAGTGCTTGTGGCGGCTGTACAACTAGCCCGGCATTTTCGTTTCGCTGATGAAAAAGCTAATGCTAAGTTAACTGGACGTTTTCCTTCTTAATGGAGAGCTTAGGAACACTAGTGGCCCCATTCCCCCGTGGGAACAAGCGTCCGGCTCCTAAGCCTCCTGTCCTCACACACCTTTCCACTGGGGACGACCCCCCAGGTGGCTCCAGATGTGGGGGCAGCACCCTGGTTCAGGACAGACTGTATGGGGGCTGAGCCCACCCCCGGGCACAGACCTCACTGTCCACAAATCCCACCTCCTCCAGAGAATGCATTTTGAATAAAAGGATGGAGAGCAACTAATTTCCCATCACTGCGGCCCTGCAGCCCCCCACCTCCTCATCCCAAGGACACAGCTTCCACAAGGTCCCACCGGGGCCTGTCACACATCCCCCACCCTCCCCATCGGCACCATGAGGCTCATTTGCCAATCTCTGGAAAACCCCTGCGGCCCTACCACCCTGTCCTGCGGTCACCCACTGTCATGGTGGCAGGCCCCTCAGAGACCATCCCCACCACTCTCTGGCTCGGCCAGTGGGCCGGAACCTCTGTGTGTCCAATTGGGCCCAGCCCGCAGCTTCCTGGCCCACCTCATCCTCCTGATGTGAGGGTGGGTATTGGAATCACAGTAGTCCTTTGGCAGGTGAACAGTCACAGCGGCTGAGGGACATCCCCACCACGACACCGCTCAGTCATTCAGGTTGAAGGGGACTGCGGGGACACCAGGCAGCCTGAATGGGGGGACTGCAGGGTACAACGCCAGGTGGTGGTGACATGCTGACTGGGACTCCCTCCACCAGTAGAACCTTTTTCAGCAGCCTGGTGGTCACCAGGGGTGAGGGAGCAGGTGGGAGTGAGCCGGAAGGAGGGGTGCTTATCAACAGAAATCGTGCTGACAGAAAGGTCCCTGTGTCTCAACTACACCAAGACTCATTTCCTGGTCTCGACACGGTCCTGTGAGTCCAAATTAGAAGAAATGGCTGCACATACCCCTTCCTCTCTGGAGCACGGGAAAACGGGAAGCCACAAACAGCGGAGTGCCTACGGATCACTATCCTAGGCATCCATGTGCTGGAATAGACGGGTATTGCCCTTTCTAAATTGGACGAGTGTGTGGTCTGTTACACGGGAGCCCTGGTAGCCTAGTGGTTACGTGCCAGGCTGCTAACCGCAAGGTCAGCAGTTCAAACCCACCAGCAGCTCCGAGGGAGGAAAGACTTGGCTTTCTACTCCCACAAAGAGTTGCAGCTTTGAAACCCCTCAGGGACAGTTAGTTCTACCCTCTCTGTAGGGTAGCTGTGAATTAGAACTGACTCAATGGCAGGGCTGTTTGGTTGGGCTTTTTAATGATCTGCTGCTATGGGCCAAACAGCAAACTGTGGAGGAATGGCATCCCATGCGTCATCAAAAAATGTATTTCAAAGTCTCCCTTGAAATACAACGCTGTCAGTGAGAGGAAAATACCAATATGCCGGCAAAGAAGACCGGGTCATTATTCATCCAGTCACATCTATTCAGATATTGGCACCAACCACTAAAGCCAGTGATGAAGAAATTGGAGATTCATACCGAGGCCTGCAGTCTGAAATCAACGTTCAGCTGAGCTGCGCGCTGATAATGACTGGTGATTGGAGGGGAGGGTTCTGTGGCTGGAACACAGGGCCTGGAGAGAAACGACACTGGGGATTGCAGGACAGAATTTTGCATGGCCAATGGCACCTTCACCACAAATATCTCTTTCCAATAGTCTGAGCAACAGCTACACACACGGGCCTCGCCAATTCGGAGACCCCAGAACCAAATCAGCTACATCCATGGAGAGAGGGGTAGGGAGGTAAAGCAAGGCGAGGGGCACAGATCATCCTTCGCTCGAAAGGAAGCCAAGGAAAGGGAAGCACCCATGAGAGCCCACGCACAGCCTAGAGTGCGTTGTTGGCAAGCGCCCAGGAGGGGGCTGCGCACCTCAGCGACCCCACGAACCCTGCACAGCAGCCTGCACCATCCTCACAGGGGCTCGTCTATTGGAGCCCCTTGTTGCAGCCACTGTCGGGGCGCCTGGAGCGCAGCACCCTGGAATTAGAGTTCACCTCAAGAACAGGCCCCAGCCTTGTTCTGGCTGAAGATACAGAACATCTCCATTGTCTCTTCCCACAGATGCAGCCAATCTGATTCCTATGTGTTCTACCTGGGGAGGGCCTTGTGTGCTGTTTCAACATACATATACATGCTAAGTAAGGCCCACGTGTGTCCGCGTTCTGCTCAGAAAGGTATTTCCAATGACTGAGGCGCCAGCTTTCCAAAATCCTGCCATGTCATCTCCAGCATCAATCATTCTGATCCCCAAGGCCATCGTTCCAACTGCTGCTCCATCTTTGTTTCTATGTTCCCATCCCACCCGCCACTGGTGATCAATACATTGTGATTGACAAAGTCTTCAGCTTCTTCATCCTCGGCTTTAGTGGTGGGTGCATGAATTTCAAGGCTAGTCATTTTAACGGGTCTTCCTGTGGGTGTATGGATGATTGTCCTAGCACTGATTATTATCGCTGTACTTCAAGGTGGATTTTGAAATGTTCTTTTTGAGGATGAAGGCAATATAGTCCTTTTCAATTTGTCATTTCCGGAATAGTAAAAGACCGTATGATTGTTCAATTCAAAATGGCCAGTACCAGTGTTTACATATGTAAATACATGCCAATGCAACAAGGAAGCACTTCAGTACAAGAATGGTTTGCTCTAATAATGTGGCACTGCATGATTCTCACCTTCCTGACACTATCGCTGAAGCCAAAATGGGAGCTTAAGCAAATATGGTGAAGAAAGCCAAGGGTGCCCGGCTATCAAAAGATAAGCACCTGGGGTCCTCAAGGCTTGTAATTAAACAAATGGCCATCTAGCAGGGAAGCAACAAAACCCACATGGAAGAAACACCACCCATTGTGATCATGAGGTGTTGACCGGAAGAGGTATCAGAAGTTCAAAAACAAGCAACCATATCAATGTGAAGATGTGAAGGATGTAGTGGACACCCAAAACCCACCTGAAGGATAATTGGACCGTCCCTCTCAGAAGGGCCACACGGAAGGGATGATAAATCCAGGGTGCAGTATGGCACCACATCACTAGAGTTCTTTAATATTTTCTCCCCTTACTACTGTGGTTTTTTTATTTGTTTTACCTCATTAATCATGTTAGATTTGTATAGGTTCATTTGTATATTTAAGATCCTTTGGTACATGAAAGTCGAGATAGATAACCCTTCAGACACAGTAACATAAGTGATGGTTCCCTGAGGGCACAGGAAGGGGTAGCATTGATGATCATATAATCCCACTCAATGGGATCAGACAACAGAACTGTATGTGAATAGTTATATTGCATAAGACATGGCAAAAAAACAAAACAAACCTATTAATAAAAAAAGTTAAAATGCATAAGGGTTCCTGTAGGGTGTGGGGGGGAGGGGAGAAAGGGGAGCTGATATCAAGGAGTACAAGACAATGTTCTGAAACTGACTGGTGGCATTTATACAACACTGCTGGATGTGACTCGACTATGGAATGTTCTACCTGGAACGGATCCCAATAAAATGATTAAAAAACAACAAAGGAGAACAAATGGCCAGTGCCAGTCCATTTTGACTCATTAATGCCTAAGCTATTGATCTGCAAGCATTCCGTCTCATTTCTGACACCTTCCAATTTCCTTGGTTGATATTTTGTGCATTCCATGTTCCAATTGCTAATGCATGTTTGAGCTGTTTCTTCTCATTTTTAGGTCTAAATATAGCTTTAACTAAAAATGAATAAGAATGATCAAAGAATTAATTTATTTGTACGGTGGTGCTGGTGAAGAACACTGAAAGTATCATGGACTGCTAAAAGGACAGACCAATCTGTCTTGGAAGAAGTACAGCCAGAGGGCTCCTTAGAGGCGGGGATGGCGGAGACTTTGTCTTGTGTTCTCTGGCCGTGTCGTCAGGACAGACCAGTGCCTGGGGAAGGACATCATGTTTGGTCAAGTAGAGGGGCAGCGAAAGAGAGGAAGGCCCTCAACGTGATGGTTTGACACGGTGGCTGCAACCACGGGCTCAGGCGTAGGAACCATGGTGAAGCTGACACGGGGCCAGTCGCGCCCAGGGTCGCCATGGGTCAGAACCGACTCCATGGCACCTAGCAGCCGCCGCAGCAGCAGGGCTGCTTACCTTGAGTGTCCCGCCCTCTAAGCTCTCTCTCTGTGGGGTCAAGTGACCAGCAGCCACTCAAAAGACTGGATGGGACATTCCAGGGGCGAGGAACGACTAGGAAAAGTGGTTGAGAACATCAGTCACCCAACTTTCCACGCAGAAATAGCTCTGACTGTGTGCTTGACGACAACTAAAGTAAACGATGAAAACGTGAGCCAGGCCATAAAACTTGTCATCGGTGCCCGCTCTAATCAAACTCGGTTGCAAACAAAAGAAACGTTAGCCAGGGTGTTAGCTGAAAGGACAGGGCTTTCGAATACCGTGTTCATCTTGGTCTCTAGCCTGGCATGGCATGGACTCAGTAGGCACCGCTGATTATAGGAAGGCAGGCCTGGAAGAAAATCTTGATCCTTTGGGAGTTACAAAGAAATTGATGGCCAATGTTCAACTGTGGATGGTCATGTGTAAGGAGATTTTATGTATCTCTTTGAAAATTCTTCACTCAGATGGATAATGCCAAAGACTGGCATCCACCCACAAGCACGAGTTTTCCTGAACAGTCAGCCGCCACTCGCCAGGCATGATGGAACCCTACTGGCTGCATCCCTCACTGTTTGCCTCTCGGCACGTAGGACGATGCAGGCTGATCAGCTCCATCAGACGGGCAGGTGGGAGCTAACTGGATTTTCACCCTGGTCATTTCCTCTGCACTTGCACGGAGGTGGGCACAGCACTGTGGGAGCTTGGCACACTGCAAGTGTCTGAGGGGACGAAAGGGGGACACGCTCTGTTTTAACCTTTCCCGGCAGTCGGGCACTACTTGTGATCAGCTGTTGCTGAAATGCGTTCACCACAGTACAAGTCCCACACACCCGAGCTGTTGTGCCTTACAAGTTGGGCTGGTCTGGGTAGAAAGTCCCTGGATTCAGTATCATTGGAAACATCTCAGTGCTGGCAGGGATCTCTGCATCAGGGTGGGTCCATGTGTCTTGTCAGCTGCTATGTCTCCCAGGGAGTGAACAGAGTCTCCCACCTCCAAGGAGGAAGTACCAAATTTCCCAGAATCCTCAGGAGAAGGCCATGCCCACAGAAGCCTCATTAGCTACGATCCGATTAACAGACTAGACTCCAGCCCTTCACTCATAATCCTCAAATTGACAAGTGATTATCTACCACACAAGTTTGAGTTGAATTCAAGAAGACATGAGCACATCTACAGCAAAAGCTAATTTGCAAGGCAATTCAGAATGTCATGATAGTGGTTGAAGGCCTCTTCTTTCTCATTCACAAAAATTGCTATCATGTCTATCTAGGTAAGATAGGCGGGATAAACAATTCGGAGGAGAAAACCATGGGACCAATGATTCTGGAGGGGGGCACGGGAGGGGAGGAGAGGGGGAAAGGAAATGGTGGATCCCAACAAACCCAGGGACAAGGGAACAACAAGTGATCTAAAGTCAATGGCAAAGAGGGCGTAGGATGTCTGATGGTACTTTATCAAGGGCAATGTAGCCAAGAGAAATTACTGAAACCTCAAAGAAGGTCGAATGTGATAGTGGGACAAGAGCAGAGTAAAAAGAAATAGAGGAAAGAACTGGGAGGCAATGGACATTTAGAGAGCTCTCTATCATAGGTTCTCAACCTGTGGGACGTGACCCCTTTGAGGGTCGAATGATCCTTTCACAGGGGTCGCTGCCCGATTCATAATAGTAGCAAAATTATAGTTATGAAGTAACAATGGAAATAATTTTATAGTTGAGGGGTCACCACCACATGAGCAACTGTATTAAAGGGTCTCAGCATTAGGAAGGTTGAGAACCACTGACTAAATACAGGCATGTGCATATGTAAATATATTTACATATGACGATTGGGTAATAGATTATGTGCATATATGTATAGGTTTAGTATTAAGGTAGCAGATGGACATTGGGCCCTACTCAAGTACTCCCTCAATGCAAGAACACTTTATTCTATTAACCTGGCATTCCATGATGCTCACCTTCCTGGCACCATTGATGAAGACAAAATGGGTGCCTAAGCAAACGTGGTGAAGAAAGCTGATGGTGCCTGGCGATCAAAAGATAATAGCATCTAGGTCTTAAAGACTTGAAGGCAAACAAGTGGTCATCTAGCTGAGAAGCAACAAAGCCTGCATGGAAGAAGCACACCAGCCTGTGTGATCATGAGATGTTGAAGGGATCAGATATCAGGCATCAAAGACCCAGAACAAAAAAATCATACCAATGTGAATGAGGGGAGTGCAGAGTGGAGACCCACAGACCATCTGTAGACAATTATACATCCCCTAACAGAAGGGTCACAAGGAAGAGATAAGCCAGTCAGGATGCAGTATAGCACTGATGAAACATACAACTTCCCTCTAGTTCTTTAATGCTTCCTTCCCCTGCCCCCACTATCATGACCCCAATTCTCCCTTACAAGTATGGGTTAATGGGAGCATGTACACAGGTACACATAAGAGCTGGAAACACAGGGAATCCAGGACAGATAAACCCCTCAGGACTGATAATGAGAATAGCAACACCAGGAGGGGAAGGGAAGGTGGGAGGAGAGAAGGGGAACTGATCACAATGATTGGCATATAACCCTCTCCCAGGGAGACAGACAACAGAAAAGTGGGTAAAGGGAGACATTGGTCAGTATAAGACATGAGGGAAAAAAAGTTATAAATTATCAAAGGTTCATGGGGCAGGGGGGGGGGCAATGAGCTGATACCAAGGGCTCAAGTGGAAAGAAAATATTTTGAAAATGATGATGACAACATATGTACAAATGTGCTTGACACAGTGGATGTACGTATGGATTGTGGCAAAAGCTGTATGAGCCCCCAGTAACATGATTTTTAAAAAAATATTTTTCTGTCTTGGCCACAAGCTCAGAAAACCACCCCCGCACTTTCTGCAAACACATCCTTGCACGTGGTAAAGCACCACAGAAGGCACGTTCTAAGAAGCATACTTCTTAGATGTAACCAAATCCCTTGAGGGGAGGAGCCCCTGGGCTGGGAGATCAGGACCACAGTCTCAGGGGACACTTCGTTCTGGTGGCACGACACAGCTCGCAAAGGAAACGTTCTACAAGCTGCTTTGGTGAACAGCCAATAAACGGTCTCAAAAGCTCATGAGGCCATCTAAGGTGAAACTCTTGCTCTCCTCACACCTGGAGGAAAGAAAGGAGGGACATCAGAAGACACGTTCAAGGGCTAGTTCAAGGGCTAACAAACCAGGAAATCGCCTTTCTCCACAACCCCAAGCGAGACCAGAAAAACTAGATGGTGCCGGGCCAAGAATCACAGAAGACCCTGGACAGAGTAGGGAAATTTTGAAACAAAACTCAAATTCATAGAGCTGAGCAGGCTCATTAGTCAGGAAGCGAGGTGGTGTCCCTGAGATTGTCGCCCTCAGGCTCCCAGGCCTGTGGTAAAACAGCCAACCATTTAAGGTAGGAAGGAAGCAAAGTCCAGAGGATTAAGGAGAGGAGGAGGAACAGAAACAGGCGCCCATGGAGGAGAGGGAGGAAGTGATGGACCGCTGAAGGGATTTGCAATGGATGCGCGGAAACCAAAACGCAAACGGACTGTGGAATATCCCCCCGAGGACCTGCAAGCCTTCACCTACTCACAATATAAAGTCCTTCAAAACTCTCACTTCGCCACTGCCAGGCCACCACACCTCGATGTGGGATAGGTCAGGGCAGAACATCTGGCTACGATCACAAGAGGACCGGCTTCCTCCCTTGATACGGCTACCTCGTCCGTGACCAGACTCGGTGCTCTTCACAAAACAGGTGCTGCTGGACGAGACGCAGGCGTTCACCATCGTGCATTCCAGTCTGTGCCCGCACCCAACCAAGACTTTCCCCGCACACGTGTGCGCCGTCAGCTGTGACACCCCGCGGCAGACCCCACTTCAGGCCACACCGAGCGAGTGTCTCCACGCACACTGCTCACAGAGGCTAATTCTCCAGTCGCTTCTAACGCAGGGCAACTCCTCAAACGAGCAGCTGCTACAGAAGGGCGTCAGTGACACCTGGCAACCCATCAGGAGCCCCAAAAACCCACGCAGCCCAAAGGAAACAAAGAAGGATCATTCGCCTTGTTTTGCGTTGACCCTGCTCTGTCCTCACCCAGAGACGGACCGTTTCAAACAGGATGGTTTTCACTGCTGCATACCTTTTGTTTTTATTCAGCTGCTGCCATCAAACCCTACTTACTTAACTCACCATCAGCAACCGGCTTTCCTCGGTTGGCGAACAAAATGAGTTGCTCTGAGACGTGTCTGTGTCGTCTCACATTGGCCTTTTCATTCTCAGAGAAATTCCGCTCCAAGGCGAGATTCTGGTTTGTGTTTCCTAAACTTCCTTGCCGTGGCTTTCCCAACATGGAGTTGGGGGCATTATGAGGGGTGCTCAGTCTGGTGACCCCAACGGCTATCTTCCTTGTAGGAGCCCTGGTGGCATAGTGGTTCTGTGTTGGGCTGCTAACTGTAAGGTCAGCAGTTTGGGACCACCAGCCGCTGGCTCTTCGAGACAAAGACAGAGCTTTTTACTCCTGTAAAGAGCTAGTTTCCTGGGAGGGAGCACTAGAACTGATTGGGATTATGTATATATAACCCATCTTAAAAGCGATTTAATCATGGAATGCTATGTGACTACTCTACCGAGTGTACGATGCACGAGTACTCTAGCAAGAAAAACATGAAAACACAAACCAAACCTGACAAACAGTTACACAGGTGAAGGGGGAGAGCTACTGCCTAGGGGCACTGAGTTTCTCCTATCAGTGGGTGGGATAACTTGGAAAAGAGCATCAATAATGGTTGTACAACACGAAGAGTGTAATCAATGGCACTGAATTATACAGGGAGACATTGCGGAATTGGACAATGTTCTAGTATGTATATTTTTGCCACAATTAGAAAAAATTACATGAATAACAATGACTAGGAGAAAGAAGGTTCTAAAATTGGACGTGGTGACAACTGTAGCGCTCCTCTTCATAGGACGAAGTATTAATTGTATGACAAGTGGATGACATGCTACTAAGATTGTTTAAAACAAACTAGTTCATCTCAGAGGCTCACGGTGCAGTTCCACCCTGTCCTCGGGAGGCTATGAGTCGGCTCCGCCTTGGGCACCAATTTGGTTTGGTTTCGGTATCGTGTCATTGGTGACTTGAACGTAATGCTTTGCTAACTGATTCTGTTCTGACAGAGCCCATCAACCAGAGTGCCTTCAAAGTCTGACACTCCCGTCCGCCCTTCCCCGTGTTCCTCGTTCAGCAGCGGCTGTGGATGCTGACAGGTGAGTGAGTGAGTGAGTGAGTGAGTGAGTGAGTGAGTGAGTGGAACACTGCCACGTCGCACAGCGGTCTGCCCGCACACCGTGGGGCACGGAGCAGCAGTGTGAGGTGGCCGTGGGGCCGCCTCTGTGTCTGTGGTAACGACACGACTCCACCATTACAGCTGAGCAGTCCACATCCACAGACCGCATGAAGCCTCCAAATAAGCTTTGAAAAAGTTCCCAAGAGACCACAAATACTATCATCCCTTGAATGCAATTCACAGAGGAAAATCCACAAAGAAAATAAAAACATAAGCATTTGTCAACAGCTCTTGGATTTGTTAAAAACGAAAACAGGGGGGAGGGGTGGAGAAAAAAAACAAAAACAAAAAACATCACACAGAGGGTTCTGTCTGGTTCTCCCATGGCCCCTGCCTCAGGTCCCGGCAGCAATGATGGCGGCCAGGCAACAAGCCCCAAGCAAGCTCTCAGTGCTCAAGGTCCACGGGCACCCAGCAAGCACCCTCCCCACGGCCAAGAGGCCCCAGAGGCGGGTCAGCTCGGCTGAAGGGCTGTGAGCAGGAGCCCACGAGGAAGTGGCCGGGGCTGTCGGCGAAGCCTGTGGCTGCAAAAGTGGAGAAGCAGCCAAAAAAGGCAGCCGGCGAGGATGAAACTTCAGATAAAAGAGCGCCAGGAAAGGGAAAACAGGCTGAAGTAGCTCACCGAGAACTGAAGACGCCGCTGCCAAAAATGGAGAAACGAGAGGAGGAGCGTCCAGCCTCCGAGGAAGCAGGAGAGAAAGGAGCCGAGTCTGAGGCGTGTTTGTCTACTGTGTCTTATCAGGAGCCTGTTAGCTCCCTTCCCGTACAATCCAAAGGAGTCGTTCATCAACTACTTTATAAATACAAGCTTTTGAGTAGTTCTGTTTTTGACTAGGAGGAAATCCCACTTTGTTCTGTTTTTGAAAGGATAAATGCTTTTTTATTAAGATGCAAAATCAAAAAAAAAAGATGCAAAATCATCTACTGGTTGTTTGTGTTTTGGTACAACCAGCAAACAGCCTTGGGCGGCAGTGTAACATTCCACGGGACTGGAGGAAGTACTTGAGTTCCTAAGACAAAACATACTGAAAGGCAATTTGGAATCACTGCCACGCATTTGTATGACTCACACATTTAAAATTTTGTTTCTGTGTTTTGTTTTTTAATAGAGTTGTTATCTAGAGGGTGGGAAGGGAGGGAGGGAAAAGAGGAGCTGATACCAAGGGCTCAAGTAGAAAGACATGTTCTGAAAATGTTGATGGCAAACATGTACAAATGTGCTTGATACAATGGATGTATGGATTGTTGTAAGAGCCCCAACAATATGATTTATTAAAAATTTGATGAGTTGTATCTGAAAGGCTCTGTCATCATGGCTTCCTTGTCAGCACTGTATGCGTTCTGTAACACTGCCGGCCGTGGTGGTCCAGGCTTCCTGATATCCTGTCCTGTGGACACCTGAGTGTGTAGTGTGTGTGCGAGCCAGGCCCACAAAGCAGTTCACTGCACCCGGCCCTCCTCTCCTCACACAAAACCCCAGGAGAGGCTTCCGCAGAGTCTTGGTGAAACACGGGGTTGAAATGACTGTGGTTTCTGACAGGTGAGCTACCTCGGGCGTTCCCAGAGGTGGAGGTCAACAGACCGAGGGATGCAGAGCCGGCCGCCATCTGGCTGCTTCTGCACTGCCTCTGAGGATCCAGCAAGATGGTGGGGCAAAGGTGAAAGGTCAAGACAGCTGGGACAATGGACTACACCCCACCGGACTGTGTCCGAAAGCTGTGGGTCCAGAGGGCGGCTGGGCTGTCTCTGCCCACCGGCAGTCACAGGTGGAGAGAGAAGGACGGTCATCGCGTGCCAATCGGCAACACTGCAAGCAGAGCCACCAACAACGTGAGCAAGAAAAAGACAAGCCGCCAGAGAAGCATGCAGACCTGAGCTCAGGATGGAAATGGCTGACGATGCAGAGACGTGCCCTCTCAGAGACCCACTGGGCTCCCTCTCAGGCCAGGCTTCAGGACTCCCAGCCCACTGCAAACTGGACCGAGGTGGTTTCCAAAGCTCCTTCTGAGAAAGCATGACGGACCAGGGACAAGGACGTGTGCGAGAAACCACGGGGGCAAACTCGCCCCTCCTCCCGAGGCCTGAGGCCAGGCTGCTCCTCAGACTGCTGTCCTCAGAATCCAAATCCCTGTGTAGCACCAGCCATGACTGCCCTGGGGACAGGAGTACAAGTCTACCTGTCGGAGAGGAAGCCCAGAAGGCAGGTGGGTTGGTGGGAGGGCTGGCAGGCAGCAGGCAGGCCTGGCACAGACTTCGGAAAGCTCTAGGGTGTGCAGTTCCCCTCAGAAGCCACACGGTGGCAATTAGCTTTCAGTTTCCCGTGACTGTTCCCTAAGCTTTCAGTTTCCCGGTGACTGTCCCCCTGCACCCTCAGGCAGGACAGGGAGTGGAGGGGTTAGAATACCGGCTGGAATGGACTGAAGCATGAACTGCTTGAAGCCACAAGTTCATCATACTTTCAAGACAGCAAGAAAGAAAACAGTCCCCATTGGTGACCTCTGGAAGGATATGAGGACCTTGGCCACCATGCCCACAGCACAAGCGCCAACGAGAATGCCAGTGTGGCAGGAGCTCTGCGCAAAGCACACGAGCAGCGCTGCCCAACGAGCCCGCACAGTGCCCCCCACTGGTGCTCACACTCCCCTGGCCGTCGCCCTGCTGCAGTCTCCTTCCCACACGGACCCACAGAAAGCCCAGCTGACCTCTCAGAACCAGGACCCCGACCCCCCACAGGCCCTGCACTCCTGGTGCCTGCACAAGTGTGAGGGCTCCGTAGCCTGGGGAGTCCAGGTGAGGGCCCCAGGTGTGAGTGCTCACACCCTGAGCACCATGCTCTGTGCACTTTTCTGCACACAGGAAAGTCAGACAACGCTTCAAGTTTACCTTGAAAGGGAAACCACCGTTGAACACAAGGTGCCCCTCTCAGTCCCACCGCACCTCTCCCCTCCCACGGGCCTGAAGACAGCTTACCGGGCTGGCATCATAGGTCTTGCGGGCGAGGTCATCTAGGCTCTGGTTCTGCAGCTTCTCGGTGATAAGCGTGACCATGGTCGGGGGCCCCGGGTCCTCTGTCCGCTCCGTCCAGCATCGGGGTCCCGAGACATTGGACTTCACGAGGCCCAGGCCATTACTGGGTCTGAGCTATCGGCTCTCCATCCCTGAGACCTTTGGAGTCTCGTGTCTGTGGGGGGGGGGGGGGGGAAGGAAAACAGTCCGATGAGACAAACACACACACCGCCGAGTCCCCTCGGGGCATCATGCACAGCAAGTCTCTCTCTGCGGCCCGACAGACCCTTGGAGACACACTGGTCACCTTACCCTGACCGTCTTCTGTCAAACCAGGCCCACTATCCTTGAGTGGATTCTGACGCGTAGTGACCGACCGGGCACCCAGGACTGCACCACAGTGTTCCCAAGGCCGTCCAGCCTTCCGGGAGCAGCCGGCCTCCTCTTTCTCCTGACGAGCAGCTGGCAGCCTTAAACCACCAACCTTGTGGGGAGTAGCCCGGCATGTAAACAACTAAACCACCAGGGCTCCCTAGCAGACTTTACAGAAGGGTAACATTCCCATTAGGAATGACCCGGCCCTCCACGGTCCCTCTGCAGCATCAGGAAAGGCCATGCCACTCCTGCTCCAAAAGGGACAGGGACCTACCAGGCAAGATGACAGGAGAGGAGACCGGCCACAGGGCTTGGGGGCCTGGGAAGGGCTGCAACCTTGGACCTCCTGCTGGAAAAGTCTGTTTGAAGCAGTTATACCCTGCCCCTCCCCCCTGCTGGACCAGAGCCCTGCCCCCGACCCAACTGAAGCCCATGTCCAGGGGCCCAGAGGTCCAAGGCCCAGTGTAATGGTCAGACCAGGTGAAGCAGGGCAGGGATGCCCTCCGGCCACCCCTGTCCAGTCCCAGGAGAGCACAGTAAAGACCCCAAGGCAAGGCAAAGAGAGCATTGGAGTCAGTCTCCCCACCCCCCACCGGCCTCCCAGTTAGCAGTTCAACACTCAGGCGCCACCAGATTCCAAGATACACAAATAGCTCTTCACGTTCAGCTACAAGGAAACAAACTTCCCAAGAACAAAAGGGAGGATGGGAGGCCTGCGCAGATGCCTCACCCAAGAGGTGCAGCTGGCACGTGGCCCAGGAGAAGCTGCCCAGCACCCCGTCTTCCTTACTGTTGGGGCTGAGTGCCCTCAGTCAGTTCCCACTCCATCAAAGCCATGTGATATATGACAGGGCAGGACTGCCTGCCTGCCCCCTTGCCCCAGAGGGGGTGGAACCACCAACCTTCTGGAGAGTAGCCCACCATAAATCACATCTCATCACGGCGTTACAAATGGAAACAATGAGCTACAACTCCCACTTGTACAAACATGGCTAAAATCCAAAACCAGGCCACTGCCAAACACTGGCAAGGGGGCTCCAGTTCTCTGCCAGGGCCAACAAGGTTCCCACCCACGAGTGTAAGACTCGGGGGGACCCTACAAATAGAAGGAAATTCTACCCGGTCCTGTGTCACCCCCACAGCACCGCAGTATGTGTGAGCCCGTGGGTGCAGCCACGGTCAATGTACCCTACCCCCTCAAGGGTCCTCCTCTCGCTCGCTCGCTCTCTGCCCCTCGACTTCACCAAGCATGATGACCTTCTCCAGGGACTGGTCTCTCCTGCCGTGTCCAAAGGGCGGAGAAGAAGCCTCCCCATCTTAAGGAGCACTCTGGCCCTACTTCTCCCAAGACAGGCCGGTTTGGCCTTTTGTCAGTCCAGGGTACTTCCAATGCTCTTCTCCAGCACCACCGTTCAAACGTGTCCGTTCGTCTATCATCTTCCTGATTCAATGCCCAGCTCTCATCTGCATTTGAGGTGACTCAAAATACCATCGCCTGGGTCGGCGCGCCTTAGTGCTCGACGCGCCTTAGTGCTCGACGTCATCGACACTTCAAGGAGGTCTGCACAGCAGAACCTCAAATGCCAGGTCAGGAAGTCGGTCTGGAAAGGCTGGACACACTATGGGTACAACCTGACATTCTGGACATGGCAGCACTGCAGACAGGAAGACGATCCCTGGCCGCGGAAAGGCACAGGTGGAGCGGCACCGGGCGTTCTAAGGGTAGTGAGATGATTGTCAGTGTAAAGATGGCATGGTGGGTGAGGTGTACCTGCGTCCTCTACCTGCACCGGAGGGAGGAGGAGGTTCATTATCAACACTCACAGCCCAGGCCAAGTCCTCAGGCTGAGCTCAGACATGCAGCTGCCGTCCGACCTTCTTAACAAACCCTGACACCAGGGGCCTCCTCCGAGCACCCTCCAGCACTCGGGGGGCTCAAGGACTCATTGTGACAGCCACAGACTCACAGAAAAGACGCAGGAGTCCAGGGCTTATTGGGGAAGGAACAACAGGTTACCACTCAGTTCAGGAATGCTCGGGATACAGCTCTTTGTCCAGGACAGCCTCTTGTTGGCCATGCCCACAGGCAGCGCTCTCTGGCCATTGGCCCCTCGCTCCAAGACAGCTGAGTGGTCATAATCTTGTGAGCCTGGTTCACCACAAAGTGGAACTTACTTGCCACTGTCGGCTCATCACAGGGTGACCGGTGGCTTGCTGGAAGCTACGTTGCTGGTATTTCAAATGCCAGCAGCGTCACCCACCTATGTGCAAGGTTCCCGTGGGGCTTCCCAACTGAGGGCAGACAAGGAAGAATTCAGCTCCCCACCTGAGAGCACTCACCCACTGAAAACCCTATGGGTGGCACCCACACACTGCCCTGAAGCCCAAGATGGCACAGAGCATGTGTGCGTCCTGGAGGGTTAAAAAGCTCTTGCAACTCTTCATGGAGAGCCCAGGGTCAGCCCTCTGACTCTGTGGGTCAGCAAATCCAACTCCACCAAGTGCCCAGAGGCCCCCCTCACAGTACTGTCAGTCAGCAGGCCTCACGCTGGTCTCCTGGTGCTGCTGCCGTGATGTTGTGCACATCTCTCTCTCTCTCCCTCTCCAGTACTGCAGCCTGCACCCCAGCTCACCCCTGTGGGCTCCCTGTCGCTCGCTCTGTCACTTGCATCGAGGAAGTGAGCACAGGGGTACACTCCACGCCCAGCTCTTTTTTCTGGGTGGCAATCAAGAGTCTGCAGGATGGAGAAGCTGGCCACGCCCCTGGTCAGGAGTTCCAGAGATCTCATGTCATCTGGTGAGAGTGGCAAAGGCTCTGACTGTAGCAAGTAACCCGCGCACTGCCGTGGTAGACCCGTGACAGGGGCCATCTGTCGACTCCTTTAGCCTGTGTGTACCCCAATATAGACCATGGGCGCTCAATGATAAAAACGTCCATCTGGCCTCATCCCCTATAACAAATGGAACCAGGAAGAAGACCAGAGGCCGCCGGGTCCCAGCGGAGGATGCTGGTTGAGGGGCTGCTGGAACTGTCAGCGCTTTCTGTTCTCCCAAGTTTCTGTGCACCTAAAATGACACTCAGTTAAAGCCTGTCAGTTAAAAGTACTTATCCATACAAGGGAGCTTCAAAAAGTGCTCAGAAAAGTAGAGTTAAGGTAATGGAATTTCTCTATGAACTTTTTGAAGTCTACTTGTACATAGCACCTGACTGTACAGACGTACTCGTGGGGGGCGTGTGGTACAGACATGTGCATTTAAGAGTCTCCAATAAACACTTCCTCAGTGTAATTTCAAGGAGCTCCAGTGGCCCTGTGGGATAAGCATTGGGCTGCTAACCGTGAGGTTGGCGGTTCGAGCCCAACAGCTCCTCCTTGGGAGAAAGGTTGAGGCTCTGTACTCCTGTGGAGATGTACAGCCTCAGAAACCCCAGCTTGGGTCACTCTGGGTCAGAATTGACTCGATGGCAGTGGGTAAGGGTAACTTTAAAATGTGCAGTCCAAAAGCAAGCATCTTACCAACAGAGGAAGCGCCAGAGAAGGTCCATCCAGCAAACGAGGGGAGCATGGCAGGGATGTGTCCCCTCCCCCCCCCCCACAGCACTATAATCAAAGCCTGTACTGGAGCACCAGACAAAGCGTCAGGAAAGAACAAAAGGCCTGAAGGGAAAGACGCGGAGCGCCGAGGAGCCGTGCCCATGTGCCAGGGCAGGAAAGAGGAGCCAACAAGACCTGAGCTCATTCGTGACTATAAATCAATACAGAGCACGGCCAGAGCTGCTCCCAGCCAAGGAGAGATCCTGGAGGAGAAGAGCCATGTGCAATCGCAACTAGGAAGAAGCGTTTCCAATACCGAGAAGAGGCACAGAGAAGTTCGCACAGACCAATGACAAGAGCGGGGTTCTTGGGGGGGGGGGGGCATCACAGAGATGTGGTGTTCCTGCACCACTCTCTTCAGTGTAGACATGGGGTGAGCACGCTCACACAACTTGGGAGTGTCATCACTGTCCGTGCAGAGATTGCTGGATTGTTGGCTGTCCTTTACAACAGCAACCCCCAAAGCACACACACGCCGCTCACTGCTGAGGGGTCTGCTGCGCAGGAGTGAGGAGCCTGCAGCTCTGTGTGCCACCCCGGACCAGGGCCAGCAAACCGCGGCTCGCAAGCTCTCTCGGTGTATACCCGTGGCTCTGAAATAAAACTGAAATTGTTAAAGGCTATTCTTCAGGTAGTGGTGATCTCATTTGTTTATAAAAATATATTTATGGCTCTTTAATCATTTTTAAATTGTGAGGGACAGGATTGACTGGCTCTTCCGTCTCCAAGTCTGCACTGCCCCAGACCACGCCCAGCATGCTCAGGCATCACCCCACACCATCACTGAGATCCCTTCAGAGGTGGCCTCCAGCTTTCTCATGCACAATGGGCCCCGCACAGCAGGCAGGCGGCTGCAGCCCAGCCAGCCTCTGCTGGGGCTGACCCTGACAAAGGCCCCCCAGGACACCACAGCTCTGCAAAGGGCGGGGCCTACTTCCCTCCTGGGCCACCACCACACTGCTGCCCCTAGGCCACCAATGCTGAGCCACTGTGGCCGCCACCCCACTAATGCTACGCCCACCGGGACCACACTGCAGACACTAAGCTACTGATACTGAACCCACTGTGCTGACCGCACTGTCACAGCTGAGCCATCCACAATGGCCAAGCCACTGACGCTGACCCCACGGTGGCCACACCAATGCTGAGCCAGGCTGCAGTCCAGCCATCACCAGGCTCAACCATGCACAGCAATAGGAGGAGAACTGGGAGCAGCTGTCCCACGTATGGACTGGCGGCACGTGTCCTGGGCGTGAAGACAAACTGAGACTGAACTTCTCTGCTCTGAGACGACTGAGAAAACTACAACAGACGGGCACCCACCGCACCGGGCAAGACAAACAAAACCCAACTGAACAAGACAGTTGGTGCACGAGCAGGAGCTTCAGGGGGCTCACGGGCAAGTTACGTTATCTTTTTGTTCCATCTTCCTACTAATGTTTGAAGCCCCCCTCGTACACAGCCCTCAGGTGGCAAGGACGCTTTGTCAATAGGAAGCTGAGTCTCCTCAGAAAGGCCTGTCTGCACCGGAAGCAGCATCTCCACACCAAGGAGCCTCCTCATGGCCAGCCACATGGTACCATCCCTTCACACCAAGGACCCACTCTCAGCTGATCTTGTGCCACTGTCCCCGCACTGGTCAGGTGTCAGCTGGGCAGGATCGGAGAGAACAATGCACTGTCCCCAATGAAGCCCGGATTTTGCTGTCACTGTCCACAAAGTCCCCAAGGCTCCTGCAGAGAACCACAGCCCTGCAGGACAGATGGACAAGCCCACCAGCCAGTCAGGCTCCTGCTGGAGAGCCATCCAAGGAGCCCTGGCGCGGGGTCACAGCCAGACTGGAAGGCGACCAGGAAGCAGCCCAGAACGGAGCCGGCCAGAGCAGAAAGGGCAGAAGGGCCTTCTAGGCTAGGTGGACCGGACTGTCATGAAGGTGAGTCCACAGTATGTACAGGCAGGAGTCTGGGGCATGGGGAACACCAGGAAGACCCGTCCGGGCTCATTCCACAAGCCACTGTCCGTGATCACGGCTAATAAAGGCAAAGTGCATGGTCCGGCCTGTCAGCCCGTGGAAGCAGGAGGCAAGCTGGTGTCAATAGTGCTGGAAAACCCAACCCAATTTCCAGAGGGGGTGGAAGGGAGTCCTCTGTGGCTGTGTCACACGTCTCCGGTACCCACAGCCACAGGTAAGTTTGTGAATAAGAACAAGCGTGAATCCAAAATGGAAATCTACGCACTGCCCACGCTCTACTTCTCTGTCACCCCCGACACCAGCCACCACACGCTCCTAGAGAGAGACCAGACCCACGGCTAGGGCAGCCGTCCTTCAGACTGCCAATAGGCAGCGGCCAATTGTGAGTGTGGAAGTCCGCCCTTCCACCTGCTTGTGTAGTCCTTCTACGGAACGGGCAGAAAGTGTTTCCTAAGAGTCGCAGGTTTGTGATAGCAGAGGGACATGAACCAGGGTCCTAATTAGGAAAGATCCCAGTCCAAAAGCATGTGCACCCCTTTCAGACACACCACGCAGGAAGCTCTCACGGAGGAGAGATGAACCATGCCTGCTGAGGCTAGCTGGTGATGGCTCCAGGGGGAGCCTTCTGGCCTTGCGAGCCCAGCCCACCAGCACACACCCTCAGGTTTGGCTTCAAAGTCCCAGACCAAGTTCCCCACAAATCCTCTGAGGGCCATTTCTCAGAAACCAAGGACAAAGAACACCTTACTGTGGGTAAGGCCAGATTCTTTACCCAGACTACAGGACCAAATATGTCCTTTGAACCCAGAGTGCCTTTCGCTGTGCCCGAGTTGACAACTTCAAAAGGGTTCTCCTTTGTCGTGTCCTCTCTGTCTCCCTCCACCCCTGCCCCTGCCACCGCTGGCCTACCTTACTTACTCAATGACCTGACTGGTCTCTCCCATCCACTTTCTGCTGCCAGTGACACTGGTGTGGGGCCGGGGAGGGGTCTATAAAACAGAAAGTGATCAGAGAGGCTTTTTAGTGCTGCTTAGAACAAAGGCGAAAACCCTCACCTCGGGCCCTCAAGTCTCCCAGGCCCGACCCCTTCCCCCACTCACCACATTCCAACCACAAAGGATCTCTGAGGTCCCCAAGAGTGTCATACGCCAATAATAATAGAGGACTGAGCCCTCACCCAGGAGCCTGACGGCATAAGTGACCATGCACTCAGCTACAATCAGCAAGGTCAGCAGTTCGAAACCACCAGCAGCTCTCAGGGAGAGACGGAACTGTCTACTCCCATAGACAGTTATAAAACTCCAAGTGGTCATTCTGCCCTTTCCTGTAAGGTCCATAAGCCATCTTCAACTCAATGGCAGTGAGTGTGGTTTTGGGGTTTTATGAGCCCCCACCCTCTGGACTGGCTAAATCTGACACGAGTCCTCCCTGGACGACGATGGCCATGCCTGAGCTGGCTTTGCTGGTCAGTCTCCGCCTCTGGGTGCATACCTGTCTTCTGAAGGGCACAAGGTGGTCTGGCCTGTGAAAAGAGAAACGTGTTTTACCTTATAACGGCAACACGCAAGCCAGGGTTTGTTTTGTTTTTGTTTTTTTCACGCAAGCCAGTTTTTAAACCAAGGCTCTGGCGTGTCTCGCTGCTGTGTGGAGGACCCGGGGCCCTCTCGGCCGTCGGCTCTACGCTCACGTGCGTGTCCACAGTGGCATGTGAAGAGCGTGGATCCACAACAGGCTCCAGGCCGCCCACACTAGGCGTTTTCTACCACCTTTGGGCTAGTCAGAACTTGCCGGCACATCCCCCAATGCCAACTCCCTCACCTCCAACCTCCCCCCAGGCCACGTGCACATTTTCATTCGATCACGGCTGACATTAGGACGTCACCAGTGTCCCCGGCTAGACTCCACAGTAGGGGCTGGCCTCTCAACGTAACACTTCCTTCTTCAGAAGCAAAGCCCCTGCCCAACACAAGTTCTTCACCCAAACTCCCCAATAGGTCCCAGAGTGGTGCCAGGGATTTACGCTCTGCCACCAAGCTCCAGGCTGGCAGTGCAAAGCCACGGGTGTTTGGAAGGCATCCAGCCCTTCCCCTAGAAGCAGTGTCCCAAATTCAGACTAAGGATGGAGACACCCAAGAACACTCTACGGAGCAGCGCTCTGTAACACATGCGTGCAGGCAGACTCGGGGTGGAACTCCCCAGGAGATCATGAAACAAGGAAGCCACTTTGTGGGGTCCAGGATGCCAAGACCCGCTGCTCCTGGCACCCAGGCCTGCGCTGTGTGCCTCCTCACCCTCCCCTCACCTCAAGAATTCCTGCTTCCTGCTTCTGAGTGGATCCCCACACCGTCGCCTCTCCTGTGCAGACAAACCCTCAGTAGCTTCCTAGGGAGCGGGACATTGGTGTTGAGGGAGACCACTCTTGTTTCCTTCCTGGTGTAAGAAGCTGACTGCCTCTAACACCCCCTTGGCTTTCAGGGTCTACCTGCTTCCCTGTTGGAGAATTCACCTGGCTTGGGGTCTTCGCCATCTGTTTTTACTCGGTAGACTCGTAATGTGGGAAATGAGGTCCTTCGGTTATGAGAGATTCAGTGCTGTCTCTCTGCCGCTGGCTTTTCGCCCTCGTGTTTCCCCGAGCTCCCATTTCGGGAGCACCCGTTCATGTACTTACCCTGTGTGCTGTGAACCCTGAGCGCCAGGACGTGCGTCAGGTGGGCTTAGTGGCCGTTATGTGACTGAGGCAGGAGACTACAGTCGACAGGACTGGGTCTACCTCATGAGACAGGAGTTGTGGCCAATTGCGATAGTCCCTCCAGCCACCATTCCTTAGTGATACATTACGAGTCCAGGCTGTGCTGACCGCTGTGACCCCTTTGTGGAGGGAATTCTCTGCTACACATGGGCAGTTACCAAGCAAAACACCTCACTGCCATCAGCGACCTTGCAACTGAGAGCGCCCCTTTTAACTTTCCAAGACGGTGAGTCTTTGGGGGCGGCGCAGCAAGTCTGTCTTTCTGCAGAGGAGCGAGGGTGGCTTCACACTGCTCACCTCATCACAGTTCGTAACCAGTGCATCACCACGCTGCCCCACCATGGTTCCCTGACACATAGAATGGGAGTGGAGGGGGTTACATCCTGACCTCAGGGCAAGGTGAGAACCAAGCCCCTCCTGTTTCCTTGGGGGTAAGGTCTGCTCAAAGACAAAAACCACACCGCCATCAAAGCCCTTCCTCTGAGTCTAAGAGCCAGCTGGGACAGAGAAAGCCCAGGCCCGCCGAAGAGCAGAGCGTGTTCCACATCTGTCTGAAGAGGCAGAAGCCAGGACCAGACGCACCACAGACTGCGGCATGGTGACGAGAGGAATACGGGCAGAGCGACGGGCGGGCTTCCTGGTCCACGTGGCTGAGAGGCTGAGGACCGGAGAGACCTGCTGGCGGAGGAGAGGTGTTGCTATGGACCAATGGCTGTATCCTTACTATTGGCTGATCCTGACTTTTGGTCACCTGTTAATTCCTCTAATACACCCCCCCTCCCCCGCCTTAATCCTGAGCACTGTCTGTGAATTCACAGCAACCAGTTCTCAGACCCAGGTGATGTCGGAGTGACCAAAGGAGGAAAGGAGTGTGGAGGCATGTCTGCCCACGGCCAGTGGTGAGACATGGCCCCCATGCCGCTTACTAAACAGACATTAGAGGGATTAGGCAAACGAGCAGGCATCAAGGGACCTCATTACCACCCAAAAGTAAGATCCAGAAACAAAGAGCATCCCTCAGGCCTAGGGTTTCTGTACAAAGAATCTGTAGGTCTAGACACAAAGAGATCTTGAAGGAATGCTGAGTCCACAGCTGTTGGAAGGAGTCGAGAACCTTCGCCCAGAACCGAGAGAGAGAGAGAGAGAGAGAGAGAGAGACAGACAGACAGACAGACAAGCTTCCCGCAAGAGCTGGTGCCCTAGAGTCAGACATCTAGCCTCCCAAACTGTGGGCAGAGAAACACCTGTTCCCTGAAGCCACTCACGGTGGCATTTCTGTTACATCATGCCTGCTGTGGTGAGCTGCCATGGAGAGGGCACCCCGCACACGGCAACACCAAGTCATCCAGAACAAACGCTGCCCTCGGACAGACGTCAGACTGCTGTGATCTGCCCGCTTTCACCGTCTGATGTTTGCGGTCAACCGCTAGGCCTTTCCTCAAGTCTGTCAAAGTCGGGAAGCTCCTCTGAAACAGGTTCAGCATCACAGTCACAAGCAAGCCTCCTCCTCTCACTAAGGGACAGGTGTGTGTGTGGGGGGGGGAACTACTATTGGGCTTTCTCAGTGTTTTTTAAAATTATCTCTATGCCATTAGGCCTGTGGGTCCTGTCTGCTCGTTCCAGGCTCTGCTTTCCATCCTGCTGGTTCTCTGCCACACCAAGTGAGGGGGACGAGTGAGGACGACAAAGGCAAGGTCATTAAGACACACCCAGAGTCCTGGGGGCATAGGGTTGCACACTCAAGGTCAGCAGTTCCAAACCACCAGCCACTCCTGGAGAGAAAGACGGGGCTTTCTACTCCCATGAAGAGCTACCTTCTGGAAAACTCACAGGGGCAGTTGGGATGGCTGGGAGTTGGGACCAGCTCCTGGCAGTGAGGCTGGTGTGTTTGGATATGCTAGTGCCCAGTCTCACCTGTCCCCAGTGCAGAGTGACACAGTCAATGGACGGGGCAGGTGGGGAGAGGAGATGCAGTCTCCATCCCACGCTAGGCACAGAAACAGTCACCCAGCATGTGCAACATATTCCTATCTGGAAAGCTAACCTTGAAGACTTAGGGGAAAAGGTAAGGCTTGTATGATTTGGGATAGAGAAAAGAACATGAACTCTGCCACCGACGCGATCCTGACTCGTGGAGAGCCTGTAGGACAGGGTAGAACTGCTCGCATGGGTTTATGGGCTGTCAAACTTTACGGAAGCAGACAGCTTCGTCTTTCTCCCATGGGGCGGCTGGTGGGGTCACACTGCTGACCTTGAGGTTGGCAGCCCAACACATGTCACCCACTCCTCCACCAGGGCTCCGAGATGGGGAGGGGCAGAGTTCTGAAAAAGCCATAAAAAGACACAGACTCCTTCACTGCAGTGAAAAGGAAGCTTTTTTTTTTTAATATATACTTTTATTGGGGGCTCTTACATCTCTTATGACAAGGAAGAAGCAATTGATACACAGAACAGCTTGGGTGGATCTCAGAGTGCCGCTGACTGGAAATAGTCCACTTCAAAAGACCCCATGTCCTCAAGGGACACTGGTCGAAACCCTCCTCGGGTTGGCAATGATTATCTAAGGTGGAACTCCTGGTCTCCCCCAGTCTAGAACAGAGAAGCTACATGGAAACCATCAGTCCAGGGCACAAGTGGAGCTCAGTACCCATGACCTTAAGACTGGAAGACCTAGATGGTGCCTGGTTACCACTGCTCACTGCTCTGAAAGGAGGCACATGAGAAGGCCCTGGGTCAAGTGGGAGAAAAATGTCGTTTAAAAACAGAGAGAGACTCAATGTGGTCTGAGAATAGCTGGTGGACTTTTGTCACCCTTCAGGTCTGGAGCAGCGCTCACCCGCCCACCCCCACAGCTCAACTTTCTGCCAAACAGGAAACAGGTCTCTACCCTGAACAAGAGCACCAGGGAGATAGGCACTCCTTAGTATGAACAATCTGCCACAAAGATCAAAAGGGCATCACCGACCAGTGAAAGAAAAACTGCAGATGGCGAGAAGGCACAGGAAAGAAGTTGGTGTTGGTAGGACAGTGCAGGGGGGCGGAGGGGACTGACAGGATCAGGTGGCAGGCAGGGCTGCACTGGCTGGGAGGCCCATCCCAGAGCCAGTGACTAGACGCTTAGAAGGCCTCACTGACTCCAGAGGGCCAGGCCAAGCCCACCTCCCGTTCAGGACCCTGACAAGCTTCCCTTTCAAACCCAGCTCATGCAACCTAGCGCAGCCCCCTGGCCCAGGCCACACAGGTCCTCTGGGGCACTGGTGACACAGGCAGTTTCTTCAATTCAGTGGTCACCAAACCCAACCCTGCCCCCCACGGGCAGGCTGCCCACCAGAGGACTGACAACCACAGGAGGGAGTCAGCAAGGATTGGCCCAACCTCCAGAGCACAAGGGCCCAAGGGTGGGGCTCAGCCCCTCCCAGCAGCGGGTTCTGTGGGCCTCCCAGGCCCTGACAGATGGGGGCCGTGGTGCTTGGGGGCCCAGGGGTTCCTCACCCACATCTGGGCTCTGGGTGACCTTTTCACCCCAGAAACTCTAGCTTCTAGAATAAAAGCAAGAATCAGGGGTGACTACGGCCCCAGCCCCAGCCTGAGAGGAAGCTGAGCAGGTGAACTGGGTCTCTGTGCTTGGCCCTGGATCTGCACCTGCCACAGGACATGCTCAACCAATGTCCCCTGGCAACAGAAGGCTGAAGGGACGCCTGTTTACCACAGGAAAAACCGCAGCCGGGCCCCGGGGTGGGTTTCACTAAAAGGTGAAGCCCACCCAGCCCACCAACACTGTCACACTGGGCAGTGACTGACCGAGTGAAGCCAAGGTCTTTGTAACTCCCACCAATGGCTGGGTAGGGCTATGCAAAAGAGGCCCATGTGGCTTACCAAGGGGACTGGAGAGCTTGCTAGCAGTCACACAAACAGAGCAAGCGCAGGGCACCCCTGTGGGGCTGGAGTTAGGACACAGAGGAGGAGAGACCAAGGTGGGGCTCATTCTTTAGACCTGGGATTCCCACACTAGGAACTTCCTACACCCAACAGGCAGAGAGAGAAGGAGCCACCACACGGAGACAGGGAGAAGCGGTGGCAGAGACATCAGCAGCAGTGCCAGGAGACTGGCTGGGAGCAGGTTTCCGGCGGAGGGAGTACCTCCGGGCATTTGTTGGTGGAGCGGGAAGGACCTTCTAACACTTTCGGCTGAGGGTATGAGAAAGGTCTGCCACAGCGAATGGTCTAAGAAATGAAAATAACAACTTAAAAAAAAAAAGAAAATAACAACTTAAAATTTGTCGAAGGTTTACGGGGCGGGAGGGGGAGGTGATGAACTGATACCAAGGGCCCAAGTAGAAAGAAAATGTTTTGAAAATGATGCACACGTGCCCGGGACTATTGATGTGTTATGAGAGCAAGCCCCCAATAACATGATTTATATAAAAGAAATAGAGGGCTGCAGGCGCGCATGGCTACAAAGAGGCCTGTTCCTTCCCCAACACACCCCCTCCCTGCACTGTGTGTGCCGGGGGAGGAAGGGCCAATGTGGGGACTGAGGAGAAGGTCAAAGGGTAGAGGTTCAGTCTGGGCTCCAGGGCCCAGGAATCAGCCCGGGGCAGTTGATGCAGAGGAAGATTCTCTCTCCCCGCCAGGGAGTTAGAGGTCAGATGCCACCAGCACCACCCCTGCCACCCTGACATTTTTGCAACATTCCAAATTGAGGGCAGCTCCTACTGACTCACAGCCACGAGACTGGCACAACAGCACCAGACTCCGGCCTTCTTGCGAGCCGGTGTTCTCCCCGGAGCCCTTGAACAATGGTGTCTGCCCCGTGACACCCTGGCCGAAGACCAGTTAGCCAGGCGTCTGTGCCCAGTGGGTGGTGTAAAGCAAGTCTGCAGTTTCTTCACCATGGCTCCCCTAAAGAGGTGGCAGGGCCACCAAGTCCTGCCGCTGGAACTGGGGTCGCTGGCAGCGCCCAGCCTCTAACCAAAGGAATGTCTAGGGCACTCTGGGGACTTCCAAGGCCACTGCTGCCTGGCTCTGTTTGGGGACCCGCCCCCAAGCCACCACATTGGAGACATGTGCTGAGACCACAGGGACAGAGGCCCAAGGAGGCCCTGCTGCGAGCGTCCTCCCAGTCCAGGTCTGCGAGGGAGAGGACACTCTTGCCACCGTCACCAACAGAACCACCTACACAGGACCCCAGGCGAGCAAGGCCTGCCCAGCCAGGCCGCCGCTGGGGAAACCCAGAAACCACGAGGCCTAAGGGATGACCGTTGTCTCAACCTGCCAGTTTCGGAGGTAATTTGTTATGCTGCCATAGCAACCAAAACAGTGACACTGAGTAAAGAGAACAAGTGAACCGAGCCAAGCAGCCTCTGTCCCTGCTGGAGTGGGCCACAGCCAGCACTCCTCTGCACCAGAAGTGAGGGGACCTGGGGCCTCAGTGCAGCCAGGGTGTGGCACTGTGCTCCCTGAGGCCACCGAACAGCCACAGGGAGGGAAGACAACTCCCTCTCAGGAACAGGACCCAGAGACCCAGATGTTGCATTCCGCCGTCCGGACAAGGGTGAGGCAAAGCCCCGGATGTGGTGCCGAGCCGGAAGGATTGATAAGCCTGGGCAAAGCTCCTGGCGCCTTTGGGAATGCTGGTGCAAAAAAGGGCAAAATAGAACTCCACAAGAGACGGCAAAATTGCCTTTCCAAAAGAACCCACAGCCAGCGGTTTGGGCAGCAGGGCCAGAGGACCATGTCTGAGTGAAGTCTCCGCAAGTCGACACCTAGTGGACCCAGCTCTGGAAGCCCAACCCTCAGGGTCACCTCTTCCGCAGGGGTCCCAGGCTGACACCTGGTGGGCCCAGCTCTGGAAGCCCACCCCTCAGGGTCACCTCTCCCGCAGGGGTCCCAGGCACTTCCCAGCTAAGACAAGGCCTGGCGTAATGAGCTGCACTATGACAAGTCCAGCTTTGGATGTGAGACAGAGGTTTGAGGCCCACCTTGCCCATGCACTAGCTGCACCTCCCTAGGCAGGTGACTCTGCCCCTCAGGGCCTGGTTTCTTGGACTGAAATTGGGCATGAGTGCCCTCCCCACCCCCACCCCACAAAGCCATGAGGAAACATTCAGGTCCAGGCCCAGATTAGGCCCTGACCACCATCTTTAAATTACAACCACGTGCACAGGTTCCCAAACTTATTTGGCCCACTGCTCCCTCTCCACACACAAACAACACCAAAAAACAAACTCACTGACATCGAGGCAATGCTGGCTCACAGTAACAACCACCCCTCCGCCCCCAATGGGCTTCTGAGACTGTAACTGTGTGAAGTAGGCAGCACAGAGTTGCTAGTGGTTTCGAACTGCCGACCATGCGGATAGCAGCCCAACAAATAACCACCACAGCCCCTGGGTTCCACTTTCTCTTTCTCTCTCTCTCTCTCTCTCTCTCTCACTCACTCACTCACTCACACACACGAGCGCGATCACTCAGTCCCCGCCTCAGCAATTAAAAAAACAACCTGTTTGCACTATGACCTGGGGACCTGGGATAAAATGTAGACACCTGCTCTTGCAATCCCCCCACCCCCTTACCCTACTCCCCACCGTCCGTCGGGAGACACTGAGTCAGAACAAAAGTTTAAAACCAGAAAATCTGTGTTCTTGCTACAGAGCAGGCGAACAGGGTCTTCACTTGCTCCCCCAAAAGCACTGCTGTCCTGTAAAGTCTAAAGGTCCTTGGTCGTCCTTCAGGTGGGCACCTGCCTCCTCCAGTGCCTGACCCCAGTGCATGGGGGGAGGGGTGCTTCAGGAAGTCTATAGGCTGATTCCACAGATCTTCCTGTTCCCCTTTCCCACGAACTTTATGATGCCCAAAGACCAAGTGCGCAAGCAGATACCTGCCCATCACCCAGGAGGTGTCCCCTTGCATCAGAAGGGGGAAATGCCCACCTGCCGCCACCGTGGTGTTTTCTGTTTTCTAGACTTTCCGGCAGGACAACAATCCTCTTCCTTCTGGCCATGCCCCACCCACAACATCAAGAAAAGAAAAACATGCTGCTGCCTCCAGTCAATTCCAATTCCTATGCTTCATCTTTGGACACCGCTACCCTAGGACCTATTGTGACATTCACATTGTGACCCTCTAGGACAAAGTGGGAGAAAGACTGGACTTTCTACTCCCGTAACTGGTTAGTCTTGGAAATGCACAGGCTGAGTCAGCACTGACTCCACAGCAGTGAGTGTTTGGGAGGACAAAGTGGAACTGTCCCCCGTGGGCTTCCAGGACTGGAATCCTTGTGGAAGCTGACTGTCTCCAGGCTCCCTTGCTCAGGTGTTTGAACCACACCACTGACACGTCACCATAAGCCCCGCACATGGCCATGGCATCTCAAAGCTCCCCAGAGCCAGCCCCAGAACAAGCTCTACACTCACAGGGCCACGAGGGGAGCGAGAAGGACTTCTCAGGCCACGGGAGGGGCCCAGAACTGCCACTAGCTCTGCTCCAAGAAGGATGAGGGCAGGGAATGGGGGAGGGGGAGGGGCTGTCGACCGCCTTGGGTCATTCCTGAGGGACAGGAAATAAAGCAAGACCTGGATCACAGGAAGGGCTGAGTTTATCACTGCCGACAACCCGGCACTCACCAAACCAAATTACCAAGCCACTGCCATCGAGGTGATTCCGATTCACAGCCACCCTAAAGGGAAGAGTGGAACTGCCCCCCTCATGGGTTTCTGAGACTGACTCTTGATGGGAGTCCAAAGGCCTGCCTTTCTCTCAGAGTAGCAGGAGGTTTCGAACAGCTGTTCTTGCAATTAGTAGCTCAACTCTTAAATACTATGCCATCAGGGGCCCCTTGCAAACACTGGCTGGTGAACTCAATTCAAAGCAACATTACTGTGGAGACTGCTGCCCCCGCACTCAGTTTCCCTCGACCTCCACCATGTTCAGAGGCCAAGCTTCCCTGCCCACTGGAACCACGGGGTTTGTGGGGCACACTCCGCCACCAGCACAGTCACAGAGCCTCTCCAAGAGGAGACCTGGTAAGCTCAGGTAAGTCATATGCAATGAGGCTTCAAGAAGTTGACAGGGAAGTGGAATGAAAATCTCCCAGGCACTATGCGGGAAGCCCCCTGGTATTCTAAAACTAACAAAGAACATGGTTTTGCTTTTCAAAGTTAGACGAGTTTAGAGTCAAAAATCGAGTCTCTGGTGGGGACGGAGTTGGGTGGGGGCGGATCGGAAATACGGCAGGCACCTCCAGAATCCAATGCGCACAATGAACGACAAACTCCTGCTCGGTAGCACTTCTATTAAGGTAAACATTCCATGCCACCTGCGGGATCAAAGAGCCCCCCACTGGGTGGAAGCCACCAGCCACCGGCGCGGAGAAAGGTGGCGGGCGGTCGGCTCCGGGGAACCCCTACGGGACAGTTGTGCTCGGTCCTGGAGGGTCGCTGAGGGTCGGCAGGGACTGCACGGTTGAGAGGCTGGGTTCGCTGAGAGTAAGGGAACAAGAGTTCATTTGGGAACCGAGCGAAGCGCACGATGTGCGCCGCGCGTGCGTGCCGAGGGGTCCGCCGGGGGACTTACGCTTTCCGGGCTGCGCGGCCGGCGAAGGCGGCGCCGGGTCCGCGCGCTGTCCGCTCCACACCGGGCTCCGCGCCGAGTGATGCCGTCAAACGCTCTGGGAAATGACAAACAGGTGAGCCCTGGGCGACACTGGCGGCGGCAGCCCACCCAGCGGCCAGGCGGCAGGACGGCGAAAGTTGGTTCAACAAGTGGCCGCGCGTCCCGCAGCTTCAGCCTGGGTGCCGTGAGAAGGCTCCGGGCGCTGGGGGAGGAGGGCCGGAGCTGCAGGGGACGCGGGCTGCACGTGGGGGGGGGGGGACTCGAGGCATGCAGGCCACCCAAGCTGCGAGAAGGGGACTTGGGAAGTGCACGGGGCTCGGCCTGCGAGGGGGGACGGGTTGGGAGTACGCAGGCAACCGGGGCTGCGCGCTGGGGGCTCCAAGGTGTGTGGGTGGGAGGGGGGCAAGGTTTGGGGTACGCAGGCATCTCGGGCTGGGCGGGGGATTCAGAGGGGCGTGGGGGGATGATCCGGGACGTCCTGGGGACCTAGGGGTGTCGTGGGCTCCAGGTGCACCGAGCTGGGCGTGCAGGAAGTTCGGAGTGTGCGGAGAACTTGGGGGTGTCGAGGGGCTCGGGGTGCGAAGTGCGCTGGAGGCCCAGGGTGCGCAGGGACGTCGGGGACCAGAGGGGCGCGGAGGGCTCGGGATTCGCGGCTCTACGCTCTAATTGCGCGAGGGTCGCAGGGGCTTAGGGGCCCGAGGGGCGTGGGGCCGGGCTGGTCGGAGGGGTGGTGCGCGCGGCGCCGAGTCCCAACCCAGAGTCGCAGCGAGCGCCCGCGTGAGTTGGGCCCCTGACAAGCGGGGCCTCGGCGCTGCCTGGCGGGCGACCGGGCCGGCGGGTACGGGGTCCGGCCCAAGTTCACGCGGGACCGCGCCGGCCGCGCACGCCCTCCCGGGAGCGTGGGCGGACGGACGGACGCACGCGGGCCGCCGGCGGTTGGTACCTGAGCGCGGCGCGGCGGCCGATGGCGGCGCAGCCGCGGCGGAGCAAGGAGGCCCGGCCGCTGCAGGCCGCGCTCCTCCCGCACAGGCGCGGCACCTCAGCCGGCGGAACAAAACCGCGCGATGCCCCGCCCCCTCCGGCCGCCCTCATTGGCCGCCGCGCCCCCGCCGCCGCCGCCGCGCGCCCGTCAGCCGGCCCCGCGCGGCCGCCGCACCTCCCGCCGCGACCCCTCAGCCGCCCCGCGCGCCGCCGGGGGCGGGGCTGCCGCACGCCCAGCCCTCCGCCGCCGGCCCGGCGCGCGGCCGCGGCGGGAGGAGGCGGGCAGCGCGTGCGCCGGCGCTGGCCCCGCCCCCGAGGCAGAGCCCCGCCCCGCCTTCCCGCGTGCGCGCGTGCGCGCGCTAGACGTGGCCCCGCCCTCCCCGGCCGCCAAGGGGCGCTAGGGAGGAGGGGCGGCGAAGGCAGCGGGCCACCCGAGGTGTACGGACACCGAACTGGGAGGCCTGTTGGCCCCGGGCCCACGCTCAGATTTCGGCCCGCAGTCGCTCTAGCCGTTCAGGGACCCTACTGCCCGGGTGCCTTGGCCGGAGGTCCCTGCCTGCAAGGTCCTGGCCGCCTGAGCCCGAGGGAGTCAGAACGGAACCAGTGACCTGGTGTTGGTGCCCACCCGCGGGGCTGCAGGTCCCTGAGTGCTTGAGGCCTCAGCCACCCCCAACCCCTTCTGGACTCCTAGGCCACTGGGCCCTAGCGTGCCAGCCCTCCTATTGGCCGCTGTGTGACCTTGGGCCAGTCACAGGCCCCCCACAGTGGAGTCTCATTTTCTGGCTCAGCCTGGAGGGCGGCAGGGTGCCCAGAGTGGACAGTGATAGGGGACCTTCGGCCAAAGGCAGGCCGGGACTTTCCACTTGAGCACAGATGGCGTTCTGGTCGAACATCTTGCTGACTCTAGCAAGGACCTGGAGTCAGACATTGAGCAGATTGAGCAGAGCAGGCAGCAGAGAGGCCTGTGGGTGGGCAGCTGAAGCCTGCTGCCCTTACCCAAGAAGTGTCTTCCAGAAAGCGGTCCGGGCCCTCCTGAGGAGCTGAGGGTGCCCCTCTGTTGGGATGAGGTGTCTGAGGCAGATCTTCAGCCTATCAGGAGTGCTAGGCTGACTCACAGGGTACCCTCCAGCCCCCAGCACCCACCTGACCTCCACAGCAGTCCAGAGGGCTCCATCCATGGGTTTAGGGTGTCTAAGCACAAGTGGGGGTTTGGACAAGATGAGATATTTTTCAGAGTGGTGGATTTATCCCACAAGTACAGGCAGGAAGGTGTCCCCTTGCCCCTGAGAGGGGTGGCTGCAGCCTTAGTGGTTAAGGGCTTAAGACTTAGTGGTCCAGGGTTACCCCATTTGAGTCCCCACGCTTTATGTGAAGTGGAGGGAAAGGCTAAGGTGGAAGAGGAAGTCAGGTGGGCAAATGGTCACTTACCCTTGATCATGTGGTGGGTACCAGGCACCGGCTGGCCAGGGACCCAAGGCAGCCAGTGATGGGAGGGGGACTCAGCGAGAGTAAGGCGGGGATCATCTAGGGTAAAAATGGAGACACTCAGAGTGGCATTGGGTGAGAATTCCACAGGGAGCGGGGCATGAGCCACACAGCATCACATCCGCAGGTTGAGGGTGTCAGCTCACTTCTTGGTCCCTGGTCAAGAAATACAGGAAAGGTGATGGTCCCTGTTTAGGGACTCCAGGACCAGCCAAAGTTACCCTCTATGATCACCAGTTGGGATGAGCAGGGGTCCCAGTGTGGCTGGTGTGGGGAGCAGGGCCAGCAGCAGTGGGGGCTGAGTGGTCTCCATGCTCAGCACCTCTTAAGTCCCTCCTCGGAGAAGTCAGCCGGGCTGGGCAAGTGTTCCCAGGGCAAATGGCTTTGGCACCCACCCTAGACTAGACTCCTGGCAGGTACTGGGAACACAGAGGGGTCCTGCTGCCCTCCCCACCCACCCCTAATCAAGATTCATGATGGTCTGACCCTGCCACCTCCAGAGAACAAGATCACCTTCCTGTTTGTCAGAAGCCTTGTGGCCATGTAAATCCCACCCACCAGCACCCTCTGCCCTTTCTTGCAGAGTGTGGGAGGCCTGCAGTGACTCCAAGCAGCCCTGGGCGCACAGACGCTGTGCCTCGGGCTGCCAGCTACAAGGTCAGTAGGCACTCCTCAAGAGAAAGACTTCACTTGCCTGTGAAGAGTTGGTCTTGGAAACTCACAGGGGCAGTTCTACCCTGTCCTGTAGAGGTCGCTCTGAGTCTCCATCGACTCCATGGCCCCGAGTTTGGATTCTGGTTTTCAGTGGCTCAAGAAACAGAGCCTGTGTGTACTTTTTGGGGGAAAGATGGCTCTCATTTGGGTTGATGCTGTCACAGAACTGCAAAGCGCTTCCACCCCTGCTCCTCGGCCATCAGAGGTGCAGACTGGAAGTGGTGACTCCCCAGGGCCACTTCTCTTGCTGCAGATAGAGGTCCTTGTTGCAGCTGCTGTGGGTGCCCCGGTCCAGGACAGCTGGGTGCCCAGTCATAGTACAGTTCGTGAACTTCTTTACCTGGGCTTCAGCGGCACAGGCAGCATGCTCCCTGGCGGAAGTCCACCTCAGGGACTTTGCTCACGGCATCTCGAGGGGCCAGCCCCTGGGAAGGACACCTCGCTTGGTGAAGGAGAGCGGGGTTCAAAAAAAGGAACGCCTTGGAGGAGATGGCCTGAGACAGGGGCCGCAACGCTGTGCACAGGCACAGCGTCCATGAAGGGGTGGCAGCCAGCCACTGCGGGTGAGGCCACGTGGACAGACCAGAATCGGCCCTTACAAGACACTTAGCAACTCAAGCAGGGTTGCCAAGATGAATCTTTAATATCACCGTTCTTCTCAGGAAACCCAAGAAGAAAAGGGGTGAATACACCAGAAGGCAAGGCTTGGATGAGGACGAGGCCAGGGACCGGCAAGGGAGAAGGGAGGAGTGAGGAAAAGTACAAAAAGAACTCCCACATCTAGGGAAGTTTCAAAAGGATAGGGTGGATTTCACTTCTTTACATGGGCTGTGGAAATATCTATAGTATTATTTCTTTTAAAATGAAAACAAAAAAATCCCTCCGGATTCCTTATCCCTTGAAACTACATAGTGGTTTGAGTGGCTTAAAGAAAAGGGGAGGGGGGTGTTGTAAAATTGAAATGGACTGGAATTCTTTAGGGACAAACAAGTTGACCTTTTTAAAAAATCACCCCCATTTCACAGATGTGGAAACTGAGGCTCAGATCAAAGGGTTTGCCCCACACAAGTGACATACAGGACAGCCAGTGGCATTCACACTCCTTGGCACTGTCTGTACTGGCTCCCGTGACGACCCATCCCACTCTCAGAACCCTTATTCCCAAGTACCCCAAGAGCCCTGGCAAAGGGGCCCGCTGGCAGAAGAGACGGAGTCCGGCAGGCAGACCTGGAGGACTGGCAAGCTTCCCCCAGGAGAGCTGGCTGGAGGAGGGAGGCACAGTCACTTGGAGGTGGGGTGGGGGCAGGCGGAAGCATCAGGGGCATCCCCCTTCCTGTCATAACAAAACACAGCAAAGTCGGTGCCTTATAAAAACAGAAATGGATCCGTCTCCCCAGCACCCCACCCCCGGCAGGGAAGGCCTGGCGTCCAAGACCAGGATGTCGTCAGCAGGGGCACATTTGGCAGCCCGTGGCAGCCCTTGGCTTGTGGACACATCTGCACAGGAGTGCACCCGTCCCGTTTAGATTCTTTCACAAGGAACGCTTTCAGCCTGTGGGGCCTTCAAACCCACCACCAGCTCCGCTGGCTCCAAGGCAGCCTGTTTCTGGAGAGAAGACAGGCTCCCTCCCTAGTCCTGCAGGCGGCTGGCCTCTGCCCTGGAGGGTCGCCCTAAGTCGGAATGGGCTCCCAGTGCGTTTGGCTTGGAGCTCCCTCTATTCTGGCCTCAAGCTAGTGTGAACGGATCTAATCACATCTCCAGAGATTCCGTCACAAGTGAGCTAGAAGCTCCACTTAGCTTTTCCAGAGACACAGCTCTGTCTCCAACCCGTCACATGCCCAGCTGAGCCCAGGCATGCCCATGGTGCCCCCGTGAGGCTGCCTGCTATGGCCTCCTGCCCCACCCAGCCTCAGCCCAGGCTGGCCCAGAGATACCGCAGCCTTGTTCCTGCCACTCCCCCGGCCTCTGGACACAAAGTCTGCACAGGCATGTACCCCCAGGGCAGGATCCAGGAACAGATCCATCACCACAGGGGCCTCAGTGCCTGGGGCAGCTGGACAGCCAGGTGCCTCAACTCTGGTGCAATTCCTTTTAAAATCATCCAAATGTTTTCAGGTCTGATGTGACAAGGACAGCCCTGCAAAGGGGCGGGGGGAACAGTAGAGTGGCCCCCCTCCGCCTTCGCCACTGTCTGCAGTGGCTTCTCCAGGGATACCACCCAAGCCACCCTGGAAGACACTCCAGGTTGGCAGCCTGGGAGGACAGGCAGTGTCACCTCCACTGTTCCCTCTGGCCAAAGCTGTCACCCAGCCCAGGTGCAAAGGGCCACGATGCTGCCATTGTATTTGAGCCTGCATTGCAATTGGACCCAAACTACAGGAGTGGGGCTCCCCGGAACCCCACCTGGGCCAGAACCCACCCTGGTTGCTAGCTGGTGACTTCAGTCTGGCCAAATGGCAGTTGTGGACTCTGGCTCCCTCTGCCACCCCTTCAGTGGACAGAAGAATGCCTCTGGGCCTGGTGGGACGCATGGTGCCCTCCCTGTGCTGAGCCCTGTCAAGGTGTGGCAGGGGACCTTGGCCCCAGCACCCACATGCCTTCCCAGTGGGGGCTGGCTGCGCTGGGTAGTCACCTGTGCTGGTGCCTGGTCCACTCTCTGCCCAAGGCTGCTGGGATGTGTGGCCCACATGGGGACTGGTGACAGGGATCCCAGGGCAGGCCTGGCAGACCAGACAGAAGGCTGTCTCTCTGTAGCCCTCTGTGGCTGGGTGCTCAGGGAGGCGGCTCTCCTGCCACCTGTGAGTTCTCAGGGACCCTGCGATGACCTGTAACTGGACACATGACCACATCCCCAGTGTGGAGGGCAGGTCCCCAGAAAGGCAACTTGATGCCAAGCAGGCTGCCTTGCCAGGCACAGGAGCTGGTCTGTCTTTGAGACGGCGGCTGCACCTCAAGCAAGAGCTTCCTGCCCCGCCTGCCACTGTGGCTGGCCGGGAGTGGGAGCCCAGGGACCTGCCTCCACGCCATGCTCCCATGGGGACAGACCCCGGGTGTGGGAAGCCCGGGGATTCCTGGGCTCTCGCCTTGGTGACAGCTGTTCCTGGGCCTCGGACCCCAGGCAGGGGCTTGTCCAGCAGCTCCCCTCGGATGGCCCAGGCGATGGACACGGGCCCTCAGGAGCCCTGGGTTGTATCTTGCACGCAGAGTCTGTGCAGCGCACGGTCCACGGCACCTGAACTAAACACCCAACGACAAGGACTTCCTGGGCTGATTGAGGGGGGAGCTGATTGAGGGGGGAGTGAAAGTCCTCTCAAGTGACATCACATCTCAACTCTGCTCCCCTGACCCTCACAGGACCCCAAGCGACCTCAAACTTCCCGCTGTGCAGCCGGAGCCACTGGGCCCTTTTCCATCAGGACCAGCTCCTGGTGCCCCTCCTTCTGGGTGCCCAGGAGGAGGGTCTCATTACCAGGGAAGTGGGGGAGCGCTCAGAACGCAAGAGTACATCTCCTCACTGCGGGACTTAGCAGAGCCTTTCATGGGCCCGGGTCACAGGCGCTCGGCAGTGGAGCGTGGCAAGGGGCATTTCCCAAAGCTATGCGACCCGACACATGGTCAGAGGGCAGCTGGTCGGTTACGACTCATGTGGACTCCACGCACCACACAACAAAACCCCTCCCGGTCCTGCCCCTTCCTCACAATGGCGCTTCTGTTCGCGCCCCTGTTTCAGCCACGGGGCCCCGCCATCCTGTGGGGGGCCTTCCTCTTTCAAGCTGGTGTCCTCCTCCAGGGACTGGTCTTTCCTGACCAAGTGTTCCTAAGACGGACTCTCGCTGTCTGTGCCTCTGAGGAGCACTCTGGCCACCCTTCTTCCAAGACAGATGGGTTTGTCCGCTGGCCGTCCGTCCATCGTGCTTCACTATTCTTCTCCAGCACTGCTGTTCAAACCCATCATTTAGCCTTCAGTCTTTCTGATTCGGCGTCCAACTTTCACCTGCACATGAGGTGCCCGAGAACGCCATCGCCCGGGTCGGGCGCACCTGAGTCCTCCAAGCAACCTCCGTGCTGGTCTCTACTCTGAAGAGGTCACGGGCAGATCTGCCCAATGGAGGCGTCCACTTGACGGCTGCTTCCATGAGCACTGCCTGTGGTGGATCCCTGTGAGACAACATCAACCTTTTCTCTGCTTAGCCTGATGTGACCCACGGGTCCAGCTGCGAGGGTCTTGGTCTTGCTTACCTTTACAGTGAAGGCTGCAGCCCTTGATCTTCATCAGCAAAGGCGTCAAGTCCTCCTGGCTCTCAGCAACAAGGCTGTGTCATCTGCGAACCGCGGTTGCTCTTAAGCCTGAGGCCGCAAACTTCCTCCTCACCCAGCTTCTCTGGTGCGGCCCCACATGGCACCCAGCAAAACTCCCGAAAATCTCTCTTTACTTCACGGAAACCCGTGCATTGTGTGTGTAAGGAAAACGTATGCAGTTTCTCGCGCTCCTGAAGAGACATCTTATGTCTGTGTTTGTAAGCTAGTCTTTGTATTACCAGATCAGGAACGTTTTTCAGGCATTTTGAGAAAATTTTTAAGACTCCAATGTTGTGCGTTTTTCTCTGTTACCCTTTTTTAAAAGTCTCCCTTGTATAAGGACAAGGAAGTTTGCAATGTTTGTGAGAATCAGGAAAACAGACCAGGCCTCTCATTCAAATGCCAGCACAATTGATCCCATGTGGCCCACGTGGTCTCTGTAGGACAAGACTGAGAGTGTTCCCAGTGACTTCTCCGAATGGGAAACCAAAGACGTCTCGGAAGTGTTAGCGAGGAAGGCCCTCTGAGGACAAAGGTGCCCGCTGTCCTCGGCGCGCCCTCATGTGTCTGTGAAAGTTGGAGGGTGAATACCAAAGACCCAACCAAGGCGGCGTGTTCCAATGTCCGTGTAGGCAAAGAACTGACTATACCCGGGCAGCCAGAAGAACGGACAGATCTGTCCTGAAAGAAGCACAGACAAAGCGCTGCTCTCTAGAAGCAAGGACAGTGAGACTGTGTCTCAGGTACTTTGGACAGGTCGGGAGACACCAGTCCCAGGAGGACATCATGCTTGGTAGAGGGATAGTGAGACAGAGTAAGACCGTCAACTCAAGGGACCGACGCCATGGCACAACCGTGGGCCCTCACGGAACCATGACTGTGAGGCCGGTGCAGGACCAAGTGGTGCTTCACTCTATTGCACACCGGTCGTGGTGAGTCGGAACCGACTGGGGACCTGACAACATCCGAGCTGCTACATACAGAGCATCTCTGAACCAGTCCTTGGCGATGCTTTAGAAACACACTGGCCTGGAGAGTGGCCACAAACAGGGCCGGCCTGACTTGGACACTAGGCTCCAGAAGTGAGAGTCCACACGGTGGGTCCTGTCCTGTCCCCGTCCCCAGCGTCCACGCATGCTGACCGTGGTGCCCGCTGCAAGCTGGCAGCTGCTAAGACTAACCCTTGTGGCTGGCATGTGGCCTTCATATTCTCACTCTTCTCTGGCCTGTGCCCCGGTGCCAGGCCGAGTGAGACACACACTTGCCGGTGGCCTTGTCTGGGGGGTGAGGCTACAGCACCCCCACCCTGCTCAGCCACCCTCCCCATTTGGCAGTTAGACCTGGCTTGGTCACAGGTGGCTAAAGGCTCCTCTTTGGTGTCCCACCCCTCACACCACTTTGGCGGCCTAGAGAGGAAGCTATGGACACGGGCTCCGAGATGGACAACCTGCAGCTAGGGGTCCTGCTGCCTGGGTCACCAGGATCAGGTCCTGTGTGCTCCGCCAGGCCTCTCATGCTTCAAGGTGTGGCCCCCTTCAGCAGGCGGCAGCTGGCCAAGGCCAAGGCGGGGCAGGTGCAGCAGGGCTGGGTGGTTGCTAGGTCAGGAGCAAACAAACAGAGGGGAGTGCAGGGGGTAAGGGGGGACAGGACACACCTGGACCCCACCCACGTGGGACTTTGGAGCAGGGGGACACCTGGAGTCTGTGCTGGCCCTGCCCGAGAGGTTTGGACCATGCTGTTCCTACCTGGTGCAGGGGCCTGAGCCCCACGCTGGGGTAGGGAACTCAAGGCCAGTCCCTTCTTGCTGGGGTATGAAGACCTGAGTAGGGCACAGCCACGGTGGGCGGGGAGCAGCCACCCCTGTCTCCCTAGCACACTCCCTGCCCTGTCCCAGCAGGACCCAATTCCAGTGGGAATGAAGGGCATGGGGGAGGGGCCAGGGCAGAGAGACCAGGAGCTAAGGTGGAGATGTGGTGAGGCAGGGCCTGGAGGCCAGGTGGGTGCCACTTGAGACAAGGTGGCACAGCGGGGACGGGGGACAGCAAGGGCAGTCTGTGGATTCTGTAGTCAGGGAGGCTGGCCGGGGAGCAAGGACCAAGGGAGAAGATGTTCCTGGGGCTGAACCAACTCTGAGGCACCCACAGCAGGAGGCGCCCTGGTCTGGGACTGGGGGTCTGAGGGCAGTCCTGAGGCTAGGGCGTGCTGGCAGGGAAATCACTGCAGATGAATGGGGCACACACGCTTTTGCAGGCACAGTGCAGGCTCCTTACAGCCACTCGGGCCGCCTGTGACTGAGGGCAGGCCTGTTACAAGCTTGGTACTTCCCAGCCACTGAGCAGAGTTGTGTGCCCTGGCCCCTGCTCTCCCCTGGCCCCTGGCCAGACCAGGACCCTGACAACCCTGACCCCCAGCTCTCAGGGCTGTCCCACTTCTCAGGCATCATGAAGGCGTACCTCGGCCCTGCTCGTCTGCAGGTGGACAAAGGCCCAGGCCCCATGCCCACCTGAGTTTCAGGGCTCAGCTCAGGCATGTCATTGAGACCCTGGGCACCTCCTTTGCTTATAATGGGGGAGGGTTGTTGGAGAGAAGGCAGGACCCACACTGTTGCCCACATGGGCCCTGAGGGTGAGCTGGGCACACTGGGCCACAGGCCCTTTCCAGGCAAGACTCAACGTGGGCCTTCCCAGAGGGCTAGACGGGGTATCTTCTAGGCAGGTGGTTAAGCACCACCCTCAGTTTTTCTCCTGGTATGACTTGCTCAAGAGCTGGCTCCCTCCCACACAGGAAACAGCACCCTCACCCACCCCCATGCCAGTCCCTCCACCCAAACATCTGGACACCACTGACCGGTTCCCTCCCTCCACATATTGGCTCTGCACTCATGCATCAAGTAACATGGCCCTACGCCTGAGGTGGCCTTGGGGACTTCAAACAGGACCTCTGTGTTGGAGAGTGACTCCAGGAATGATCAGCTCACCTTGAGAGTGGGGTTCATTCTAGCCACCCTCGTGGAGATAGAAGGCTCAGACGAGTGCAAGCCCATTGTCCCAGACATCGATTCCTTCTTCAGCTGTATCTCATCTGCTGTCAAGCCTGGCCACTGAGTTCTTAGGTCTGGACCTGCTTCTGCATATTTGTGGCCTCAGTCTTTTATTGGGGACTAAAGGGGGACCGGGGAACATAGGAGTAACTGGAGGACACAGATGCTCTCAGGGCCCTCCCAGGGAGCGTTGTTCACTTGCCTGATGACCACCGGAGGGCCAGGCTATGTGCTAGTGAGGGCTGGTTTGCTTCAGGCCATCCCCGCTCCTGATGCCTCCTTGGGAGTGACAGCCACAAGTGGGGCGGCGCTCGCTGGTCTCACATGCAGCTTGGCCCACCAGCACCTTGGGTCAGTGAACAATTGGCTATCGCCCCCATCTTCCAGCTGTCTGCTTGGGAAGCTGGACCTGCTCTTCGCTCTCTTGCAAACAACAAATCCCAAACTTGCTGCCATCGAGTCATAGCAATCTGATAGGGCAGGGGTAGAACTGCCCCCAGGAGTTTCCGAGACTGGAACTCTTTACAGGAGTAGAAAGCGCTCTCTCTCTCTCTCTCTCTCTCTCTCTCTCTCTCTCTCTCTCTCTCTCAGCCGCTGGTGGTTTCAAACTGCTGACCTTGCAGTTAACAGAACAACACGTAACCACCACGCCACCAGGCCCCCTTGCGCTATGACGCTTCCCAGAAAGAAGCATTAGTCAGGATGATGTGTTTTCCCCTCCAGCACGTTGGCTATTCACAGCAGCAGAACTGCTGAAAGGTGGACCAAAAGGCGGGTATAGCACACGCCTGAGTTTTTCAAAGGCTGCCGTAACAACTGAACACAAACCAGATGGCTTAAGATTACAAAACCTTATTCTCGCGTGATTCTGGAGGCCCGAGGTCGGGGGTCAAGGTGTGGGCTGGGCTGCACTCCCACTGGGCCTGAAGGGAGAATCTCCTCTCTGCCTCACTGGGCTCCAGTGCCGGCTTCATCACTCCACCCTCTGCCTGTCTTCCCGGTCTTCTGTCTGTCCTCTCTCCCTCGGCCTTTCTAGGAGCTCGGGGGGGCTGACATTGGGCTGCTCAACTGAGAGTTGGGGATAGGGATCCAAACCCACCTGTCACTAGGTGCTTGTACAGATAACCTGGGATTGTGTCATCTCAGAATCCAAATCCTATCTGCCACGCCCACTTCACAACATTCCAGAGCCCCATCCATGCCCTCCAGGGATTTGAGGTATCTTTTAAGGAGCCATCTTTCAGCCTTCCGCAGCACAGAAAATTCTAGATACCTTGGGATGACTTTCCCCATGGCTGTAGAACACTAGGGAGACCTGGAGGTACAGTGGTTATGCGTCGGGCTGTGATCTGCATGGTCGGCAGTTCAAAATCCACCATCAGCTTCGTGGGAGAAAGACTGGGCTTTCTATGCCCATGAACAGTTACCGTCTCGGAAAGCCACAGGAGACGCTGTGAGTCCCCACTGGATCGACGGCAGTGAGTAGAAACACCCACACCACGGGATTTTTGTAGGAACCGTGTTGGATCTGCAGACTGCGGTTGGGTAGTATTTCCGCCTGACAACGCCAAGTCTTCCGGTCCACGAACACAAGACATCTGGTCACTTATTTACATCTTGTTTCATTTCTTTCAGCACCGGACAAGTGCACAAGTCTATTGCCTGATGGTTAAATTGACTCCAGAGTACTTTATTAATTTTATCTAAACATTTTATTAGGGGCTCATACAACTCTTATCACAATCCACACATATACATACATCAATTGTATAAAGCACATCCCTACATTCTTTGCCCTAATCATTTTCAAAGCATTTGCTCTCCACTTAAGCCCTCTGTATCAGGTCCTCTTTTTTTTCCCCTCCCTTCCCGCTCCCTCCTCCCTCGTGAGCCCTTGATAATTTATAGATTGTTATTTTGTCATATCTTGCCCTATCCGGAGTCTCCCTCTCCCCTTTCTCTGCCGTCCATCTCCCAGGGAGGAGGTCACAGGTGGATCCTTGTAATCAGTTCCCCGGTACTTTATTAATTTTGATGTTGCTAGGAATGAAACTGTCCTGTGCATTTTGTTCTTAGTGTGTTTGTTAGCGTGTAGAACCAGTTGGTTTTGTATGTTAATTTTCTGTCTGTATGGTTCCTTTTTCATAATTGCTCTTTTCCTCTTTTTGTTCACAGAGCCGTTTTAAACTCTCCACTAGTTCTTTGTCAAAACCTCCTCAACCACAGACAGGGCTTCAGAGAAGCGATTTGATGTCTGGGGTTCTTCACCATGGTGTCAATCAACTTCTTCCCTTGTGGCAGGCGGCCTCTCCTGGTGCTTGTAGACTTTGCAATTTGGGGGTGAGCACTGTAATTGCACCGACTCCAGAAATCAAGTTCGCTGGCTCTCTGAGGATTGCCAGTTGTGGCCTGATGAGGGCTTAGCCACCTATCTGTGACTTTCTCCGGCCGTGCCCTTGTATGTGGGCCCTGAAGTTTTCGTTCCATTATCTTTGCCGTGAACTTGATGAAGATTTCATTCAATGGCCCCAATTAAAGAGACAGAAAGGGGTTTCGCTGTGCCTTGAGCTCTTCTAAAAACATTGTTTACTAAAGTGGAGGATACTGCCCCCCGAGGGGCACTAGGAAACAGTCTGGTGGGGAGCTGGATTTATCCTGAAATATGGTCTTTAATTTGAGGGTGGGGGCTGAGTAACTTTTTTTTTTTTTACTTGAAAACGGAGCAGGAGGCCAAACAAGATTGGGAACCTACGTTCTCCAGGACAGCATCATGGGAAGCTGCTGTGGCCCATGTGTGCCACCTGCGGAGGAAGGCCAGCCATGTGTGCCACCTGCGGAGGCAGCTCCTTGTGGTCCTGCCATCTGTTACCACCATCCGTGTCTGCTGCAGGGCCCGTCCAGCCTGTCTCCACTGTTGCGGCCGTGAAACGCACATGGCAGCTTTTTTATGAGGTCCCCTGCCTCCGCCGTCCTCTCTGCTTCTCCCTCTTCCATCCACTCTCTGTACTCCTGTTTGAAAAGCTCTGTGGAGCTCAGGAGACACACGCACACACACACACTCAGTCAATTTCAAGGTAAGACCTCCCACCAGTCCTCACTGCACCAGTCAGAAAGACTCCATACCACGGAAGCTACCGTTCTCCCCCAGATGACCGTCAAGCCAGCGCTGTGGGGGAACTGGCCCAGCTGAACCGGCATTCACCAGAAAGACGAGGGACCACAACTGATCATTAAATGCGGCAGAACAGCGGGTGGGGCTCAGCTGGCCCACTGCAAAGCTAGACGTACACACCGCGTCCTGTCCAGCGTTGCTTGGTGCTCTCCCCAGACAGCGCATTTCGTCTCTTGGCCACTGGAAGGCTCCGGCCTCCCCTGCACTGAGCTAGACTACGGGCCCCGTTCTCCCAGCACCGTGGGTCCCTCTTGGTTTGGTGATTCTCCCACCTCAAACTTCTTCGTCACGTGACTGCGCACTAACAGTCTACTGTGTCGTGTGAACGGAACATGAACACACGCTCCAAAAACCTTCCCCCTGCAAACCCACCGCCATCGAGTCACGGATGGCGCATAGTGTCCCTGGAGGACAGGACAGAACTGGCCCTGTGGGTTTTCAAGACTAAATCTTCACAGGAGTAGAAAACCTCATCTCTCTCCCAAGGAGCCTCTGGTGGTTTTGAACTGCTGACCTTGCAGTTAGCAGCTCAGGGCGTCACCAGAACCTCACCAGAGCTCCCAAAACATGCATAACTCACTGGCTGCGATCTTCGCTTGACTGCTGTGCTCTGGACCCACCCCTGCACCTCTCTGAGGAGAGGTGCGGGGAGAAGGGTTTTAATAGCAGGCACAGAGAAGTGTGAACCACGGGGATGGGGGGCACGGCGGGAGGGGACACACAGTTAAGTCTTGACGGCAGTTCAGGCTCCATGTTTCTGAGGCGAGTCCCAGCTGGAGAAGAGGCAGCCGGCACTGGCCAGGTGAGGGTGCAAAACAGGAGGGCTAACTTCCTGGTTAGGGAACAGGGACGCTCCTTGCTGGCTCGCTCTGGCTCCAGAATGACCCGGAATGAATGGCTGCCCCCTGGTGGACGATCATTGCAGGGTGCAGTCCGATTTCACGTTCCAAAATAACCCCCCCCAAAACTCCCTGCCATCCAGTCATGCTACGGGGCATGGCAGAACTGCCCCTGTGGGTTTCTGTGACTGGGACTTTATAAGAGTAGAAAGCCTCCTCATTCTCCTGTGGGGGGACTAGGGCCTTCGAACCGCAGGCCCTGCGGTTAGCTGCTCAACACAGAACCATGCGGCCACCTGGGCTCACAGACATTAAGAGGTGAGACAGAGCCAGAGTAGTGCAAATTGTTAACCCCATCCCTGGGCTGGCACCAAGAGGTTAGAGAGTCAAGTGCACCCTACCCCACCCCCAGTTACCTAGTGGTCAGGACCCAGCCACACAGAAGTCCCTCAGAAGAAAGGCCTGGCAGTCGGCTTGGGGAAAACCCCGTGGGGCACAGTTCTACTCAGTGGACACTCGTGGGGCCTCGGGTTTCGCTCTATTTGATGGCAGCTGGTTTTTAGGGGGTTACTTTTGGGGGTAGTATGGCAGCTGGTTTTTCAATGGAGGGAAGAAAGACAGCGTAGAGTGAGTCACAGAGAAAGAGAGCAGACACGCCGGACTGTGGTTTAGTCTCTGCTTCTGAGGCGAGCCCCTGATTGGGGAGGTGGGGGGGCTGCAGGTGCGGCTGCCTGGGAGGTGGGGACTGAACTAACCAGGCTGTGGGGCAGTGCTACTGGGTCCTGCAGGGTCTACACGAGGGTCTTCGGGACATAGTCCCGCTTCTGCGCACAACGTACCTGCTCAGACGGCGTCGGGAGGGATTCGGGTAGAAGTTCATATTTACTATCTTGGGGTCGGGGGGGTGCATACAAGAGCAGGCACTCCCATGACAGTGCCAGCAGAGGGCTGGGAGAAGATGTTGGGGGCACTTAATCATCGAGACACAGTCAAACTGCCCCACACGGTTGGTTCCCTCGGCCACATCGTTCTCCCGCTCCCGAGACATGGCCGCCGGGTTCAAACCGCCAACTTCTCAGCAGCCAAGTGGTTAACTGCCAGCCCCATTTGTCTGTCTGTTGTCTTCTACATCACCGTGACGCTGGACATGAGGGCACCAGCAGGGTCACCTGTGGGTTTTGGCAGCGCTTCCAAACCAAGGCAGACTAGGAACAAAGGCCGGCAGTCTGCTTCCAGAGAACAGGCAGCGGAAACCTTGTGAGCCCACAAGACCACACTCTCCACCCACCCGGACGGGCCACTCACTGGAGGAACGCAGACGCTGGTCTAGAAGGAGGCCCTCAGAGATGGGCCAGGCGGCGGTTCCTTTCACCAGGAGTTCCGCGGGTCTCTTTGCCATGGCATCTGCTAAGACCCATCAAGACAGGAAGTCCCTTAGGGTTGCCAGGTGTCACGGAGCCTGTGTGCCCCACAATGTGTGTGCTCAGCCCTAAGCCTCGAGACCTGCAGCTGCCGAGGCATTTGGGGATAAGGCTTTCTCTGCTAGGCTCATGTTCTGTGAATTTCACCTCAGTACACACACACACACACAAACACACGCACACGCACACACATGTTCTGTGAATTTCACCTCAGTACACACACATGCTTATGTTCTGTGAATTTCACCTCAGTACACACACACACACACACACACACACACACGATCTGGAAGCCGTGACAACAGAGGCCCTGATAGAAGGGGGGGAAGAGAGATGGATTTTCGTTACATTATTTTCTAGACTTTTCTGTACACACCCTCCACATACGTACTTCACTGTATAAAGGGAGAAGGGCCACTTTGGGAGCACTAGTCCAGAGGGCAGGTGGCTGGGATCGCCCAGGACTCACGGGGCCCCGTCTAGTCCCTGGCTCACTCTGCGAGCTGGATGTCATCCTTAGCCCCGGGTGCAGGGACTAAGAGGGCATGAAGGTGCACAGGTGCTTGGTGGTCGGGGCCCTGCCTGCTTCTGTTCCGCTGACGAGCTCTCTGGAGCGGGGCAGAGAAGACAAGACACAACAAATGATCAATCCAGGAGTCCGGGAAGGAAGCGCTGAGAAGAGTCAACCCCCGAAGACGGGGTGGGGGAGACTGGCCTTGGCACTAGGCCTCCCCATTGAAACATGACTTGGCTGTGAGGAGAGGTGTGGCCCCGAGGTAGGCAGGGGAAAGGATGGGGGGTGGGGGGGGGTGGCTCCTGAGAGCTGGCAGAGGCATTCAGAAAGTCAACACCAGGGCAGGCAATACAAGGGCAGAATCCTTGGGCAGGTCAGGAAGGGCTGGTAGAGGGATGGCACACCTCCTGGTGGAATTTCAAGAAGCAGAGAGGAAAATCAATACCAGAGCAGAATTCCATGAGGTACAGGTCGGCTGCTCCTCCCCTCACCAACCCTTTAACCAATTCTGCGGTCAGCTGTCCCTGCTGGGTTGGCTGATCCATTGCAGTGGCCACACCAAATTCACAGACCAGACGGACAGTCAGGGGGGCTAGGAGGGAAGTCACAGGTTACAGTTCAGAATACAGTTCTTCGGTCAGGGCAGCTTCTCAGACATGCCCACAGAGAGGACTCTCCCAAACCCTGACCCTCAGCCTCTCAGGCCAGCTCAAGCAAATGTTACCAAGCTCTTTAGCTCTGCCAACAAGTGCCTTGAGGGTACCCCACTATGTCATGAAGGCTCATGCCCAAAGACGCTCAGCTCTCCATCTTGGGCTGGCACACCCCTCACTGTGCCACCTCACGCCAGTCTTGTGGGTCTGCTGCTACCATCTCTTGTCATCTGGCATCATCTCTGGTGTTGGGGCTGCCAGTCCCCTGGATTTAGGAGGTTCTCAGCGCAGGAGCCCCAAGGTACAGAGACTTGCCCATCCTCCTCTCCTCTTCTCAGTGGTGGGCTTCCCTCTTCTGTCGACAAATGGCTCACTTTGAAATCTCTCAAACTCATGGCCATCAGGGGGCTTCCGACTGTATTTACAGGTGAGTGGGTGGGAGTGGAGAAAGCCTCGTCTTCCTCATGCGAAGCAGCTGGTGGTTCCGAACTTCTGATCTTGTGATTAGCAGCCCAATGCATAACCCACAACACCAGCTGGGCTCGTTTTTAAACCTAGCATGTTGGTCAAACTGACCAGTCCTCACAAGAGCGAAGAAAATGTTCTAAAATTGATTGTGGGGATAATTGTACAACTCTTCTAGATGTGATTAAACTATTGAATGGTAACGATGTGAATTATATGCCAATAAAAGTATGAAACAAAATGATCTCATTAGGGTTCCAGACACCTTATTTGCATGGCCCCACCCCACAAGGCTGGTGTGAACCTGGTATGCCTTATTAGCAAGCAATCAATCCGCTTGCTGGAAGTATTTGCATAGCCCCACCCAACTGTTTGGCTAGGCAGGTCTTATAAACTCCCCCTACTGCACCACGGTGCCACGCCGTGGCTGACCCTTCAGGATGTCACACTGGGGGGGGAAACGCCAGTGGGTCACAAAAGGGCACATGCACCTCTGAAGGACGTTAACGGCTCTTAGTGGGGTATTAGTCATTGGGGTTTGGGTCGGGGCAGGGGGTGCTGAGCTTGTCTGTGGAGGCCACCTGGTTTGCAGGGCAGTGATGAGGAAGGTGGCGAGGCATGGAAATGGAATTGACATCACCGAGTTGGAAGTGTGGAAGGTGACCTCACTGTCTGCAGGAGTTTGAAACACACAAGAAAAAGCAGTGATGTTGTGACGGGGTGTCCAGAGCAGGCCCCGCAGCCCTGACAGAGCTGCAGCCCAGCAGGCCGCTAGGGAGAAAGGAGCGGGGTGGACAGTCCCAGCTGACAGGCCCCTGGGGAGCACCCCACACCCCACTTGGCCCCAAGAGGGACAGGAGGAGGAAGACCTATGGCTTGATGTCCCGTGATGCCTGGGCGACACGGGGAAGCTGGAAAAGTCCTAGAAGGCGCTAGCTTCCATGGACAGGTAGGGAACCAAGTGGTAGATCTACCTGCTCGCCGCTGCAGGAGACATGGGAGATTAACAAGAGCCCCCAGAGAGCAGCCTACAAGGGGTCGGGGGACAGAGATGGGAAGAGAGGGCAACATTTTTCTTGATCATCAATGGCGTGTAGCGAAATAGGTCCAAGTTATTGACCAGAAAACAGGTTTGCTCTGTAAACCCTGCCCCAGGTCACAATACAAAGTGAAAAGTCCCAAGGTGATCGCCGAGGACGTCCTCAGCTCTCTAGTTATCAGTGGGCAGCACACAACAGTACCAAGGCACGTATGTACACACGCACATACACGTACATGCTCGCGCGCGCACACGCATGGCACCTACCCAGTTTTAGTCAGCTGGCATCCTAAGTAGTGAGGCACTTCCGTTTGCCAGGCAAGGTAATATGACATTCCCCAGCAGACAGACAGACAGACCCTGTAACCTACCCAGACCCAGAAAGCACCAAAGCCTGGGTCTGAGAGGCAGCTGGACCAGTGCCTTCCCATCACCGGGTTGCAGGAGGCAGAGGGAGGGAGGGATTAGAGCGGGAGCGAGCGAGCAAGCAGGGGCCAGCAGCACCAGCAGACAAGGCAGGTTGCCCAGGACAGGGCACAGGTCTGGTGGGGGTGGGGTAGGGGCAGGGGCGGGGAGGATGAGGATGTGGCTACACACAAAAAGTGGCCCATGGAAGCGAGATCACAATCAGCCAGGAAGGTGAGGAATCCAGCAACACTTGGTTGACTTAATCCACCCGAAGAACAGACTTGACAACTCAATCGTGGGTGGGCGGACAGAAGATAGACGATGATGGTGAATGCACTCAAGCCTTCAGGTGGGCTTCTGTGAGGCTTACGGGCATTCCCAAGAACTTAAGAGCTGCTAGCCAATGGGATTCTCCCAGAGTCCAAGGCAGGAATTCTGCCCTGGTTCACAGCCCACATTGCTCAGAACACCCACTGCTATTCTCGCATAGCCCACTCACAGCCCCCACCCGGACTCAATCTCCTGAATCCAGCCGCCACCTGCTGCGTGGACAATTCCGTGACATAAATCCCATTATCCGACCCTCCTTTCCCCAGGAGTTCCTGCCCCTCTAAGATACACTCACTGTCCCCCCAAGCATCCCATCTCCTCTTGCTGTCAGTTTGATTCCACATAGACCAAACCCACAGCCGTGGAGCGATTCCAGCTCATAGTGAGCCTACAGGGCTGAGAACAGCCCCACCAAGTTTCCATGGCTGTGATCCTTAAGGCAAGCAGGACGATACAACTTTCTCCCAAGGAGCTTCAGCAGCAGGTTCAGCAGCCTTTGGGTTAGCCGTCTGGTGCCTAAACGTACCACCAGGGGAGTGGAAAGCCGTCCTTGTCCCATAGAGCTGCTGGTGGTTCCGAACTGCTGACCATGCAGATCTCAGCCCAACGTACAACCACTCTGCCAAGAGAGATTCTTCCTGCTATACACAGTGCTGCTCCATGGTACAGGGCTGGAGCCCGGGTGGCACAGTGGTTTCACAGTGAGCTGCTAACCCAGGATCAGTAGTTCCAAACTACCAGCAGCTCCACAGGATAAAGATGAGGCTTTCCACTCTTGTACATAGTTTCAAAAACCTACAGGGCAGCTCTACCCTGTTCTACAGGGTGGCTAGGAGTCAAAATCGAGTCCATGGCGGTTTCCAAGAAGGTGGAAGGCAGCAGGTGTGACAAAGGAAACACTGATCTGGGGCAATCCCGAAACCCAGCCAGGATCCTAATGGTTGCCTCTTGATGGGACACGAGGTTTGCAGTCAGATCTTGTATCCCTACCTCTACGCCATGGGTCAAACTGACACGGGAACAAAAGCACACGTCTTCTGTATAAAAACTTAGTTTATTTAAAAACAACATAATTACACACTAACATATCTATTTAACATTATAGAATATTGGAGATATTGGGTTTGGATTACCCCAGTAAGGGTGGCTTGGGTCGGTCGGATAAATCCGCCTCACTCTTTTTATCTTTACATTTGAGGTGTACTTTCTAAGATCTTTTTAACGACATTTATATTACTGAAATTATGCTTTCATGAACAAAACCAATCCACTGGAATTAACATCCAACTTATGCTAGTGTCAAATTGACACGAATACCAGAGAGTTTCGAGCTTGGAAGACAGTTTGGACAGATATTTACTTTGCTAATGGATAAACGTCAGCATAAACGTGTCCAAATGAGGTGACCGTTTTCGCGGTGAGGCAGCCTGCTGTCATTGCCTCGCGGTCTCCTGTCAGGTGTCTCACGGCTGCGCTGGCTCTCCTCTCTGGCAAACCTGACCGTGCTGCTGTCGGTGCAGTGCTCTCAAAAGCCACGTGGCTCCTGTAAATCTTGTTTGGGCTCAGTGCACACCCACATATTCCTTTCAAAGAATCCCTTCTCTAACTTGGGCTTCTGCTAAAGGACAAGCCCTTGAGCTTCAACTCTTCATGTAGGGATGCGGTTTTCCTGATTGGATGGAAGTCATTTCTTACTCTGGGCATTGTTTGTCAACCAGGGGGGAGGGGGGAAGACCACACTCATTACTGTCAAGTCAGTTCCAATGACGGTGACCCCAACACTCGGAGGGGAGCAGCTCCGTAGGGCATTCCTGGCCGTCTTCTTTGTGGGTGTGGGTCACCAGGCCTTTCTCCTGCGTTGCTGCAGCACAGGTTTTAACTAGCAGCTGGGCGAAGGCCGTGTGTGCCAACAACAGGTAGAACCACATCAGGCAGCTCCTTCGGGCCTTTTACTCTCTTTGCTTCAGCTTCCCTCTCAACGCTCACATTTTAGGGCGAGCCAAGGGGGTGAAAAGGTGCCTTCAGTTTGTCTAGTGAGATCCCCCGGGGCTCCCTGCAGGACACTCACAACTGTACCTCAGACTGAGCCAAAGAGAAGATTGCAAAGGCTGCCTCCACAAGACAAAAATATTATAACGAAAAGTGCAAAGGCTTGAAGTCAGAAAACCAAAACACACACGTCATTTCCCAGGCTGAAAGAACTGGATGGGAAAAATATATCTATCAAACCTCAAGTTGTATCACTGAAGGATTTTATGGGCAAAACACCTAACTAAGCAAACTTATCAAAGAGATGGAAGAAAGATACGCAGTCGCTGTACTTAGAGCTGGTCAAGGTTCAACCTCCTCACAAAGCAGCACAGGATCTAGAACAAAAGGTACAGAACACTGAAGGCACTGGGGAAACAAGGCTCCGGGGACTGACGGACTGTCAACTGAGACGCTTCACAAAACAGGTGCAGTGATGGATGTGCTCACTCATCTGCGCCAAGAGCTTTGGAAGACAGGTAGCTGGCCAGCCAACCGGACATTGCAGAACAATACCACTTGTATCACGTACAAGATTTTTGCTGAGAACAATTTGAAAACAGTAGCAGCGACGCATCCACAGGAAACTGCAGGAAGTTCCACGAGGGTTCAGAAGAGATGTGGCATGAGGGCAATCACTGCTGTCAGGTGGATCTAGGCTGAAAGCAGAGAACACAAGATGTTTACCTGCCTTGTTGACTACAACTGTGCGGGTCTTGGCAAACTGGGGTTTCCGAAATACTTCACTGTGCTCTCATGGAACCACACACAGATCAAGACAGTCGTGGGCTGGAGCAAGGGGGCAGGGGAGGTATGCATCCAGGTTGCCTCCCTCTTCACACCTCTTCAATGTGTGTGTTCAGAGAAGCTGGGACTGGAGACTCATGAACTAGGCAGCAGACACAAGCTTCTTGCTGAATGTGAAGCTAACAGGAAGCACTTGGTGACGCGGATCACAGAGTGAGCGTTCAGAATGAAGTACGCCTCAACACACAGAAAACAAAACTCCTCACTACTGGGCCGACAGCCACAGCATGACACATGGGGGAAAGATCCAAGTGGTCAAGGGTTTTATTCGATTTTGTCCCACTCACAACACCCATGGAAGAAACACTCAGGAAATCAAATGACCTCCTGCACTGGGCCGATCTGCTGCCCGAGACCTCTTTCAATTATGAAAACGCCCCGGTGTGACTTTGCAGACTAGTGTGCTTAACCCATGCCATATTTGCAATCGCCTCTTACGTATGTAAAAGCTGACCCACGAATCAGGAAGACTGAAGAACTGATGTGTTGGTAAAAACCACTGAACACGCCGTGGCCTGCCAGAACAAATGTCTTGGAAATACAGCGAGATAATTCTAGAAGCAGGGATGGTAAAATGTTGTCTCATGTACTTGGAAACTGCTATCAGGCGGGGCCAGTCCTCGCGGAGGACATGGTGCTTGGCAGGCGAATGAAGAGGAAGACAGTGACTGCAATACTGGGCATCAACACGGACAACGGCTGCTGACACTGGCGCAGGAGCACGCATTTTGCTACTCTAGGCAAAGACAAGACTGCACCTAAGCTCCCGCACTGCATGCCGCAGTGTCGCTGAACTGTCCCCGGAGTCCACGTGTCTCCTCTTCCTGCAAACCTGCACTTCTCCCCCAAGTCCCCGAGGCTCCTACTAACACCTTGCTCGCCTTCACACCCAGTCCTCCCAGCTTCGGAGCCCCTCATCCTGGGTTTGTGATGGCGGTTGACCTGTCACCTTGCCACCCCAGGGCCTGGGCACCTGCGGCTCTGAGGCGCAAGTGCTCTTCAACTGCTGACCACACTTCAAAACACAGGGCAACTCGCCCCCACCCAGCCCTCCAATGCTTATCCCTGCCCTGCTTTACTGCCCGGCATCACTCGCCCTGACTCTACTGTTAAAACTTGTCTACTGGTTCACCGCAACGGTCCCCACACTTACTGGGCCCACCACCCCCTTTCAGAAGAAAAACTACTCAAGGCCCCCCATCCCACACAGAGCTTTACAGTGCCCACAAACTAGTGTGGTCTATGAGGTAACAGGGTTACTTTCGTACATGACACACCCTTGTAGAGTGCCAGGACTTAGCTTCCTAATATAGCCATGTCTCCTAAGGGCACCCAGGCAGTCTGAGTTAAGTGATAAAGGAACAAGGACCCCATTCTTTGTAAATACTTCATGCGAGAGCACGACCAGCCTTGGCTGGGAGCCCAGCATCACCTGTAAGGCAGCATATTCTGAGGGTTTCTGACCAAGGCTGTGAGTGAGACAGGATCTGCAGCAGAGATGCAGTTGTGGGAGGCACAGCAACCAGGGAGGGCACCCCCCCACTCCCCCCAGCCAGCTGCTCTGCTCCAGGACAGGCTATGCAGCTGGTTCAAACTAAAAAGCAGGGGAGGCAACACAAGCCCAACCTCCAGTCCACTCCAGCTGGGACCCACTGGGTGCTGGCCATCTCCCCGAGGGCAGTTTTGGAGGTGCCACTCGTCCTCCTGAGCAGTTGATGGGCTCCTACTGGCATCCTTTGTCACCAGCCAACTCCCTAACCACTGTACCGCCCACCAGGCTCCTTAGGGGGAAGCTAGCAAGATGCCCAATAGGCCACAGGGTACATACAGGATATAGGGCTTGGCCTGCCCTCTGCCCAGATCCAAACACCCACAGCATGGCAATGCAAGGCTGTCTGAGCCCTGCCCCTTAGACTCCCACCCCCTGAGGACACCGGAGAGCCGCAGCAGGACAGCTACCCCACCTCCACCCCTCCCCACCCTGAGTCATCAGAGGCGGCCCTGGTGGGCAAGTCAATAACTCAGTTCAAGGTCTTGTTCCTTTTATTTTTTCCTATCATTCCATACAAAAGCAATAGAAACATAACAGTCTTAAAAAGTTTATAAGTGTATGAACAAACAATGTATACAGTGTCATTTACAACAATTTTACATGGTAATAAACTGCTAGAAAATAAAAAGCTTCCTACATCCCTCCCGTTTGCCTTCACTCCAGGTTAGAGGGAAAGGAGCCCACGCAGCTAGCACTGGGTACAAGCCCCGGATTCAGACGGCAACTTCCAGGGCAGTAGCACTGCTGAGCCTCGGTCTAACAAAAAGCCTAGCTAGAATCAGGTTTCCACGACATCAAAGGTCCCAACCCGACAACACTTAATTAGTCAGGTGCTCGTTGACTCCACGCTGGTCAAGCAGATCCAGTGACATCCAAAGCTAGCATGCCCCACCAGGTGATGTCACACACAAGCCCCCGGGGGACCCAGAGCAGACAGATCTCAGTGAGGTGTCAAGATTGCTTCAAGTTTCCAGCTTCCTTGGGGTCTGTTCCTTCACAATTTGAAGCATTCAGCTAAAAACTTTCCACACAAAATGACGCTGCCACGCGACAGAGCTCTGAATTATGCAAAAGTAGCAACACCGAGTACATACTCAAATTCACAGGCAACGTCAGATCCCATCTGAAGTGGGACGTATCAGGCTCTAACCACTGAACATCACTCCCGGTCACTTCGACACTGAGGGCGTGGGCAGTGGAGTCGAGGGTGACTCCACAGGGCTGCATCATGTTGCTCCCACAAAGAGAGCTGCAGCTTCGGCCTCAGCCCAGGAGAGGTCCTGAAGCCTGAGATCCCGCCACCCGACGGCTGCCGAGGATCCTGACAGGTCGTGGACACCAAGGTCCCATTTACAAGGCTTTGTATCTATACCCTCACGCCCTCTTTTGAGCACTGAATAAAAGGGCCCCACAAGATGTAGTGGTTTTCTCGTGGGACAGGAGGTGATGGGAGTCTGACTGCATACATCTCTGATTGCTTTAACGAGCAGGGCGGTTTTTGTCTAATCAAGTGTTATGGAAAGGCTGCACAATCCATGGCGAGCATTCACAGAAGTTTAAAGGCAACGCCACAGCGAGGCCTTCGCTGCATGCCCACGTACCAGGCTGCCACCTCAGGGAATGGCCCGTGATGGTGGCGGCCCAGCGCAGAAGCTGCCGTGCATGTTCTGCACCATCAAAGCCCAAGTTTTCTGGGTGGGTGACTTCTGATGGTATTATAAATAGGAGGGCAGGGGGTGGTGGTCAAACCTTCACAGTGGAGAAGCCCCATTCCATCTAAACATGTGACATCAATTTTAACACTGCCACCTCCTCCAGGCCCTGCGCCTGCTGCAATCCGGATCAAACCTTCAGGGAACCACCTAGCAACTCCAAATGAGAATATCCTGCATAAAAACGGGCCTCCACACTCTTACGAAGCCACGGACGTTACTGGGACAACCGGGGGGCGGCTGCCATCGGGGCTGTTCCAGACACCGCCTCACCCCCAGAAAACGGGGTCCAGGCCTCCACTGGGCAGCAGTGTTTGAGCAATGCCGGGCTTTCTGAGCGTGGTAAGTGTGCCGTGGCCTCCTCCAGGGCATCCTGAATCTTAAGAGATAAAAGTGGCAGCACTCAGTGGGAAGTTCCAGCCGGAACTGCACGTCACGCAGAGCAAGCCACCCACCTGCTTCTGCAGACTGGAATTCAGTGTCTGAATTCTCTCAGCCCAACCTCCTCGCCCGCCTTTGGCCTCCCCAGGACCTTTCCCTCGGGCTGTCGCCCATGCCACTCGGTGACCTTGCTTGGTGGAAAAAGCAGCTTGGGACTCCCTGTGCCCTAGTTTTCTGACCAGGAAGTGTAGCACTTTTTCTGGGTTGACTGCTATTTCCTGGCTAGCTCTGTCTGGCCCCGCCTGAGCTGTGGCCTGCCAGAGTGGCCAGTATTTCTAGGTATATGAACTGACTGTTGGTTAGGCATATGAAATTACTATAGCTTGGCCTGCAGATGAAGTATCTGACCCCCCAAAATGGACTGAGGGGTGATTAATCAGTGGATATAGTGGAAGAACCACGCCTTTCAACTGCCAGACGAGCAGCTTGTTCTGGCACCAGCTCCAGGTTTCAGACAGCAGCAAAGGGAGGAGTGGAGCAGGAGCCCACAAGAGCTGAAGGCGGGTCTCGGACACGAACACCAGGACCAGGGCACAGCAAAGGGAGGTCTGTCCTGAGTGGTTGCGGAGGTCCATCGTTGGTGAGGAGCTAGGGGTGCTTACTCAGCCTAGAGAAGGGGCTGCTCGCCAGCCTGCCTGGCGAAGAGGAGTGGGCTCCCTGGTGCCATGCTTCCGCTGCAACCTGTTCCTTAGTCGCTTAAACTACACGCGGCCCGTGGAGTCGGTACAATGGCATATGGACCCAGAGTGTGTGTGTGTGGGGGGGGGGGGCGGCTGGGGCCGGGATTGGTGACAGGGCTGGAGAGGAGGCAGGTCTGACCTCCATCTCACAAGGACAGCCCGGGCTGGTCCTGATTCATGCTGTCCCCCAGGTAAGACAGGATCTGCCGCCACAACTCTCATTTTACATGGCCCCCACCAGTCAAGCTCTCCTGATCAAGGACACCCCCCCCACTCCCACAGCCCTCTCTCCTTCCCCTCTCCCCCACGACCACTCAGCTGCCAGGTCGCTTCTGAAATGGCCCCGGCCTGTTCAAAAGCAGGCTCTTATACATGATGAGCATGGCTCCTGATCCAGACTCGGGCAGAGCCCCATTCACCCACCCACCCCGCCCCCTTGGAGCCACAGCACGGGGGCTTTCTTTCCCAATGGGAAAAGCCCAGCCTACAAGAGGCGTGTTCCTGACCAGTGTGCCCTGCCCTCCTCACTGCTGGGCATTCGTGACTTCTAATTCTTATCCCTAAGCTGGGGCATGACCTGGTAAGGTGACTGGAGCACACATAGCAGGCTCCCCAGATGCAAGGAGGGCAGGCAGAAGCCGCCTGTCCCGCTAGTGTTACAGGTGCCCTGGGGGCATTGCGGTTACACACTGGGCGGCTAACTGCAAGGTCAGCAATTTGAAACTACCAGCAGCTCTCCGGCCGAGAGAAATCCGGGCCTTTCTACTCCCATGAAGAGTTACAGTCTCAGAAATGGGGGCAGTGCTACCCTGACTTACGGGGTCCTGGAGCTGGCACTGACTCCACGGCAGTGAGTTGTTTTCGGAGAGCCTTACAGAAGAGTGAAGCTGTTCTCCATTAGCAGGGTCGGTATTACCCTGTGCAACTCGTTGCCGGGCTGCGGGTGGATCACAACCACCAGGGGGGCCCTCATCGTAAGCTACCCACGTTCGCTCACAGAGCCACGGTTCTCCACCTTCCACAGGGGTCTCCTGATTCATCATAGCAGTAGCAAAATGCTAGTGATGAAGTAGCAACGAAAAAATGTTATAGTTGGGGGTCACCACCACAAGAGGGCCTGTATGAAAGGGCCGTGGCACTAGGAAGGTTGACAACCACTGCTTTAGAGGAACAGGACAAGAGAGGACGGACCGGGCTACACAGTTTTGAGCTTTGTCTTGTCTCAAAAAACATAATTTTTAAATTGGAAAATACAGTGGGCAAGGGGCTAGACATGCAGCCATCTCTTGATTTACTAACAAGCGATGCCAAACTCCTGTCTAGCAAACTACCCCGCTAAGTGCCACACCCTGCAATTGAGGCCCTGGCTAAGCAAATGAGGCCTTGCACTTTCCCATGGCAACAGGGGAGCGATGTGCCTGACGGACTTGCCCAGGATATTCAGCCAGGAGCCACTTCCTCCAAAGCATCCCACTCCCACTGCAGCGGGCTCTGTCGTTTCTCAGTGCCATCTAGGGCCGACAAGAGCCCGGCTCATGCTAGCTGAAGGCCCACAGGGAGTACTTACACAGTTGTCCTGCGAGCTCGTCTGGGACTCTGAGCTGCTCTCTGCTGACTCGGTTTCCATCTCACTCAGGTCCACAGGTTGCCTGTGGGACAAAACCAACGGCAACGTCAGGACACTGTCTCACCAAGGGATATGAGGCATAGAAACACCCCCAGTCTGTCTCACAAAAGCCACCCCCACCCCACGTGTCTCTCATTCCCCCCAAGATTCTCCTAAGCTCCGAGGAGTGGCCCTCGTCCCTAGCTCCTCACCAGAGACGACACAAACCATGAAATCCCCTTTTCTCTGTATTCTCGGCATCACCAGCAGCCCCCACTGTGGCCACCCCTAGTGGGTGCCCTGATGTGCCCAGTTTTCTTATGGGTGTGAACACTGACCACCTATACTGTGCATGAATACGGATTTTCCCAATATCCCACTCTTTCAGAGAACGATGCACAAAGCCTCCTGAAGACTGGTATGTTTGAATGGTGGTGCTGGTGAAGGGCACTGAGAGCACCGTGGACTGCCAGAAGAACAACGGTGCCTCGGAAGAAGCACTGCAGAGTGCGGAGAAGTAAGGGTGGTAACGTGGAGACAAGGACACCAAGCTTGGTAAAGTGGAAAAGCAGAGAGAATCAGGAAGGCTCTGAGTAAGACGGATGGACACTGGCTACAACAACGGGTCCAGACATCCCAAGTGTGTGAGTGGCCAAGGACCGAGCAGCATTTCATTCAGTTGTCCAGAGGGTTGCTACGAGTCCGAAAAGAATCGAACAAACGCCCATGTCACACGGGGTGGGGGAGGGGGGATGTCACATCTGCACAAGCGAGACACATTTGTTAAGTGACTTAATGGTGCTCTAACAGAGGGAGAGCCGAGGAGAAACCCCACACCGGAGAAGGTGCCCGCAACTGCTCTCTCCACATCCCTGCTCAACAGGGAGGGTGGGCCACGCCACAGAAATGGAGGCTAGGACCCCTCCAACCAGGCAGAGCAGCGGTTCTCCAACCTTCCTGATGCCACGACCCTTTCGTACAGTTCCTCATGTGGTAGGGACCCCCAACCATGAAATTACTTTCGTACTTCATCACGGTCATTTTGCTACTGCTGTGAATCGGGCGGCCCACAGGTTGAGAACTGTGAAGGAGAGGATGGCAGAGCAGGGGGAATGCTAAAAGCCTGCCCCTGTTAAAAAGACTCTTACTGAACCCCGAGCAGACCACTGTGGACGAAGGACAAGCTTTCTGATGTCACTTACCGTATACATTCGTGTATAAGCTGAGGGTTCCAGCACATTTTTAACCTAGTTTTTGTGATAAAAACAGGTGCCTCAGTTGCTAATTGGGTCGGCTTATATTCGAGTATATACGGTATATGAAACAAGCCAACAGACCAAAGACTCTCTAGTGGTTGCTGAGGGAGTCTTGCTTAGGGGACAGTGAGTTTACGTTCAGGCTGGTCATGCCTCGTCCAAGAGTAGAATGGCTGCACGGCTACAAGTGTTTGCCAATGCCAATGTTACACAGGCAAAATTGGCTGAATTGGCGCAAGTTTTGCTGTAGGTGATTGGTGTAGTTGGCGCACAACTTTTAAAAACAGCCTTTTATTTTTACAAACCCACCCTAACCCCAAAGTATTCTCACAGCGACTCTGTATGATGGTGAACCAGCCCACATGGTTCCTAAGGTGGCCAGTCTTTACGGAAATAGACTGCCTTGTTTTCCTCCCAGACCAGCGGGTGGATAAGAACCTCTGAATTTCTGTTAACAGCCCAATGTGACACCCACCACACCCCCAAAGCTTTTATTTTCACAGTTCAATACATAAACAATTGAAATCATCTTTCAGGATGTACACTTCACCCCCTAAAAAAAAAAGCCCATATTCCAATCTGACCAAGCTCTATCTATCCATCTTAACTCCTTCTCTGAAAGGGATCACATTAGAAGGCCCAAAATAGAGAAGAAAGTGAAACAAAACCATACAAAAAACAAGCCAAGCAGAGATGGGGAGAAGATCCCCAGACTGGTGAGCTCTCTCCTCACAGCTCCATCTCCAGCCTAGGCAGAAAGCAGCAGCGCCAGGGAGGCCCACCTCCCCTTCCACAGTCAACCAGTGGGGACCCAGAGGGCAGCATTTACCCAGGCGCAAAGGACGAAACAAACAGGAAACACAAGGAGGAAGTGGGGAAGTCACACTGCAAAATCAACGAGATGAGACAAAATGTGTTAAGAATTATTGAATATACGTGTGATCGAGTGGTCCCGAAGAGATCAGTTATCAGGCATCAAAGAACAAAAAAATCATATCATTGGCTGCACACCTCCATGATAGGATCGCTGAAGACAAATGGGTGCATAAGCAAATGTGGTGAAGAAAGCTGATGGTGCCCGGCTATCAAAATAGATAGTGTCTGGGGTCTTAAAGGCTTGAAGATGAACAAGCGGCCATCTAGCTCAGAAGCAAAAAAGCCCACATGGAAGAAGCACACCAGCCAGTGCGATCACGAGGTGCCAAAGGGACCAGATATAAGGCATTATGCAAAAAAAGATATACATACCATATTGAATGAAGGGGGAAGTGCAGAGTGGAGACCCAAGGCCCAAGTATCGGCCAATGGAGATCCCCTCATAGAGGGGTTTAGGAGAGGAGATGGGTCAGTCAGGGTGCGAGGTAGTACCGATGAAGAACACAGCTTTCCCCCAGATCCTGGATGCTTCCTCCCCCCAACTACCATGATCCGAATTCTACCTTGCAGGACTGGATAGGGCAGAGGTTGTACACTGGTACATGTGAGGGCTGGAGGCACAGGGAATCCAGGGTGGATGAAACCTTCAGGACCAAGGGTGTGAGGGGCGATGTTGGGAGAGTGGAGGGTGAGTGGGTTGGAAACGGGGAACTGATTACAAGGATCCACCTGTGACCTCCTCCCTGGGAGATGGACGGCAGAGAAGGGGGGGAAGGGGGACTCCGGATAGGGCAAGATATGACAAAATAACGATGTATAAATTACCAAGGGCACATGAGGGAGGGGGGAGCAGGGAGGGAGGGGAAAAAAAAAAGAGGACCTGATGCAAGGGGCTTGGGTGGAGAGCAAATGCTTTGGGAATGATTGGGGCAGGGAATGTGCAGATGTGCTTTATACAATTGATGTATGTATATGTATGGATTGTGATAAGAGTTGTATTAGCCCCTAATAAAATGTTTAAAAAAAAGAATTATTGAATATGAAACTGGTAACCCGCTCTAAACTTTCACCCCATTTGCAATAGAAAGTTTTCTAAAAGAACTAACTTCAAGGTGAGAAGCAAGTCCCTCACCCCTTCCCTCTCAGTACCTGGCCACGCAGCCCACATACTTGGGCCCCCAGAAAACGAACCCAAAGCCATGATCAGTTTGTGATTGCCCCAGACCTTCCAAGGGACTAAGGAGCAGATGATGGAAGCGGTTTCCATCGGGCCGAGAAAGCCTTAGACGTACATGTCCTGCAGGTCACAGCCCTCCTCGGTCGGGGGGTCCCAGAAGTGCAGGGCCACCTTCCAAAGTCGGATCTGCTGGTCCCACGAGCGCCGACTGTACTTCTTAAACTTGTTGGGGGTTTTGGGGTGAACGCCAGGCTGTCGAAGGTGTCTGCAAGAAAACAAGCAAAGTCATCAGCTAAACTACCCACATCTGCCCACAAAGGCGGTGGTAGCCTAAAAGCCTAAAGGTGAGCCAAATCTTGGGGTTAGCATTTCCAAAATTACAGAGCAACAGTGATACCAAAAAACATCCCCTCTGTGGTGCAGGCCCAGGTGGGCTTGAAGCATTAGCCTTTGGTATTTAGCAGGAAAGCACTGACCAGGGTGCCAGCAGGGTTCCTGAGAGCAGATCTGAGTCAGCCAGCCTCCCCCAGCACGCCTTACCTGGGCACTTCTTTAATGTAGCGATCATAGGCAATGGTGTTCTTCCCGTAATTGATCTGCTTCTGTCGCCTCATCAGCACACTCTCGTCCGTCTCTAGGTCGGCTGGCACGGTGGACACGGACTCCTTAGAGTCTGAACTGGAGGTGACATGAGTAGTAAAATAAGCCTTGCTGCAAAGCTGAGCCCCCCAAAGTCCCCAAACCACGGAAACACAGCAGTGGACCCAAGTCAGATCAACCCCAAATTGTCCACAATCACCTGCAACAGCCTTTCACTTGGGAAAACAAAACAGATGCACTTCATGTGCTTCTGCCACCAAGAGCACCTCTCACATCAGTCACAAGTGAGGTGGGTCCCGAAAACCACATCCCACTCCCCGCAGGTAGGGCGCTTACTCACCTGCCCGACGATGAGCGCCGCTCTCTCCCAAAGTCATTGATAAGGAGTTTCCTTTTGTATCTGGAAGCAAAATTAGCTGCTTTGAAAAGGCCCACAGCCCAGAGAGCACTGGTATTTTCAGAGTGAGCTGATCTTACCCCCGTCTCTGCTTGGCCTCCTCCCCCAGTCTCCTCCTCCAGGCGAGCAGGAGAAAGGAGCTCTGGCAGGCCAACCATCAGTGGGCCCTGTGCCGAGAGCAGAGCCCAAGGTATCGCATGCTTCCCTTGAGCACAGCCCTGCAGCTGCAAACAACGAACAGCCTACAAGGAGGAAAAACCCCCAAACATACCCCGGGATCAAAGCTGCTGCTTCTTACAGAACTGCACTCTCATGAGCATGGTGTGCACCTCCTCCCCCTGACTGGACCTGCCACCCCCTAGTCCAGTCTTGCCGCTCCCCAGATGCTGCTCTGCAAAGGTCTGTTGCCAGGACGAGGCAAGGTCGACAGCACAAGCCATGGTATAAACTGCCAAGGACCCAGAATGTGCCAAGTGAGGACCACCGGGCTCCCCTCAGCTTCTGCCCTCAAGTCTGTTCCGACTCAGTGACCCACCAGGACAGAGTACACTGCCCTTAGTAGTTCTGAGACATCGGAATTTCACAGGAACCAGCAGCCTCATCTTTCTCCCTGGGAGTGACCGGTAGATCTGAACCACTGCCCTTGCAGCTAGAAGCTCAGTGACCCAGCACGCTACCAGGACTAGGACTCCCCCTAAAGTCTAAAGTCACCACAGCACCCCAGAGCAGTCTGGACCCCCAGCAAGAAAGTGGCAGAGGTGCAGACAACTGTCTCTCGGGCTACGTATATTAAAAACCCAAACCAACCCCCCCACCACCAGGTAGACTCCAATTCAGTGGCCCTTTACAAACGCAGACAGCCTCCTCTTCCTTAACAGCCCAACGCTGAACCAGCAGCACCACCAAGCATCCTTGCTATGCCACTGAGTCAGTTCTGATCCAAAGTGACCCTACTGGACTGGGCAGATATGTCCGTGAGTTTGCAAGACTGTAAGCCTTTACAGAGTGGAAAGCCTTGTCTCTCCCCCATTGAGCAGCTACTGGTTTCAAACTGCTGACCTCAGGTGAGCAACCCAATGCTTAAGCCAGTGACGACACCAGGTTTCCCTGAATTAGAGCCAACTCAACACGCGGCGTTATCACCCTTGTGAGGACTGAGAAAACAGCCAGGCAAATCATTCCCCAAAGGGTTAACCATCCCCTGGACTGGCCAAAGTCTGATGAAGACTTTCCAGCAGTGTGGGACGCAGACCAGCAGCCTCCGCGATTTCTTAGAAACGGGCAGTACTGTGCCCTCGCACTGTAATTCCCATTTCTAAGAAGCCCCAGGAGGCTGTGCTGGTCTTGGGGCACACCCTCCACTTTAGGCTTTGGTGTCAAACTGGCCCACAATGCTGAAATAAAACGGAACGAGGGACTTGTGTGTACAGTAGTGCCTCCATCTCCCCTAAGGGCTATTTTTTTCATAACATTTTTTTCTATTTTCATTTTATTTCAGAGCATTGTGGGTCATAAAAAATTACCTTGGGGGGCCCATGCAGCTGCCAGTTTGACACCCTTGGTTTAGAGCATCTGGAAACATACCTTGCAAATTCTTTATTAACTCTGGTTCTCATTTCATCTTCTTCAACTGCACTGCCCCAGTCTGCACATCTGGAACGGGGCTTAGGGCCTTCGGGCGTGGTGAAGCTGCAGAAGAGAAAGAGGTTGATGAACTCTGCCGAATTCCTGAAACCTGCAGGCGGGCAGCCCCTGGGAACCGAGCTGCAGAACTGACAGGGAACCGTGTCACCCACCAATGTGCCCAAGCGTGCTAGCCTTTGTCAAATGGGGGCACGTGGTGGAGAGACAGACCAAACAAGTGCATCTCATGTAGCTTCTCTTCACAAACGAGGTTTTCAGCCACCCCTAAGGGCACAAAGCACCGCCTCAGACCTGCCCACCCAAGAGAACCAGGAGCAAACAGCAAAGGCCTTGACATCCTAGGACCCTCTCCTGCTAAGATGCCAGCTGTTCATCAAGCCCTGGGGAGGACATTCCGCTCAGAGCAGCCAGAGAAGAGGACAACAGGACCGACCCCACTACAAGACAACGCCCCTCGCTGACTCAGCACTATGGGGACAACACTGGAGACACAGTGTGGGAATTGCACCCGATCTGACCCCACCACACTGAGGCAAAACACTAAGGGCATGCAACAGAACAGCAAGGGGAAGAGAGCAAGAAGTCCCCAGAGAACACCAAAAATAGACTTTGGGGCCAGGGCGTGGCACCCCATCAGACTCCACTGGAAAACATGCCTTAGGGTCAACAAACAGCCCTTAAACTATAGGCTTTTCTTTTTGTTCTCTTTTGTTGCTTTGTTTTGCTCTGTCTTGTTTTTTGTGCACATTATTATCTCTACAGGTCTATCTAGGCAAGATAGGCTGGAGAAAACAATGGGACCTATGGTTCCAGAGGGACATGGGAGAGGGGGAGGCAGGGGAAAGGAAGTGGGTGTTAACAAACCCAGGGACAAGGAAACAAGTGATCCAAAATTGACGGCAAGAGTGGAGGAGGCCTGGTAGGGCTTGATCAAGAGCAAGTAACCAAGAGGAATTACTGAAACCCAAATGAAGTCTGAGCATGAGAGTGGGACAAGAGAAAAGTAAAAGAAAACAGAAGAAAAGAGCTAGGAGGCAAAAAGCATTTAGAGGTCTAATTACAGGCATGTACATATGTAAATATACTTATATATGACAATGGGGAAATAGAACTATGTGCTTCTATTTATAGGCTTAGTATTAAGGTAGCATATGGACATTGGGCCTCCACTCAAGTACTCCCTCAGTGAAGAACACTTTGTTCTATTAAACTGGCATTCCATGATGCTCACATTCCTGAGATGATCGCTTAAGACAAAGCAGATACATAATGTGAAGAAAGCTGATGGAGCCCGGCTATAAAAAGATACAGCATCTGGGGTCCTAAAGGTTTGAAGATAAAAAAGCGGCCATCTAGCTCAGAAGCAACAAAGCCCACATGGAAGAAGCACACCAGCCTGTGTGATCATGAGGTGTCGATAAAATCGGGTACCAGGCATCAAAGAATATCTTATCAGTGCTCGCTTTGGCAACACATATACTAAAATTGAAATGATACGGAAAAGATTAGCATGGCCCCTGCGCAAGGATGACACGCAAATTCGTGAAGCGTTCCATATTTTTTTTTAAGCGTTCCACATTTTTTACCCGGCTGACTGATGTGAACTAATAAAGTTTTTAAATTCTTAAAAAAGAAAAATATTATTGTGAATGAGGGGGAGTGCAGAGTGGAGACCCAAAAGCCCAGTGGGCAAATGGACATCCCATTACAGAAGGGTCTCCAGGAGGAAACGAGCCAGTCAGAGTGCAGTGTAGCACCGATGAAACATACAACTTCCCTCTAGTTCTTTAATGCTTCCTTCCCCCACTATGCTGATCCCAATTCTACCTTACAAATTCGGCTAGACCAGAGCATGTACACTGGTACAGGTAAGAGCTGGAAACAGAACTGAGGACAGATAAACCCCTCAGGACTAACAATGAGATTAGTGATACCAGGATAGTATGTGGAACGTGGGGAGAAAGGGAGAACCGATCACAATGATCTACATATAACCCCCTCCCTGAGGGATGAACAGAAAAGTAGGTGAAGGGAGATATCGGTCAGTGTAAGATATGAAAAACAATCTATAAATTATCAACGGTTTGTGAGGGAGGAGAAAAAATGAGGAGCTCATACCAAGGGCTCAAGTATAAAGAAAATGTTTTGAGGATGATGGCAACAAATGTACAAATGTGCTTGACAATGGATGGATGGTTGGCTTGTGGTGAGAGTTGTACAAGCCCCCCAACAAAATGATTAAAAATAAACACCACAAACAAAAATTTTTAATTAAAAAGATACTAGGTGTTCCTTATCGAGTGGCTTAACAACCGTACAGCACAGGGAAACTGTGCCCCCCCACCCCCCTGGGTTTCCCAGGAGCCCTCAAATCCTCCAACATGGTAAATATTACAGCCTTGGATGCCCTACAAGATAGCTCTGCTGTCCTCTGGGGTCAGCAAGTTTCAATTTGGCAACTTGGGGTTGGTGTGGCGGAGTTGGGTTAAGCCTAATCCAGGACTCTGCTCTATTCTGTACACAAGTGACTTGTAGTCAGGATTGGGCAACCTGAAAGCATAAAAATTTGCCATCAATAGTTCTGGCCAAAGGACCTGAGAGAGGCAGTGGCTTACAGATTAGAGCTAAGGTTTCCGTTTGTTTTTTTCAGTCCATTTCCCTGGGCCACCACTATCACCACATCTTTGGCTCCCTTCACATGACGATTCCTAATTTCTTCTCTTTTAGAATCATCCCACCCACAAAACCCCAAACTCATTTCCTAAAGGTCAGTTTCTGGGTCCAGAAAATGGCTGGAGAGATCTGAGAGAAAAAGCTGCTCAGCAAAAGGCACTCACTGATTGTGTGGGGAGAGGGGCTGGAATTAGACTATGGCTCCTCCAGGGCTGGGCCTCCCTCTCTACCTTCAAGAGGACCATTAGGGTCTCCCAGCAGGAGACACATTCTGCAACTAGGCCACTTCAACTTCAGATGACTGGCAGAGAACTCTTACATATTCTGGTAGTCTAACAGACACCACCACTGCAGTTCACCGTTTCAGACTAACTGGAGTACAACAGCCTACTGCAAACCTCCCCTCATCAGCAGCTAGCGCCCCTGGCTGGTCAAGAGACTGTGGTGACTTCCTTCCTAGGGAGGGAGTCAGCAGGCAGCTGTGTGTGCTGACACCAGGAAGCCACCAAGGCACTCCTCCCAGGGTGAGATGGGTCTTTTTCTACTCCACCCAGGGTCTGGGGGGAATGATCTGCCATCTTCACCCCTTTTTTGATGTCCTTCTCCCTCTTTTTAAGCTGCCATCTCTCAGCCCAAGATACTAGCCCTTTTGATGGCAGCATACTGAAAACAAACCCCCTGTCATCAGACTCAATAGTGACCTTCAAGGGTAGGCCTCTCTTCCGGAGAAGTTTCTAGAAGGAAGCAGACACCTTACTCCTGAGTGGCTGGAACATTTAACTATTCACCTTTTGATCAACAGCCTAATACTTAACCCATGGCAACACCAGGAACCCTTTGCAACATATTAGCTCTGGGTCATCCATCCCCTCAGCCATCACTCAAGATGTCACACCTGACAGGCAAGGTCCCACCTCCACACCTTTCACTCCTGAGGCCAATGGGTTCCTTCACCCACAGCACCTCCATTCATTGGCTCTAGCCTCAGGTGAGGGGGGTTGCAGGGTGGGCTCACTGCCTGAACAAAGCACAAAACACACCTAAATCCCCTGCCAGTGTGAGAGTGTGTGGCACGGCTCATGGGGTTGTCTCAGGCTAATCTTTATGGAAAGCTACCTGGCTTGGCTTCTGTGGGGCAATGGAGGGAGTCAAACCACCATGCTCCAGGTTCCCCCGAGTGCAAACCCAGGGGCCTTACCTTTCAGGGACAGGAGGGCGCCAAGTTACTTCCATCGGTCCCGTGGAAGCGCATCCACCAGCCCTGCTGTGGGGCCAAGTGCCTTCACTCAGTGTATTCCTGGGGTCGAGTCCTCCCGAGGGGGGGTGACCTAGAAACTGCAGCTGAGGGGGGCAGGTTGTAGTACTTCTTCCCCGTTCTTCAGTAAGGGGGGTAATGGGGTATGTGTGAGACTTTGCAGGACTACAACTCTCTTCTAGCACCATGGGGAAAAGGTCTCACTGATCCGTGGATGGCGCGCTGGACTAACCTCCAGCCGACCCGGAAGTGCCGTGGAAGCAAAGTGTGGCCGCCCGCTTCCTGCTAGAACACGCCCAGGGCGCAGTTCCGCGCGGCCGCACCAGGGGTCGCCAACATTGGGAACGGGCTGGTGGGGGCTCGGGCGTGCACGTCGCAGGGGCGGCGGCGGCAGTTTGAAGGAGCCTCGCAAAGCAGCCGGGGCGCCTGGGCCCTTACCTCTGGGGTCGGGGGTCCGGACGCCTGCGCTCGTGGTCGTGGTCGTAGTCGTCGGCGGCCGCGGGCAGGTCGCCGTCCTCCGGCTTCCGGCGCTTCCCGTCGGCTCTGCGCTTCCGCCCCAGGGACCACCTGCTCGGGGCCCGCGAGCTGCTCACAAAGAGACGGCCATGGTCAGCGCCGGCGCGGGCCTCTCCCGGCCTCCCCCGCCCGCTTCCGGCCCGGCCTGCGGACTGCGGGGCGCGCGGCCCGGCCTCACCTGGCGTCACCGTATCGGGAAGGGCTGCGCGGCCGGCAGGCCATGGCGATGGCGGCGGAGGAGAGCGGGGAGATGCACGGGCCCGCGGGGAGCAGGCGCAGGGACGCGAGCAGCGAAGAGGACGGTGGCGGAGGAGAGCCCAAAGAGAGACGTCCTCTCCCGCGCTGGCACTGACAGACTAAGCGCGCGTCCCCGCCCCCAACCGCCTTTAAGCGGCCGCTGAGCCCCGCCCACTCTGCGCTCCCGCGCGCGCCGGGACGGGGCGCAACCATTAGGTGCACGTCGGTGGGGGGAGCCCAGCTGGCTGCGCGCGCCTCACTGGCTGCTCACGCCTGAGCTGTTTCCAGGACCTCGGAGGACTTCCAGGTCTTCATTCTTGAAGCTGGCGTCTGGGCAGGCGAATTGACGCCGTCGTCTTCAAGAGGCCAGATCCGGGGGAAAGATTGCTCCCCTCGAGTATGGAGGAAGTGGGGCCGTCGCAGGTTCCTCGGAAGCTGATTGGCGGTCCCTTAGCGGGAGGAGGGGAGTATTGGCGGGAGATTCAGACCCGTTCGGCTCCAGAGTCTGAAACGGGGGGGGGAGGGGGAATGGGGATGAAAATGGATAATCCTGCTTCCATTGGTCCGTGCTTGGGTGGGAGCGCGCCATTGATTGGTCCGAGGCACGGCGGAGCGCCCCTCCCATAGGCCCCGCTTGGTCCAACTTTGTCTCCCATTGGTCCGGCCCAGGAGGGGGCGTGCCGCCGCGTTGGCGGGAAACCAGATGTTTGCTCCTCCCGGCAACAGGGCGAGATAACTGGGGAGCAGCTGGGACGGGCACACCCTTGTGCCCCTAGGAGCGGAGTTCCCGCGCGTTTGAACTGGGGTCCGCCACAGAGAATGAGGGCTCTGGGATCCACTTCACAACAGCGCGCCCCAGACCGTGGATCGGAGAGGGGAGCCCCAGCGAGGAGGGGGGCTTGGGAGGTGGGATGCATGGTGGATGGGGAAGAGGAAGTGAAAGGTCTCAGGCCTGGCCACCCTGGCCAGGCCTCCATCTCCCAGTTAGTACTATGGGGCCCCTCCCCCCTGTGAACCTCGGACTCCTCAGATTTGGACAACCTATACCAGAATCTTTTTTTTCAGTACTTTATTAGACTTGGGCGAAACTTTACAAGTTAATCAAAGCAATCGATTTAACCATTTATACGCATTCTGCTTCAGGACGGTTGCACAGCGTTCTTCCCACTTACGCCCTGGGGTCCTGCGCCCAGTGGACCTTCCTGTCAGCCTTCTGAACTCTGGGGACATGCTGACTGTCTGGCATCTAGGGCTGCGTGTCCCGGGACTTCTCTTCCTGGTTATTCACTTTACAAGCTTGCCTACTGTTTGGCTGTAGTGTGCTCTAGTGAGCCTGGTGATTACAGGATTGGACTGCTAGCTGCAAGGTCACCTGTTCGAAGCGACCGGCCACTAGGCAGGAGAACGTTGAGGCTTTCTACTCTCTTGAGTTACAGTCTCACAGCCTCGCAAACCCTGGCCTGCCTGCTCGGCACAGAGAAATGCCTCCCTGTAGCTGGGCAGCTGAGACCAGCTGGCGCCAGGACCGCAGCCTAGTGGCCTCAGAGGTGGCAAATCCAGAGTAGCTGCAACTCTCACGATGGGGAAAAACCGCTGCAATTTGAACCAGCATACATCTGGCTCTGAGGAGCTTCGCTTACAAGATCAGATGAGGAGAAAACTCATTTTTTTTCTTTTAATGAATTCTTGTGAAAAATGCTGGGCTTGAGGTTAAAAAAACCAACACAGAAACTTGCCATTAATCCTAAAAAATTATAATGTTAACTGTCCAGCTGGCCTTTGGGCAAAGTAATCAGATTGGTGGTAGCTTTCAAGGAAGAGAACATGGTAATATTCAAACACTGCTACCCAAAAGGCGACATGGACTGAATGAATGACAATTTGCAATCTACATGCAGAGACCTGTCCAACCAGATCATCTTTGCAGTGAACCTGTTATGAGGACAAGGATGCCAAGCAGTCCTCTATGGCCGTCTCAGCACTTTTGCGAGCAGGGAAACACCCGTCCCAGAGAGTAGCACCTTTGACTTTGACCCAGAAGTCAAAACTGAGTGCTTCTTTGTAGAGACGGATGAGCCTTCTTTGTAGAGACGGATGAGCCTTGGAGCCCAAAAGACCAGAAACTCAACTCAGCCCCGGATTTCCACAGTCTCCTCACAGTGGAGATGCGATTTAAACCGAAGGCCAGTCATCTGCAAACAGTTCGTCATCCTGACCTCCCTGACTGTTTCGGCTTTAACTATGATATCTGACAGCAAGGCCCAGGGTGGCAGAATTAAAAGAAGTTTGGATAATGGCATTGCCATCTGAGAAGGTACAGACTGACACATATCCGGATCAACTTACAACGCTTTGATGCCTTTGTTATCCTGACCAGTGCTGGACTTAGCTGATTAGTGATCGGAAGATGTCAACGTCAGCTGCATTTGTGAATTTTTTCCTCTATGATAAGAAGGGAGTTTCCTTTTCTGGTCAAATGGAATTTGTCAATGGATGTTACAGTGTGATTATTATTAGTGATATGCTGACAATTAGGTCAATTCTGAAAATGGAAATCCAAGCTAAGTGTCTAACCAGCTATGATGTCCTGTAGCATACTTCTTGGGACCTCTACTATGCCCGTGTGTCTTGGAGCTTCCGGTTTTTCAGATCTACAACCTCCTCACTCGGATCCTGCAGGCAGTACTGCCCAGTGTCATCAGGTTCTGCGCTGTGCGGCTACGATTTATGTAGGCTTCTGCTTCGGTGGGTGGATTGTGCTGGGCTCTTGCCACGCCGAGTTCCAGAGACTGAGCTCCGGACTTTTAGGTCAGAGTGCTAAGATCTATGCACCTCTGGAAAATATAGATTAGATGATTTCTGCAGCTGTAGAAAGTCGAGGTAGAGCTGATCTGTTCTCTTGAGGACAATACAAGGGGCCCCTGGATTGGGAGACTATCTGGATATTTAGACCCAAGTACAGTATGTGAAAGACCAACTACTCTGTTGAGCTAAAGATTACCTTTATTTCACTCAGAACTATACTGCGCTATTTTAAAGTGGTTTAATACCTTTTGCATCTTTAGGAAATTTTGATGAGGGGAGCTGTTGGGTTCTTCTCCTTCCTCGTTGATTTTTTCCTGGCCGTCAGTGGAATCCTGGCCTGACAGTGACGTCAGACACCAGCTGATCTGGACTAGAACCATCCCTGAGAGAATAGTGGTGGCTGATGTATGTCCAGCAGTCCTCGCATTCTAAAATCTTAGCTTCAAAAAGAGCGTAGGAAAGCAACGGGCATCACTAGTGGGCGGACCAGTTGCTGGGCTGCGATTTAGACCTGCTATTGGTTCTGCAGAGCCAGGCTTTCCAGTCAGTATTCACCTATAAATGTTTTCATCTTCTTTCGGGGCTAGAGGACCAGGTGGAAAGACTGCCTTATACGTCTATGAAACGTGACCGAGGCCTCAAATAGAAAGTAAATGTTTTTAAAATAAGGATGGCAACTTATGTACAAACATGCTTGATACAAGTGATGGATGGATTGTTTGTAAGAGCTCTTATGTTCTTTAATAATAATTTTTAAAAAGTAAATCACCATATCAAACGCATATTTAATGCAAGGGTCAGGTTTCTGTGGTGGTTTTCCCCGGGCTCTTGCTTCTCAACGCTGCAAGAATTCACGCAGCAGATGCACTTTTGTAATCCAAGTAACTTTCCTGAGGGAAAGGGGAGTTTCAGGCACTAAGGTCTCGGATAGCGCACGCCACCTCTGGAAAACCTGCCAGGCCAACTGACAGGGCCCGTACAAGAGTTCCAGGATGAAAATGGCCGCTTCCAAGGAGCGCGGAAAAACCACCGGAAAAATGGCCTTTAAGAGGAGGCTGTGCGGCTGGCTTCAGAACCTAAAAGAGAGCTCCAGAACTGAGAGAGAGGGAGAGTGCAGGAGAGCAGCGCGCGCGCCCTGAGAGGGCACACACTGCAGGTAAGGGGGAGATCCCAGCTTCAGAACTGAGAGGGTTGCCCTCAGTCTCTGCAGTTTATCCCCTCCTACCCCCCACTTGAGGGGCGCATGGTGGAGGGTCTTGGTGGTTCTTAGTGCATCAGTTCAGGTGCACGTGTGATGTAAGGCTGTGGTTTCGAGTGTGCCTTCATCAGCTCGTCTAGGCGACCTTCATCTGTACCTGGGTGACCTTGGTCTGCACATGCCCAGCTCTGGATCTCCCCCCATAGGGGTCCCATGTATACCTGATTTCTTTCAAACCCCTTTACTGTGGAGCCGCTTTTAGGAGCCGCATGAGTGCAGATTAGTGGTGGCGACTTCCTTTATCTCTCCTCTTCCCACCTGTCAATCACAAAGATGGACATTTTATTAGGACTTTTGTGCAGCTCTGTGAGAACTAAGTGATGTTTGGGGGTTGAAAGAAATCAGGAAAAAAAGCAAAAAAAAAGAAGAAGAAATCAGGGACAGAGGTGAGAAGCCGTAGGAAAGGAGAGACGCAAACAGGAAAGAGGGAGGAAGTGCCATAACTGATGCTACATTGAGGGGATTGAATCAATGAAACAATGTGTATAGGTTTGATGAACGTGAAACTTATGAGCTGCTCTATACATTTTTACCCAATTCACAATAAAAAGCTGTTTATAAAAACTATTTTTAGGGAGGAAGAGGTGGGGAAGAAGGGGCAACTAATCACAATGATCCACACATAACCACACACACACACACCCTCCAGGGGGAAGGACAACAGAAACCATGGGGGGAAAGGAGATAGTGGTCAGTGTGAGATATGAAAATAATAATAATTTATAATCTATCAGGGGCCCCCGAGGGCGGTGGGGAGGGAGGGAAAAAAGGGGGAGCTGATGCCAAGGGCTCACTAGAAAGCAAATGTCTGGAAAAGAACAATGGCAACATATGTACTAGGTATGTGCTAATATGCCTGAAACAACTGCTGTATGGATTGTAATAAGAGTTGTAAGAGCCCCCAGTAAAATGATCTTTGAATTAATTAATTAAAACTATTTTTAAACATTTTTTTTAAGTTAGTCTCAGAAGCCCACAGGAGCAGTTCTATCCTGTTCTAGAAACTCACTGTGAGTTGGAATCAACCCCAAGGCAGGAAGGCTTTTTTGGTGTTGTTCTAACTGGAAACTCCTGTGGTAACTTGGTATGGTCCTGAAATCATATGTTGCCAATTTCAGACTGCAGAGGGAAGGGGTGGAGTTTAGCCTGTCAATCAGGCCGCAGCTTGATGACCTCATTTGGTGGCACAATGGAGATAGTTTGCTGGAAGCAGGACACAGACTCACTCCCTGTGAGACAGTCCTGCTGACGAGACACATGGAACTACGCTAGAGCCCTGGAGCTGAAGGAGCCACGTGGAGACCCTTGTCAGCACTGAGATGCTTCCACTGCCACTGGATCCCCAAGACTTTCCACCCACTGGCCTGTGATCTTCCTGCATTCGGCGTTATTGCATGTGTTGTGTGAGTCTGAAGAGGACTTTATAAATTGGTATTGGACATACTGGCTAATATCAGATATATGGGCTTGATCTGGACTGGGATGTTTTCTCAATATTCAATTGCTCTTTTATATAAAGCTCTTTCTTATACACACATACGAGTGTCTCTGACACACTCCGGTAAGGGGAAGTGAGCAGGAAGTATTCGTAATGCCTTCCCTCTAGGGCCGGCTGCCTCATGGGGAAGGTGCCATTCAGGTACGCTGAGGTACACATGGCGAGTGTCACAAGGGGAAGCCCGCTGCAATAGTGGGTAATGCTTGGGGCTGCTAACCGCAGGGCTGGCCATTCACAGCCACCAGCCTTGCATGAGAAAGAAACAACTTTCAAGCCCTCCACCTGAACTCTCTGCCCTTACTAAACATGTCCCAAAACAGAAAAAAAGAATCGTTGAACAATTTAGAATTGTCCTCAGACTGTGCAAGGGAGCTTCAAAGAGCTCATGGAATGAAAAGCTCATGGAATTCCCCCACAAACGTTTGAAGGCCCCTGCATGGCCCAGCCTTCCCTGGCCTCCATCACCTCACCAGTGGCCTCACTCCTGGGCCTTGGACAAACTGGCCTGTGATTTGAAACGCCTAGTGGATTTCTTAGGTAGCAGGATAGGAGGGTGTTGCTCTCCATGCCTAGGAGCCCCCTACAGGAGATTAGAAGCCAATGCAGGCTAAGGGGCTAGGGCCAAGTCAGGCTCTTGAGCCAGGTGGGCTGAATTCAGCCAATGGGGTCAACCGGTACCTATACCACGCCTCCCAGCTGAAGACCCCAAAAGGCCAGAACTGGGTGACCACAGTGGCTGCTTGGGCCTGCCACGGTCACTCCCTCTGGCCTCAGGCCGCCACGTGTGGGTGTGCAGTCTCAAGGGTGCCTGCGTTCAGTTACAGTAAGGCCTGACACTGCTTCTATCCTTGATAAAAACTCACTTGGATCACAGACCAGGCTTTGGCATGAATTCTTTTTGGTGCAAAGCCAAGAACCAAGAAATCTAACATATTCTCATCCTAATCATAAAAAACACCATCGAGGCCCGCACTTCGCTTGGGCTGCTGCAGAGAGGAGCCATGCAGTTCCTCAGAGGCCAGGCTGCGGGAAACCTGGGGATGCAGGTGCTGCTGGGGGAAGGGCTCTGTCCTGTGCACCTTCTGCACCTCGGCTCTGGAGGGAGCTGTCGCCAAGCCCATGTGTGCTTGTCTCCTCCATAAACCCACTGCCAAGCAATCAATGCTGGCTCACAGGGACCCTGAAGGATGGAGGACTGCCCCCAAAGGCTTTCAAAGACTACACAGCTTTGCTTCTTTTTTTCCCAAACCATTTTTTTTTAGGAGCTAATCCAGACTTCATACCATTCCATAGTTAAATCCTATCAAGCACTGTTGTACCATTGCTACCAAGATAAAAGGCTGTAATCTTTAAGGAGGCAGACTGGCAGAGCTTTCTCCCACAGAGCACTTGGTGGGCTCCAGCCCTGCCCCCGGACCGGGCAGTGTTTTGTTCTGCTGTAAGGAAGGTTGTCATGAATCAGAGCCGACTCAAAGCACCTAGCAGCAAGAAGACTGGGACTGTATGGGAGCAGACAGGCTCGACTTTCCCCAGCAAAGTGGCTGGTGAGTTTGAGTCTCTGACCTTTGCAGGAGTAGCTCACCACTCACCCCTACTGCTGCCAGTCTCAGACAGAGGAGATTCTCCTTAAGACATGCCCGACACTCATCGAGCCATGTTAATATAACCACGAAGTCCCAAACCCACTGGTTCAAAGAGGATAATTCCAGCACCTACTGGGGGGTGGAAAGACCGAATTCCATCCATAACAGAGGCTATTCCTCTGAGAACTGACTCATCACAGGCTCACAACTGCAGCCCACAAAAAGATTCAAAGTGTGGCCAACTATCCCCCAATGAGAAAAGCCCGGGGGCTGCCACTGAAGCCCCAGCAACCTGAGCTTCCCCAAGCTCAACTGGCAAAAGATGGAGCGAGCTGAACTCCAGGAGCCCCAGTGGCATAGACATTAGGAGCCGGGCTCTGGTCACCTACCCCACAAGTTAATTTATCCTGTCAAGGCCACTCAGTTCCCCGAGTTTGCTCAGTGGTTGGAATGGACTGAAGGGCAGTGAATTCAGTTGGTTTGGGGTCTCAAGGGTCCACGAACTTCCCTTTCTTCCTTTTGGTGAAATGAGAGCTTGCATTCGGTCTTTTGCCTTTGTTCTGGAGGGGGTGCAAAGCTGAAGGGATATTTCCCCTATCCCAGTGGTTCTCAACCTGAGGACCGTGACCCCTTTGGGGGTCGAATGACCCTTTCACGGGGTCACCTGATTCATAACAGTAGCAAAAGGACAGTGATGAAGTAGGAAAATAATTGTATGGTTGGGGGGGTCACCACAACATGAGGAACTGTATGAAAGGGCTGTGGCATTACAAAGGTTGAGAACCACCAGCCTATGCCCTGAGATGCCACCTTTGTCCGAGATCTCCCCCCAAGGATTGTTATTCCTGTCCTGGTTAATCGATAGTTCCTGGGTAAGCTGTAGACAATTTGACTTTTTGTCTGGCCCTGAGCTGCACTGCAGGAGCCCTGAGCTGCTGTCGTGGCTACGAGTCAAATTCAATCCCTGCGGTGGGCAGTTCCAAACCACCAGCAGCTCCTCAGGAGAAAGCCTGGGGTTTTCATTCACGTCGATGGTTACCATCTCAGAAGCCCACAGGGGTCACTCTGAGTCAGCATCAACCCGATGGCTGTGAGGGCTGCAGCCTGCCCTGTGACTGGTACACACCTTAACGGAATTGTTCCAGAAACCCAAAACCAAACCCACTGCCATGGAGGTGACCCTGACTCAACGGCAGCAGCCCTGAGGACAGGACAGAACTGCTCCTGCGGGTTTCCAGAAGCTGGACATCTGTACAGGAGCAGACAATAGTGGGCAACCCAACCTGTAACTTGGTGCACCCTCAGGGCTCTGTATATTCAGGTGAAAGAAGTGTCTGCCCTATGCAAAGAAGGGGACTATGGTCCATATGCAAATTAGGTGTGTGGTCTGTATGCAAATGAGGTGAGTATGGTCTGTATGCAAATGAGGTGTACATGACCTACCAAGAGCATCAGTCTGTGCACCTCTAAGAGCGGGACAATGCCTTAGGATTGACAAGGAAGAATTGTGAGGGAGTATGTGGAAAGGGCTATGTGAGGGGTGTGCGGGGGGAGGGGGTATGTCTGTGAGGGGCTATGTGTATGTAAAAGTGTGTGTGTGAGAGAGAGAGATGATGTGTGTGGTATATCTGGGAGGTAAGGGGCCGATTTGTCAAGGGTGTGTGGGAGAGGGAGATCTTTGAACAGAAAGCAGCAGGAAGTCAAGAGGAAAGCCAAGAGAGAGGGGAGGCCACGAACCTCCTAAAAGAGCTGTTGGTGCTGAGGACAGCAAGAGGGCCTGAAGGTCCTCCAGGCTTTCTGCTCCCACAAAGAGTTGTCATCTCGGAAACCCACAGGGGCAGTTCTACCCTGTACTGTAGAGTTGCTACGAGTGGACTCAACTAGATGGCAGTTAAGTGCCTTGAGGCACCCCACTCTGCAAGTGAGCCTCCTGCCATAAGGCGCTCAGCTTGTCAGCTTTCCTCCTCTACAGGCCAGGAAGCCCACCCCTTTGACCCTTGGTGCTGCTGCTGCTGCTGCTGCTGCTGCTGCTGCTGCTGGATTGCCAATTCTCTAGGGTCAGTGGTTTCTGTTCCTGGATCTCAGGATCCCAAGGACACACACTCCACCCCGTCTCGTCTTCCTTGATGACAGTGCAGTTGCCCTTCCGCTGCAGAGATCGCCCTTTACACCGAGTAGGATGCACCACTGACCAATCCCTCTCCTAAGAGTACCACGTTTTTACAAGCCCACTGAGCGCTGTTCACAACCACTCACAGCTGAATCCTATAATCTTGTCAGCATCTTCCCCCATCCTCTCGTACTCAAATCCACAAGGGGGGTGGTTATGGAAGTTACAATGACTACAGCTGGAAAAGCCAATGTAAGAAAAAGAACCATATTCTTGTGGTGAGGTGCCATTGAGTCGATTCCGACCTACAACGACCCCATGCACAACAGAAAGAAACCCTGCCCGGTTCTGCCCCGCCCTGTCTAAGCCTGTTGTTGCAGCCGCTGTGAAGATCCATCTCCTGGAGGACCTTCATCTTTTTTTTTTTTTTAGGACCTTCATCTTTTTAACCGCCCCTCTTTACCAAGCATGATGTCCTCCAGGGACTGGTTTTATGGACTGGTTTTATATCTGGAGTATGTAAGAGTCTTACTTGCCTCTAAGGAGCACGCTGGCCTTACTTCTTCTAAGACAGATGTTGGCCTTTGGGCAGTCCATGGGATTTTTTATATTCTTCTCCAGCACCACATTTCAAATGCATTGATTCTCCTTCGGTCTGCCTTATTCAATGCCTAACTTTCTCATGCAGATGATGCAATGGAAAATACCATGGCTTGGATCAGGCGCACCTTCGTCCTCAAAGGAACATCCTTGCTCCTCGGTATTCTAAAAAGGTCTTACGCAGCAGATTTACCTAATGTAGCACATCTTTTGATCTCTTGAAGAGCCATAGTAAGACGAGGCAAGCAGCAGGCCGTATGGCTAATGGGGTAAGTTTTCCCAAGGAAATTCTCTTAGGACAGCTCTTGTTACCTTCCAAGAACGAACAAGTGTCTTGTGGTGATGGGAAAACAAACTGGACAAAACTCAGCACAACTTTCCTGGGTTTTCCTCACCACCGTAATTTTCTTAAAACTTCCATGAGGCACCAACTAAGTCCACCTGGAAGAAGCACACGAGCCTGTGTGCTACACGGATCGTTAAGTCGCCAAACCCAAATCTGAAGGAGGGAATGGCATCAGCTTCAATTGTGAACACCTGGTTTGCAGAAGTCTACGGATGACATTAGAAGCCCAAAATGCATTGGCAGGGTTTACCCATGGATTAAGCAGCCCATGAATCCCCTCTGACTATAGTTGAGGGACGTGAATGGCTTTGTCATCAAGCACATACATTAGCGGGAGCATCATCGTGTATGACAGATGCTGTTAGGTAAAGATGTCCTATGGTATCTTGTGATCTCCCCTTTGATCTTATTTTAAGAAACAGTGTGAAGGAGAAATACACGTGCATGAAGCCCCTGGTGGATCTTCTCCCTCCACCAAGGGAGTGAATAGTCTGGCTGCCATGCAGCACCCATTGGAAAGCAGAATGTTGCATGTGCAGCTCAGTTGCAATTTAACCCCGTATCATTTGCTTTCCCTTTTGACCCATTTAAAATTTGTTCTGGTCTTTAAATATTTTCTGCTTTCTTTTCTATGGAAGTTTTTGTTTTGCTTTATTGTTTGCTTTAATGTGCTTCTGGATATGAGATCCAGGATTGTCCCATCTATGGAGTCAGTGCTTGGATTAGTGGGGTTCCTTAGGGGCATGGCAGGAAAAGTTGGGGAGGAGTGTTAGTCCAGGCTGACAAGAGAAACAAATCCAGGGAGACTAATATTTTTATTAAAAAAACTTTATATAAAAGAATAACTGTACATTAAGAAAACATGCCAGCCCAGTCCAGATCAAATCCATAAGTCCAATATTAGCCCACATGTCCAATACCTGACTGCAAATTCCTCTTCAGACTCACAAAACACATGCAATGATGCCGAGTGCAGGAAGATCACAGGCCAGTGGGTGGGAAGTCTTGTGGATCCAGTGGCAGTGGAAGCATCTCAGCGCTGGCAGGGGTCTCCACGTGGTTCCTCCAGATCTAGCGCTCTGGCTGCCATCAAGCATAGCTCTATGTGTCTTGTCAGCAGGAAGACGAAACAGAGAGTGTGGGTCTGGCCTCTAGGAAGCTTTCTCTCCATACCGCTTCCAAATGAGGTCATCAGGCTGCAACCTAATTGACAGTCTAAACTCCACCCCTTCACTCTAATAGTCTCAAGTTGACAACAGATAATGTAGCTACCACAGGGGGAAATGGGGAGTTAATAACAGTGAGTACTAGAATGAAGAAAAGGTTCTGAAATCAATCAACTGTGACAATTGTACAAGTCTTCTTGGTGTGATTGAACTATTAAATTGCATGATGTATGAATTCTATGCCAATTAAATTGTAAGTTTATGAATTCTATGCCAAGTTGAAAATGAAAGTACATTCAACTTCTCTCATAAATGTGAAATAAAATTACACTGGGATGCTACATTTCAAAACACAACATTTCTTCCTAACAAGCCCCCATGACTTTCTCCTTGAGAAAATCTATCGAGAGCATCCCTTTGATCTCCCTACCCTCCTGAAGTGATGTGGAGAGTGCAATTTCTCGGAATGGCTCTTGTGGCACCAAAATGACTGCGTGCAACTATGCAAACAGGGTATGTGAAATACTAATGGAGGGATGCATTAGTTTCGGTGGCCATTCCTGGGTTGTAAGACAGCCACCTCAGAAGCGGGAGCAGAATTCCCGGGGCCATTGAGGATGAAGAGCCACCAAAGCAGTACATTCGAGATCCCTGCCTGGAATGGAGGAGGCAGGAGAAGCTATGTCAGATCATGACCGAAGGAGGCACAGCACGGAGACCGGAGACCCTGAGACTGTGAGGGAATGCCTTAGTCGGGCTTCCCAGCCCAGGGAATCAAACAGAAGTCAAGGGACCACGTAGCTGAAACCCAGAGAAAGCCTTGGCTGCTGGTTGAGGGAAGGTGCCACTGTGTACTGAAGACTGTCTCCTTAATGTTTTCTCATCCTGTTCATCGGTTCACTTCCCTGAGACACCCCCTTCGTCCTGAGTCTTGTCTGTGGATTGTGTGTGACCTATTGAACCCAGCAGAAAAAGTGGGAGGTTGGGGGATGAGGTCCACTAGTCCCTCCTGGGTCAGGGTAGCAGCAGGGCTCAACCTATCAATTGTATCACAGCCTGGTGACACCTGCTTGGTTTAAGAGACTTGAACAGAGTCCAATCTCTTTGGTCTCTTTGCCTTGTGCCGGAGGCACAAAGATCTCCTGTCTGGTTCATCCATCTCCTGTTGCATCTCCTACTGATCCAGAAGCCATCAGGAGGGTACCTCCAGAGGATTTATTCGGCTGACTTCTAATTCATTTTTTGCTGCTGCACCCTGCATCCTGCTCATCTGCTTCCTCGCATCCACCAGCCTGTGCTCCCTGCTGTCCCGCATCCTTCTCATCTGCGTCCACGAGTCAGGAGGAGCCTGATTTGAGCCAGACTGGTTCTACCACCGTGTGAACTGTTGCATACAAGTGTCACTGGGTTGTTTCCCTAGCCCACCAGCCTAACCCGGGTAGAGTGGGGGCAACAGCTGGTGTCAGCTGAGGCTAGAGGTGCCTGGCCTTGCGCTGGAGGAGCCGGGCTCTTCTCTCTGCAGAAGGCCAAGGAGGTCAGATCTTGCCCCTTGACTTGTTTTCTCCACTGACCTCGCTGCCTTGAACTGCACGGCCCTGCAGAGCCCCTCAGCAACCAGTGTTGAGTGGAGCTCTTCTTGGAAGGCCCCCCACAGAGACGAGGGCAGATGAATGGCTGAGAGTTTAAAGTTCAAACACGGTTGGCTGGGAATAAGCATGTACGTGCACGTGAGCTGGAACCCGGGAGCAGTATGTTTGCCTGAGCCGGGGACATGGAACGCAGCCTCTTCACGCAGACACGGACTTCCCCGTGCGTCTTCTGAAGATCCTGAAACCTAGGACATTGGAAGGCCTTGATGGGCATCACGGATTCGATGGAGGCTCCAGCGAGTCCGCTCCAAGGCGGGGCCACCTCTGGGACAGAACAAGACACTGGCCAGCCCTGCCCCATGCTGAGTGCCTCTGATCCAGTGGTCATCTGCGGCACTGACAGTATCCTGCTCTGACACCCCCCACCCCCCAGCCTCCTGGAGCTGAGTTTGTCCCTGGAGCTTTCCTGCTCTTCCCACTGATGCTGTTCCTCCCCTGACAAACCAGACACACAGAGTGCTGCATGGTCGCCATGGAATGGAGGGGGAGAAGGCTGGGCTGAGACGGGAGAGGAATCAGTCTGTGCTGGAGCAGAGGCGGGTGTGGACCCCTGGGCAGGTAACCACAGTGGCTGTACAGCCTGAGTTAGAGCAGGCTGGTGGGGGGCCAAAATGAAGGGAGCACCCCTTGTGGGGGTGGAGGGAGAACTCGGACGATTGGAATCCCTATCACCCAGGCTGGCTGTGCTACTTCCTCCAAGCTCTGGGGTTGGGGCGCAGGGAAGGGGAAGCTGCCGCAGCAAACACTGGGGGGGCTGGGGGTGAGGGCCTGGGCACCATGGGAACCCGGCAGCGCTGTGGCTTAAGGGCTGGGGGATAGGGCTTGCTGCCTGGTGCTCAGTCCTGTGATGGATGGGTGGTAGTCCACTTAAAGGTTTGCAGGGCAGCCCCCACATTGCTGCTGGTGGAGGGACTGCATAGGGACCCATCACTTTCCATGGCCTGGGCCCACCAGGCTGGCCCACCTCTCCCTGCGGGGTGGGGCTTCGGAGGCCATCTGAGGGAGGGAAGGATTCCTGAACTGCTTGAGTCCAGCTCCAGGTTCTGCTGGGAACAGGCCACCTGCCCAGGGCTTCCCATCCATTGCCCTGGCACGTCTCCCCAACTGTCATAAAGGCGGAGTCCGACAAAACAAACCACTTGATCAGGAACAGCTCCCAACTGCAGATGGCTGTTTTATTGACCTGCAGTTGTGGGGCTACAAAAGACCTATCCTTATGAAATGAAGTCACTTCTGTTGGGTGACAACGTCCCCACACTGCCCAGCCTGGAGCCCCCACGTCTGAGACAGGTGACTCTGGTCCTGCCTGTCACCTCCTCACTGCCCGGCCCTGGGAGCTGGGCCTCTGCTCCCAGACCCTGAGCCAGGCACTCAGCGCTGGTGTGACCCAGCGTGCTGGCAGCAAATGCTGAGGGCCACAACAGGGCAGGCCTGAAGTGAGGAAAGGCCCACCTGCCACCTCTCAGAGGCTGGCCCCTCCCCACCCCATCAGGCCCAGCAGGAAGTGGACAACCAGTGACCCTTTGTACCCTGACCCTTTGCATGGGCCCCTCTGAACTGAGCGGTCCTGTAGGAGCTCTCCCCGAAAGTTATTTTTTGCTCTCTAAAAAAAAAAGTTATTTTTTTCCAGGCGTGGGGTTCAGGGTGCCGGGAGAGCTCTGGTCTTTGGCTTGACAGCCCCCTGGGCCCAGAAGCCGAGCCTCGGCTTTCCCTGGACTCGTCGGGGCAGTAGAAGGCACCTAGGACAGAAAGCGAGCCCCTCCTTCGGACAGGACCACCGGCCTCTGGTGGCCAACGGCAGCCAGGTCCTTCCTGGCTCCAGGGGATGAGAGCCCGCTGAGGGCTTGGGGTGTCCACAGGCAGATCCAGGGGTGTCCTGCAGGGCCAGCTGCTTTCACCTGCATGTCACTGATCCTGTCACCCTTCTCCTCTGGGCACTGCCCAGGGGTTCCTGGGCATCCCCTCAGCTCAGGGCGGGGAAGGCAAAGCCGGGACCAATCAGCACTCTGGGCCAGGTTGATTCTCCAGAGAATTGGAGTGGGTGTAACAAGCAGGCTGAGTGCCCTTTATGGGGTCACACGGGGCACTGAGCAATCCAACAGCTAGCTCAGGGGCAAGGTGGAGGGCAGCCACAGTGCAGATGACCTGCTTCGTCCAGGGAACTAAGGAGCAGGCTGTGTCCCTTCAAAATAAGGCAGGTGGCTGGTGAGGGCCATTCAGAGGCAGATGCCCTCGTTTCCCAAGGAGCTGGGGGCTGCTGTGCAGTGGACAGTCCCCCACCCTGCTCCAGGCAGGGGAGAGAGAGGTCCCCGCTGGCCAGGTTCCCGGAAGAACTTCAACAGACAACTTCCTTTCTAGAACAAACTCCTTCTGCTCCCTGGCTCCCTGGCAACCCCAGCCCCACAGGGTCCGCTTGGGCGCAAAACCTGAGGGCAGTCTGGGGTGGGAATCCCGTTGGCCGTGCTGGCCACGGGGCATCAGCGGATGGTGCACACGTCCAGGATGCAGAAGCGTGCACGGCACGTGGGGCAAGGTACACAGCTGGCCAGCCAGGTCTCGGGGCGCTGCGGGTCCTGGCGGCTGGCGAACCACCTGCCCATGCAGGCCAGGCACCACATGGGGCGGCAGTAGCACTGCTGGCACTGCCCGGCGCCTGGCTCCTGGCACATCTTCACCAGCTTCACCGCAGCACGTGCCTGCATGCATCCGATACAGGCCTCCAGCTCCTAGGGGTGGCAGGGAAAGGGTGTCAGAGTGCTGAACCCACACACAAACACACACCGATTCCCGATCTCTCTCCCACACACCCACCACCACCACCACCACCACCTGATTCCCAATCCCCCCCACCACCACCACCCCGATTCCCGATCCCCCACCTGGCTGCTGGGCAGGGAGTAAGCGGGGTTGACCTCCACCAGTGAGGCGAAGGTCTCCAGGAACAGGTCGCTCAAGCTCTGGTGGATGACGACGTGCGCCGCGCTGCGGATGGGCGCCTGGAGCTTCTCACACAACTCTCCGTACTCAGCCGAGTTGAGCCTGCGGGAGCCAGAGCCTGCCAGGGCCGCCAGGAGCCCCAGGGGGAGGGGGAGCCCGGGGGATGGCCAGTCTGCCCACCTCCCTGAGGACCAGGCTCCTCAGAAAGCTGGCTCAAAAGGCCCGGGTGTGTCCCATGAGGGGATGAGGACCATGGTGCCACCAGCACTCCTAGGGTCCCCAAAGAAGCTAACAAGGTGCTCTGAGGAGCGGGGGGCAGTCTGGAATGCCTGTGTCTGTTGGGGCTGGTGGAGAGAGGAGTGGGGAGCAGGTGGCTCTAGACCTCCCATCAGTGAGTGCATCTAGGGTGCGGCCCTGTACCCCTGACACACACAGGACCCAGGGGTGCCCGAGCCGAGCCCTGCCCAGCCATAGGTCCTCACACAGGTCCCTGGTTTGCAGGTAGGAGGTTTGTTTGTGGCAGGGCAGTTGGACCCCCGGCAGAGATGTGCCTTTCTACCCCAGATAATCCTGAGTGGGAGTTGGCATGTGAACCACATCCCTGGGAGATGCTTTTTGAGCTTTGTTAAAGTGTGGATTCTGATGCAGATTAGGGGGGTGGGGTGGGGTGTGTGTGTGCATTCATTAGTGTGTTCTCAGGCCCACGCCCAGCTTACCGGATGTCAAAAGCCTCCACGTGGGGGTTGGTGCTGGCCACCCGGATGGTGAGGAACTGCACAGGAAGGGTTGAGTCCGGCGAGAGCTCGTGCTGCCTCGACTCCGTGACGGTCAGGTGCACGTCCTGTTGCTGGGCCACATGCACGTGGTACGTGGTCACCTTCATCACCCAGGAGTCTGTCACGATCACACGGGCTCCCGGCGCCCCCGTGGCAAACTTGTCAACCCGCCGGAACTCAGTGTTGATAGAGGAGGCCACGGCCCGCCAGCCTGACTGCGGGAGGGCATGGTGCGCCAGGGTGCGGGCCAACGGGTGGCCAGCCCAGTGGTCCTGAGACCAGGCACGGGTGAGGATGCAGGCGGCGGCGGGCAGAATCACTGCCAGCAGGAGGAAGGGTTTCCAGATGCCCGGGGCCTGGCTGGGCACGTAAAGCTGCTTCTCTGAGGCAGCGAAGCACATGCCCACGTAGTAGCCTGCAGGAGACAGGAGCGTGTCAGGTAGGGACTGGCCAGGCCACCGTCCACCTGTGTCCACTGAGGGTCACCTGGTGCTATCCCTGCATCTCCAGAGAGGGACGGCATCATCTCCGGTGCTCCTAGGACGAGGCTGCAGCTCCCGGCTCAGTGCCTCCTGGGCAGTCAGGTGGGGCCAAGGCTCTTTATTTACTAAGGGGGGTTGATGTACATAGTAACAAGTGCCAAAGAAGTTAGAAAGGTCTAGGAGGGTGCAGACAAGGGCCTGGTGCCACCCCACCCTGAGGTGACCATCCTTGGGCCACAGCTTGGGTGGCAGCTTTGAGCCTGAGCATGACCGCGTAATTCCGTTCCCGAGGAGGCCAACAGAAGGAAGGGTAGGGGTGGGGCACACATCCCGCCTGGAAGCTGCGAGTGCGCTCCAGGATGGGGGTGCACGTCACGGTGACCCCAGCAGGGGACAACCTGACCGTCACCATGCGTGGCGGCCGGCAGGAAAGGGCAGGTTTGATTTGGCACAAAGTGCAGTAAGCGTTCCTTTTTTGGAGGAACATCTGTGAGGACCTATGCACATCTGACACGTGCGAGAAACTTACAGGGAGCAGTCTGGTGGCCGGCCCAGCTGAGTGGGCTCCTAACTGATGGTGGGGGCCTCTCCATGCTAAGGGTGCAGTCAGAGAACGGAAAAGGCACAGAGAGCCCCCCACCCACAGCACCCCCTGCAGGGGAGCGAGGTTGTAAAGGGCTCCCTTCTGAGCTGTACCCTCATCGTGGGTCGTGGATCATCAGTGGCTCAGCCCTGACCAGGGGAGGAAGGCAAAGAGACAGGAGCAACTTAGCTCCCTGTCTGGGAGGTGGAGGGGGTAGGGAGGTTGTCTGTCCTGGCCCGAAGGCCACCCTGGCCTCTCCAAGAGAAGCCAAGTGAGGGCTCCAAGTCAGGGCCTTTGTTTCTTCTGGCCACCCATTGGGCATCAGCCCCTTTCCTCAGCACCGCCCTGCTATCCAGCTTCTGCCCACCACCAGGGAGACTGGCACATCCCTCTTCCTAAGCCAGGCTGCTGCGTCCTCCTGCCAGGGGAAATGGCTTGCTGTGTCCACTGTAACCACCTGCTCCCAGACCTACTTCTGACCCCAGCTCCCTAGGACCCCACTGGCCCCTGGGCAACGTCTGTGCACCTGGCCCTGGCACCATGGCACTCCCGGCCCAGGACTTTCCTCCCTCGTGCAAAACCACCAACACTGCCTCTTCCTCGAAGCCTTTCCGATGGGAATCAGTTCATGAACCCGTGGCCTTGCCCTGGGAACTGCCCCTCGAGAGCTCACCTGGTGGCAGTGACACTTCACTACCTGGCCCCAGCTAGAGGACTCCTCCCCGCCCCTCAGGTTCTGCACCTGGCTTCTCTCCTTGCAAGCCAGTGGCCAAGACAGCAAGCGCCAGTGTTAGACACAGAGCCAGCTGCCTGGCGCCACCTCCAGTGAGGCCACTGTAGCTGCTGGCCAGGCACCCCCTTCCCCACCCTTTTAGGAGTAGGCCCTCACGGGACAGGCACAGAAGGCTCCATTCAGAATCCTCAGAAGCTAGGGGAGCCTCCACAGTGCCCTGAACCTGCTTCCCATCTCTTCTTTCAGGAACTGCTGCATGGTTAACCAGCACCTGCCTTCTGGAGTTTCCAACTCCCTCAAGGCAAGCGATGAAGCAGGTGGTGACAGGGATCTAAGGTCCCCACCCCCACCCGGGAGCAGGCTGGTGAGCTGCTGGCCCAACACTGTCAGCCTTGAGGCAACTGTCCCCAGTGGCAGAGGGCAGAGCTGGGGGTACCTGATACCATCGAAGCCCCCACACTAGCCCTGCACTGCTTATCTCCTGATTTTTACCCAAGGGCGAGGGGAGGCAGCCCCCATGCTTAAGCCACAGCTGGGTGGTGAAGGAGATCTTAGCTGTGTATACCCAAACTTACCCCACCCAACGAGCTCAGGGACATAAGTCAAAGGGGACCTCTCCAGGGAGTCCTGGAGGTCCACAGAAGCTGGACAGCTGACGACTGGCACTGTCCTCGGGTGGTGTCCACTGGCGGACACATCACTTCCGGGAAAGTAGAACTGGCCCTGAACCTCACAGGCGAGAGCAAGCTGAATGGGAATCATGGGAACCCCTGAACTCCCCAACAGCCTTGGCCTGCACATCCTGCGAGGCCTGGGGTCACAGCTGCAACCCGAGCCAGACACTCTACCAAGCGGACGGTGGTGAGCGCGCCCCACCAGTCGCTGGGCAGGGCCACGGGGGGACTGGAGGTCTGCGGGCCAAGCCGGGGAGGTGGCAGTCCCCAGGAGTGGCCTGGCTGGCCTCACCGAGCGGCAGCAGCGAGTGGCACAGCATCGTGGCGGTCGTGCGGCGCAGGTGGTAGGGCACGAAGGCGGCGTCCTCGCTGCCCAGCCAGCCCGACAGCAGGTTTTGAACGGTGAGCCCGGCCGAGTGGAACTCGTTGGGCGTGAACACGAAGCACACGGCGAAGACCAGATAGGCCAGGGTGAACGTGACCTCGGGACTGTCCATCGTGCCGTCGCTGGGGCGCCGCCCGAGCGAGGCCGGATGGACCCACTGCCGCGGAAAGAGCCTTGAGCGAGAGTTCAGACCGTGGCCTGCGTTCTTCGGTTGGGACCACTGCCGGAAGGCCAGCCGCGGGGTGTGATGGGAAATGGAGTCCTCGTTGCCCGCAGAGCATTCTGGGCAATGAGTTCAGCCGCTCCTTGGAGCACGCGAGAGAAAGGAGCCCCCCACCGTCTAGCCGGCGCGAGGAGTTCTGGGACGTGGAGTCCAGCAACCTGCGTTGCACTATGGGAAATAAGCCTGCCGCTACAGCCCCAGAAGAGGGCGCGGTCCGTGCCCGAAAGCCCGTTGTGGAGCCAGTCCTGCAGCTAGTATCAATTCACTTTTAGGGAAACTGAGGCCCGAGCGTGTAGCTCCCAGCCCCCCACTCCTGCTATGCCGCGCAACCCAGCCGCATCCCGGCTGAGCCGGCGACCCTCTGCGCTATGGCGGCTTAGTCACTGCCTGTCAGGGCTCGGTGGTAGAAAGAAGCCGTGCGTGCACTGAGCGAGGGGCCAAGCTCTGTGGCTGTGATGCTCCCCCGCCACCATCTCCGGAAAGACGGCGAGCCGGCAGCGTTTCTTTTGCACCGGCTGAGCGGGACTCAGGTACCCAGACGCCCGAGCTCCCACCCATCACTCCCAGCGTGCCTTACGCGCGGGGAAGCGGGACGCTGTGCGTGTCGGGGCGGGGCCAGCGCGCCGCGGCCTCCCATTTGCTCCGCGTCCCTCGCGCCGCCCGCCCCCCCTGCGGGCTGATTGGTCGCGCGGAGGCAACCGTCGGTATTTGAATCCGCGGGGCGCGGCGGGCGGCTGAGCTCCTGCACTCTTCGCGGCGGCGGCGATTTTGCGATCCGGTTTCGTTTGCGGCGGTCTCGGGGCTGGTGCCTCTCTCGCCCTTCCTGTCTTCCTTCTTGGAGAGCGGCGAGGCACAGGCCCGGAGCCCGGCGGCGGGCGGACGGGCAGGTAGGCCGGCGGCCGCGTCCCGGTCCCCACCCCGGAGGCTGTGCGGGGAGCTCGGCCCCGGCAGCAGAGGGCATTCCGGGGAGTGCAGGGACTGAGCTCACAGGGAACAACACCACGGGCTCCCGGCCCCAGACCCTGTGGTCTCAGCTGAGGGCGGCCTCGGGCATGGCCCCGCCGGGTTCTGCTTGGCCACACCTTCCACGGAAGCTCTCCTTGCCCGGAACCTCACCTGGTTACCGGGGGCCCCTCGGAGGGCAATGGCCCCAACGCCGCAGGTGCGCGCTTTCCCAGCAGCCTGCAGGCCTGGGGTGGTCCCCAGCTGGAAGCCATTGCGACGACCCGCGGTGGATGCGTGTGGGGGAGGGGAGCCCTGCCTCATTACCGCTCACTCATGCTCGCCCCACAAACCTCGGACCTTTGCCTCTAGACACGTGCTACTTGCTTCCCGGGTCTAATCTGGCCGGAAAGCTTCGGAAACCGGGCTGCAGTTACTCCCACCCTGCGCCTTTGTTGCTGGGCACATCCCGGCTTTCTTATCGCTCAAGGACTCGGACGTGAGCTTACCCTCTCTGACTCTTCCTGGGTCTGCCTCTGCTGGCCCTCCAAGCAGGGCATCGCCTGTGGCATTCGATTCTAGAATAATACTCCCGCCCCTGCACCGCTTCTGTGCTCCGCTTCTGACCGAGTTCTGGCGGTGCTGTGGCTTAGGCTGCTGACCCTCAGATCAGTGGTTCACACCCATCAGCCACTTTGCTAGAGAAAGAGATTAGGCTGTCTGCTCCCTGGAAGAGTTATAGCTTCGGAAACTCTACACAGGATTGTTTGTGTGTGTAGGCTTGCCTCCTCCCCTGAGCCCACTCCAGCAATGTTGGTGAATTCATGTCACTCCCTCAAGCCTCCCTGGCTGACCTGCCTGGAGCCAGGTCCATCTGCCTGCTGAGCCCTATGCCTCCTGCGTTGCAACCCCGTCTACCCTTGCACCCACTCACCTGGCTTCAGTCCCCCACCCTCCCTTCAGTTGACTCCTCTGCCAACTGAACTGGCCCCTACCCAGACAGCGGAGACAGACTTCCTAATCCCCAGTCCCATCCTACTCTGCCCTGCCCACCCTCCACTCTGGGCCAGCCTCTGTGCTGCTTCCTCCCTTGCCGGCATGGCATGTGACCCGTCCCCTGATGAAAGCCAGCTGCCTCAGAAAAGTTCAGTTGACCCTGATGCAGAGCAGAGCTGTTGCTTCGCGAGCAAGCGAGGGAGGTCACCAGGTCTTTCTTCAGGGTGCCTCTCGGTGGGCTCAAGTCTCTAACCTTTGGCTTCTCAGTTTCACGAAGACTCCTCCCTCCCCGGGACCCACCCCTTCCTAGTTCTCTCCCCCCCCCCCACCTCGGGCACCATTTCTCCTGGTGCTGGAGCAGCCTCAGGATACAAGCCAGAGCTTCCCCTCTCTGCCCTCCCTCTTGGAAGGAGAGGCTCGTGGCCAGGCGAAGGGCAGACCTGGGCACCTACAGCCCACAGTCCCCATCCCATCTGCCCTGTGGATTTGCATCTTCCTGTTTCTAGAGACCCCAGATAGTTGCAGGGGCCTCAGGCTTCCTACCTCCCCTCACCACCACCCCCAAACACGCATGCATGTCACCACAGTGGTCTTCTAAACCCAGGCAGATGGCGTTGCCTCATGGAAGCCCAGGACCACGGCCCCACATGCCTGGGTTGCTGCCTGTGAACTGGGCTCCTTGTAGGCTGCCTCTCACTTCCTCTGCTGCAGCTACACTGGGGCTGCTGGCTTACACTACAGCCCACACCCGTCTCTTCTGCACCCAGGACCAAAATGCCACCCAGGCCAGCCCCCTGACCCGTTCTGGGCCTATTTGTGACCAGACCCCTTTCTCCCAAACAGGCATGGGAATGCGGTGGGCTGACAGCAAGATAAGGTGTTATGTCCCCTGGGGGCCACACAATGGCCGGGCGCCTTTCTAGAATTCACTGGGTCTGACCCAATGTACGACCTGGGTCTGTGGCCCCAGACATTGACTGTCGGTCTGGACATTCGCCTCCCTTGCCTGTGCCCAGTCCTGGGGCCAGTGTAGGCTGGGGCTCTGGCTCTGCTTGGCTGGTTCCTCTGTGGGGACTTTGTGGTCTGGCCCTCAACCCCCTGAGTGGTCAGCACCCAGGAGAGGGCATGGGCGTCCTTCACCCCCAGCTGTCTCACAAGCCAGAACCTCTCCAGCCCTGAGGATTCTTTTGAGCTTTGTTTTTCTCTCATCTCCGAGCAGGAGGTGTGCCACTGGCTGGGCTTTCAAGCTTGGTGGAAGGGTTGCTGTCCTCTGAGGCAGGACAGGCTCCCTTCTCTGCCTGCCCCTTTTGACGGAGGCACGTACCAGTGACCGGTCTGTTCCAGAAAGGGGGTGTCAAGCCCCACAGAGCCAGCCTTGTCATTGTTGACACCTGAGGCTCCACCCACCCCAGCCCTGAGGGTTGGGTCACCTCCGTGCTGACATACATGTGGTCTGCTTCTCCAGGATGAGTCTGCAGATCTTACAGGACGAGAACGTCACGGGGGACAAGACCGCAGAGAACTATGATTTCCTGTTTTCGCCACCGGAAGTTTCTGGGAGATCGTCTGTCTTGCGTCTGTCACAGAAAGAAAATGTGCCCCCTAAAAACATCACCAAGGCTGTGAAGGTGAACTGGCCACTCCCCAGCAGCGGGCGGGCGGGTGGGTGAGGGCGAGGAGGGCTGCTTTATTGAACAGGCCCTCTTGGACTCTACCCCCGACCCCTCCAGGTCACTTTCCAGACACCCCTTCGGGACCCTCAGACGCACAGGCTTCTCAGTCCCAGCATGCCCAGCAAGCTGGAGAGCATGTTCTCTCTGAATGACACGATCGGCCTGGAGAATGCCCACCCCATCCCGGCGCAGGGAGACAAGTAAGTGGTGGCTGCCACAGCCCTCCAGCTCTTCCTCCACCCCCGGCAGGCCGCTGCTCTGAGTGCCAGCAGCAACGGGAGGGAAGGGGAGGGGAGGCCTTACCGCCTGCCGCTCTGGCTTTTTGTAGTTGTTAGGAGCACACAGTGCTACGTGACAGGTCCCGTTCTGCCTTCCAGTGCGCTGATTCTGTCCTTGGAATGTTCTCCAGCCCTGTTCTGGGTGGTTCTGCCCCACGCACGGTCTCACAGCCTCTGTCTAACCTCTTCTCTCCCGGCTGCCTGTCCGTCGAGGCGGCGGCTGCTGAGGGAGCTCCAGCTCCGGCTGACGTTCTTTACACAGGCTCAGCTGATGGTATTTGGTGATCGGAGACTTCGGGGGGCATTCGTGGTTTTAAGTTCTATGGTTTGGAGTTGTTTCCTTTTCATTGTGGGTTAGGTAAAGGCTTGCAGAGTAGACCAGTCTTCAGTCGTCAGACATTTAGTTTCACGACCTGGATGGCCTTCCCCACAGTGTACTGTCACTTGACCCACTTCCTCTCTGGGTTTCTCGGTCTGGTCCTCTCTTGCCCATTTCATATGTATCGTTGGGTCAGTGCTGCCCTTTGGACCCCAAATGGCTGTGCTTGTTAAGAGGGCCTGCTCCCTAGTGTGCTTGATCCCCTCCACCTCTTACCTTGATCGATGCCGTCAGGTGGGCTACAGCTCAGCCCAGTGGGCCCCGAGCACCTCGCAACGTCCTCTTGTGCAAGCAATGGTGGGAGCCAGCGGGCCAGGCCGTCTGGTTGAGGGCCTTCTATCTTGCTGTCCCTCCACTCTAAACAAGCGTGACTGCTTCTCCAGGGGTGGTTCCTCCCAACAAAGCACACGGGACAGTCTCTCCATGCTTGCTTTTCCAGAGCATTCTGCTTGTGTTTCCTCCAGGACAGATCAGTTTGCTCTTCTGGCCGACTGTGGGCTTTCCCTAGCTCTTGGGCTGCAGATTTGCCCAGTGCAGTACGGGGCGGGGTCTCTTGCCTACTGCTCCCATGAGCACCGGAGGTGAGTCCAAGTCAAATGAAATTCCACCTCTCGTCTGTGGGTTCAGTGGCGAGGGTGTCCTCTGTGCCGACAGAGCCCTCGTGGCCCCGTGGTTACGCGCCGGGCTGCTGCCCTCAAGGTCGGCTGCTCCATGGGAAACACAGGAGGCTTTCTGCTCCTGGAAAGAGTCACCGTCTCAGAAATCATGGGGGCACTTACCGTATATACTCGTGTATAAGTCGAGTTTTTCAGCACAAAAAATGTGCTGGAAAACTGGAGTTCAGCTTATACACAGGTCATTGGTACCCCAGCAAGGTGTAACATCTCTCGGGTGATTGCCGTTCCTCCGCTGTTCGTTCAAAGCCCCGCTGACACGGCAGGGCTTTGAATGTTTGCTTGCTCACATCTAACCAATCAGAGCCATCCTATGACGTGGACGGCTCCAACTCGCAGAAGCATCTGTAGTGATTCACTTACGCCGGCAGCTGAACTGGTAAGGATGTGTCTGTGGCTGTGCTCCGTCTCTCCCCTCTGGTCTTTGTGTTAATTCACATCCTGCATTTCCCACCCTAGGCTTACACTCGAGGCAGTCAGTTTTTCTGGTTTCCCAGGTAATAATTCGGTACCTCAGCTTGTATTCCGGTCGGCTTATATTCGAGTGTACATGGTAGTTCTCATTTGTCCTGCTGGGTCGTTATGAGTCTGCATTGACTTGATGGCTGAGGGGCTTAGTATTGTTGCGGTTGCTGGCATGAAACAAGACTTATTTATTAATCGTTGGCAGTTTTATTTTTGCCACAGATTTTCCCAGTCGTTCAGATTTGGTTAATTCTTGTGTCTTTGGAAAATTACCATTAGCTTGATGGACTTTATAACCAAGCTCACTGTCATCGAGTCTTTGGCTACTCATCGCAACCCTATAGTTTCTCGGCGTTTGTCTTTTATTAAATACTTTTACTGGGGCTCTCACAGCTCCCTTCACAGTCCGTACATTCGTGCATGGTGTCAAGCACATTTGTGCGTGTTGCCATCGTCATCTTCAAAGTGTTTTCTTTGTACTTGAGCCCTTGATATCAGCTTCTCTCCGCCTCCCTCCCTCATGAACCCTCGCTAAGTTAGAGATGGTTATTTTCATATCTTATGCCATCCTCTGTTACTCTTCACCCACTTTTCTGTTGGTCGTCCCTGGAAGGGGGTTGTATGTTGACCCTTGTGATTGATCCCCCTTTCCCCCCAGCCTCCCTAACCCTCTCCTGGGTTTTTGTAGTCCACACTGAAGGCCGCCGCTGTCGTGGGTCTTAATCCGTAAGTGCCCCCTGTCCTCTTGTCTCACGGCAAGCAAGGTTGTGCTGTGCGTGTGCCTGTGTGTCTGTTAGGACCCACACAGTAGATGGCTTTGCACTCAGTCTTCCCCAGATGCCCTGCTCTCTCAGCCAGGGCCCATCTGATGCCAGTGGTGACCCACACACCATGACCTCTTCTGAAGCCGACCTGTTTCTGGCAGCTCTCTGCTGGATACAGTGCTTCACTGCTGTTTTCCTTTTGACTCCTCGGCAACATTTTACTTGTGTGATATCAATGGTATCTATCATTCAAGAATTTCCACACTCTTTGGGGTCACTAATTTCTTCCAGTTGGTTGGCCAGGTAGCAGATGCCTTCTAAATTCCTTGGCATAGACGTGAGTACTTCTGGCACTGCGTGTCTGGATCAGTGGGCTGGCAGTCCCACGAGTCTTCCTTTTCACCATGTCTTCAGTGCCCCCAGCTTTTCTTGCGGCTCTTGATCCCCTGCTGCCTCTTGACATGGTTTGTGGTTGACCAGTGCTTCTGTGCCCCTTCCGTCCTCTTTGGATGCTTTCTGTGTCACTTACTAAGTCGCACGTAGGACTGAGTAGCGCTTCTCCCCAGGCTCTGGGAGTTGGAGAGAGCCCACCCCTGGGGAGTTTCCCAGATGCTAGCTCCATGGGACTAGAAAGCCTCATCTTTCCCCCGAGGAGCTGCTGATGGTGTAGAACAGCTGACTTCATGGTTAGCAGCCAAACAAGTAAGCACTCTGCCACCAGGGCTCCTTGTTAGCCCCTGGCGCTCTTCAGCATCACCAGTGGAGGGTGGATTTTTCCCCCGTGCTTGGAACTGGAGGGTGGCTGAGCTTCTCCCTGGTTCTCCAGCTCCAGGTCTTTGCACATCTTGTAGAGTTCGTTCGCCCTCATGAGCTGTCTGGAAATGGCCTGTCCCACACTCCTGACTCCACCTTTCCCATTCGCTTTTGCTCCTCCTCGTTCAAGAGCAAGTTTGAGAGTCCCTTCCAGCGTCCACGCTGTTTTTCCTTCTTTCTTGCCTTTTTAACGGCTTTTGCTCTTGTCGTGAATGATGGTCTCTGTCGCGCGTGTTTAATGCATCCAGTCCGTTCTCGAGATGGTCTCCAAGCTCAGATTCTGTTTTGGTTCTTTGTGGACTTGCTTGTTGAGCACTTGAGGGTGAGGTCATTCCTCTGGTCACGGTCCTTGCAGCTCCTGGGTCTCATTTGTGGTCCACTCCACTGCCCGTGTCTCTGGGGCAGACCTATCTGCTAGCCCCGAGCTGTTGGCAAGAGGACCGGGGCAGGGGGGTGGTGGGTGGTGTCTGAGGGCAAGACCCTGAAGGCTGGCCTGTCTTTCCCTCTCCAGACAGCCTGGTATCCTGATGGCCGACCCGCTGGGATCAGCGGTGTCAGGGCATGCAGTGTGGGGGGAGGACTGACTAGACCCTAAATCTGCTAAGGTTTTGAAACGAACGTCGCTCATGATCAAAACCCAGAGTCTTAACAATGTCTGTTTCTGAAAAGCCAACAGTTCTCTTGGGAAGCTGAGGCCATGCCTGCAGATGGAACTTTCCAGAAGCCAGCCCAGCCCCCGGGTGCTCGGACCCCTGCGGGAAGCAGCAGTACCGACGAGGGCCTGGACCCCATGTGTGTCGCTGGTCTAGACACTCTCGCTTCTCCCCAGGCTCTGGGAGTTGGAGAGAGCCCAGCCCTGGTGGGTCCAGGACAGGTGTCTGACAGTCCCGAGGAGGTCCTGCAGGAAAGGGGGCCTTCTTCCTCCCCAGAGAGAAACGTCCTCCTGCATTCTGACACCAATGTGGGGGGCATTGCCGGACAGGTGGCCTTGGCCAAGTCGGAGGGGGATTGCGGAGTCAAGGAGGAGGCCCCCTCAGATGGATCCTCGGTCATTGGACTCTTAGCTGCCCCAATGGAGGCCACCTCGCCTTCCACTGCAAGCCCAGAAGACCCACCTGGAGAAGTCCCCCCCACAGAGCTGCCCAGCCCCAATGACACGTGTGTCCCCTCGGAGGAAGAGCAAAAGCCACAGGCTGGCACCGTTGGTGACTCAGTGGCTCCTGTGGCCCCAGATGAAGCCCAGGTCCTGGCCCCCTCCCACACGGACCCTGCCAGCCCTTCTGGAGTGCAGGAGGAGGAGGGGCCCAGGCAGGTGGCCGCTGCAGCCACAAGCGAGCCTGTCAAGCTTGAGTTTGACTTCTCTGCTGGCAAGAGGGCCCCTCCCCCCCGGAAGCTAGGGAAGAGGCCGGGCCTCAAGCCCCCTTCCAAGAGCAGGGAGGCCCGGCGGGCTCCCCCTGAGAAGGGCCAAAGCCAGGGGCCTGCTGCAGCCTATGAATGCCCCATCCCTGCCCCCCGGGGCACCTACAGCCTGGACTGGGACAAGCTTGATGACCCAAACTTCAACCCTTTTGGTAGCGGCTCCCAATGTGCTGCAGCAGCTGGGCCTCCAAGCCAGTAAGTGCGGGCGGTGCCGGTGAACCTGGGGCCAGAGGCCAGTTTCTATAACCCCCGTGGTTTCATAGTGTCCCACTGATGAGGCGGGTGTCCCGTGGGGTGCAGAGCAGTCTGTACCCTGATGAAGAGGAGCTCGGGCCCTGCACACATCCGCTGGCAGGCCCCGGCCACCCCTCCGTCTGCTCTGAGATGTCAGCTCTCGCTCTGCCTCTCAGAAGGCTATTGATGAAGAGAGCCCAGTGCTTCCCGCCTGGCCTGACCGTGGCCATGGCTTCTTCCCAGGGCAGGTGGTTCCAGCTGATCAGAGAGCCTCTAGCACCCATGTCATGTCCACCCACCTTCCTCCAGGCCCTGTGTGGCAGGCACCGCCTCCTCCAGCCTTGTGCACCCAATGCCTTGTGCCCACGAGGAGCCTGCTGCCCGCTGTATCTCTGATCCTATCTCTTCACAAAGGAGCGCATGTGGGGACACCTGGGCTGTGGGCCCCATAACCCCTCTTCCTGGGGCCCTGACCCTTTCCCATGGGCCCCTCCTGATGCTGTTTCCTCAGGCAGGTGGGTCCAGCCGCTCCTGATGGCTCTCCTGATGTCCAGCTCCCCCAAGTGGCTCCCAAAATGGCCAGCGAGGTATGGGGTCTATAGGGGAGGGGTGAGCCTAGAGGTAACCCAGCAGGGAGGAAGGAGACCACCACCCTCGCCCTCTTACTTCCACCTGTGTTCTTCCTACCAGGAGGGATCTGTCCCTGTGAGCAGCCCTGGCAGCAAGCCTGTGGTCACGCCCACTGAGCAGGCAGCCAGGGAACCAGAGGCCACACCCACTGAACATGAGGCCACTCCTGTTGAGTCCAAGACCACACCTGTTGAGCCAGTGACCTTACTGGCTGAGCAGCAAAAGGCCGCACCTGCCCTGGACCTCAGCAAGGAGAACTTCAGTGACCCTGCTGAAGGTACTCGCCCATCTCACGGGATTTCGCAGGCACCGTGCGGTTTCTTGGGGACATTGCTGGTGGAGCACAGCCGACACCTGTGGCAGGCGGGCTACGCTGACAATGTGATGGTGGTGGCACTCTCCTACGTGGCCAGGGCGTGGTTAAGGGCTGGGAGCAGTGCTCAGCACCAACTGAGTGGTTCTGAGCCTGTGGGAGACATGATGTGGCTGTGGCTTCGGCTTCGTCGGGACTTCCAGCTGCACTGGCTTGTGCCCAGAAATAGACCAGGACACAGGGCCTGCTGGAGGAAGTCTCCCTCTCAGGAAGCTGGGCAGGGTGCACCTTCAGTGTGTGCCCCACCTCTGTCCCCCCTCTTCCACTGTGTGGTGGTCTCTGTGGCCTCCCAGTCTACTGCGCTGTCCACGGGTGGGGTGAGGTGGCGGCGGCCTCAGGGGCCTCTCCTTCAGTCCTAGGCACGGGCGCCGACGTGGACTACCTGGAGCAGTTTGGAACGTCCTTGGTGAGTACTAACGGGCTCGGCTTTCCCTGGCGTTGGGCCTGTTGGTCTGCAGCCAGATCCAGAGGAGGCCCAGGGGTTGTTCCTGCTGTGTGTCCTCGCCTCTGACCAGTGTCCATCTCAGCATCTCCGACTGGGGCCGCTCTTCCCCTCCCCTCCCTCGGTGTGCTCTCGCCGAGTGTGCAGCAGTGTGTCCCCAGGCCTTTCTGCAGGAGCAGCTTGACCATTTGGTTGGCCGCCGAGTGAGAGCTGTTGGGTTCTCCGCCCCACTGCCGTTCTGCTTCCGGGTGACCCCTCGTAGGGTTACAGGAACAGCCGCCTTGGCTTCCCCTGTGGAGCAGCCGGTGGGTTTGAACCACAGACCTTGGCAGAGAGCCGCCTGACAACTAACCACCAGGCCGCCAGGGATTCGGCTCGGGCCCCTCTGGGACCCTTTTTCTGGCAGTTTCTTTCCTGCTGCTGCAGCCAGTGTGCGCAGGCCCCTGACCGGGGGCTCACTGAGACAGAGTTGCATAAGCGAGACTGACTGGGGTGGGGGCTGCGTCCTCTGAAGACCTGACCCTGTGGCCCCCGCCCTCCCTCAGTTTAAGGAGTCTGCCTTAAGGAAGCAGTCTTTGTATCTGAAGTTCGACCCACTCCTGAAGGACAGCCCCAACAGACTGCTTCCCCTGGCCGCAGAGACCACCAGGTGAGCCTGTCCCTGCTCTGTCTCGAGCAGTGAGCCTGTTAGCACTGGGCTTTGTGCCTCAAGGACGTTCAGACCCTGGAGGTGCGAGGTCAGGACACCCACCCATGCGAGAGCCTGCCGGGGAAAAGGAGTTTGCTGTTTGCCAAGTCTCCTGACGAGGAGTGGAGTACAGGCACCGCGGTCCCAACTTCATGTTGGAAGGTGACCCTCCGGGGCCCTGGGGGAGGGGCAGCAGGTTCATGCGGTATGCCTTTGCAGGTGGATTGCAGGTCTCACATTCATGCAACAAAAGTAAAAGTTGGTCCTAGCAAAGAACACGGCCCAGACCCAGATTCGCTGGGCCTGTGGAGTTACTGGGGTGCGTCCAGAGCCCCTCCAGTTCCAGGTTGTCTACGGCCAGACACCAAGTGGCAGCCTCTGTACCAGAGAGAAGTGGGGCTGGTCGAGGGGCGGCAAGGGGGCCCCCTGTGCTTAATAGGTCAGGTGTGCGGGCTGTGATGTCCCCGCCATAGGCTTGGTAGGCTGGGAGTTTGTGCACAGAAAACGTCCGGGTACAGATGGCCACCCGGTTTGTTGACCGTTTCTTGAAAGTGCACCTTGGGGTGGACAGTGGTCCGTCGGTTCCCCATCCAAACATATCCAGGTAGCTTGACCGTCTGGACTCCTACGTACCTGCTGTCCCATCTGGTCAGATAGGTCTGATGGCGTTGCTATGGCCCTCTCCCCTGTCTCAGCATCCAGGCCACAGTAACCCCAGCCTCAGGAAGTGTGCCGGAAGCCAAGCTGGTGAACATTGACTTCCTGGATGTCCCAGTGAGTGTCCTGCTCTGGTCATGCCAGCCGTCCTGTGTCTGTGGGGCCCTGGGCATCTGGGAGGCCAGCCAGATGTACGAGGGCTCTGGGGGCTAAGCTATGTGCTGTCCTCCAGGTGCCCAGCCCTCCCCCAGGGGTGCTGGGGCCCGGGGGCCCGCCCTTGCCTGTGGGACACATCGTGGACATGCTGCAGTACAGCCAGAAGGACCTGGACGCCGCGGTGAGGCTGCTGGTGGCAATGGGTGGAGGGGGCTGTCCCTCTGCCTGGGTGGAGGGGCTGCTCCCCACTGAAGCCAGTCTCTGGGTTTGTGGACAGGTACATGCCCTTCAGGTGGAGAACTTGGAGCTGAAGAACAGGTGTGAGCAACTCCAGGCCAAGAACCAGGAGATGGGGTAAGTAAGCCCGGGGGAGAGGGGGGGCCGGAGTACAGGCTCTCCTGACCACCAGGTGCTGGAGCTCTTGGTTGCCCTTCTCCCCACAGGAAGATCATGGATGAGTTTGAAGAGCTTGCCCGCCAGGTGACAGGTGAGTCCCCAGTTTGGCCAAAGCCCAGTGGTTTTGGACCCTGGGGCAGGGCTCATCTGCTCTGGGGTTCCCGGGGTGGCTGTCCCCCTTCTCCCTGCCCTCAGGAGGTGCTGTGTCCCTCTTGCAGCAGTGAGGGGAGCCTGGGAAGAATGGGGCAGTATCCACCCACCAAGGCACATCAGGCCCAGATCAGCCACATGTCCAGGCTTAAGCAGGTGGAGGTGCTCCTGAGCCCTTTGCCTCCACTCCCAGGAGCACCGAGCTGAACCTAAGCATAAGCCTTTCAGGCAGTTGTCTCCTGCAGAGCCTCCCTCGGTGCCCGCCCTGCCTGCTCACCTAGGCTCCAGGGTGGAGACAGCTGGGTCCCTGACCCCCCCCCCCCTGGCCATCTCAGTGCCAGGCACCCCAGCCCACTTCACAGCCCTGACTCTGGGCTCCCGGTGACCCAGCGCATGCTCCATGCTTCTCGCTTCCTCTAGAGGAGGCCAAGAAAGAGAAAGAGCTTGCTGAGGCCAGGATGGAGCGGGTCCTGAAGGAGAGGGACCAGCTGACCACAGACCTGGACTCCATGGAGAAGTCCTTCTCTGACCTCTTCAAGCGGCTGGAGAAGCAGAAGGAGGTCATTGAAGGCTACCACAAGGTGCAGCCTTGTTCAGGGACGGCCAGTCTCCCTGGTGTTCTCTGGTGAAGGTCATCCCCGTGGGCCCGAGGGGAGGGCAGCCGGTGCTCAGCCAGGCAGCTGGAGAAGGGTAGAGGTGTCCCTGGGAGGAGGCCCAGGCACCAGGAGAGACTTGCCAACAGCATCCGAGCTTCTGGGGGCGCCCACAGGAGGGAGGGACCCTGTGGGGTGCTGTACACAGCATAAGGGTGGAGGTGGTGCGTACTCCACTCCCTGCGCAGGCTGGCGTGCGACCCAGAGGGGATAAGTGAGTGTGGCCGGGACCTTTGCACCGCCAAGTGGGGCGCAGGGCATGAGAGGATCCTGGGGGGGAGCTTCCTGGGTGTCATTGGAGCAGTCCCATAGGTCAAAGGTCAGGGGCCACTCTGAGCTCCAGGTCAGACACGTGCCTCTGGTGTCCCAGGGAGTGGCTGATAGGCTCCCTTGCTGGGCACAGTCTGTCCTGTCCTCCGTGGGCTGCTGGACTCGGATGGCCTCAGTATGGGGAGCGTGGTTCTCTGGGGAGCCGGGAGGCCTGCACAGCCAATGTGGGAGGTTTCAAGAATCCCCGCAAGGAGGTCACACACCACTGCTCTTACTTTCGCAGAACGAGGAGTCGCTGAAGCAGTGCGTCCAGGAGTCCTTCCTGAGGGTGGACAAGGAGAGCCAGCGGTACCAGGCACTCAAGGCCCACGCCGAGGAGAAACTCAGCCGGTGAGGGGTGGGACCGGCTGGGGGGCAGAACCGGTGGCCCAGACGGCTCAGGGCTCAGCCTCCTCCCTCTGCGTCCATCTGTTGGTCCCCAGGGCGAACGAGGAGATCGCCCAGGTGCGCAGCAAGGCCCAGGCAGAGGCGCTAGCCTTCCAGGCGAGCCTGCGGAAGGAGCAGATGCGGGTCCACTCGCTGGAGAAGACCATCGAGCAGAAGGTGCGCCCATGGGGCCCCGCACGCCCAGCGGCCAGCCCAGCCTGGGCAGGCCCAACCCCCACGCTGAGCCAGTCTCCTTCCTCCCGCAGACTAGAGAGAATGACGAGCTCACCAGGATCTGCGACGACCTCATCTCCAAGATGGAGAAGATCTGACCTCCTCTCCCTGTCCATCTGTCCGTCTGTTTCTGTGTCTCTGAGCAGTTCTTCATTTACTTCTTTCTTACTTTCAACGTGTTTCTAAACTAGATTGTTTCAGAGAAAGACAAAATAAAAGTTGCCTTAGAATGCGCGCTTTAGAGCTGTCTGCGCCTATGTCTGCTCTAGTGGTCGTCAGGCCTGACAGCCGGCTGCTGCCACCCTCGCCCAGCCCCTCCGGGCTTCCTGCCCCCTGTGGGTCCAGCCACCCTTCAGCCTCCAGGTCAGTGCCTCCTTCAGGCAGGCGCCATGGGACTGGGCCCTGCATGCGAGCCGCACAGCAGGAGGAGCGAGAAAGGGGAGGACAGGCACCGAGTAGACCACCTCCCACCCGGGTCGCCTCACAAGCCGATGGCCTGGTGCTTTAATTAACAGAGGAGCCCTGCGTGAAAGGAAGGCGAATGCAGCCAGCCTTTGGTCAGGCACCCTCGCTGGATGCCGGCTAGGGGAGGGTCCGCCATTGGCAAAGGGCTTGAAGCGTGGGCAAACTCTCCCCCAGAACATGCTGCGGGGCCCTTCCAGTGGGGGACAGCAAACAGCCATCCAACTTGCTCTGAGACTGAGTACCTGTTCCTGCCTTCCCGCCTCCTGAGGATTAGCAAGAGCCACCGAATGGGGCACGCACGGGGAATCCTAGCCTGCTTTACCAGTCCCTGCCGAACGAACCCTAACCCACTCTGCAAGGAGCTAGAAGGCCTGAGGAACCATGGAAAGGCCCAGAAAGTGTCTCCTGTCTGATGAAGAAGCCACAGCCGCGGAGTGGAGACTGCTGACAACAAGCCCAGTCTCCACCTGTGAGTGGCTGAGTCAAGGGAAATCCAACCGATTCCCAGTCTTACAAAGGGAGGGTCTTGGCTGGGCAGGAATGAGCTCCTGAGAGTTGGAAATTGACCCTGATAGAATGGTGACACTGAAAGAATGATTTCACCTGACCTTCCTAGCCCCAAACGGATGGGGTGGTATTATGCAAATGAGGTGCTTGTGGCCCACCAAGGGGATTGAGCAGCTTACTACAAATGCAAATAAGGTATCTTGGAACTCTTGCAGGGGGTCTTAGGTCAGGTGCTCTGCAGCCAGTTCTGATCCACAGCAAGCCTGTGTGTCACTGAAGGAAATGCTGCCTGGGCCCACACTATCCTCTGACGCCACCTGTTTGAGCCCATGGTTGCTGCCACCATGTCAGTCCATCTGGAGAACCCCTCACCCCCCTTTCACTGACCAGCGTGACCAAGCACGGTGTCCTTTTCCAGGGTCTAGTGAGGCAGCATCTCCCTAGCCAACATAGGAGCCTTCTGGTTATGCTGCTGTTGAGACACGGCTTCTGGGGCAACCCTGGCACCGATCCCCAGCACCGCAGTGCAAAGGCAGCAAGCCCATAGGGGTGGGGCCACACAAGGAAGATGGATGGGACCCTAATGGGGGATTGGTCCGTTTTGCCACCTCCTGGACTTACTGGGACATGCATAGAAGGAACCGGGGTGTCACTTGGGAGGCCAGAAATGTAACAGAAATGGCTGCAGCTGGAAGACAAGCACAAGAGGCTGCAGGCAGCCACGGGTCCGCAGAGCTAAGAGTGCTAACAGTTGTCCAAATGGGCCCTCCGCAGGGCCTGGTGGCAGCTAGGTCCCAGCAGGGCCAAGCAGCAGAGGGCAAGGACAAGTGGTTCTGGTTGAGGCAGTGCCCCCTGGCTTGTCCCTAGACAGCCATCTGTCAGTCCTGACAACGGCACGGTCCCTGAGCTCTGAGACACTGCGGAATGAATCAATCCAGGGGCACAGGGGAGAGTCCAGAGGGAGGAGTGGATCTTAGAGGTAACTGTGATGGCCACAGCGGTTTGGAGAAGCTGGGCATTTGGGGGACCCCCTTGTACTGGTCTTTGTAAGAGATGACAGGCCTCCAGGAGCATAAACCAATTGTATGCTTTTTCTATGTGATGCAGTGACTGGGACCATGGGTATTAAAAGTGGGGCTGCCAGCCTGCCCTGTAATTCAGGCCTGCTAGACCCCACAGTCACGTCAGCCAATGCCCACTTTCTGAGCTGGGCTCAGTGTGTCTCCACAGAACCTTGTCTGACCCGAAGCGCCAGCTAATACCAGAGCAAGACTGGGACCACCCAGGCCAGAACTGTCCCGAAAACAAAACTTGGGAACAAAATGTCACAGGCGTTGGTTGGGCGGGTCTGAGTGTGCAGTGCCCCTCTTCCCAGCTGGTGGCCAGGCAGCATCCTCAGGGCCAGGCCTGGGCACCCAGCAAGACTGACAACATGGACCCCGGGTGGGCTGGGACCTGACAGCTTGGTTCCCCTCCCCAGAGGTGGGCACTCGCCCCTCATAATCTAAAAGTAGGCAGAGGGCACAGGTGATGCCCCCTCCCAAGTGGCCCCCTTGCAGATGTGTGTGGGGAGGGGGGGATGCTTGGGGCTCTTTTATCAGCTGTGGAGCCGGCAGCTGGCCACTGGAAGTCTCAGGAGGTGATGGTGGACTCTTGAACAGGTGGGTAGTCCTGCCCATGGATCTCTTGGCTCTTGAGTGGCACAGGGCTGGGGAGGGTCCCAGGAGGGTTCCACCCACAAGGACTGCGCCTGGAGCTGGTGGGAGAGCCCAGCTGTGGAAGGAAAGGCTCCTGCAGGACTAGGCAAGCCGCATCTCCTGGGCTCCCACCAGGGGTCACTGCAGCCTACAAACCACAGCCCAGGGATGGGACTGAAGGTAGTCTTTAGGGGTGAACTCCACTCCCCACCTCCCTGCCCCATGTTAGAGGTGCCCACTGGGACCATGTGACTAAGGAGCAGCCAGGGACGGGACTGGCAGTCTGGGGTCTCAGGGCTCCTTGTCCCTGTCTTCAGCCTCAGCTGGGTGTGAGAGGCCTGAGATTGGGGCCACAGGAAGCAGTGGGGCCTTGGTCTGGGCCCAGCCCCTGGTGCGTTCTGCAGAGCCTACCTGGGGTGAGGGGCCCCAGGACCCTCCCCAGGCCTGTCTCCCCACAAGGCCACTCCCACACAGGCTCATGGCAGGTCCCTGCGGGCATCTTCAGGGTGACTCCGGGCCCAGGGTGGAGGATTGCGGGCATGGGAAGGGGCTCAGACTTGTCCCTCTGGCTCGCTTTCGCTTCTGCAGAAAAGGTTTCTGTCTGACTCACTTCCGACCCACGTGCCCCAGGCCCAGGAACTAGATACCCAGGGGCAGTCCAAGTGGGTGGAGGCCAGTGGGCCCAGCTTGGGTTTGCAAAGCCCACCCGGCACTGCATCTTGGCTCTGACCTGTTGGGACAGGGCTTGGACAGGGGAGCCCGAGGAGTACTCTAGCTGCCTGCTGAGCAGCAGGATTGGGGCTCTGAGGACAGGTTCAGGCCAGCCTGGTGCAGACACGGCAGTAGTGCCCCGGGGCCTGGGTCCCAGCTCACCCTACATATCAGACAGGGAAGAGTGGGCTGCTATGGGCTGGTCACAGCTGCCATCTGCTGAAGCCCCCTCAGCCCACCTCTTCACCTTATGTCCCACTGTACCTTCGTTTTTGGACAGGGTCACACCCTTCCCTCTGGACAGGGATCCTGGGGCCATCCCAATCCTGGGCAGGGATGTCCTCATCCACCTTTATCCCTGGGACGGGGACCCCCGTGATGCCCATAGTGGATGGGCATTTTCCAACCCTCACCATTCTGGCTAAGAACCTCATCCTACCTGTGGCAGAAAGGGGGTGCCACTACCCAGGAGGCGCCTAGGACCTCTGAGCTCCTGTCTCAGGCACAGAGACAGACGATGAGGCCCATGGGGATCAGTGGCAGGGGCCAGGGAAGGGCTCTATGCTGGGCATGTCCTCAACACAGGGGCCCCTGCATTGTGGTATATAAAAGGTTTTTCCCAGCTTGTCACCCCAAATATATGTCAGACCTAGGGCACTGCTTGCAACCAATGGTAAATGATTTCCAAGTTATCGCCCAGAAGACACCAGGCCTCCAGAGTAGCCAGACTACTGTCTGGTCCACCGTGGGTAGGGCTTGCTCCCTGCTATTAAGGACAATGGATTGCTTTCCCTGAAGGGCTCAGAATAAAGCAAACTAACTCAAGGACGATCAAGGTTAGGCTGCCATCAAGAATCTAGGATCCGCCCATCTTGCCACATGTCTACCCTGAATCCCTCCTCTTCCTACTGCGTGTATACCCCTAGATCGTCCCCCTCCCATTGCTGTATTGCCTATGGTACAACCCCTTCCTGTGACATATGTGGTTACCTGTAATCAGGGGGGCTTGTACACCCCCAAGGATATATAAGCCTCGGTTAGAAATAAATCGCTCTCTCCTCCTCCCATACCTCCACCAAGAGGGGCTGAGGTGAGCATGCTACCATGAATTGTGTCTGACTCCTTTATTTTACGCTCTCTCCTCTCTTATTTTCTACGACTTTACTATCATCTTTATATATTATAGCCATACAGTTGTACCTGCGGGCCTGTGATGTTGTCAAACGCTGACACTGCATCTCAACCAGGTGACTCTGCCGCCCATCAGCATTCCCCGGACTCAACTTGCTACAGGCAAGCAGGATTGTGCCCCTTCAGTGCCCTCATCTGTCCACAGGGGCATCAGGGACATGCTGAGCAGTCCCTGTGTCCACAGGTCTCCCGTACTCTACAAGACAGCATGCTGGTTCCCCAGCATCCTATAGCCCTGCACTGAGGGTTCGGTCCTCTGAGGGGCCTCTCTGAGCCCAGTCCGAGTCGGCCGGCAGAAGCTCACAGCGGGGTAGCTGGACTGGACGTGTTGGGACAGCCAGCCTGGCCTGGGACCTCTCGGAGGAACAGGCCAGCAGTCCTGGGCTGGTGCCTCTCTCCAGGGACAAAAGGGGCCTTATGCAGCTGAATGGATGTTTATCCTGGAGCCCGAGTTAGCTCGGGGCCACGAGTGCCGGGCGGGGGCCTGGCACTGGCCTTCCGAGGGTAAACATGGCCCACGCTGGGCACACTGTGACTCTGGGGTTCTACACCCCCACATTCGGTCAGCTCCTGCCAGGGTGGGGGGCAGGAGGGTGGAGACTGCCCTTTGCTGAGCAGGAGACAGACTTTGAACTGGCTCTTCCCAGTTCTGTCATGAACAACCAACGGAGCGAGACCAGGGAGAGCTGGGATTTGCCTAGAACAAAAGCCAGAGCAGGGTAATCATGGGTTCACACCCAGTTGCAAAACCTAATCTCCCCGTTAGACAAGGTGGCAGGCATGTTGTATAGCAGCCGAAGCTCTTGGTCCACACTGTCGAAAACACTGGTGGCCGGCTCAATGATGGCGGATGGTCACCGAGTGCTTGGTACTCTCCACAGTGCTTGCTGTAGCCCGGTCTCCAGCAGCAGGCTTCTGAATGGGCTCCGGCTTGTCCAGCTCCCCGGTCGGTTGATCACCCATGTATTTTGGAATTCCAAACCAGCCTGGTTTTCACCTTACTGGTCGTGACTGCACTGGCCTGAAAGCTGGCCTGAGGAGAGAGAATTCACACTGGGGCAGCCAGGGGGCTCTGATAAGTCCTCGGCTGACTCCCAGGAGGTTTACCCCCAGGCCTCACCTGCCCCATCCTTTCCATGGGTGAGCTGCCTGCTCCTCGTTCTGAAGCTGCCACCATCCACGCCCTGAGTGAGTGACCCTGGGATCAGCGTTCCTGGTCCAGGAGCACGGCCTGCCCTGCTGCCACCTCTACCCCTCCAAGGATCCGTGGGGGCTGCCCGGTCACTAGTGATCCAGCTCTTCGCCCCACCACTTACAGCTGCCCACGCCCAAGTGAACTGAGCGCACCAGGCCAGGAGGTTGCTGTGCAGCCTGGTGAGGGCCCAGAAGGACCCTGCCTGGGCCGATGGGAAGAATTTGGAGGGTGCGCTCATGTGCAGCTTCCCCAGGACCGCTCCCACCTACCCACCCCAAACCCAGTGTCCTGCCCTCGAGGGGTGCAGACTGAGAAGTCCAAGGGAGTGGCCACAGGCCCCAAGGGGCAGTGGCCCACTGGGCATGGGTGACACCCCCCTACCCATTGCTGGCTCAGTCCATGGCTACTGGGGGGCTATGGAAGTCAGGGGAAGCGGATCCTGGCTGAGCAGGTTCTCCTGTGGGACTGGGGGGGGGCATGGGCACGTGGGCACAGGAGCTGTGTCCTTGTGGGTGGAAGGGCATGTGGGGCCTGCCCTAGGGGTCTGGGATCCACACTGTGGAGCTGGCCGTTGGGTTATGCAGTCTGCAGAGGGTGCTGTTGGGTAAGTCTGGGCCCCTGGCCCTCCTTCCTGTGCGCGCGCGCGCGCGCACACACACACACACACACACAGCCTCTGGGTAGGACCCTCACCTTGAAACAAAAGGCCCACCTCACCATCAGACACTGCCCCACCCAAATGACTGGGGCAGGGTCCTCCCCTCCCTCCCCCTGGCTCGCACCCAGGGGTCCCTGGAGGTTGGGGAGGGGCGGCCCTGAGGAAGAGGCTGGGCAGCCAGTGGGGGGTTGGAGAGAGCACAGGGCCGTGGGAGGCTGGGCTGGGAGTCTTGGGGAGGGAAGATTCTCAGATGGCCCATGCAAAGAATGCCATGGGCTCACCAGCCTGGACCATCAGCCAGATCCCATGCTGTTCCTCGCTGTGTCCATTGGGGTCTCCCCTTCCACCATGCCCCAATTTATTAGGAGCTCTCAGGGCCCCCGGAGAGACCTGGGCCCCGCTTCCTCAGCCTGCCTAACTTTGTCTCACATTGGCACCTGGATGGCCGAGAGAGCTGGGGGAGGGAAGAAGAAACGGAGGGGTCTGCAGGTCTGGGAGCCCCCCCACCACACACACACAGCGTTCCAGTGAGCCCCCTCCGTAGCAAGGGCAGGGGTGGGGGGAGGCATGCAACAGGACATTTGAATGAATGAAAGATTGTGCCCAAGAGCCCCTCCTCTGCCTCAACTCAGCTGCCTGCTGCCCCCACATTCCCACTTCACTCATGCTTAGAGGGGGGCTGGTGGGGTGGGCGATGGGCCATTGGAGTGAGTGAGTGAGTTCTACCCGAGTGGGGAGTTGGGGATGGAGGAGCTCAGTACAGTCCTCTTTGGTTGGCTCCTCATCCATCTGTCTATCCAGCCTCCTCCATTCCCACTCCTCACCCCAGAGGGTCTCGGGGCCTTTGGAGCCCCCTGTATGGGGTGGGGTGTGTGGGGGGAGGGGCAGACTGCAGAGAAGGGCTGTTAGTGGAGTGGAGACTCTTAGCCCTAACTGGGCCTTAGGCCGGGAAGAAAGGGCTTCTGTGCGGGTAAGTATGGCCGCCTTGTGTGGAGCCAACAGGCGTGGACGCCGCCTGGGACCTGTTGTCTGCCGGCCACTTGAGCAGGGCAGTGCCCGCACCACCACCCCAGCCCGGGCGTGGGCAGTCTGCGGCAGGGGGCTGGGCCCACCTGGAGGTCGTTCAGCAGGACCCCACAACAGCAGCCCTAGGCCTGCTGGCCCCAAGGGAGGTGGTTAGAGCTGGCCCTCAGGACCCCCTAGGTGAACTCACTCTAGCCAGAAGCTCTAAGCCGCTGCCTGGGAGGCCTGGGGACAAGGCCTTGGGTGGACCCTCTGGTCTTCGGTCTCTGTAGCTGACTGAAGTCTAGGCCCCTTGACCTGTAGGGATGATGGAGAGGGGGCCAGGGAACCTGGGCAAAGCCTGCCTCTGCCCTGGCCCTAGCCATCCCTCTTCCCCCAGCCCTGTGCCTTGACCCATGCTCTGGGACTAATTCTGCCCTACTCCCAGGGCTGGGGGTCCACACAACAGCACCTGCTTAGTAAGACTCTAGGGAGAAGGTGGTTGTCACTGATTCCCGTGCCTGGGTAGGGCTCAGGCAGTCCCACAGGGACACTCCCCAGTGCCAGCCTGCCCGGGAGCATCCAGCACCCCATCAGCCGGCACAGGGCGGAGCTCTGGGGTGAAGACACTCTTCCACAGCAGACAGGCATGCACGCCGGGAGGGCCTTCTCTGTTCCCGGTTCTGTTCCAGGCACTGGGAGTACAGGCCGTTCCAAGCCCTGGTGGAGCCGACCTTCCTGGGTGGCATGGGGACTGGACAACCAAGCAAATATGGATCCAGTGGCAGTGAGGGGACAGAACCAGGAGGGAGGGGCGCCCCTGTTGGGGTCTCACTGCTTCTTGTATGAGCCCCCCTCCTCGGCCCCGTCTGGCCTGCTTCCTCAGCTGGACTCTTACCCTCGCCTCCCTGCCCAGTGGGGAAGATCCAGGGTCCCCAGGGTGGAGGAGGGACCAGGGCGCCCTGCTCTGGAAGGGGCCTGACATGCTCATGTTCTCAGAGGGAGCAGGTAGGCCCCTCCCCGGTGGGCCAGCCCCACACCCTTGGACTCCGTGTTCTGAGAGGGGGTCCGAGGCCCGGCTCTTCTAGGCCTGGATGGCGACCTTCCTACCAGGACCACCTCCCACAGCCTAACAGGCTGGGGCCACTGCGTGGGCACCCTGTGCCAGGCCAGGCAGCCGGGAAGACGGGCACTGGGCGGGTTCGAGGTGGAGGATGCTTGTTGCACAAGCGCCACGCTGGGGAGGCTGAGAGGAATCAGAAACACATGTCTAGTTGGCCCGGCGGCCCAGCGTCCAGCCCCCGGGAGGCTCATCCTCGGAGCCGAGCCAGGACAGCCGCCTGCCACCCACTGTGGCCAGGGCCACATGGTTGATGGAGTCTCGGCATCCACTCCCCAGCTCACCTTGCTTACCTCCATGGCCGGGAGGCTCTCACCTTCGCCCACTGCCTCACAGGGTCCCCCAACTTGTAGTGCATCCTCCAGGCATCAAGGAACCCCGACTCCAGTCCCTTCTGGACACCCTGCATCACTCCCACTCACTTGACTGTGGGCATTACGGCCTAAGCCCTGAGGGAGGGGAGGGGGAGAAGACTAGGACAGCCAATGCTTGACTCACAGTGACCATGTAAGACAGGCCAAAATGCCCCCTGTGGGTTTTTTTTTCTGAGACTACTTCTTTATGGGAGTAGAAAACCTCCTTTTCCCCACAAGGAGAAGCTGGTGGTTTTGAACTACCAACCTTGCAGTTAGCAGCTTAATGCCTCACCACTATAACACCAAGGCAAACAAACAAACAAAAAACTCCCTGCCATCGAGTTGGCGCCGGCTCACAGAGACCCTATAGAACAGGGTAGAACTGCCCCTGTGGGTTTCCAACACTGTGACTCTTTATGGGAATAGACAGCCGCAACTTTCTCCTGGGGAGTGGCTGATCTATAGCTAGCAGCCCAGCCCATAACCACGTCATCACCACTTATCCTGGGCACCAGCAGTCACTGCTGAGTCTGTACCAGCTCTGCAGCTGCCCTCCGAGGGGGTCATTTGTGCTGCACTGCGGGCCCCAAGCCCCTGGTCACACTTCCACCAGCCAAGCAGTCTGAACACTCCGTGGGGGGACTCTTCAGGGGCTGGAGATGTGCCTTCCCTGGGCTGTGAAGAGGGGCTGGGAGCTGGGCCCTGGAGGAGCCTGGGTGGGCTCTGCATGTCTGTGTCCCCGAGCGAGGTCACCCAGCATCCTGGGGGTGGGGGGGTGGCCCACAGTGCAGGTTGTGCAGCTGGGCGGGTGCAGGTGGCCTCACGTGCCCCGACGTGCCCAGGTACTGCTTGCCCCCGGGTACCAGTGCGCCTGCCAGGAGCATGAACTCATCCCACTGCCCCCACCCCCGGGCAGGGCAGGGCAGGGCAGGGCAGGGTGTGGAGGCACTGCCACCGCTATGGGACACGCCAAGTCTCACACCCCCTCAGGGGCTCCCAGACTGCCCTGGCCCCCGTTGCCCCCTGCCACATTGCTTCCCAGGAAATGGCGATGGGATACTCAGGACGGGCTGTGATGTGGGCCAAGGTCCAGGCAGATCCTGCAGGTGGCCGGAGTGACCAGAGGCCAAGGAATAAGAGAGGACGAGGGCACTGGACATGTTGTGCTCCAGGCAGGACCGTACCAGCAGTGGCGGGCTCTGAAGGGCATGTCAAGGGTGGGGGCTGCTTCTGCTAAGCATTCCTGGCCACCAGCGTGGCTGCAGGACCCGGGGACCCCCGAGGGCCGTCATCCGGACGGTTGATGACAGGTTTCTCCTGAGGCCTGGGCAGGATGGCGGGCATTGAGAGACCAGCCAGGCCAGAAGCCCAGGCGCCTGGGGTGCTAGGAACCCCTCCCCACATGCCCAGCAGCAGGAATGTACCGTGGTCCAGCCCAGGCCTGCCTGGCCCCAGGTGCCCCACCAGCCCTGCCTGGCACGCCCCTTGCCCGGCTGGGGACAGGGACCAGGTCCTGACAAGCTTCCTGGAGGAGGGTGCCACACCCAGGGAGGCTGGTGGGTGGGGACCCGGGCAGAGCCACAGCTCAGGCAGGGCGGGCAGGCAGCGGGGGACAAAGGGGGTCTTGGGGGTTCTGACTCCTCTCTCTGGTTGTCCCCTCCACTGGCCCAGGCTTTGCACTCCATCCTTCTTCCCACCCAAAGCTGGACCCCTGACCTCCACAGTGGGAGGGACCACCGGCCCCTGGACGGAAACCCCAGGGGGAGGGATGTCCCTGGGGAAGCAAGGTGATGAGACGTGACCGTGGAGGTCTTTCTAGCACTTTACAAACTGCCCACGGTGAGCTGAAGGCAGGGGAGCATGCTCGGATGGGCTCAGAGCAGACACCTGGGCACATAGCAATCACCTGTGTACATAGTGGTCACCTGGCAAAGACCACAGGCACCTGGGCACACAGCAGAAGGAGTCCGTACTTCCTCAGGGTCCCTCTGGGATCTGGACAGTGTCTCCTGTAGTGGAGGCTAGGCTGTTCAGAGCCTCATGCAGTGACCCCTGTCCCCTCCCTGAGGGCAGGTGGGAGGAAGGATGGCTCCTGGGTTCAATGGCAGAGCAGTGAGCTGCTTCACCCAGGTGTCTGGTCACCCTCACCTGGAGCCACCAGTGCCTGCCTGCTCCAGGCCAGCAGACAGGGGGCGGCCACGCCTTCAAGTTGACAAGGTGATGAGCTAAGGGAACTGTGGTTCTCAGGGAGTGCCCAGGAGTGCTCTTAAGGCTGGGAACAGGCCCAAGACGCCCCCCAAGGGGGAGAGTCCCAGTCCACCACTCAGTGAGGCTAAGCCACCCCTGCTGCACTCACTCCTCCCAGCCCACTCCACCCCACCACCTCTGCTCCCCCCGGCCCCCCATGGCTGCTTATCAGCCCCTCTGGATTCTGAGGGAGAGTCCTCAGCCCTGCAGCCTGAGGTTTAGGGGAGGGAGATGCATGGGCTCGGGTTGGGGCTGGCCACTGAGGGGAGAGGTCATCCTTGTATTTCTGGCAGGGGATTCTGGATTCGGAAGTGCCCCCCACAGACGAGGCCAGGGAATAGGATGCTGGGGGGGGGGGGACAGAGCTCTGTGGAGACAGGCCTGCCTGCTGGATGCTCCTGATGCTCAAGCGGCAGCCTGTCCCAGGAGCCCACGGCAGCAAGGGTGAGTTCTGCTGGGTGTTGGCTTTGACATGGCTGTGGCTGTGGCCAGGGGCAGAGGTCACCACTGCTCCTTCCCGCCGGGAATGAGGTCACCCGGGGACAAGAAGGGAGCAGGCCCAGGGAAACCCTGGGGCGCCTAAGATGCCCCTCACTGTGCACTGTCATGAGCCATGAAGGTGGGTGTTGATGTGTGCCCCCCAGGCCCACCCCAGTGCCCCCTCCGGCCGACGTCAACATGATCGGTTTCATAACCAGCCCGAATTCCACCCGGCAGAGGAAGGAGCACACAAACCCAATATATTTTAATTATATCTTTGAGCACAATCGTTTCCAGATGGGGACCCTGCTGCTCTGCCCGCCGGGCCGGGCGGGAGGGAAGGTGGCCACGGCCCTGCTCTGGGCTGACGTGAGGAGGAGGTCCTGCAGCACAGGGCCTTGCAGCAGTGCTAACTTGGGATCCCAGGGCCGGGGGTTGAGCGTGAGACACTGTCACGGCCATCTCTCCATTTCACAGATGGATAAACTGAGGCTGGGCATGCCCCCCAGGGGGGTGGTTCCCCCATTCAGGTCAGCCTTGGTGAGGTGTCTGGGCCTGTCCCTCCTTGCCTGGACCATGTCCTCTCTGGAGGAGGGCCACAGCCTGCCTGGGAACATGGGTGACAGTGTGCAGACAGGGACCCTCAGACAACCTGAGCCCCCAGGTGAGCCCCACCAGGTACGGCTGCTGAGCGGGACCTGGAGCAGGAGCGGCGCTGGTCTGGTGAGGGCGTTGATGGAGCCTGGAAGCGGGGCCGGTGCACCTTGGGCGTGTGGCTCTCACCCTATGGGCACTGCAGGAAGGTCACTGGGCGGTCAGTGATGGGGGCTCGGAAATCCACCCGCTAATCAGATTGGTCTGCTCTGCCTTCCTGTGGCCGTGAGACCTGGCGTCTGCCGGGACCCCTCCCTTCATCCTCCTGGCCCCGGCTTGGTCATCCGAGTGGGCACAGGGCTCCTTGCAGAGAAGCAAGCAAGCAGAAACAAGCATGCTTACTTCGATCCTGGGGCACCCCGTCCTGGAGGGGCCCCCAAGAGCTGCATGAGGCAAGGAAGAACCTTCCCCAAGAGCTGCACGAGACAAGGGAACAGCAGGGGAGCAAGTTGACCATGAGGGGGCTGGGCAGGGCATGGAGAGTGCATTGGTTAGAGGTGGCAGGGCCCAGGAGAACAGGGGTGGCAGTGAGGAGGTGTGGAGGGAGCTTAGTGGGCCCCGCTGAGGTTGACTGGGACTCTAGGGAGCCAGCACAGGGGACTGAGGGCTCTGGAGTGGGGCAGCCGGCACCCACTGCTGTCCGGCCTCACTGTATAGCGGGTGCCCAAGCGACCCCTCCCAGGGCCCGAGGACACACTTGGAGTTACCTGCTCAGTTTCTAAGCAGGTTCTGCCCCCCAAATTCTCATGCCCCTGGCACCAAATTGGGGGGAAATCTACTGTACCCCCACTCCGCCTTCTCCATCAGCCAGTAACCCAGAAATTTCTGGGCAAGAGTCTCTGTGTGGCCCCACCAGAGGCTGGGGCTCCCTGCCTCCCCGCCACCCCCACCCCTGCCATGGGTTTGCTGCAAGAAATCCCCCAGGCTGGCTTAGAACAGGAGCAGTTGTGCCCTCTACCGGTCCGGAGGCTGCCCCAGACTGCCACAGAGTCTGTGCCCAGCAGAACTGCCCCCAGGATTTCAGAGGTCTTTGCTCTGAACACACAGCCTCCTGCCCTGCGGGAGGCTCCTTCCTGGAGACTAGAAGGCTGAGCTCAAGGTGTGTGAAGGCCTGCTGTTCCCTTGTCTCGTGCAGCTCTTGGGGAAGGTTCTTCCTTGCCTCATGCAGCTCTTGGGGGCCCCTCCAGGACGGGGTGCCCCAGGATCGAAGTAAGCATGCTTGTTTCTGCTTGCTTGCTTCTCTGCAGTGAACAGCCTCTCTCGTTGCCATCACATCAAAGGCTTGGCTTCTAGATCTGGCCGTCTCACTCCCAACACTCGGCAGGCATCTTCCTACAGGACCCAGGCTTCTTTGTAAACGCACCATCCCTGCCAGGGTCGGGGCCTCAGCCTGCCCACTCAGCGGGGACAGACTTGTGCTTACAGACTCATCTGCAGTGACTGGGGCGAAGGAGTCTCCTTGCTCATGGGCGACTAAGCCCAACATCAGCGGTTCAAACACCAGCTGCTCTGAAGGAGAAAGATACTAAGCCTAAAACCGACGGTTCAAACCCACCAGCCACTCCGAGGGAGAAAGATGAGGCTGTCTGCTCCATGATGAGTCACAGCCTCGGAGACCCTGTGTAGGGGTGTTATGAGCCAGGGTTGACTCGGTGTCAGTGGATCCAGTTCAGTTTGGATAAATTTGCCTAAGGTTCCCTGCTACCCACCCAGAGGTTAGTAGTTCAAACCCACTACTGGGAGAGATGGGGCTGTCTGCCTGTGTCACAATTGGGAGACTTGGAAACCCGGGGCGGGGGAAGCGGAGCAGCTCAACTCTGCCCAGATGACAGCGGGCTTGGTTTCTGGCTTCTTCCAGAGCGGCTTCATCTGACCATCCTCATCCAACCTCCCAAACCAAACTCACAGCCATTGAGTTGGAGGCTATAGGACAGGTGGGTTTCCCAGGCAGGAACCCTGGGAGTGAAAGCCTCGTCTTTCTCTCACAGCGCAGATGGTGGTTTCAAACTGCTGACCTTGCAGTGAGCAGACCAATGTGTAATCACTGCCCCACCAGGCCTCCTGATACCTGTCAGCCCTTATTTCCAAGTAAGTCAGGTTCTGAGGTGCTGGGTGAGTCTGAAGTTCCAGGGATGCGATTCGATCTACGACGGCACTAAGGAGCCCGATGGACCGCCAGCTGCAAGGCCACCGGAGTAAGACGGGGCTTTCTGCTCCCATGAAGATGCTCACAGGGGCAGCTCTACCCTGTGCTATGGGTGCTATCAGACAGAACTGACGGGGCGGCAGTGTGTTTGGTGTGGGGAGTTTTGCCCTAAGGTGGCGCACTGATTAAGTGCTCGGCTGCTGAGGGGAAGGTTGGCTGCTGGATGCACGCAGCCATTCCTCAGAAGCAATCTCCTTCGGGAAAGACAAGAGCCCATTGCCCTCCAGTCAGTGTCCCCACTCCCAATGACCCTCTAGCGTCATCTGTGACCATTGGAAAACACACATTTCCGATGGTCCTAGGAACCCGGACACCGCTCCTTTACACTTCACAACATATAACCACATGTTGTTTTGTGATGAATCACTGTGCTGTAATTATGTTCAATTGGTAACAATGCAAATACATCCTGCCGATCAGATATTTGACGATTTACATGACGATTCATAACAGTAGATAAAGGACAGTAATGAAGTAGCAACGAAAATAATTTCATGGTTGGGGGTCACCACCACGTGAGGAACTGTATGAAAGGGCCACAGCACTAGGAAGGTTGAGGACCACTGCTCCCTGGCAAGGTAGGGCTGCCCCTCCGAGTTTCCAAGGAGCTGTCTCCCAGCATTCTTCCAGGGAGCAAGGAGCAGCTGCTGGGTGCAAACCACCAGCCCCAAATTGTCAGCCCCCCGCGACCCCAGGGCACCGCCCTCAGAATGATGACCGAGAGCAGCCCAGGGGAGTCTGCTCGGTCACACTGGCTCAAGAGGAGTCTAGCGATCAAGAGGGCGCCAGTGTAGACTGTGCCAGCCCAGGCGAGGACCACCCAGGGCTACCTGACCAGCCAGGAGGCTGTCCCAGGAGCCCTGGTGGCAGAGTGGTTAGGAGCTGGGCTGCAGACCACAAGGCCAACAGATCAAATCCACCAGTCTCAAGAGAAAGACAGGCTGTCTGCTCTCGGAAAGCATGACACTCTCATAAACTCCCAGGGGCAGTCCCCACCCTGTCCTCCAGGGGGCCTGCGAGTCGGCATGGACTTGATGGCAGTGGGTTTGGTTGTTGCTTTTTGGTTGTGTGGCGCATCTGTGCACTACACAGACCTGTGGACGTCGGACACTGAACAGGGAAAAGTGACAACAGTATTGGTTCAGTGAACGATGGTGCCAGCAAGGAATACGGAAAGTGCCACCGTGCAGTTGTTGTCAGGGGCCTTCAAGTCTGTTCCGACTCACAGCCACCCCGGGTTCAACAGCCGTAAACGCCCGGTCCTGCACCGGCTGCTCGGTGGTTCAGTTCAGGCCCATTGTGGAAGCCCCTGTGTCAAGCCATCTTGCCTAGGGGCTTCCTCTCTTCCATCGCTCCTCTACTTTACCACGCAGGAGGCCCCTCTCCATGGGCTCCCCAAAGGACAAACCGATCTGTCCTGGAAGAAGTACGGTCAGAGAGCTCCTGAGAGGCAGTGATGGAGAGACTTGGCCTCACAGACTTTGGACGTGTTGTCAGGAGAGAGCAGTCCCTGGAGAAGGACATCGTGCTTGGTGAAGTGGAGGGACAGAGAGAGAGAGGAAGGACCTCCAGGAGATGGACGGACACTGTGGCTGCCACCATGGGCTTGGGCACGGGATCCGTTGTGAGGATGGCGCAGGACCAGGCGGAGTTTCCTTCTATCATGCATGGGGTCACTACGGGTCAGGCCCGACTAGACAGCACCTAATAACACAGGTCACGGGTTGGATTGACAAATGTGCACGTGGGATTCTATGAAGGCCAGGGACCCTGGAGGAGCAAGACCCACCTGCCTGGTTGGGGAGACCAGGCGGGCATCAGGAGACCATGCCCTGGTGAGTGGGGTGACTTGGGACTCAGGGGGTTTCGGATAGGCCTTCAGAGTAAGAGAGCAGAACCCTCAGCCGCGTCCCAGGGATAGGAGAGCAGAAATCCACCCCAACTCTGTCCGCTGCGGTGGACTAGACGTGTGACGGGCCCCGCCACCCAGCGAACCCAGGCTGACCCCAAGTGGGCTGAGCTGGTGGGTTGAGGTGAGGACCGTGGCCCAGCCTCGGCAGGGCACCAACTCCCGCGCTGCCACTGGGCTCCCTGCCCAGCCGCCGGGCCCGGAGGCACCCAGGCAGACGTGACGTCAGCCTGCCTGCTGGGAGCAGGAGGGGTGCCTGCTGGGCCCACCAGGACGGCGTGGGTGCTGGATAACACAAGCTCCCCAGGGTGATGACTCAGTCTCACCCCTCCATGTGAGGAGCTCCTGCAGGCTGCCCCTGCCTTGCTGGGACCCCAGCCCCAGCCTGGCCTGGACCTCCCTACACCGGCTTCATGCTGCCTGCCCTTCAGTCCTAGGCCACGCCGGCCTCTTGGAGCACCCACCGCCTTCCTCAAAGCCCAAGCGAACTCACGGCCATTGAGCTGATTCCAGCGCAGAGAGAGCTTGCAGGCCAGGGTAGGGCTGCCCCAATGGGTTTCGGGGGCTGCCACTCTTCATGGGAGTAGAACCCCCATTTTTCTCCTGAAGAGCAGTGGGTGGTCTGGAACTGCTGACCCCATGGTTACCAGCCCAATGCATAACCACAGGGCCTCCAGTGCTCTTTCACCACCAAGCTCTGCAACTCAGACAGTCCAAGGCTCTGTCCACGGGCCTCCAGAGACAGGCTCCTGCTCACAGTCCCTCTCATATCCACCCGCCCACCTCTCTTCTCACCAGCCCACGCCTCTACCCACCCACCTCGTTCTGTCTCCTCTCCCTCTCCCTCTCCACCCTTCTGTCCCATGGCAAACCCCTCTCCTCTCCAACGTACCCCTCCATCCTCCAGATGCCCACCCCTCCAGTGCCCAACCACCCATCTTCTTACAGAATCCTCCCTGTGCCCACTCAGTCATCTGGTGCCTCCACCATGCCCACAGCCATCTCATGGCTCACCTCCATGCATCCACACTCCATCAGCTAGATCGACAGGGCGTCTGCTTAATAATCCCGTCATCCACCCACTCTCGCCCCCTCTCCAACCTTCCACTCACTGTGGAACTAGGCATCCTTCAACTCCCCCGTTTTCCATCCAGCCATTCACCCACCCACCCATCCATTCGCCCCCCCAACCAACTATTTACCCATTCATCCATCCATTTATCCCCCAACTAACCGTTCACCTATCCATCCATTCATCTCTGCAGCCAATCATTCATCCACTCATCCATCCATCCATCTCTGCTACCAACCATTCATCCATCATCCATCCATTCATCTCCCAACCAACCATTCATCCATCCATCATCTATCCATCCATCTCCCAACAAACCATTCACACACACATCCATTCATCCATCCATCCATCCATCCATATCCCAACCAGCCATTCACCCACCCACACATCCATTTATTTCTGCAACCAACCATTCATACACACATCCATCCATCTATTCATCTCCCATCCATCCATCTTTCCCCCAACCAGCCATTCATCCATCCATCCATCCATCCATCCATCCAACCATCATCACTCAATCAACTATTCACACATCCACCCATCCATTCATTCCCCCCAACCAACCATTCACCTACCCACCAATCTATCCATTAATTCCCCAGTCAGCCATTCATGTACCCCACTAAGTGTTTACCCAAGCATCCCTTTGGGAATCTGCCCACCAGTATATCAGCCTGTCTACTCAAGTCCCCACCCACTGACCCACCAGCTCCCCACTCACTCATGCCATCCACCTGTCTGTCACCATCCTTTGGACAAACAGTTGCCACCACATAGACGGGTCGCAGGCCCTTTTCTCATGGTGCTCTTTCCTAGCTGGGGGAGGCCATGAACAAATCAAGGCGGTGGCTGGGGGCCACTGGAGGGGACATGCTCTCAGTGTAAGTCAGCATGAGATGAGAGGGAGAAGGGGTGGGATGGCATTTCACTGAGACCCCAGGGACAGGGGCGACAGGAGCAGCAGGCAGGCCGGTCTGGAAGGAAGGTGGGCAGAGGAAGAGAAGCAGAGTGGCTCTTGGGCAGGTCTCGGGTAGCCTGCTGGGCGCTGGGAGAATCTGGGATCTGGAGGAGAAAGATGGGGCTGGTTTGGGAGCTGGGTCTGGGATGACAGCGGGCCAGAGTCCCTGTGATGGTCCTCAGCGGGACCCCTGTGCCCTGAGCCTATGTTGGGTGCAGGGAGGGGCTGCATGACCAGCTCCAGCTGGAATTGGGAAGGAGGAGGTTGGCACGGACCCCCTAGAGCTGGGAGGCCCCACCCAGGCAGGCCCAGGCAGGCTGTGTAGAGGGAGGCGGCAGGCACAGTCTGTAAACCTTCCTTTCTGGTCCCGCCCCACCCAGCCTACAGCCTAGGCAGGGCGCTGACACCTTTATCTGCACCCCATTTCCCTCCCCTCTTCTGCTGGCCCAGCTCTGTTGGCCTTGCCTGAGAAGGAACCAGTTACCAGAAAGGACCGGAGACTCCCCACCAGGTCTCGCCTGGGTCCAAAGCCTGACCCCCATCCGTCAGAGCACCCCTCCTGGCTTTGCCTGCAGAGGATGACCAACCTGAGGGTGAAAATTCAAAAGTGGCTGAAGACTGCCTTTGACCCCCAGAGGCCCTTCCGGCAGCCCAGTCTGTTGGATGGCTTCACAATGGGTTGGGGGAAGAGCGCATACCCACAGCACCACAGGGGGCCCCATGGTCCCTGATAGGATGGCACTTCCATCTGTCCGTGGTTCATCCTGGTCACAGCCATGCTATGTTCTTTGGCACTGACAGTGCCTGGCATGTGACAGCCCAGCACATGGGTGTTCCCTCGGGCCTGGGAGCAGGGTGATTGAGGTTCGGGAAAGCTTTTGGACCCTGAGATGGGCGTAGATGGGTGAAGAGGGGTTCGGAAGTCAGGGGCGGTGGCCAAACCTTCCAAGCAGCAGGGATGCAGGCACTGGCCGGTGGCAGGGGCAGTGATTGGGCACAGGAAGCAGAGGCTGGGTAGGGACAGGACAGCTGGCAGCCTCCGGGAGCAGAGAGAGGACTGGGGTCTGGGAGGCAGGCTGGGGGTTGAGTGCCCATGGGCAGACCAGAGCTGCTAATTTCCCCATGTGTGCAGCACTTGTGAGGTGCTGGGGGAGGGTCTCTTCTTGACCCTCCTGTGGCTCCTATGAAAGATGCCAGGACTCTGGGAGCTGGCCCAGCAGGAGCAGTATGCCTGAGAAGGGCAAATGGGGACCTGGAGGGATCTGGGAGCCCCATTTCTGGGCCATCCAAGGCGGTGGGAGCCTGTGGGAGCCCTCTCCAAGCATCTCATCCATGCACCCCCACCCCTGCAGCAGCTCAGCTCAGCACTGAGGGGGAAACCTCTGGGGTCAGACCAGGGGCCCCCGGGGGTCCCTGGGAACTGTCTGCCCCCCACCCTGGGCAGGGCTGTCAGCCTTTGAAGACCACCAGCTGTTTTCCTCACAGTGGCCCACCCTGTGCCTGGGGCCCCAGCCCAGGCAGGGCACCGCCCGCTCTGGAAATCCAGAGACAACACACCCGCAGCCACCCCCTATCCACCCTCCTACCCACCCCCCCCTTGCCACTGGAGGGCAGGCTCAGAGATAACTGTGAACCAGGCTGAGATAAACTGGGCCCCCGTCCCAGCCGATTAGCCGAAAATCCCAGGAAGTCCCCGCCCCATCCTGAAACCCCATCTGCAGTCAGCTTGGCCCAGGGGCAGCCCTAATCCCACAGGCCGGCCATACCGGCCTCTCCAGCCCCCCACCATTCCCACTAAGGAGTGAGGTGCCCAAGGGGTCCAGGGGCTGACATTGCCTGGAGGGTGGGGTGGGGGAGAGTCCCTGCCCACTCAGAGTTTCTGAATGACACCCTCCCCACGGGACTTAGGCTTCTTCAGAGGCCAAAGGGTGGGCGTGGTGTGGAGAGGGCAGGGGTCGCCTGTGGATGACCATGGAACCAGTGAGGACCAGAGCAAGAGTCACGGAGGGGATCTGTTTCTTGTGACGACACCATTGGGAACCCCCAGGCTGGGGCCCATGTGCAGGGAGGCTCAGTGTCTGCCTGCAGATGGCGGCTTGGAGGCCAGGGACACAGCGCAGCCAGAGGCCAGCCCATTGGGGAGACTCACATTGGGGAAGGAGTGGACCTGGGGGAACCTAAGTGTGTGGGGGGGGACAGGGCTGGACAGACAGGAAGAGCAGGATTCTAGGAAGTCTGAGACCCTCCATATCGACCACCCATGTTGGCTCATGCTCTCCGTTCACATGGGGTGCTCAGGGTGGAGAGGCTCACCAGGGTATCAGGGTGGGGGTCAGAAAGCAGGTATAGGCACTTGGGGAGGGGTGGCACAGTGCTGGGTGCTGGGCCTTCGATCCTTGTCCAGCCCATGGCACAGATGGGTACGCTGAGGCCAAGGGCCTGGGTCATCGTAGAGCTGGGCGGCCACACCTGGCAGGGGCAGGGGGCCCATTGGCCTGTGGTGGTCTCGGGTGTGGGCCGGCGGGCACGGGCCTCTATTGACTGGACGGCGTGCGTGGCGTGTAGGGAAGATGACTTAATCATAGGCGGGCTTTGTCCGGCCCCCCTCCCAGAGCCTCCACCCAGGCCGGCTGTGGCTGCACGCCCCCCACGGGTTCCTAGCAACCTGCAGCCAAGCGTGGGCAAAGGGGGGCCGCCCCGCTGCTGCCAACAGGGGGCTACACTCTCCAGCAGGCCTGGGAACAGCGCGGGGGTGGCCCGGGGTGCGGCCAAGGCGGATCTGGGCTGGGCTGGGCTGGGGGGTTGGGGGAGGGACTCCTGCCCTGGTAGGCCAGTGCCAGAGGGTGCCCCCCCCGCCACTCCAGGGCATCCTGGGAGTGGCTCGTGGGCATGCTGGCAGACGAGGTGCCGTGGACAGGAGCTTTGTAAGCCCCTGCCCCCCTCTCTTCCTGGGGCCCCCACCCCGCCCGATGCTGTCAGATCCTTGGAAAGTGAGACAAAGGGCCAGGGAGGCCCCAGGAGGGCTGGGACACAGGCAGGAGATGGGGTTTTAATGACTGAGCCATCGTGGTGGGAGCCAAGGCCGCTTGTTAACCCTGTCGGGCCCTCGCCCCACAGCGGCCTGACAACTGTCCTGGCCCTGGGCCCCAACCCCGTGATGCCCAGCCTCCCAGACCCCAAAAGTCAGCCCTGAAGAGAGAGCCTCACTCACCTCTAACCAGACAAGGTGGGGACAGAGCTCAGGTTTCCTGCCACCTCTCAGGGGGTGGGGGCAGGGGGGCTGTTGCCCCACTGTGGCAGGAGGCTCAGTGCAAGTGGGCAAGGTGCAGGGGCAGCTGGGTATGAGACTGGCTCCTGCCCCTCGGGCTTCCCCTCTGCCTCTGTGTGGGTCTGACGAGGAGCTCAGGGCCTCTGACTTTGGCCTGCCACACGGGGAATGGCCCCCCCTCTGGGTCTTCTTGCACGTATTTTCTTCACCAAGGGGCCAACTTCAACCCTGTCCTGTGCCTCAGAGCCCTGCCCGACATGGGCTGCATGCTGGCAGACCACTTGTCCCCAGAGGTGCCAGGTGCACACAGGCCCCGTGTGGTTCTTCCTGCCTCAGTTTGCCCACCTTCGAGGACTGATGGCCAGTGGTCTCCCCAAGTCTCAGGGTGAGTGGTACAGGCACAGGGTGGGGTTTCTGAGCAAAAGTCCCTGGCTAACAATCCCAGCCTCTCTGCCCACAACCCCGACCCTTCACCCTATGTCCTGTTTGTGCCCAGCCCCCCGAGTTAGAAGGCACCGATGGCCCCACCAGGCCCCCTCGCCCCCTCCACCCATCTCTTCCTTCTCCTCATCCTCATCCCACCCTCTCATGTTCGGACTTGGGCCTGGCTGCCAGCTCTGGCTTTGTACTTGCTGTGTGGCCTTGGCCAGGCCCTGCATCCCTTGAGTGTCACTTTTGTGGGGGAGCAGAGGAAGCTTCCGTCAGAGCCCTGATGAGCACTCAGCTGGGGGGGGCAAGAGAGCAGCCCCTTGAGGAGGGCACAGGCAGGACTGTCCTGATGGACCACATGGGGTGGGCTCAGGGGCCCCAGGCTGGGGGGTTGAGGGCTGAGGGCAGGGGTACTGAGCCCCCAGGGCTGTTCACAGAACTCCTCTGGGGGAAACTGAGGCCCAGGGAGGACAGCATCTGCCACTGGTCCTTCTGCACCCATCCAGGGAACAAGCTCCTGGGATCATGCCCAGCTGGGGAGACATGGCTCTCTGGCCCAGGGAGATGGGGAGGGGTGGCGAATCCCAGAGCCAAGGACACGGGAGATGAGGGAACCCCTTCTACGAGGCACCAGCCATGCTGTTCCTGCTGTCTGCGACTTCTCCAGGTGGTTCAGGTCTCCCCAAGGACCCCAGGCTGCTCACCACTGGGGCAGGAGGCTGTCTCTGGAGGAAGAGATGGGGGACAAGGGTGGACCTGGGGGATTGGTGCTGGGCAAGCCCAGGACCTAGAGCAGTGGTTCTCTACTGGTCTGTCTGATTCATAACAGTAACAAAATTGTTATGAAGTAGCAATAAAAATGATTTTATGCTTGGGGGGTCACTACAACATGAACTCTATTAAATGGTTATGGCAATAGGAAGGTTGAGAACCACTGGCCTAGAGGATGGGGGTAGGGCAGGCAGGGCAGAGGGCATCAGAGATGGGGCTGCAGAAGAAGCAGAAGCAATAAGGGCAAGGCCCAGAGTATAGCTGGGAACAGGGCAAGGGGCTCCAGAGTTGGGTCTGAGTGTGTGTGCATGTCTCTGTGTGTGCTTCCATGCCTGTGAGTGTCTCTCATGTGTGCATCTGTGCCTGTGGCTGCGATGTGCATTGTCTGTGTGTGTGCATGCTTGAGCGTGCCTGTGTGTACCCCTGTGTGTCTGTGCGTACGTGTGTCGTGTGTACTGTTTGTGTGCATTCTGTGTGTGTATACTGAGTGGATGCCATGTGCAAGTCTGGGTGTCTACATGTATGATGTGTGTGCATGCATACTGTGTGTGCCGTGTACATGCCTGTGTGCCGTGTGCAAATCTTGTGTACTGTGTGTATGCATGTCTATGCTGTGTGTAGGCCACGTGCATGCCTGTGCACACTTTGCATGCGCTGTGTGTGCTATGTGGGAGCCTGTGTACACGGAGTGCATGTACTCTGTGTGTATGAGTATGTGCTATATGTCATGTGCATTTCTGCGTGTGAGCCTGTGTATTCATGTCTGCATGTCTGTACTTTGTGTGTGTGTCTGTGTCTGCATGAACTCTGTGTGTGTAGGCTGGGTGCCGTGAGCATGCCTGTGTGTGTGCAGTGTATGAGCCTATGTGCATGTCTGGGTGCGTGCCTGTGTGCTCCGGGGGTGTGTGTCACGAGTGAGTGCCCAGGATGCCAGCTCTGCAGACCCAGGGCAGGGTCCAGGCACGGAAACAGCACTGGTGGCTCCCTGTGGGGTGTGCTGGCGTCCAGGCAGCCCTGTGGGCCTCGGACTTGACAGCAGTATCTTCCCAGAGCTTGCCCTGAGGTCTGTGAGCACGGGCCATCCCATCTTCAGGTCCCTGTGCTTGAGCCCATAATCTTGGAGCCCCAGCCCCTCAGCTTTGACCTCTCTCCAGCTCTCGGGGCCCCCATTGCTCAGCCACCACCTTGGGGGTGCCTGCTGGGATGTGCCTAGGGCCCTGACCAGACCCTGCACCCACTGGACATACCCCATGCAGGGTTGGACCCCGTGGCCCCGGGCACCCAGAAAGAAAAAAAGAAACCCTGTCCCCTCACCTGCGATGTCACTGGGGCCCTTGCTGACCGTGAGGGCCCAAGCTGGGTTAGGGACCTTGGCCTCTGGCTGTAAACAGTCCCCACCCCTGCTGCCCCACCCCGGGGGGTTCCGCAGGGTTTCCAAACGTCTTAATCAGGAACGTGTCCGGGGGCAGGCGCGTGGCCGCCAGCCCTGAATGGCGCCTGTGAGCGCGGAGAAAGGCCGTGCTCTGTGGCCGGCCGTGGAGGGGGCTGTATAAATGGCCCCAGTCATCAGCGGCGCTGGCCCTGCCGCGAGTGCGCGAAGTTGAAGCTATAAATTACCCGGAGGCCGGGCCAGCGCCACCGCAGTGCGGGCGGGGCAGCCCTGCCGGCTCCCTAAATCGGCCCTTTCACCACTGGAGGCCGTGCACGAAAGACAAACTTTGTTTTATTAAAGCAACATCAGGGCTGCGGCAGCCCGGCTGGGAGGCGCCAGGAGTGGGCGGGGCACTGGCAGGGGGGGCGCCTGCCGCCTGGAGCTCAGAGAAAGGCCCCTTCAGCAGAGGCCGGTCTTGGCAGGGGGGTCGGGCTCTCCCTGCACCCTGGCAGCCACTGTCTAGCTTCACCTTGGCCCCATAGACCCCACATGGGGACCCTCCTGTGTCCTCTGAGCCAGCCTGGCCAGTCACCCCGGGCCACTCCAGGCTGTGACCGTCTGGGGGTGGAAGTGGGGGCCAGAGAAGGAACATGGAACCCCAGCTCTCATCCTTGGACCCTCGAAGCTTCCTGCACCCCCTCCTGACTGAGGCCCCAATTCCAAGGTCAGGAGGTGTCCAGAGGAACCTGGGAGCATGGGGGCCCCTAGGGGTAATATTGAAACAATGTACATGAAAATGAACAGAGATGAGCTGGTTTATCACCATTTAGCCCTTGGCCACTGGACCTGGCCCTGCCTCGCCCAGCATGGCTAGAGGATGGGAGCTGGGTGCAGGCCCCACTCTCCCACCCTCCTGCCCACACTTTGGGCCCTGTGGTCCACCCAGCCAGCCAGTGGAGTCCACAATCCACGATGCCCCTTGCTCCCCTGGAGCCTTCGGCCTCTCTGGGTCAGTTGACCAAGGCAGGATGGGAGCTTGCAGCCAGCCAGGGCTGAGGGGGGGGGGGATGTCCCACATTTCCAAGGTCAAGATGAACCCCAGGACCAAGATGTGAGACCTAGGCCCCAGGTCAGGCCAGGAGGCTTGTCTGGGGTGAAGGGTCCCTGGTCCCCAGCTAAGGTCAGGGCTGGGGTTCACACTGATTTCTCTCTCCGGAGAGTCCCACCCCCAAGCCTGGCTACAGGCTTCCCCCTCCTTCAGCTGGTACCCACTGCCTGTGCCCCAGGCCTGGGATCAGGACCAGCCAGGCCTTGGCTGACCCTACTCCATGGCCTTGCAGCCAGGACCCTCCCAGCTTCTCACCCCAGCTCTCGGGTGAGGTGAAGTTCTCAAGGGGGTGAAACACACAGGAGGAACACCTTAATTACATTTACATTGGGCAGTGAGATTTGGATTTATGGGTATACGACCATGAGTGAGGCAAGTTGTTTAGATTTACTCTATAACCAGAAATGTCTATGAGCGTGTATTGAGTAAATAAATACATACAATGTACTATGTGAAGTACTCATTTTAATGTTCTTAATAGTCGTCTGTGGATAAAGATTGTTGTCTGCACCACCTCCCTGCTAATATTTCTTCCACCTGGCGAACCTCAAAGACAATCTTAATAAAATGATCATATGCACATGTGTGCATGCACGTGCACGTGTGCGCACACACAACTCAGCCCCAAAGAACCTACTCTGTCTTAGCTCTACCAGAGCAGGGTGACTTACCCTGAACTCAGTGCCTCCCCTTTGTCCCCTGTCCTCTGCTCTTGGAAGGTGGCAGTACCTCCCATGCTCCTGCCAGGCCCAGGACTGGCCCCTTCTTGAGGTCGACCAGCTCCCCAACACCACAGCCCTGGGCATGTCTGACATCTGTCCTAGCCCTCACAACCCCTGCTGACCTCCAGGCAGCCCCATCCCTGTCTGGTCACCCCAGCTATGTTAGCAAGGAGCCTGGCAGCACAGTGGTTAAGTGCCCCACTGCTAACCCCAGTTTGCTTTGGTTAAGATGACCGCCTCGGGGACCCAACGGGCCAGCTCTTCTTTACCCTACAGTGTCGCGATGAGTCAGTATCTTGACTTGATGGTTGTGGGTTTGGTTCTGGCTTTAGGGCTGTGCTTCAATTCCTGTCACAGGGACCCTAAAGCCCAGATTGGGAAGGTTATGAAGTATGCTCCTGGGAGACCACGCATCCACTTCTGGGGCAGTCCCCAGTTCCGGCACTGACACCTCACTGCCAGTTGGGGGGAACAAGAAGAGGGCTGACTTTCAGCCTCCTGCAGCTGACATCCCAATGGGAGCAAGAGCTGAGGTTGGTTTCCGGTAGTCAGGAGAACGGAGACTGCAGGACCATGGCTTGGCAGGTGGGAAGTCGAGGAGGGCTTCCTGGAGAAGGTGGCCTGAATGCTACGAAGGCAGCCAGGCCTGAGTGGGAAGGTACCTGGCGGTGCGGGAACATCAGTGTGGCCACAGTAGAGGAACCAAGAGGGGGGGCAGGAAGTGGGGGAACAGCGAGACCTTGGGGACCCTCGATACAGGGGGTATAGGGACTGCAGGGGCAGGGGTTCATGACTGGAGCCAGAGACAGGCCTGTGTGGGTGCCCTGGGCAGGCCCTGTGGCCTGAGCACCTCCTCCCACCAACTACTTACCCTGGGGTAGGAGTAGGGGGCGCGTTGGCTGACAACTGCTTGGGGGGCCATTTCCAAGCCTGGCTGGTTTAGAGTGCCAGGTCCTACCTGGATGCCAGGGGGCAAGGCCTGGGAGGTAGTCTGGGATCAACCAGCCCCAGGCAGCTGCCACCCAGGAGATGAGAGGCCCTGCCCACCCCATGCCTCACCTAGGCCCTTTGAAGTCTGTGGGAATGCTCTTGGGCAGGCTGTTTAGGCTCGGCAGGGGGACGCCTGACCTGAGCAGCCTCCTCATGGAGCACTGGCCACCCTTGGAGGAGCCAGTGGGGGCCAACCCCAGGGCTGTGCCTCAGTTTCCCCAGCTGAACAGTTGGTAGTGGCCTTGTGAAAGTGGGGGGAGGGAGAAGGAGCAGGGCATCTGCCTGACCCTATCCCCCCGCCCCCCCCCCCATGTTCCTCTTTATAACCTGGGGACCCAAACCAAACTCACTGCCATCAAGTCGATGCCGACTCACAGTGACCCTGCAGGACAGGGTAAAATTACCTTGTGGGTTTCAGAAACCGTGACTCTTCACTGGAGTAAAAAGCCCCCTCTTTCTCCTGCACAGACAGCTGCTGGTTTTGAACTGCCGACCTTGAGCTAGCAGCCTGATATGGACCCACGACACCACCAGGGGACAGCCTCAACTTAAAACCACCAGGGAGCCAGGCCCCTTACCCCGGGGGCAGGGACCAAGAATGGGTGCTGTAACCCTGTGGCTCAGCACAGAGAGCCCAGCCTGTAGAGTCCATAGAGGACAGTGAAAGCCTGGGAGGGGCCAGCCCCAACCCCTGGCTGCCCACCAGGGCCCAGCAGGCACTTGCAGGACCTTCGGACAGGGGCGGGCCTGTTGCTCCCTGCTAGCCAGGCAATGGAATGTTTGCAGTCACTATTTGCCTGGGTGGGGGTGGGTGGTGGGTCACCTGAGCCCCCCCTTTCCCTGGGGGCACAGACCCAGCTGAGTCCACAGTTTGAGTCAGCTAGGGGAGGGGAGGGTCCCCATCTGGCCTGGAAGCGGGAATTCCAGGGTTCTGCTGTGACACAAAGGGTCACTTCTGTCTCTGTCTTGTCCCTCTAAGGACGCTCTGCCAGCCCTCGGTCCCCTAGACGGTGCCAACGGTAGCCCAAACGGAGTGGCTGAATCAGCTCTGAGCGCTCCCCCCTTTCCCCCTCCCCCTCTAGGGGCTTCACAGCCCTCAGCTCGGAGATTATGCAAATCCCCGGCGGCTCCTTAATTAAATCCCTAACGAGGCGCTGGGGCCCGGCCAGAGGAGGCGCTGAAAGCCGGGGTCACGCTCCGGAGGGGCCCCCCCAGCTGTCTGCGACGTGAGGGCCCCGCGCGCTACTCCAGGGCCTGGGAACCGCTGGGAAGCCGGGGGAGGGGATCCCGGCCACCCTGTCCCCGCCCCAGTCCCAAACTCTCAGGCCAGAAGACTCCAGCCCAACCCCAAGGGGTCCTGGGCCCAGGTCCGCGGCCACGCTGGTGGCACCGGCGTCTCCGGCCAGGTGCCTTGATGTCCGCACGCAGGTCGGGGCTCCCCGAGTCCTGAGGTCCCGCGGCAGTGACACTGGTCTCTGGCTCAGGGTCCCCGGAGGGCGCGCGGGCTGGCGGGCGGAGCCGACCCCGGGGGCCGAGGGCTGCGGACCGGGCGGGCCGCCAGGGCACCTCCCGGCCCCGCGCTCCCCTTTCAAGCGCCCGCTGTTGGGCCAACAGCTCGGGCCGCGGCCGCCTGAAAGGCCGGGATTAGGGACCATTAGCGGCCGCTTTGAGCGGCGCCCGGGGCGCCCTTTCCGCCGGGCCACGCCCTTTCCCGGGCCTGGGTCTCCCCTCCCCCCCACTCCCCGTCCCCCGCCCCGTGCGCTCCCCTCGGCCAGCGGCCTGGCTCCGCCTCGCGCGGGGGGCGGCGGGGGCACGTAGATCTCGATCTTTCTTTCCGCCCCAGCACCCTGCAGCGGGCCTGGAATTCCCCCATTCAAGCGTGGGCCTAGGGTCAGGGCTGGGCACTGGCTGGGAGACAGGTGTCCTCAAGGGGCGGGGCAGGACGACGGAGCCGCCTGTGGCCTGCTGACCCCCGGACGCCCGCTCCTCGGTCCTCGGAGGGGCCATTGCGGGCACGGAGGTGGGGCCCTACAGGGCTGAAGCCCAGGTCGGGGCCCCTCCGAGGTTTCCAGAGTGAGATCTGGGCAGAGAGGCCCCCATTTTCTAGGCCTGGGAGGAGCTCTGCCTTTTGGTATCATGGTCACCCCTGGGTCTTCTAAAACCAAAGCAAATGGCTCTGTGGCTGCCCTCTCAGCCCTGGTTCCCCACACCCCTCCCTCCCAACTCCTGGGCCCTGGGAGACCCCCTAATGGGTCTGCAGACTCCAGGCAGAACTTAAAGCCCACTAACATTTGCTGAGCGCCCCTATCCTCCACTCTGACAAGAAGACAACAAAACAACCCCCTCCCCATGCCATCTAGTCAATGCCCACCGTATGGGACAGGGTAGAACTGCCCCTGTGAGTTTCTGAGACTGTGACTCTTGTTTTTCAATCATTTTATTGGGGGCTCTTACAGCTCTTATCACAATCCACTGTGTCAAGCACATTTGTACATATGGTGCCATCATCATTTTCAAAACATTTTCTTTTTACTTGAACCCTTAGTATCAGCTCATTCCCCTCTTCCTCCCTCATGAATCCCTGATAATTTTCATGTATTACACTAGAGACGATAACTCTCGACGGAGTAGAAATCCGTGTGCCTCCCAAGAAGTAGCTGGTAGTTTCAAACTGCTGAACTTGCAGTTAGCAGCCCAATGGTTAACCCAGGGCTCTTCCCCAACACTGAAGTGGGATGAACTTACAGGCTCCTCCAACAGCCAGATGGGCGACATTCCCTATTACCCGTTTCTACAGATGGGAGACTAGACACAGGGATGGCAAGGAGGCCACGGTCATACTGCCCACAGTTGTGGAATGGGCACTGGACCCTCCTCACTCTTCCCTCATTCTGCCCAGCCAGCACATTGGAATAAGGGTCTCAACCTGGCTGGGTTTCCCCTATCTCTGAACCTCAGGCCTCCCTCTTGGCTGGGGGCTAGGCCACAGTGGTCTGCTTCCTGGCTTCCCCCCCACCCCTGCCCACAGCCCCACCCCTCCTCGCACAGGGACCCTTGGGTGTGCACATACACCACATGCACACACATGCACACCCAGCAGGCACCCGCGCCCCAGGAAAGTCAACATCACTAGAGGAAACAACGGAGAAAAATGTGACCAAACCTGACTCAGCCGAGCCTGTGGGGCTGATAGCCCCCCACCCCACCCCGGGGGGTCCCCACTCTTCCTGCCTCCCGGAAGTCCTGCTGGCCTCTCAAATTGGGCAGTAAAACAATTAAAGCCTGAGCTACCCACCACCCTTGGGTGCTCTGGATGGAGCCTGGGGGCTCTATAGGTGAGGAGAAGGTAGATCAGGGATCTGGGCTGCTGATGAATGAGCAGTGCATGCTCTGGTGGTCGCCAGGGCTGTGGGTTTGCCGGTCCCGGGGAGATCTTGACTAAGCAGAACCTTGATGTCCCATCCACAGCCTCCTGGGCCTCCTCCCAGGCCGGCCTGTTGCCCGGATGGCTCAGGATCAGTGGCAGGCAGGGCTGGGACAGGCAGGGCAGCAGCAGGACAGGCAGCTGTAGGCAGTACCCAGGGCCTACTGAGGCCCAGGTCCTCTGTCCTGGGCTCCATAGGATGACCTTTCCCCAGACTCCAGCCTCTCAATCTGGGGGTCAGGAGAGAGGCAGCCCCGCCTGGGTCCCCCTGCCTCCTGGCCCAGGCCAGCAGGATCCTATGACTCTGAAGAAACCACACGGAGCCTCGGGCCAGCAGCAGGAAACAGGAGGAAGTAATGACAGGGTTGATGAGGGGGACCGGCCCTGGGCCATGCAGTTGCAGAGGGCTTCCACCTCCCCACTCTCATTGACAGCCCCCACCAGAGGTCTGGGGCCTGAGACCCTCCTGCAAGGCCTTCTTGCCTTGACTCAGTGGGGCGTCCCCAGCTGCTCACCTTCTATCAGGCCATCCCCACCCCTCTCTGCAGGCTAGTCCTGGCCAGGGTCCCCTGGGGGCAGTTGGGACGGCTTCCCCCAGTGGACTCCAGCAGCTCCCCAGCGCCTCCTGCCTTGGCCAGAGGGTCCAAGATGAGGGTCTTGGGCCACAGGGAAAGCAGGTGAGGCCTGCCTGTCCTGCAGCAGGCAGAAAGCTGGCAGGTAAGTCTCCTTCCCTGGAGCCCCTCAGCGAATACCTGCCTGCCGCTAGCACGTCCAGGACCATGCCCACCCCTCTGGCTTGGTGTCTAGCTCCCCAGCCAGGCCTTCCGGAAACCCTATTGAGACCTGGGTTGGACACAGGCCTGCAGCTCCCCCCACCCCCACCCTCACTCCCGAGGGTCCTACAGCTGGGCATGTCCACCATCCACACTTGGTGCCAGGACTCCTGTGGGAGACTTCCTCTCCCCTCCTCCTCCTCTACCACCCAGGACTGGGCAATGCCAGCCCTGCTTTCAGAAGGGGAAACTGAGGCAGGACCCTGTTGGCAGTGACTGCCCACAGAAATAGACAAATGTGGCCTCTTAGAGATCCGTGGCTGTGGACACACACACACACACACACACACACACACACACAGGCTGAGGCTCCTGGGTGGATGGGGATAGCTGCCAAGGACCCCCTCGGCCCAGGCCCCGGGGCAGGCAGCTTTAATTACCGCTTGCTGGGCCCATTGAGTCTAGCCTAATCTGGGCAGCAGCGGGTGTCTCAGGAGGCGCCCCTCCCCCAGGCGGCCGGGCACAGGGTCCCCTGGTTCTCACGTCCAGCCAGCCCCAATTAAAGCGAACTTGGTGAGACTCTGCTCAGCTAATGAGCTCAGCAGGTTTCGAGCCAGGGGAGCAGGGGCCAGGCCAGCCCGCTGCCGCATGGGGGTGGGGGTGGAATTGGACCATTCCCCAGGGAGCTTCTCCACCCTGAGCCCACCTGCTGGCCCCCCAGAGAAGAAACATTGATGGGAGGAAAGTCCCCCAACTCAAGCAGTGGCGTGCAGGGACCAGGCTGGGCCTGTGGTCCTGGAGGGTGTGGCCGAGTACCCAGGAGCCTCGGTTAAGCTGGTGGTCCAGCCACATCTGGCCTGGACCTCCTCTCAGCAGGACAGTGGGGGTCATTGTGTGTTCCCAGCAGCCCTTGGGACAGAGGAAAGAAGGGGTGTCTGTCTTGGCATCTGGCTGGGGCTCTGTACCTTGTGGGGGCTCAGGAACCAGGAGTGCCCTATCCTCACCTCCACATTTCACACAGAAGAGGTGCCTGGGTCATGGGCCTGGGGGCTCCCTGAGGTCTAAGGCCCAGATAGTCTAGGCAACTAGTGGATGGGGATGGCTGGGCCAAGGGACTTGCTAGACATTTCTCTAGCTTTCCTGGAGTGCTCTGCTTGAGGCGAGGCAGGGCAGCCACCTGAGGAGGTCCTGAGTCTCCCTGAAGAGTGCACCCCTCCCTTCCTGACCCGAGGCCTTGGACCTCAGGAGCTATGACTGCAGCCTGAGCGCAGGTTGAGGGCGCCCAATGGTGAGAACAGTCAGTGCTGCCCACTGGGGCCTTCAGGACATTGGGCAGAGCTGGGGCGGGCAGTGAGGCTCCAGACTAGTTTGGTGCCAACAAGCCATGATGGACTGTGGAGGGTCCTGAGTGGGGGCTCTGTGAGGTGGGGGGAGGGGAGTCACAGCTGATGGCCCCCACCCAGTTTGCCTGACCCTGGCCATCGTGCTGGGTGACAGTGGAGAGCAGCTGCCCCTCTCTGGTCTTCAGTTAGCCAGCCTGGAGTCTGGGCTGAGCGTGTGGGGACCCACAGGGCTGGGATTACAACCCCAGAGCCCTCCCCCACTCCCAGCCTCCCTGGATTGGGGGTGGAGGGGCTCTCAGTGCTGGGGCCTCGTGGTTTTGCTGGGGCCTCCAGGTCTGCCTGTGGTATAGCCCCCACCCCTCATCAGCCCCAAACTGCGGCTTCAGGGCCCCCGCTTTTGCAGGGCAGAGGGGGGGGGCGGCGGTGTGAGGAATCGGGGTTTGGCAAGCAGACCAGGGTGAGAGGAGCAGCAGTAGGCCACCAGTGGGGGTTCCTTCCTCCCCAAGGCTGTCTCTTCAGATGCCAGGGTCCTGAGGGAACACTCCAAGAGTGACCCCTGACTTCAATGACCTCAGCACTTAGGAGGACCCTAGGACCTGATCGGCCAGGGACACAGCCCTGGTCTATGGTGCCCACATGCGTGCACACACGGCCTTGCACACAGGCAGGGCTCCTGGCAGACACAGACTGGCTAGGTCGGGCTCAGGGCAGGCAGACCTCCTTTTGCGGCCGTTCTCTCGCCTGCTCCCTGCAGACGCTGCAGAGGGGTTTACAGGCCAAGGCTGGCCAGGCCCCCGGCGGCCTTGTCCAGGCACAGCTCTGTGGCCTTTGCAGGCCATTCGTATCCGTTCACCCCAGGTCGCACACTCCGCAGACAGCAGTGACACCTGCCTCCCTCTCCCGGGCCCTGGGGGGCCACCGTCAGGAGCCCCTCGGGTCATTGTAGTTTAACGTGGGATTGCTCACTACATGGCCAGCAGTTCGAAACCACCCGAAATAAAACGTCTACTCCCGCGAAGAGTGACCGTCTCGGAAACCCACAGGGGCGGTTCCTCCCTATTCTGTAGGATCGCTGCCGGTCGGCGTCCTCTCGGTGGCAGCGAGTGAGTGTGGGAAGCTGTGGACTATGCATGCGCCTTGCTTTACGGCCGTGCCAGCTCTGTGGTGGGGTCTAGACAGGAACCCTCGGGGTCTCTGGCCTGGAGACATTGGGGGCTGGAGCGTGGGGAGACAGAGGGGTTTGGTGGCTGCGTGGTGTACCCATGTTCATAGCCGACACAGCCTGAGCCGGAGCTGCAAAGAACGAGATCGGGGATACAAGGTGACCACGTGGTGAGAGCCACAAACAGCTACCCTTCAAGACAATCAAATCTCTTACAAGGCAGTTCTGTGTCCTGCAAGGTAGTTCTTTGTGGCTCTCATCACCACGGTGTGGGCACAGACTGCCCCACACTCACCCGGTGAAGACAGGCTGCTGGGCAGTACCCCCTGGGAGGGGGAGCAGCCCCAACACCCCCACCAATCCTCCTACTTGCCAGCCCATTGTACCCTTTTGCCCCCACCTTGCTGGGCAGAAACCAAGGTTGAGAGGGTGTCTTGGCCACAAAGGCTGCTTGGGGGCTCTTCCTTGCAGGGGCAGGGAAGATCCAGGCCAGGCTGGGGAACTGGCTGTGGATAGGGGTTCATTCTGCCCTTCCCAGGTGCCACAGGTGCCAGCTGGTGGGCACAGTGTCGTCCCTGGTTGCTAGGCCACCAGGTGGACCTGGGAGACTGGACAGGAGGGAGGAGTTCGTTGGGAGGTGGCACCCTGGGCGCCCACGTCTGCACACCCTCTCCCCTAGGCCTAAGTCCCACAGAGGGCCCTGTGTATTGATGGCGGGGCAATGGAGGTGCATGGACCCCCTCTAGGGGCATGAGAGGTTTGAATCCCCCACTGGAGAAGTTGATGGGAGCGGAAGGGGCTCCTTTCCCTCCCAACAGCCCCACTGGGCCCTGGCCCCTGTGCCCAGCTCCTGTCCTGGCCCCAGCCCAGTCAGCCCTTGTTCCTGGGACAGCCAGGCAGCGCTGGAGGTGTGATCCCTGAAGGCCAGTAGAATGGGCTTGTTGCTCCCAAGGCAGGTGTTGGCGCCTGGAAAAGAGCCCGCTGGAAACCGAAGCCCGCCCGCTGCCAACCTGCTGGCCAGTCCCTGGAGACACAGAGATTAACACAACCCCTGTCCCTGCCCTCCCAAGGCAATCTGCCCCAGATAGGTCAGTCTCGCACAGTTTGAGGGAAGTGGTCTGGAGGGGGCTTTGGGACTGTCTCCCATCTGCCCATGGGGGCTAACCTCCCCCGCACCCTCATCTGGTGTGGGGGTGGGGGTGGGGGTGGGGGAAGGGGACGGGCGCAATCTCAGATCCCAGCTCCCTTCCTGCGCCCATGCAGTGAGATCTGGGTCAGTGGGCCTGCGGGGACAGTGGAGGGGCCGGTGTTGGCTTACGGCTCTCCGTTCGCACGGCCTCACCTCCTCTTTATCCCAGGCCCAGACTGTCCCAAGGGACCTGGAAGGTGCTGGGCTGACAGGTGGCCCAGAGGGGACAGTTTGTGGCCTTCACCCTGCTCTGCCTTCTTCTGGGCCTCAGGTAGGCTAGCCCCACCCAGCCTCACTGCCCATCCCTCCCCCAGGCAGGACCTGGACCCCATACTGCTAGGCCTGGCTTGGCCACCTGTGAAGCCCCCAACTCCACTTGGGGTCTCCTGGCTCTGCCCCCCTCAAAATAGAGAGCTCCCAGGGAGGTCAGGTGCCCCTCAAGTCTGCTTCAGGGGTATGCCCCGCTCCTACCCAGTGAGGCCCAGCCCCAGAGGAACCACCTGCTCTGATTACCACGATCGATTCTCAGGACCCGGATGAGGTCGGTTGGGGAGGGAGGGGTTCGCTTCCGCAGGGCCTTTGTGAGCCAGACTTGCGGAACCTGCAGGCTCCAGAACTCCGGCCCCGGGACGCTTCTTCCTTGCAGACACACAGCCTTGCCTGTATTGGGCTCCCAGGTCGTCCTGGTCGGCACTCCGCCACCGGCCCAGGTCCAACCTCCAGGTCACTGTCTCAGTCCTTGCAGTCTACCTTCCTGTCCCTGGGGCTGGGGCTCATGCTCTCCTCCACACTATGGGCCGGGCCTGACCCCACACCCCATGACTTTGTCTCGCTCCTGACTCAGACCTGATGCACCACTCACTGGCTAACCAGGGGACCCCCACCTAGGAGCCTGGGTCTCCCAGCCTGCCCCTCAGTCCAGGGACAGCCCCAAGGTTCTGGTCCTGCTGGTAGTCGTCACCCACCGCCTGGCCCAGAGTGGACCAAGGCCCAGAGTGAAGCCAGCAGAAGGACGATGTGGGATTCCATGGCCCTCTCTCCCGTATCCCATCGGGCTCTGTCCACAAACCCATCTGAACACACCTAGTCAGAGACAGAGGGTGGGCAGGGTATCGGGGGTCAGGTGGGAGTGGGGGCGCTGGGGGGCAGTGGAGAGTCAGAAGACAATGGGGGACAGGGAGGGCAGAACACCGTGCCCCCCATCCCCATTGGATACCCTCAGCCTGAGATCAGGGACAGGGGCCCTGGGCAAGATAGGCTTGGGGTGGGGGTGTGCTCAGGATGATGATGCTATACAGCAGGGCTGGGGAAGACCAAGCACAAGGGACAGAGGAGGCCCACGAAGCTGTCAAGACCAGCCCACAGCTAGGCCTCACCCCAGAGAAACCCTTCCAAATGTCACATCGGGGGTGAGTGAGCTCACATAGTTTGACCAGTATGTCCTCCAAACGATGTGATAAGCATCCAGAGGGTCCCGGGCAGGGACAAGGTTCCCTACGCCTGTCTGCCTCAGTGGGAGACCACTCACTTCCCACCAAACGTCAGACATTGGTCTTTGGGAACGCTCGAGGGGGTGGGGGACCCTCCACAGTCCCAGGCCTCATACCCCTAAGGTGGAACCAACACCCACAATTGGTTTTGTGTGGATTCCTGGCCCGGAGGGTGAGGGGTTGCACTTGGGGTGCCTAGTAAGTGCTCCCTGGAAGCGAGGAGGGAGAGACTTGGTCTCATGTATGCTGGACGTGTCCCTGGAGAAGGACATCCTGCTTGGTAAAGTGGGAGTAGGGACATGAAGTAGACTGCCCCTTGATGAGATGGCTGGACGCAGCGGCTGTGACCATGGGCCCCCGTAATAGTGGGTGGGAGGGTGGGCGGGACCGGCAGTGTTCTGTCTCTTGGAGACGCGGTGAGTTCCACAGCAGCACTTAACAGCAACCATGTGGGTCCAGGCCACTACGGAGCCAGCTTCTGAGGGGCCTCCTGGGAGGTGTGGCCTTGTGTGTCCTGGGACCCTACCCCTGCCCAGATAGGAGGTTTTCCTTGAAGCCTTCTCACTCCTCTATAGGAGGAGTTGAATTTGGGGGTGTCCTCTCTCCCACACCCCAGTCCCTGGGTTGGGGGTGTCCTTCCTTGTCCTCCTCTGGGAGCACATCACAGTGACCGAGGACGAGAAGAGCCAGTTCCAGAAGCAGTCAGGGGCAATCCATGTCGTGTGGACAAGCGGATGCTGGAGAGACCGTCCGCCAGCCAGGCAGCTCCACACAGATCCGGGATTAGGCAGCTAGTGCTGGACCAGCACTGCCCCGCGGCCTGGACTGAGCATCCCCCAGCCCCCACTGCAGGCCCAGAGCCCAGGACGGGGACATGCCCCCTCCTGGCCCCACCCTGGTCTCCTGTGACTTCAACCACAATACACAGAAGAGGGACAATCCAGCCCTGGCCAACACCCAGTCCCCAGAACTGCGTGCCCTTGCCTGATATCAGGGTCTGCCTGGCTCACAGGACTCTAGTGGCAGGTGACAGCAGGAGAGGTCAGCCTACCCAACCCAAATCTTCTACTATCTTCTAAACCTCTCCTCCTCATCCCCATGCCTCCCTGTCCACCACCTGGAACAAATTTACCCTACTCTGCTTTGAAATATGCCCAGGATCTCACACTGCTCCCCCCCGCCCCCCGCCTGCCTACCCACCCTCCCAGCCAGCCGGCCCTAGTCCCAGCCTCCATTCCTCACCCAAACCCAGAGTTCAAGCCCACTGTCAGTGCACTGGACTCTTAGTGACCCCCCAGGTACTCTGAGGATTGAGCTCTTTACTGTAGGAGCACCCAGCCCCCTCTGTCATCCTGTGAACTTCCCTATGGCTGCACAGCCCCCCCAGACCCTGGTCAGGAAAGCCCCTCCTTGGGAAACCCCCCTGAGGCTCCATCTCCCCACACTGAGCAACCATGGCCTGCTCTGGGCTTACTTCAGACCCCTGCTCCCACTGTTCCTCCCACGTCTCGTCTCAGGTGCGTGCTGGCCCCAGGGGCTTCGCCCCAGCTGTTCCCGGGGCCTGAGAGCACCCATCCTGGCCCGCATCATCTTGGGAGAGGTTCACCCTGGCCCAGTCTGCACTTTGTCTCCCAGGCCCCACGGGGCAGTGCCGTCTAGTGGTTAGGGCCCCGTCGTGTCCCCTCACTTAGGCCCCTCCCCTCCTCGGCCACCTCACAGAGCAGCAGTGAAGATGAAGTCATTAGCTGGAGTGTCAGAGGTCTCCGCCCCAGTTTAAGGCAGAGCTGGCCAGGGCTCGTGGCAGGGGACCGTCTGTGGGCTGTGCTTGTGGTCTGGCCTAGGGACTGTCCCCTTGGAGGGCTCCCTAATGGGTCTGAGGGGTGTGTGGGGTCCGGTAGGCAGAAACCCCCATGTGCTCCCCTGCTGACAGTGTGCCCCATCTCCTGGCTGGACTAGTGCCCCCCTTCTCTCTCTCTCTCTCTCTCTCTCTCTCTCTCTCTCTCTCACACACACACACACACACACACACACACACACACACACACACACACACACACACACAGACTTTCCTCAAACACCACTCCGTTTTCCATCCTCGCAGTTGATTGTCTGAGCGGACAAAGGCCCCTTTCAGGGCTGTCAGAGGTTCAGCAAATAAATAAATGAATGAAGTGGTAGCAGAGGAAGAGGTGGTGGGAAGGGGCTGGTGGGGGGCAGCCAGCGTCTCCCCCCGTCAGCTGGCCTGGCCTCAGCCCCCACGCTCCACCCAGAGGGTCCAGGAACTAGGGGGGAGCAAGGGGTGGGGGCCTGGGCACCAGGGGACACCGTTCAACTTCAGGCCTGGAACTTTGAGAAGGTTTTTGGAGAAGCAGCCACGTGTAGCCTGGCACGGCCCCGGTGGGCTGACCCCTGGACATCCCCTGGCATGCCAGGGAGACCGAGTCTGAGGTCTCTGGCTCAGGCTGGTGGGAGAGGTGGAGGGCCTGCCTATGGCCCAATGTGTCCCTACTGTGCTGACGTCCCCTCCTGGGGGCCCTATTTGGAACCAGATGGTCACTCTCCTGGCAGGATCTGGGCTCTGTGAGGACGGGCAGGACACTGGACACTGAACCAGGACGCTGAGTCCCCTTCTAGGGCGGGGGTGGGAGGGCTTCTCTCCTACACAACCTGAGACTGGGGAGGGGGACATTGGTGTGCCCTGAGCCCACAACACAGGAAGGGCAAGAAAGGTATGTCACAGATAGGGTGGGTCCAGGGGCCTGGAGACTATGGCCAAGCCGCCCCAACCCCCACCTCAAGAAGTATGGAGTGGAGATGGGGTGTCTGCTTCATTTAGCGGGATGGTCAGAACAGAAGCAGGGTGGGGGGGGTCAGTGGGGGGACTGTAGACTGCGCAAGCCACCCCAAGGCTGTCTGGAAGAGCGGTGGCAGGGAAGGGCTCCAGAGAAGATGGGGCTGGGCCAGTTTGAGAGGCTGGCCTGGCTGGCTGGGCCTACCGCTGCAGTCCTGGCTCCTGGGCCCAGGCCCCCAGGACAGCGTTGACTCTGGTCATTCCCGGACAACAATGGCCAGCATTTAAATTCCAATTGAGTCAGCCCCAGTGGCCTCGGGCGTGAGAACGGGAGCCCCCACCCCCTGCCCAGGCCCCGCCCGCTACATTCCTGCCTCCCCAGAGATGGCCACGGCCAGACCGTCGCCAGGGGGCCGGAATGTAGCGCTCAATGGCCGTGGACAAGGGCCCATTGAATGGTGACGGGCGGGATTGAGCCGTCAGCAGTCCCACACACACTCAGGACACCCCCTGCCCACCCCACTCCCCATCAGTGTGACTGACGTAGCTGCTTGGGTGGACCCCAAAAGAGTCTGGCTTCTTGGGGCTTGTCCCCCCCCACATGCCAGCCTCTGCCCCCCGCCCTGCCTGCACTCAGAGGGACATCATGGACATCTGTCTTCGTCAGATCAACTCTAATTCCTGCTTAGAGCCCTCGAGGGCTGCCCAGTGCTCACAGGCATCCGAGGCCAGAGTCCCTTGTGGCCAGAGGCCACTGATCTGCCTAGCTCAGTCTCAGAGAACCACCCCCAGTCCCCCATCATGCCACACTCTCAGTGGGTCTGCATGCTTGTCCTCTGAGTCCTCTCTGTCCACCCCCTCCAAGCTGGCCAATCTCCCTTCCAGGAGAGCTCTCCAGCCCCACCTGAAAGTCCCCTGTTCATCTGTTGGCCTGCTTCTCCGTCCTTTGGGAGCCTGCAGAAGCTGGGCCCCTGACCCTCAGGACGCCCAACCTGGGCTGCAATGACTCAAAAGACTCAGAACTAATCCCTGATAACCATGGTCCTGTGACAGCCCGGGATGGGCACCCCAGATCGCGTGCAATGCCCCCAGGATAGAGAATGAAAGTGGTATGAGGAGCCCCTAGGCCAGCTCCAGACCCCCTAAGACCTGATCCCACTTCCTATACTGTGGGGTCTACCTGAAGACACCCTCATGCTGGCCGGAGCAATCCCCAGCAGCACCCTGTCCCCTGCAAGCCTGGGCCCTGGGCTTCCGCTGTGGCTGGCACGGCAGCACCTTTGTCTCAGGTGTGAACACCTTGTTTCAGGCTGGGGTGGGGTGTGTGGGTGGGGGGAGAATGTCAGACAGGAGGCCAGGGAACCTGAGCCTGGGAAGGGAGGGGTGCTCCCCGGGGGCAGGTGGGTGATCAGAGAGCACAAAGGCATAGCTGCTGCGCCCCCCCCCCCAGGGTGGGAGACAGTGAAGGCTACATGCAAGCTGGCACGGTGCCTGTGGGCAGTCAGGTTCCTTCCGCCAGCCTGGGAAGATGAGCTGGCCTGCCTGTCTCTTGGGGTACACCAGGCTGCTGGGGGGACAGGGGTTGAGCTGGTCGTGGGAGAGAGGGTGGGGCCATAAGACCTGAGGGGGGCTGCCTGCCAAGTCTTTGTCCCCCACCACCAGAGACACCTGGGTGTGTCTCCCCCAGGACACGTGAGTGAGGCCCCAGGCAGGTGACTCCCTGCCACGCTGACCACGTGGGCCATTGCTGGGCTCAGCTGGAGTGTCCTTTTCACTGCCCGGGCCTGAGCACAAGGGCAGGTGAAGAGAGGCCACGTGAAAGAGGATGGTGCCCTGAGGATCACTGTGCCAGGTCCCCACATCCCGAGTCAGGAGTTTCAGGCCTCAACTCTCACCACCTCAGGGGACAATGGCAACCACCCCGGCCCCCTGTCCCTTCCCACCTCCAAACCCCGCAAGGCCCTGAAAGGAGAAGCTGGCTCCTGATGGCCCACCCTCTGGTCATGACCTGACCCTTAGATCCCATCTTGTCTCGGGAACTTTACACCAGTCTCCCCACCCCCTGTCAAGAAGGAACTGCCCCAGTCTAAGACCCAGCCTCCCTGGTCTTGACCGAATGGATGCCCGGAGGGAGATGGAGGCGAGCTCTCCTAAGCTGCTCCATGGTGGTTGAGGCCAGCCTCGGGTACATGGCCAGCTGGAGTATTTGCAGCTGAGTGGGTGGGCTTTGTGGTTTGGGGTCCCCTGGTTCTGCCCCTCCCCTTGCCTCTCTTGGCCTCCAGCCCATGCTGGTGAGGTTTTCAAGACTGGAGTAGCCACCTGCCCTCTGCACTTCAACAGGTCAAGGGCCTTGGGTCCAGGTGTGCCCGGCTAACACGTCCCTCCCAAGGCCAGCCAGCCTCCTCCCCTGACCTCTCACCACATGTGACCCTTCTAATGGGGACACTTCACTAATTCTGTGTCAACAGAAGCCCTAGCCCAGCTGGGCCAGCGAGTGGGTGTGGCCAGCCCTCCATGAAGCCAGGCTCCTCCACCAGGCCCTTGTCCTCCACACCTCATCAGGCTGGCCTAGACTAGGGACAGGGTCACGGGAGGGCTGCCAGGCCTAGGCCGTCAAGGATGAGTGACAGGCGGGCGGCACTCAGGGATCTGTCTATCCCATAAGGGTGCTCAGCCCTTCACTGGGGTCCTCACATATCCTGGGGCCACGCCTCTTCTCAGCTGTCTCAGAGCCTCCCAAGCCCTTGAGCAAGGTCCAGCCAAACTCATCACTGCTGGCGCCTCCATCTGCCTCTGGGCCCCACGTGGCCCTTTGAACAGACTGCACCTGTACTTGGGAGGCCCATCATGAGGGGGTCTCGAGGGGGCCACTGTGACCATGAGTGGAGCTTGGGGTGCTCCGTACCACCAGTCAGCCCCCTGCACTGTCCTTTCCTGGGCATCAGTGAGAGTCAAGGCAGCATCTTCTTTCTCTCTTTTCCCTGGCTGCCGGGAAACTCAGGGTTTAAGACCAGCAATTCGCCTACTCCGGGATGGAGACAGCTCTCTTTTCTTAACCTCAGTCAATCTGCTATGTGCAAGCTGTATTTTCTCAGCAGCTTAAAGCCACACACCTCCGAGGCTGACTGCAGGAGTCTCTGTGAGACAGTTCCTGCAGAGGGACCTGGCCTCTCCCCAGCCTCCCAGTGCCAGCCCAGCCCCTGCAGAACCACTCACCCAGACAGGCCTGCCCGGCAGTGGGTCAGAACATGGCGTAGGAAGCAGCCTGGGGTTGGCACCTCTGAGCTCTGCCCAGCTTGTTACAAAAACCAAGGTTCTCAGCACCCCAGGAAGTCCCAGACTCCATCCTGTCCCCAAGGGCATCAACACATACAAGCACACGTCACCTTCCTGGACAGGTGGCCCACATGTATAAGGGCCAGGGGACTTACTCTGAACTGCCTCCGTGATGGACGACAAGGCTGACTGGGGGGTGAGCTCCCTGTCTGTGAAGGAGTCAATGAGGACAGTAGAGTGTCCCTGATGTGGGCCGAGCTGTGGCAGCAGGAGGTGTGGGCACTCAGCAGTGTCATACCTCACGTGGGGCGTGGCAAGCAGGGACACCCAGCATCCCGAGCCCTCTCAGAGACCCATCCTGCCCCGCACCAGGTCATCCGCTGCCGGCAGAGGCCTGAGGACAAGGACCCGGTAGCTCCTGGGGGGCCCTGGGGCCTGGTAGGCATCCTAGATGGATGCGGCCACAGACTCGCTTGGCCCCATTCAATGGGCCCTGTGTCTCTCCATGGCTGCTAATCCCCCGCCTGCCGTAGGGACAGATGTGCTGCCCGGCGGGCTCCAGCTGGCAGCAGCTGGTGGCCGCACACGGCTCAGATGTGGGACGCCTGGCCTGGGCTTGGTGTACATCCTCGGGTCTCCTGGCGAGAGTGCACACGCCCGGCGGCCGCTACCTCTGCACTGCCGGCTGTCACAGAGGCACACACTGCTGGGTAGGGCAGATCCTGGAGGCAGGGTTGTCCACAGCTGCCCCCAGCCTGGGTGGACCGTGGCTCTCTTTAGCCTGCCCTCCTGTCTTGGCTCAAAGCCCCGCCTGCCTGGTATCCCATGGCACTGCTGCAATGGGCTGGGGTAGGGGCTCAGAGGGCCCAGCACTATGCCTCCCCCAATGACTGGGCCCAGTGGCCTGAGACAGAAGACACAGCCATTGGGTGCAGGGCTGGAGACCGGGGTGGGGCGGCGCTGGCCCAGGCCTCGGCTGAGTGGGTGGCCTGGGGGAGATGCAGTTGTGTGAGAGATGCTGTCCAGGCACAGCAAACCTACATTCCACAGGATGGACCACTTCCCAGTCCTAGCGCAGTAGGTTAGCAAGTCACGCCTTGGGCTACTCACTGGAAAGGTCAGCAGTTCCAGCCCACCAGGCCCTCCTTGGGAGAAAGACGAGGCCAGCTGCTTCCGTAAAGATTGTCAGCCTCTGAAACCCCAGGGAGTAGTTCGACTGTCCTACAGAGCAGCTGTGAATCTGCTCAATGGAGTTGGCTTTTGTTTGTTTTTTCTTCTGTGAGTGGGGACAGCTGCCTGAAGCAAACAAATAAAGACCACAACCACGGTGGAGAGGGGAACCCAGTGCTGCAGTTGATTGGTGATGTCTGCCAGGATCACAAAGGCGCCCTAACTACAACGCGGACTGCTAAATGCAAGGTCAGCAGTTCAAAACAACTAGCCCCTGTTGGGGAGAAAGAGTGGACTCCCTACTCCCATAAAGAGTTAAAGCTTCAATATGAAAATAATAACATAATTTATCAAGGAGTCGTGAGGGTGGGAGGGTGGGTAGAGGAAGGGAAAAGAGAGGAGCTGATTCCAAGGGCTCAAGTCAAAAGTAAATGTTCAGAGAATGATGATGGCAACAAATGTACAAATATGCTTGATACAGTGGATGTATGGAATGTCATAAGAGCTGTAAGGGCCCCAATAAAATGCTTTTAAGAAAGAGTTAAAGTTTTGGAAATCCCTATAGGGGCAATTCTACCCCATCCTCTAGGGTGTCTGTGATCTGAGTCTGGTCTTCTGGTTGGCCAGAGTCAGGGTCAGGGCACGCGCTAGAATGATTTCTAAAGTCCTGCGGGTCTCTCTCTAGAATCGCAAGCACCTGTCTGAGAGAGCACAAAGGCAGGCCCCTAACTGGGTTTCCTGCTCTTGGGGTCTCTGAGACCTTGCTCTGGGGAGATGCCCTGTACTGGGAGACCTCGGGTGGCCCTCTCTCCAGGCAGGTGACTCTGTCAGAGGAGTGTGTGGTGCTGGGAGGGCCTGAGGCAGAAGCTAGGTGCATGTGACGTTGTCCTCCCCAGCACGTCCCCGGCACAGGCGCCAGTGCAGACCCCATGGGCTGGGGCCTGTGTGCACAGGACTTCCCGGGCCTGTCTGGGAAATGTCTTCGCCCCCTCCACTGTGGCCTCCTCGCTGGCTTTCTGAGGTGGCCAGTGGCCTGGTCCCCACAGCAATATCAGATGGCCTCGCTCTTACTTCCTCTGCATAGGCAGCCCACCTGGTGGAGTGTCTTCTGAACTAGGGACATAGGTGGACGGTGTCCCTCGGTCCCTAGAGTCACACACCAGCAGGGACCCACCCCAGTCCTATCGTCACTTCACAGACGGTGGTGCAGTGTGCCCAGCCAGGACCACCAAGGGTGTGGAGGGTGGCAGTGGGAGCGAGGGGCGAGGGGAAGAGGTCCCTGGGCAGGGACAGGGGCCTCAGACAGCAGGGAAGAGTACTCAGCTGGGCAGAGGGGCAGCATAGCTGGTGAGTAAGCTGCTAGGCATGGCTGTGGCTTCAGGCACTGCAGGTGACCTCGGACCTGGGGCGGGGGGGGGGGGGGGTGCTGAGGCGGGTGGGGTCACCTCAGAGGGGCAGCTCAGCTCAGGGCTGGCGGGAACACTGAAGCTGAGGGAGCCGGGAGCGGCAGGCTGTCGAGTCTGCACCTGCCCGGGACTGCGGCCCAACTTCTGGCACGACCAGTTCTGTGAGCTGAGCTCAACGGTAGCAAACAGCCTGAATCCTTTAAGCTCTTTACAAGGAGAACACGAGTGTGTGTGTGTGTGTGTGTGTGTGTAGGGGGATGGGCATACAGCATTCTCCAGAAGTCCCTCCCAGGCCCTGCATAGCTGGTGGCATAGACCACCCCCTCGGGACACAGGAGGAAAAGTGGGTGCAAACCCAGGGCAGGGCCAGCTGGTGGGGTCAGGCTGGGAGTGGTCCTGCCCCCTTCCCCGTGGGGCTGCCCATCTTGGGCTGGGTGCTGGGCACAGGGGTTTCTAGCAGAGGGCAAGGGGCAGGGTGGGATTGGCATGGCTGTAAGATTCCATGCTGTGGGGTCCTGCCGCCACCCACACCCCTCAGAGGCTAGGGCCCAGCAAGCAGGGAGGGGGCGGTGGTGTCTGAACTGGGTCCTGGTTGAGCATGGAACTGTAGACTGCCCCTCCTTGGTGGAGAAGGGACAAGAGAACAGGCTTCAGTCACACTCAGGACCAGGGGGCCAGACACAAACACCGCAGTCAACCAGCCCAGGCCTTTGAGGGTGAAGGACTGGTCAGCAGGGTAGGATGGGCCAAGTTGGGGACCACATGGCAGGACACTGCCTCCTGTCCGCCTGCCCCGCTGGCTCCACAGACATGGGGACTTGGAGCTCAGGCCTGCAATGCTGTGAACATTGTACCCACAGACCTTGAGCACCTGGGGGACCAGGACCCACCAGCATTGATGAGCTGGGATGGGAGACAGCTCCAGACAGGGACAGGGGAGGGAGGACAAGGTGCCCCAGAGCCTGAGGAGCACGGCCACAGACCCTCAGGGCAGGAGTGGCTCTTCTGGGTGTGCTGTGAGCCCTTGTGCACAGGCAACTCTCATCCTTTCTGAAATGCGTTCTTCCTCCTCCTGCCTCAGATCTGCAAGGTCAGCAGTTTGAAACCACCCGCCCCTCTGCGGGAGAAAGATGGCAGTTTCTACTCCTGTAGAGAGTTAACCATCCCAGAAACCCACAGGGGCAGTTCTACGCGGTCCCGTAGGGTCGCTTTGAGTTGGTGTTGACTCCCAGGGCAATGGGTTAGCCTGAGACTACTCATCTCCCTATGTCCCAAAGACCCAGGGGACTTCCCTGGGCAGGACTATGGATTAGCCTGGGAACTGGGCGCCAGAATGGCCAGGGGTATAGGGACCGGAAGGCTGATTCCTGAGCTGAGGTTGTTAGCTAGAGGCCCCACCTCTGCCAGTGTCCCCAAGACCAGGCCCAGGAGCACACACTTGTACTCCCTGTACCTGTGCGTGCACAGGCTGGGCCCTGGGGCTCACCGGAGCTGGCGGGGTACGTGTTCTTGCCCAGCCTTGCTCTGACCCAGTTTCCAGGCCCGGCCCAGGCTTCTGTGCCCGGGCGGGCCTGTGGGCAGGCACAGTGTGTCAGGGCACTGGCTGTCACTCCCGTCGTCGGCATGCACGCATCCACACACGTGGAGGTCAGGGGATATCCGCATCCGTGTGGGCTGTGCGCTCACAGTACCTAATCAAGGTCGATGCCTCGATGCAGCATCTCTGCCCTGGGCCCACCCACATCCTGCCCAAGCTCGCCAGGGGGACCGCTGCCCAAGAATGTTCTGCCCCCCCCCCCCGCCTTCTCCGACCTCCAGAGAAGCCCACACGCCGTGTCCTGTCCAGACTGAGCCCTGGGGACCCCCACTCGAGGGTATACAAGGGTCTCTCTGTCCCTTCTACACACACACACACACACACACACACAGTCAGTCAGGCCCCAGGTGGAGAGCCCATGGTTGGAGTGGGATGTGGGGAAGAGTCCTCTTGAAGGAGGCCGTGGAAGGGTCTGGATGGGCAGGGAGGCAGTGGGAGCTCAGCCAGGGCAAAGGCTGCTGGGAGGAGGTAGGGAGAGGGAAGTGGGGGCAGGGCGGAAGGGTGGCTGTGGGAAGCAGGCCCAGGGCCTGGCCAGCAGATAAGACCCTTTGATCTGGGCTGAGCCAATGCAGACCCCCGCCCCGAGATAACCTGGGCCTGGGAACCTCCATGCTTGGCCCAGCCTCCTCCCAGGAGGAGCCCACAGACCTATCTTTGACCCTGGTGGACTCTGGACCAGAGGGTGGCTGGGCTTGGGGCAGGCTCAGCTGGAAGTCCTGGGTAGGGAGGGCCTGAGCCAAGGCTCAGAGAAGGGGGGCTCACACAGCGGGCCTGGCTGCAGGGAGGGAAGCCTGGAGGAGCCACCACCCCCACGGTACTGCCTGCTTCTCAAGCTCACACTCCTGTCATACACAGCCATGCTAGCCACGGGCATGCCCCCCCACCCAGGAGCTCTGGGCTCTGGCCTGGTGGGGCGAGGGAGAGTCCCCCACACTTCCACTGACCCCCCATCCTTGACCTCTTGAGACTTGCAGCCTCCCGTGTGGTGGCTGGCGGGGGGACAGGGGTGGGCAGGGCAGGGGGTGGGTGAGCACACACCACCCAGGTGCATCCTCCCACGGTGGTCGGTGTCCCTCAGCTCCCGAGGCTGCCTTGGACATGGTCCTTGGTCCCTGCCTGCCTGGCTTGCTGGACAACAGGGTGCTCAGCAGACTCAGCAGAGGGTGTGGCCAGGAAGGGGCCTTAGGAGGCTCTGATGCTGTCTCTTTCAGGGCAGCAGGCTCTTCAACAGTGTGAGAGAGGGAGGGGACTAGGCCAGGAACCCCCACTGGGCAGATACAGGGGGCAGAGGGATAGTTAGCAGGTGGTTGGATGTGAGAGGGTGGTACCCCGCAGCCCCCAATGGCCTCCTCAGGAGACTCTACCCTGCAGCTGCTTGTCACAGGACCCTTGCCCCAGAGCAGAGCCTCAGCAAACAGCAGTTGAGATCATCCCCTGGTAAGGTGCTTCATCTGGGAAATGGTGCTTGGGTGTTGACAGCCTGGGTGACGCCCCTCACCCCAACTTTGCCCCATGCTTGTGACTGGGGGAGGGGCACAGGGCACAGGCCAGAGGGGGTCTGGGTGTCCGAAGCTCAGTGGCCGGGGGACAGAAGGAGTTAGAGGCCACTCTGCAGAGCCCTGTCTGTGGCTGTTGTCCACTCCCCTACCCCCCACTGAGTCAGGCCGGGCAACCCCTTCTGAGGAAAGAAGGACCCCCTGGGCTTGGGGATCCCCAGTGGGCCAGATGCTCTTCCCTGTCCTCTGTGGGGACCAGGAGCCAGAGCGGAGGGCCCTAGGTCAGCCAGTGTGTTCCCCCCCAGCCGGCCCTGCCTCCAGGCAGCCCCAGGCCTGCCTTCCTTGTACTTCCTGGGGCCCCTTAGGCCCTTCTTCGGGGCTTCTCTCCTTGGGCACCACCTACCACAACCCAATTGGGGAGCAAGGTCTCCACCCCACGCCCCTCTGCTCAGTGCCTGAGGCAGCTACGCAGGACAAAGCCAGGTGCAGGGGCCCCACTTGAAGACCCAGCTTCTGGCCAGAGCGAGCAGCTGAGCCCCAGGAATAGTGGGGGCCATGTCCACTGCTGGATGCTCCTGGACATTGACCAAGGGGGTTGTGATAAGATAGGGGAGTGGGTCCCAGCAGCCTAGTTGGGTGGGCTATCCACAGTGGCCCTACGGCCTCTGCCCATTGGCCAAGTCCACTCTGCAAACAGCTGCCTCCTCCAATTAGGCCTGTGCAGGCCTTGGTGCCAACATCCGGAGGCTGGCGGGGGCGGGGGGCCAGTCCTCCCTCAGGCTGCTGGGCACCCAGCCCGAGCCTAGGGGGTCAAACCTGCTCTGCCAGACTCCTTAAATGTTGCTGTGAGCACCCACCCTTGCCAAGCTCAGCTGAAAACCTCTCTAGCACAAGGCAGTCAATACCTGGGGTCTGGGCAGGCTGAGACAAAGTTCTATGCCTGCCTCAGTTTCCCCATTATCAAACAGGCCCGTACTCCCAACCTCATAGCCCCACAAGATGTGGGTCCCCTCTTCCCATCATCTGCAGGGACGAGTGACCTCACCTTGACCTGGGCTGGCAGTGGGAGGTACCCAAGGCCTGCAGGACCTTCTCTCACCTTCAACATGGTTCAGGTTTGTCCACAGGGACCTTCAAAGGTCAAGGCTCCAAGGAGGAGCTCCTGCTGAGGTTGTGGGATTGGTCATCTTCAGGGACTTCCTTGGAGCGAGACCAGAAGGCCAGACTGATGGACGGAAGGTTCATTGTGAGGAGGGGTGGGAATGGCCACGCCAGAGGACGGCAATGACGTGGACTTGGTCTGGCGGCCCTGGGGCCCCGAGTCCTAATTCAGCCCGAGCGAGCCTGGAGTTAGAGCTGGTTTAATCTTGGCAGGAAGGCTGGTGCCGGGGGTGGGGGTGAAACCTTTTCAAAAAATAATAATAACAAAAACCCTCATTTAGAAGGTTTCCAAGGCGTGCTGAACCCCAGAAGGGTCCTGGAAAAAATGCTGAGAGGGTTGAAGTGTAAATGGACCCAAAACACCATAATTAAATTTCCCTTAAATTTACCAGCGTTTGGGGTCAAAGAAAAAATAAAACTTAGGGAAAATACACTTGAGGTTTCAGGCCTATGCCAAGTGCTTAGGAAAATAGATTTCTGAACAGCTCAGCGGCTACTGGACTGGCCCCTGCCAGCCAGGAGCCCGTGGGCCTTAACCCCTCCCTGGTCGGCTCTCTGCCCCACATCGAACCCACTCCAGCCCCTTCCCATGTGGCTTTGCAGCCCGGGGGCCCCATCCACACTTTGCCCGTCAGCTGCTTCTGCATAGCTGGAGCCGCAGCTTGACACCAGGCTCCGGTGGGGGGGCCGGCCTCCCGGGGCCCCTTCTGCCCTTCCTGCACCCAGATTGGTCACCCTGGGAGCAGAGAAGGTGGGGCTTGCACCCCCTCCCACCACCAGGGGCTCTCTGTAGTGCAGACATCCTTGCCCAAGGGGAAGGTACCACATTTACAAACCCCAAAGTCAGGCTGGAGGTATATCAGCCAGTGCCAAACCAAAGGTCCCAAAGACCAGGAAGGCTTGGGCTAGGGCTGCTGTGTCCTGTGCAGCTCCCAGCAGTGGCACTGGATTCATGGTGAGGCCCTTTTTGCACAGCCCGCTGGGGAACTCAGAGCAACTCAAGGAGAGAACACAGGAGCTAGGAGGGTTGGCTGAGGGACCTGGGACTCTTCCTGCTTTTTCTTTTCCTTTTCTGCTTTCTTTAAAATGTCATTTTGGTTAGAGTGAGAACATCCAGGGGGTGGGGGTGGGGGGATATTCCAACCCTCCTCAAGTTCTCTGGGCATAAATCAATTAAACAGGCAGCGATTACCCACTACACAGCCAAGCTCGGTTCAGCAGTGGCTGGCCCTGGTCCCTGGGACCCTGCCCGAGGGTGGTGGTGGTCTGTCTACAGGGACTGAAGCCTTCCCAAGGGACCACTCTGTCAAAGGGGCGCTCTGCCTGAGAAACCTGTCAGGGCAGAGTGCCTGCTGCTCCTCAGAGCCTCCCAGAGGAGTGGTCCTAAGACCCCCTCAGGGTCTCAGTCCCATCCCAGGGCCAGGCCCTCACCCAGGTGAACTTAGTAGCAGGCTCCCACTGGCACTTAGTAATCCTGGGTTCCAGCGCTGCAGGTGACAAATCCCTGAGCCTCACCCTCCCTCCCCACCACACTGGGGGCGGTGGTAGCCCCAGTGTGCCAGGAGTCCCACTGTGGAGCACCAGTGGGTGAAGGCGGGGCTGACCACTGCCCGAGTGGTGGTCCCTATATCCCTGCACCCAGCCCAGCTATCAGGGCTCCGTCCTTGTTCTCACAAGCACGGCCCAGCAAGCCCGGGGAAACTGGTGTTTGATTCGCCCTCCTGGGCCAGGCCGGGCTGTGGTCACCGCTAGCGTCTCCTGCTCTGTCCTCAGCCTTCCTCACACACTCACATCCATTCTCAGTTCCAGGGTCGATGCCGTCAAGGCAGTGGTCCTGGGCAGCCTGTCTACAAGAGTAACTACAGAAGGGACATGGGGAAAGTGGGTGTCCAGAGGTCACCATGGGGCCCCTCAGCGAGTTCTCTGCTGTCTCTCCTCTCACCTTACTCACCTGGGAGGACTTACCTGGTCAGGTGACACAAGTGCTAGCCACCTCAGTGACATGGTTAAGTTTCTGCAAAGGGAGAAGGTGGCGGGTGGGGGTGATCAGCTTAATGATGAGGACTGTGAAGGGGCAAAAGCCTCAGTAAAATCTGGAGAACACTGCGGGGGGGGGGACACCTCCCGCCCCCCAGGAGAATGCTCCACCCAGCAGCCTGCAGGAACTTTAACAACATAAAACAGCAGTCCTGCCTTCAAGTCAGGTGCTTGGAAACAAGGATTCTGCGCTGAAAGATGATTTTGACAATAATCACTATCCTCTTAAAGAATGCCCTTCCCTGGAGGCAGGGGGAGGGGGGACGGGGCAGCAGAATGGGCCGCAGGGCCTGACTGGTATGAGGACCGTGGGTTCCTCCAAAGCGCTGGGCAGAACCAGCCCGTTCCTGCCCTTTGACCATAATTGTTGTCAGCCATATAGTTCCACTTGGGTGTCGTATCAGATGGTGGACAGCACTAAGGGACCCAACACAACAGAATGTGGCAGACAGGTGACTCCCCCCAAAAAAAGAGTATGTACCTACCTTTACCTCCAAACTGGTTTTGAACTGCTGTGAGTTCCAGCCCAATGCTTAACATATGGGCCACTAGGATAACTCTTCAGTAATGCTAAACCCAAAAAGCCAAGCTGACTGCTATCCAGTCACTTCCGACTCACTATGACCCCCTGTGGGTTTCTGAGACTGTCACTTGTTTATGGGAGTAGGAAGCCCAGTCTTTCTCCTGTGGAGCTGCTGGTGGTTTTGAACTGCCAGCCAACCAGATGGCAGCCCAACTTGTCACCACTATACCTCCCTTTAGTGACTCTATAGGACAGGGTGGAACGTGCCGGCGCCTGTGTGTCTGAGACGTCACTCTCTATGTGAGTAGACAGCCTCTGCTTTCTCCCTCAGTGTAGCTGGCGCTTTTGAACTACCAGTGGGTAATCCGCTACACCAACTGGAGTCCCACCCTCACCTTTAGCACCGAGAAATCTGACCTGAGTGGGACAGAGGGTCTTTGCAGATGAGAGAGACTATCCCAGGCTATTCAATGGACTTGACATCCACTAACCCAAACCAAGGGAGCCCTGGTGGCCCAGTGGCTACGTGTTGGGTTGCCATACACTTGGTCGGCAGTTCAAAACCACCAGCAGCTCTGTGAGAGAAAGGCTGGGCTTTCTATTCCCATAAAGTTAAGTTTTGGAACCCACAAGGGGTTGTTATGAAGTCAGTGTCGACTCAGAAACCAAACAAGTGGCCAGAGTCGAGAGCCACCCATAGTACCCATCTCCAAGTAGAACTGCTCTCCACAGTGTTTCTAAAGGCTGGTTTGGGGAGCTGGGTCACCAAACATCACTGGGCAAACCGGAACCTCCCAACACCCACCTAGTAGTTAAGCGCTTACCTGTTTGTGTGGCTCAGGGGCTCTTCATCCAATGCCAAGTGCCTTCATAAAGGGCACAGAGTGGAGGAGGCCAAGGGAGGAAGGAGGCAAAGATGGGAGGGATAGGGGGCCACAGGTCAAGGCAGCCTGGAGCCACCAGAGGCCAGAGGCAGTGGGGCAGGATCTTCAACAGGGACCGCTCAGGGACACCTTGCTCAACACCTTGCTTGGGATTCCTGGCTTCCAGAATGTGAGAGACTCTGTTTCTATTGCTTCAAGCCATGCTGAGCAAAAATCTAGGACCCTCTGCTAAATCAATTCCAGCGCATGGCGGCCCCAAAGTACAAAATTGGATTGTCTAGGTTTGTAGGAAGGGTTCTAGCTACACAGGGAAAACAACTTAGGGCCCAACCTACTCCCAGATCTGTGACTGGGGGGTGGCAGGGGAGGGAGGGATGAGAGCCCCTGTCTCTCACGCCCATCCAGAAGCAGCAGCTGAGAAGATGCAACGGGTGGTCAGACTCTCAGACAGACAGAATGTGCCGGGTAGAGGGGTGCAAACAGGCACCATCTACCTGGCACAGGCCTCCAGACCCTGTTGCTAAGAGGAAACCACCCTAACAGAAGGATAGCAGAAGGCAACTGGCCGTAAGGGGCAGGGTCCGCCTGGACAGCTGGGGCCAGGGAGGGACTATGGACTTTGCTCTGGGAGGGGGCCTGCAGGCTTCAGAGCCTCCCAGCCCACCAGCCACCCTCCTCCCTGTCCTCCCAGACCCAATCTTGCCCCACCATTTCTTTTCCACAGGTGTTGGGAGGACACATGCAATCCGAACCCCACCTAGGAAGGGGGCCAAGGGGCACAGGCCCCACCATCTCAACCCATAAAGTCACTGATTGATAAGCTAGTTAATAGATTAGGGATGAATACACTACATGGCCTCCTGGGAGGTGGGGGGAGGGATCCTGGGAGAGGACCTGGGAGTTGGGGATGACTAGGGGCTGAGTACTGGCGTGGGTGTTGAGGTAGCTGTCAGCCCAGAGGGTGGTCCTGAGCGGTCCCTGAAGTCTGGGCCCTGGGCTGGAGAGCTAGCGTCTGCTGTCAGCTTTTTCAGAATTCTTACTGCTAATTTTCCAAAGGAACCAGGTGGTGCAGAGGTCCTGGACCTTGGGACCCACTCCCCACTCTGGCTCCCTCCAGCTCCTGGGCTTGCCTGAAAGCGGGGTAAGGAGCCCTCTTTCTTGTGAACTGGGTTTGGGCCCCAAGGCCCTTATCACTTAGCCTGCCAGATGTCCTTGGACTGGCCCTTCTGAGAATCCAAGTTCTCTAAGCAATGGAACCACAGCGGGGCCCGTTCTGGTTCTGCTGCCAGTACCCCACCCACTGGGGTCCGTGCCCTGCCCCGAACTCTCAATTCTCCCCAGCTTGCAAAACTGCTTCCTCCCGCAGGGACAGGCTAGAGGCCCTCGCTGGTTAGCGACAGCCCGTCGGCCTCACCGCGTTGGGGTCTCCATGGGCACTCACACACTGCCCACCCGACACCCCACGGAGAGCGTCTCGAGGCTCCCCTTCTGCCCCCATCCTCCTCCCGCGCCAGCCAGTGTCGTGTCTTATATTCGCAGACCGGGCCCGGGAGTTGCGCTGTGCAAACACAGGCCGGAGCCTCGCCTCGCTGTGCGCCCGCAAGGCCCTTAGCTGCTCAGAGGGGCCGCTCGCGCCCCGCCCCGGCTCCCACGCCCTCGGAGACCGCCCGGCGCCCCCACCCGGCCCCACCCCCTCTAAGCCCCTTCGCGGGCCGGGGCGGGGCGAGAGGTGGCCCCGCCCCTGGACCACCCTGCGGGGCGGGGCGGGTCCCAGTTCCCTAGCGAGCTGGGCCGGGGGGCGGGATCGGGGCGGGGCGCGTGGTATGGCCGGCCCCCACTGGCTGCCGCGCGCCCTGGCGCCCTGGCTTTCAGTGCGCGGCGGCGGCGGCGGCGCGGGCATCGGGCAGCGCGGGCATCGGAGGCCCCTGCTCAGCCGGGCGCGGACCCCAGTGGACCGACGGCCGGAGGAGCGGACTGCGGGCCGGGAGCTGGAGGGGAGCTGCACGCAGCGAGCCGGGCGCCTTCTCGCCAGGTCGGGGCGCCTAGGGGCCGGGCGCGGGGCATGGGTGAGGGTGGGATGTTGGCTTCGGGACGGTCAGTCCTTGCGGCGGTGCCCGGGGCCAGGCCCGGGCTTCCCGCTCCGGAAAGTTCGTCGTCGCCGCCCTGGGAGGGTTGTGTGGCCGCCGGGAGGGCGGCGAGAAGGGAGGGACGGCGGAGGGGCGGCGGTGGCGCCAGGCGGCCCGGGAGCCGGGCAGCGGCGGGCGGAGGGGCGAAGGCCGGTCTGCGAGGTTAACGCGCCCGCTTCTCTCACAGACTCCGGAGCGGGCTGTTTACGCCGCCGGACCGTGGGGACAGCATGCCCGCGTGCATCGCCTGAGAACCCCTGTCCCGCCATGGGCGCTCCGGCCTGCGCCCTAGCGCTCTGCGTGGCCATGGCTGTCGTGTCCGGTGCCACCTCGGAGCCCCCGGGCTGGGAGCGGCGTGTCGTGCGGAGAGCCGCAGGTAAGGGGACCCCTACGGGGACTGGACGGGGAGGACGCCCTCCCAGACCGGCCCCTCGTGGCTGGGGGTGGCGCGGTGGTTGGTGGGGCCGCCCAGAGCTGCCACCCAAGTGCGCGGCCGCCGCGGGGAGTCGGGCCCCTAGCTGGCGTCACAGCCCCTGCCTCCCGCGGTGCCCCCAGGCGCCGTCGGGAGGCAGCCCGAGTGAAGTGGCCAGAAATCACACTACTGCGCCACGGACTCCACCGACGCAACCGAACAACGGTGGCCTCCCGCACCCCAGTCCTTGAAGGGGCCACTTTCGGCCAAGCCGGGACCGGCACCATGGGCAGGCGAATGAGCCGGCCGAGAACCTGCCCAGTGCCCCCCATCCCCTTGGCGGCCTGCGCAACCAGCTGACGCCCACCCTAGGGCCGACGCTCCTCCACCAGGCAGGCTCTCGCGTCCTCTGCCCCAGTGGGGGGCGTAGGGACTGGCTCACAGGGGTGCCGGGTAGGGGGCGTGAGGACTTGTAAGACCCGGGGCCCTGAGTTGGTGGTCCCGTTCCAGTCCCCGCGGAGGACTCGGGGGCAGGGATGGGCTGCGGCGAGAGGTGGCCCGTGACGAGCCCCGCCTGCACACGCGCCGGCCCCCGCTAGGCACTCCCGGTGCCGCCCGCCCTCGCACGCGCAGCCACGCTGGACGGCTGCCGGGGACTGCGCCCCTAGCCCCTGGGACGGCCATCTCCGTGGGCGCGGGCGGAGAGCGCCGCATCGCCGCTTGGCCAGGGCGTCCTGGCCGGTTAGACTGGCGGGCGGCGCGCCGGGAGGCCCTGGACGGTGAGCCCTCGCCCCACCCGGGCCGGGCGCGAACAGCCGCGTCTTTGTACCTCTGCTCGGCCATAGACCGCGCATTGATGGCGGCGCAGCCTCGCAGGGAGGTGTGAGCACTCCGAGTGGCCGCGGGCGCGGCGTGCCAGGGAGGCGGCCAGCCGCGGGCAGGAAGGAGGCAGATGGCGGTCCGCCCCCTCCGCGCACCCCCCGCGCCCCTTTCTCCCGCGGCGGCTGCAGCCTCCTGGAACAATGTCATTTTTTTTTGTGAATGAAAGTGGGCCTGGCGCTTGAATACGCGTGTCTTTCAGCAGCGTGACAGAGGCCGTCCGGAGGTCAGCGCGCGCTTTTAGCCCCAGCTCCGCTGGCCCCTGCTTCCAGGGGCGCCGAATAGGCGGCGGCAGGGGAGCCCCGCATTAGCATTCGCATTCAGATGAAGATATTACTCTCTCCTCCCGGGCGGAGGGGCTGGAGGGGCGGGGTTTCGGTCCTCGCTGCCCCCCCCCCCCTGTGGCAGCCTGCCGCCCTCCACCCCGCACCAGGAAAGGGCAGCCTCTCTGAGGCCCTGGCATCTGGGAAGCGCAAAACCAGGGAGAAGGGGGATGGCAAAAGGGCGGGGGTGTCCTGCAGATGAGGTCCTTGGAGTGGGGATGCTGTTGCCACCCAGCCCCCTCATCCCCTTTCTGCCACTGTCGCTCAGGCTCGGGCATTAGACCTGGTGAAACAGGTAGTGAGTTGATAGGTCAATAAACCGAATCCGGTTCCTTAATGAGATAGGCAGAGCAGTAAAAATACAGAGGCCAGAAACGGGAACCAGGGCCCAGTCAGGGCCCAGTGAGTGCAAGCTGGTAGCCAGTGGGCAGGATGGCCCTGGATATGGGGCTGAGCTCCCAGTGTGGGACCCCAAGCTGCTCCAGCCCCTGTACCCACCCCCAAGTCCCAAATTCCTGGGGCCATCTGCAAGAGCACCCTGGCCGAGGCAGTTTCTCAGGGCGCAGGGCCTTAGGAAGGTGCTCCTTTGCAGGCGCACCCCCCCCCCTTCTGCACAACAGCTGCTGATTGGACTTTGAGCTCCAGGGCCCCTGGGTGGTTCATTAAACGGAGCCCTAAGGAGCCTGGGCCTGTCCCTCTGGTCCCAGGTGGGGCCCATTCTTGGGAGCTGGGGTGGTCTTGAGGAAGTGGGACTAGAGGGGGGGAGTACGGGGATGGATCTGGGGGAGGACTCTGAGATTAGCAAAAGAATGAGTGCTGAGGTTAGACCCCCCCCCCCCCCCCGCTGGTGGGCTTCCCCAGGCTGTGTGACAGAGGTGGGGCACACTCACACTCCCCACTTCTGGATACCCTTCCCCAGCCTCAGTTTCCTCCCCATCCATCCAGAGGCGAGATAATTGCAGGGTGATTTGCAGGATTAGGTTGGATAATCCGGGTAAACCCTCATTAGACCGCCCAGCCTCCCTCCGGATACCCCTCTTCCCCACCCCATTGTTATGAAACTTTGGTGCAAGCCGGTTTGAGCCAGGGGGTCAGGGCTGCCGGCACCTGGGGCCCCTCTTTTCAGACCTCAGCAAGCATGAGTTCAGCTGCCATTCCTAGAGCTCCTTTCTCTGTCACCAGTGGGGGGTGGGGTCCCAGCGCCCGTCATCCCCTTTCCAGTGCGTTTCCACTGGGCTGTCTTGAAACTACTTGGAGAGACAGAGCCTCTGAATCCCATGCTTGGGGTCTGGTGTCACCTTCAAGTTCCTAGCGTCCTGAAGCACACTACAAGGATGGTGGCGTCTCAGGTCCCCGCAGAGGCTTCCTCCAGAGAAAGGTCTGCTACTGACTGTGAACTAACAGCTTTCAGAAAATCCTTGAGGCCTGCAGGTCGAGAGTCAGCCCACTAGAGACTTAGTTCCTGGTTTGAGAGACACCGCCCACCTGAGGGAGGCAGACTGGGGCATTCCAGAGGAAGCTTCCCTGGGCAGGGCCACCCCCTGAGCAGACTGGCCCCTGCCACCGGATACTCTGTTCTCTCCCTCTTACATCTCCTCTTGGCCCCCTGAGTCAGTGAGGGCATAGCCTCTGTGGGGAAACTGAGACAGTAGGTGACAAAAAAAATTGACTGGAGCCTTGGACCCACACAATCTTGGTGTCCACTGGTCCCAACCCCCCGGAAATGCCCGGGGGTGGGGGTGGGGCTAAGACAGGAGCAGGCTGCCCAGCTTCTGCCAGCCCCCTGCCCCTCCTCATATGTGGCACCCTGGCCAGTCTGAATGCCTCCCCTTCGGTGACCCCAAAAGACCCCTGTGGGAGCCACGAAGGGGACTGGCGGCAGGAGCAGGGTGGGGTCTTGGAGCAGGTATTGTGGGAACTCCTCAGATGAAGTCATTCGGTGCCTAGACTCCCGTCTCCCCCCACACCCGGGGTTCCCCTGTGCACCCCCAGAGCTGGCCCAGGTGGGCTATGTGGGAGGACAGACTGCCATGGGCCTCTGGCCCCTAATGGGGCAAAGTGGGTGGGCAGTATCCGGGGTTGGCCTTGACTGAGCAGCGGCCCTTCCATCTCAAGTGGCCAGTGGTTGTCCAGCCAGCGGGTCTGGGGGACCACTCTGTCCCACAGCCTGGGCCTCAGGCCTGCTCTGGACCAGGTTGAAAGCGAATGCCGGTGTAGATGGCTAGGTCGGATACCGCCACCCAGACCTAACTGGAACTGGCTACTGTTGCCCTTGGGCTTGGTTCTGATGCTGAGGCTGCCACCATCAGCCTGGTCTCCACCTTCTGGGGAGCGTCCAGTGGCACCTCGCTCCCCTCTGGACACAGTGGCTAGTACTGGAGGGCTGAATGTAGACCCCTGACCACCAGGCTGTCTGCAGGGCCAGCTCTGAGTGGTGGGTCTCCAGGGAGCAGGAGTGTGGGCCCTTGGGGCTGGCAACTTGTGTGTGGTGGGGAATTGGGCCTGGGCCGTCCTGTGAGGGGAGCCAAGGACCGGTGGCCAGAGAGGGCAGCTGAACCCTGGAATCTAGGCCACGCGTCGGCAGAATGACAAGTACAGGCGCGACTAGGTCTCGGGATGGAGGCCTGCCGGCGAGACCACCCATCTTTGTCCCGGGCCCTGAGCCCAGGCCGCTTGCCTGCGCTGGTCATTGTCTAGTCCTGGCAGAGAGACCCTGGGGGACGGGTGGTGCGTCCCCGGTGTCCAGGCTCTAGTGGCCTCTTGAAACAGGCAGCACTGACTGATGGGAGGAGGGAGCCAGCTAGGGGGGCTCTATGGTCTAGTTGATCCTCGCCCTACCTCCCAAGCTCCCCTCTTGCCGGGTGACCCTGGGCTGCTTTGTCCCCAGGGGGCCTCAGTGTCCGTTATCTGTAAGATCGGTCTCTGGCAGGCCGGAGCCTGCGCACCAGCTACTGCTGAGAAAACCCAGGGTCCTACAGGCATCTGGTCCCTTAGGCATTTGTTTGTTTCTTAGTGTGTGCTTCTGCTGATGGAGTCTGTTTTTCTGTGTGTCAGGTGCTGGTTCAGCCCAACGACGTTCTGCCCACACACCCAACAACCCCACTTAGGGTACTCATATTCCATTTCTCCAGACTCCTTCCTCTTCCCCTGGCCATAAGGAAGTAGACCCCTGCAGGGGGTATAAATTGCTTCCAATTCCTCTACCTATTCCGCAACCTTGTTACGCTTGGAAGCGGAAAAACAGGGGCGGCAACTAACAACAACAACCACACTCCCAATAAGAGGACTGGCTTCCTGGGCTCGTGGGCCCGCAAGCAGTTGGAGGATTCAGGGCGGAGCGCCTCCACCTGCCCTGTGAAAAACACCCTCCACCTCTGGACCCCCAACTAAGCCCCTACTGCCTGCTTTCCCACGAGCTAACAACGGGCCTTCACATTTTTAATGGAATGAAAAAGGAATTCCAAAGAGGAATATATTGTGGCCTGGGAAAATGACAGAACATCTGAAGAATTGGTGTCCATAGCCAGTTGCAGTGGAGCACACGGCCGGGTGAATTTGCTGGACGCCTCTCAGGGTTCCTTTGAGGGGTGGGGGGGGGCCTGCGTGGCAAGAATAGAGTGGCACTTGGCAGCTGACAGGGAAAACTTGACGGAGTCACCTTCTAAATGAGGTGCCTCAGGAGAAAGGCCTGGCTGTCTTCTTCCGAAAGGGTGGGGAGGGAACCCCAATGGAAAGATACACTTAATCTTCCTCCATCCGGAGCCCCACTCCGGTGTCATGGTGTCATGAGCTACTGCATTCCTGCTCCCCTAAAGATGTAAAAATTCTCTTAAGGAGCCCGGGAGAGGCAGGTCTACTCTTTTCCGTAGGGACAACGCGATTTGATGGCGATGGGTTGGGGTTTTTCTGGTTTGGGTTTTGTAACTCAACCAGAGTCAAAGACTTGCAGCCCCGCTGGTGCAGTGGTTCTGTGCTGGCCTGCAATCTGCAAGGTTGGTCGTTTGAAACCAGCAGCAAGACAGGGCTTTCTGCAGCCCCGGAGACTCTCAAAGGTTGTGCTTCCCTGTCCTGTAGGGTTGCTGTGAGTCGCCATCCACTCGATGGCAGTGAGTTTGGAGTTTTTTTTTTTCTGGGGGGGCAGGGATAGAGGGGGCAGAAGACAAATCAGAGACTGGGAGTGAAAAGCAGGACTGACGCTCACCTCCCCCCCACCCCCGTGGGATCCGGAGATCCAGACAGAATGTTCTAATAGGACACGGTCGATGGGTCTTGATAGTGTGAGAGGAAAATGAGGCACAGAGCCTCAAATGCCTGTAAACTCCAGACTCACGGGACCGGTCGGGACTCTTGGGAGACTACCACCCTGAGCCACTCTTTAAATTTAGAGCCAAAAAATCCATCCCCTGAGGCCACCTTTTTATTAAACGCCAGGTCTTCTCAGAAAGAATGTCTGTCTGTCGCCTCCAGTGTTGTGTGTGGGTGGTGGTGGGGTCATTTCCTGATGGTCAGCAACCATGCAGCTCCCTCTCAGTGTCCCTACAGTCCAGAGTAGAGCTCCCCCCTTCCAGGGCGGGGCGGATTCTGGGAGCTGGATGTCTTCGCCTGGTGGTCGGCCACCTCTCTTGCTCTGGAAATGGCTGACGGCTTCAAACTGCCTTGCTTGTCATTGGATTTGGGGAAGGAGCGCTTTAACCATGGTGCCACCAGGGCTCCCCCCAACAAGCCAAGACCTTGGAGTTGATTCTGACTCGGTGCGGGTCGGTCTGTGTCCGGGGTTTTCCAAGGCCTCATCAATCGGAGCAGCCTGCCACGTGGCCACCGCTGCATTTGAACTGCCCAGCTGGTGGTGAGCAGTCGGAGCAGCCGGTTAGCAGGGTGACTTGCCACCGTTCACCTGGCAGCCGGGGGACATCGAAAAAGAGGAAGGCCCGTGAGACAGGCTGCTGCTGCAGCCGTCGACTGAAGCATCGCAAGAGGGACCGGGCGGCGTTTCATTCTGTTGTGAACCAGTTGCTATGGTTTAGAGCCGACTCGATGGCATAGAACCACCACCACCTGGCAGCGCTAGCTTGGCACCTTGAAAGGGTCCAGAGTCGCTTTGAAATAGGACGTGCGTGGGAGAGGTGAATGGACAACGGGCACAGAAAGGATGGGGACGGCCGGTTGGTCACCAGGTGTGTAGCGTGGAGCCAGTGTCCCTGAGCTGGGGGGCGGAGTAGAAATTGGCAAATGAGACCTGTGACGTAAACCAACCAGAGTCTATAGAGGGACAGCCAGCTGTGTTCGGACGTACAGGCAGTGGTCACCAGGAGTCAGAACTGACCCCGGGGCACCCTCGGTGTGACAAGTCCTGGTGATGGTGCGGTGATGCGTTGAGCAGCTAACTGAGGTCAGCTGTGTCCTTGGAGAGATGTGCTTTCTGCTCCCATACAGAGTCAAGTCTTGAGAACCCACAGGGGCAGTTCTGCCCTGGAGGGGCACTAGGAGTTGGCATGGACGCGATGTCAGCGAGTTTTGTCTCTGGTTTTCTGTGTGACAGCAGAAGTGTAGAGGTGTCACGGATGGGGCCCGTGGGAAGTGCTGGCCACTCAGGAAGGGGGCAGTGTCCCCACTCTTGCCTCCTGCCCCCACACCCCTTTGCAGCAGGTAAAGGCAGGTGCCCTTGGGGGGGTCTCCTGTAGCCTTATTTCACTGCCTTCATCTCCCCGGCAGAGGTCTCAGGGCCCGAGCCTGGCCCCCAGGAGCAGCTGGTCTTCGGCAGTGGGGACATCATGGAGCTGAGCTGCCACCCGCCTGCAGGCAGTGCCCCCGGGCCGACCATCTGGGTGAAGGACGGCTCAGGCCTGGTACCCTCGGCCCGGGTCCTGGTGGGACCACAGCAGCTGCATGTGCTCAACGTCTCCCAGGAGGACTCCGGCGCCTACAGCTGCCAGCAGCGATTCCGGCAGCGCGTGCTGTGCCGCTTCAGCGTGCGGGTGACAGGTCAGTGCCCGCCCGCCAGGTGGGGGAACTTGGGCTGGCTGAGCCTGAGCATCTTGACAGGTGGCCGACATTGAAGAAGGGCCTCCAGGAGGGGCTGCGTGAATGAGGGGACTCTTGAGGGGAGCCAGGGAGTGAGACACGACCTTTGGCCTGGAAGCTTTGAAGTGGGAGGGAGGACGGTGGCACTGGCCACATGCCCCTCCCCCCCTTTCCTTGGCAGATGCACCGTCCTCGGGAGATGATGAAGATGGTGAGGACGAGGCTGAGGACACAGGTGAGACCTGGGTCCAGGCCTTCAAGGGCAGGGGTAAGGCTGACTGACTGAGCAGGGCCTGGGGACCACCCTGTACCTCACTGGATAACCCCACCTTCCCTGGATATCCTTATCTGGGCCCTGAGAGGGGCCAGGCCTGGGAGGGAAGGTGGCCCATACTGACGACGGGGGAGGGGAGCAGGGTCTGAAGGCCGGTGGGACTGGGTAGGGGGGGGGCTGATGTCAAGTTCTCCTGAGGCCCTTTTGGTCATTGAGGGTGAGTGACTGCGGGGTGGGGCAACTGAAGCTATTGTCACGGTCCAGGCCCTGAGGTCAAGGTCGCCTGATGGGGGTGCTGTGCAAGTGGCAGTGGGGTGAGGGGTGGAGGTGACACAGGCAGGTGGGGTATCTGGTCTGGAGGAGCCTGGTTCCAGATGCTGGTGTGCAGATAAGGGCCTCACAGGTGGACACATCCCTGGGGAAGGGCCCCTGTTAAAAGGCTGCCTGTGTCCAGGCCTCACTGCTGCACCCAAGAGAGGATCAGGATGGGAGAGCTGGGTGGGGAGAAAGAATTCCATGGCACCTGGAGCAGGAGCATTTGGAGCCCTAAGTGAAAGGCTTCCCCCCGCCCCCGGGGCAAAGTCAGGAGCTGCTGGGTCCCTTATTTCCCTCTTCTCTCTGGCCGCCAGGGAGCCCAAAGCCTGGTTTCTGGCTGCCCATCCCAGATGGAGCCACCTGGGTAGGGAGCTCAGTGTGAGAAAGTGCCCCTTCTCGGCTTCTGTCAATGACACCCCCAGCCTGCTGGACTCTCTATCCCCCTCCCATCATGGGTCACAACAGGAGGGTCCTCCCTGCTGCCTCGTGGAAAGGGGGAGGACCATAGAAGGGGGGAGGGCCGGGCAGTCTGGCTCCTTGCCCTGCAGGCCAGCCCTCCTCAACACGTGTCCCAGCAGGAAGGCAGCTCCCACCCAGCCCAGAGGAAGGAGAAAAACCAGTTAGGCCATAGGGTGGATGTGGAGGGGGGGCAGTGGCCCTGGACGCCAGCACAGTGGGGCGGGTCCTTAGCAAGGCCTGCCCCCGGGGGCCTCTGAGCCCTGTGCGTTGCAGGAGGGGTCTTGGCAGCAGACCTAAGGGCCATGGCTATTGTTGGTTGCCCCAGTGGGTGGCTGTGGCTTGTCTCGCCTCCTAGTGAACTGTCCCAGGGCCTGCCTGGTTCGTGCTCCCAGCCTGGGCACCATGACCGGTTGGCCTGGCCTCCCTTTTGTCAGCGGTGTCCTGAGGCCATGCCATATGTGGGTGGCTGAGCTGAGGTGACTGTCTTCCCTCTGTGAGGCACGCTGAAGACTCAGGTCAGGATGGGGTACCCTGAAACCCTCCCCTAGAGGAGACAGGACAGGAGGAGACCCACTGGCTAGCCCCTAGGTGCTGGCACAGGGAGGGGTTTGAGCATGGTGCCAAGTCTCTCCAGGAACCTCCATCAGCCCCGGCAGCCTCCACTCACGCTGGAAGAGAGACTGAGGCTTGGGGGTGGGAAGCCTTAGGAGGAGGGTGAGCGGCTTCATGCGCTTGCCCTTGGCCTGCAGGAGCCCCGTACTGGACAAGGCCAGAGCGCATGGACAAGAAGCTCCTGGCGGTGCCTGCTGCCAACACCGTGCGCTTCCGCTGCCCGGCTGCCGGCAACCCCACACCTTCCATCTCGTGGCTCAAGAACGGCAAGGAGTTTCGTGGGGAGCACCGCATCGGAGGCATCAAGGTGGGCCTGCTGGTGCGCAGACAGGATGGGCAGGCTGCGCTGAGGGACAATGCTGGGCTCACTCTGCGCTGCCCCACAGCTGCGGCACCAGCAGTGGAGCCTGGTCATGGAGAGCGTAGTGCCCTCGGACCGAGGCAACTATACCTGCGTTGTGGAAAACAAGTTCGGCAGCATCCAGCAGACGTACACGCTGGATGTGCTAGGTGAGGCCCCCGCGGGGGACGGGGGGCGGGATGGGTGGGGAGGTGGGGCCCCGCCCGGCAGCCTCTGAGCCCGATCTACCCCCGCAGAGCGCTCCCCGCACCGGCCCATCCTGCAGGCGGGGCTGCCGGCCAACCAGACGGCCGTGCTGGGCAGCGATGTGGAGTTCCACTGCAAGGTGTACAGTGATGCGCAGCCCCACATCCAGTGGCTAAAGCACGTGGAGGTCAACGGCAGCAAAGTGGGCCCCGACGGCACCCCCTACGTCACTGTGCTCAAGGTGGGGACCCAGTAGGCAGGGGGGGCAGGGGGAGACAAGACTGCAAACAACGATGATGTGTTCACAGTCGCTTCCAGGACTCTGCCTGGGAGAAGCAGCCACCCCCCACAGGGGGCGTTCAGAGGCTGCAATCCACACCCCCCCTCGGGGGCTAGGCTCCACTCTCAAGCACCGTGGCTTTGCTGGCTGAAATGGCAGAGACTGTGGCAGAGACCCTCAGCGTGTCCTGGCGGTGGGGGGCGGGCAGAGGGGGGAGATGTTGGGTGAAGGGGACGGACGACGTGGCCACTCCCAGTGCTGGCCCCAGTGGAGTGTGCATGGCATGGACTCCCACCCTGCCCGTCTCCCTGTCTTCAGCTTTGTTCCCACGGCCGGCCGCTCTGGGTGGGGGCCGCGGAGGGAGGGATGGATGGATTGCGACACTCCTGAATCCAAAGAGAGAAACATCTGTTGGAAACAAAAGGGGTGGCTGGGGGCGGGGGTGGTTTCCGGAGGCTGAGAGGGGAGGCCGGCAGTACTGGGGGAGGACCTCGTGTGCTGACACACGTGCTCCGGCTGGGCGGTTTTGCGGTGGGCCTCGATGAGACCCTGGGGGTGGCATAGTTGGACCAGCTACCCTGACACAAGCAGATGACCACGTGATGGGCACTGATGCAGGAGGGTCACTCCTGTGATACCACAAGTCCCCTGCCGGTCTTCTCCTGCCTTGGCCATAGCTGGCACCCACAGCCGGTCCTCAGGGGTGGGGTCTTGGGTAGTGGCCGCCTGCCTGGGCCAGGAGAGCTGGGCACTCTCAGTGCACTCACACCTGGCGGGCCGCAGGGCACAACTGAGCCGGGTCTCTTGTCCCTGCAGTCCTGGATCAGTGAGAGTTCGGAGGCTGACGTGCGCCTCCGCCTGGCCAATGTGTCGGAGCGGGACGGGGGCGAGTACCTCTGTCGAGCCACCAATTTCATAGGCGTGGCTGAGAAGGCCTTTTGGCTGCGTGTTCACGGGCCCCCAGCAGGTAACGAGTCTGTCCCACGCCTGCCTGGCACGCGGAGTTCCGGCTCCAAGGCCCTGGCCACGCGCCTGCCTGCCTGCACGCCTGCCTGCCCACCCGCATGCCTGCTCTGGTCCTGCTCACCCCTCCGCCTCAGCGCCGAATCTGCACTTCCAGCGTGCCCAAGCCCCTTCAAGCCATTGCAGCCTGTGCTGAACCTACCCACCCCATGCTCCCCTTCCCCCCAGGAAACTCCTGGTGCCAGCAGGGGCCGAGCCTGAGCAGTCTATTAGCATGACCTGCCTGTCTCGGTCTCTCTCTCTCTCTCTGTCTCTCTCTCTCTCTCTTCCCCTCTCCCCCTCTCCCCCTCCACTTCTCTCCCTCTCTCTATCCGCCCACTGGCTCTGCTGCCTGCTCACCCTCCACTGTATATGTCTGTCCTTCTGTCTGACTGCCTACCTGCATTGTCCTGCTCTGCCCAGTCACCGAGCCAGCCCCTAACTGCATGTCTCTCATGCACGAGCGCACTGCTGGGCGTGCGCCTGCCGCTCACTTGGGACACAGGACTCGTCGGTGGAGGGGCCTTTGGCTTCGGGGCTCGCGCTGCGGCCCAGAGGAGGCAGTGGCGGCTGAAGTTGTGGTGGTGGCGGCGGTGGCGGCGCCGGCGTTTCTCTTGCAGCCCGGTGGACCAAGGCGGGGCCTGGCCCCGTCCAGGAGAGCCCGTGGGACATGGCGCTCGCCCATCCCGCTCTCTTGTCTTTGTAGACGGCGGGCGCCAACACCACGGACAGGGAGCTCGAGGTGCTCTCCCTGCGCAATGTCACCTTCGAGGACGCGGGGGAATACACGTGTCTGGCGGGCAATTCTATCGGGTTCTCTCATCACTCTGCGTGGCTGGTGGTGCTGCCAGGTATCTGCTCCTGGGTGCTGCTGGCTCGCTGCTGCTTCTGGCTTCTTGGGCGTGGGGTGCTGCCTGGGGCATGCCACAGCCGCCAGGCAAAGGCAGGGGGACCCCAGTGGCGACTGGCCGCCCCACCTGACCGTATCCCAGCCAGGTCCCCGTAGCTCTGTCTGGCGGCTTTGGCCTTTCCAGGCTACCTGGGTGGCATTAAGAGCTTTACTGTCCGCTGGGTTCCTTTTCCTGTGGTTCTGCTGCCTCTAGCTCCCTGCTCACAGGCATTTGCCACCATCAGAACTCCTGCCTCTGCCCGCTCCCCTGCCTGTCCCCACAAGGCGCCCAGGCGAGCCTCCCGCTCGGGCGGCTGCACCAAGGGCCCCAACACCCATGTGTCTCTGCAGCTGAGGAGGAGCTGGTGGAGGCGGACGAGGCGGGCAGCGTGTACGTAGGCGTCCTCAGCTACGGGATAGGCCTCTTCTTCATCCTGGTGGTGGTGGCTGTGACGGTCTGCCGGCTGCACAGCCCGACCAAGAAGGGCCTGGGCTCCCCCGCCGTGCACAAGGTCTCCCGCTTCCCGCTCAAGCGACAGGTAACAGAAAGTAGATACCAGGTTCTGAGCCAAGCCCCCATAATGTCCCCCCACCAGCGAGATGCCTGGAGCCGGGATGGCTGTTCACCCTGGACCTCTGGCCTCGAGGCTCCCCACCTTGGGTGGGGTGGCTTTTAAAAAGAGTTCACGCCCCCTGAGGTCCAGCCATGCTCCTTCCCAGCCCAGTGCCCTGCCCAACCCACTCTCACCTGTTCTGCACCCTCTGAGGCGCCAACCTGCCTCTGCCCCCCCAAGCAGGTGTCCTTGGAGTCAAACTCATCCATGAACTCCAACACGCCGCTAGTACGCATAGCCCGGCTGTCCTCCGGGGAGGGTCCTGCACTCGCCAACGTCTCAGAACTTGAGCTGCCTGCCGACCCCAAGTGGGAGCTGTCTCGGGCCCGGTCAGTGAAGGACAGACAGGATGAGAAGGGTGTGCCAGGGCCACCAGGCTTTGGAGCAGGCCTGGCATTGGGGGGGGGTCACCAGTAGGTACGAGTCGGGTGTGGAAGATGGAGGTGCAGGGATGGGGCCATCGGCAGGGCTGTGCGGGGGTTCTAGGAAGGGCTAGGGACCGAGGGGGGAGCACAGGTACAGGGTGAGTTTGAGTGGTTGGAGGGCTCACCCACTGCCCAATTCGTCGCAGGCTGACCCTGGGCAAGCCCCTGGGCGAGGGCTGCTTCGGCCAGGTGGTCATGGCGGAGGCCATTGGCATTGACAAGGAGCGGACCGCCAAGCCTGTCACTGTGGCTGTGAAGATGCTGAAAGGTGGGGCAGTCAGAGGAGGGCGGGGGTTACCCATGTCTTTGCGGGCTGGATGGGCACTGATGCCCCTCCTTCCGCGTTCCTCCCCCCCCCCACCCCCCCCCGCGCAGATGATGCTACAGACAAGGATCTGTCAGACCTGGTGTCCGAGATGGAGATGATGAAGATGATTGGCAAACACAAGAACATCATCAACCTGCTGGGAGCCTGCACACAGGGTGGTGAGTGCAGGTGCCTAGGGTGGTGGGCGGGCCCAAGGGGCCATGGACGGGGTATGCAGGGGTGGTAGGCAGGGCCTAGGTGTGGTAGGTGTGGTCACTGGGGCAATATGCAGGGTGGTAGGCAGAATAGGCTTGGTGGGTGGGGCTAGAGGTTCCATGGTGAGTGAGGTGTGGGTGGGGTTGAGGCAGTGGGTGGGGTTAGATGTTCTGTGGGCCTGCCTGTGAGCAAGGTGTGGTGGGTGGGGCCATGGTTTGTGGGCCTAGGCACAGGGGAGGCTGAAAGTGCAGTGGGTATGAGCTGGGAGGGAGGGGGCTGAGGGGGAAGGTGGTGAGGAAGACGTGGCAGAGAGGTATTGCCTGTACCCTGTGGGTTTGTGTGTCCCCTGCACTGCTTTTCTGTGTCCCTGTGTCTAACTCGTGGCCCTTGCAGGGCCCCTGTATGTGCTGGTGGAGTACGCAGCCAAGGGCAACCTGCGTGAATACCTGCGTGCACGCAGGCCCCCGGGCATGGACTACTCATTCGATACCTGCAAGCTGCCGGAGGAGCAGCTCACCTTCAAGGACTTGGTGTCTTGTGCCTACCAGGTGGCTCGGGGCATGGAGTATCTGGCCTCCCAGAAGGTGAGCAGGTGGCGCCAAAGTGGTGAAGGAAGTCCGAGCAGGTTGGGGTAGGGCTGGCCTGGGCTAGGACTATCTGGGGTGCCTTGGATTGTGGCCTGTGGGGGACTGGACTGGGGTATGGGCCTTGGTGGGCAGGGCTGGGACTGCTGAAGTCATAGGCGGGGCAGAGGGGCCGGGGGCGCACTAGTCTGAGGCTGTCAGGATTTGCTGGGACTGCTGGGGTCCTGGAATATGAGCCATGGTGGGGCTGGACAGGGACTGCTGGGGTCCTGCAGGGGGCCCCTGGGCCAGGCTGACAGGTCAGCCTGAGCTCCTGTTCCTGCCCCTAGTGCATACACAGGGACCTGGCTGCCCGGAATGTGCTGGTGACAGAGGACAACGTGATGAAGATTGCAGACTTCGGACTTGCCCGGGATGTGCACAACCTGGACTACTACAAGAAGACCACCAACGTGAGTCCAGCCCGGGGCAGCAGGCGGCCAAGACCCTGGGCCGGGCGGCCACCTGGCAACCTGACAAAAGCTCTTCTACCTCCAGGGCCGGCTGCCGGTGAAGTGGATGGCGCCCGAGGCCCTGTTTGACCGCGTCTACACCCATCAGAGTGACGTGTAGGTGTCTCCGCCGGCCTGATGGGGAAGGGGGACTGTGTATGCACACAGTGGCAGGACGGGGGTGGGTAGGGACTGGGGACCAAGACCATCCCACAAAACCAAACTCCCCACTATCTAGTTAGTGCCAACTCACAGCAAGCCTGTAGGGCCGGGTAGAACAGACCGTGAAGGACTAACACTGTGCATCCTGTCTGGTGCCTCGGGTGGCCGGTTCGAACCGCAGACCATAATGGTGTAAACCAGGGCTCCTCAGGGAGCTAGGCAGAACCCAGCTATTCCACCAGCCCCCATCAGTCCTGGCCTGGCCCTATCTAGCCTCCTGGCTCTGCCCCATGGTGGGGCTACCCCAGGCCGGCCTCACTTGACAGGCCACACCTGGGCTTTTACAGGTGGTCCTTTGGCGTCCTGCTGTGGGAGATCTTCACGCTTGGGGGCTCACCGTACCCTGGCATCCCCGTGGAGGAACTCTTCAAGCTGCTGAAGGAGGGGCATCGCATGGACAAACCGGCCAACTGCACGCATGACCTGTGAGTCCACCTGCCCACGTGTGGCATGCGCGCGGTGCTCCTTGGCATCCGGGCTGGGTAGACCAGGGCTGAGTGGCACCTTGGCAGCTCCAGAGCGCGAGGGGGTGGCGGGGTGCCGGTGAGGCTGAGCCTGCGGCATGGCTGAGCGTAAGTCTCCACAGGTACATGATCATGCGGGAGTGCTGGCACGCCGTGCCCTCTCAGAGGCCCACCTTCAAGCAGCTGGTGGAAGACCTAGATCGTGTGCTCACAGTGACGTCCACCGATGTGAGTGCCCTGGAGACAGGCTGGGGGGGGGGGGCGCAGGGAGGGGGTGTGGGAGGGGGACGCAGGGAGGGGGCGTGGGAGGTCGTGCTGACTGTCTCTACCCGCAGGAGTACCTGGACCTGTCAGTACCCTTCGAGCAATACTCGCCCGGCGGCCAGGACACGCCCAGCTCTGGCTCCTCCGGCGATGACTCTGTGTTTGCCCACGACCTGCTGCTGCCTGCGGCCCCCAGCAGTGGGGTCCCGAGGACTTGAAGTGCCACCTGGCTAAGTCCCCTCCAATGTGAGATCCAGTGTCGTCCCCCGCCCCTTAGCTGCTGCTGCTGTGTGCGGCCGATTACTGGGGGATCCACTGGCCCAGGCTTGGACCCCAGTGCACATGGACGGTGGACAGACAGAACCTTTGTGTGTGTGCATGTGTGTGTGAGTGTGTGTGAGAGTCTTGCAACCCTGGGTGCTGGGGTTCTCTTGAGGTCCCCAAGCTGTACAAAACCTTCCTCCTCAGTGCCATCTGTGCCTGTAGCACCCAGGAGCCTTCGTCTGGAGGGACTGAGTATAGAATGTATGGGGTTCCCTGGAGTCCTTGGGGTGGTCCTCGTCCTCACTGCCACCCCACAGGGGGCAGATAACCATAGGTCAGGCCAGACTTTGGGAGGGTATCCAGAGTGGACCTGCCCCACCCCCTGCTGGGTGGCCCCTTAAGTCTAGGTGAGCAGAGTGTGTCAGCAGGTAGCCCCCAACTTCCAGGCCTCCCCACCTCTCCCACCCTGTCCTACCGGAGACTGAAATTACGGGTACCCGAAGGCAGGCGAGCCTTTATTTCTATCCGAAAGGTTTATTCCAGAAACGTGTGTACATTTATATAAATAGTGCGTGTATATGAGATATATACATACAAATATATATAAGAATAATTATATGGAAGGAGGCCGGTACAACCAAGGCCCAGGACCCTGGGGGATGCAGGAGTTGGGGGGCAGCCCCGTCGGGGATGCAGACAAAGAAGTGGGTGATGTGATGCAACAGTTTTGTTTTAAAAATTGTACCTGGACTGTATATTTGTAAAGTTATTTATCAACCCAAACCCCTCACCCATGCCGCGTCCGTAGTGTTTTAGCAAGCCAAATGACAGAGTTTTAAGGTTTAACTTATTAACAGCTGGGAGCATATATGCCACATTTTACAGGGATTGGGGGGAATGGGCACGCGGCAGCGGTAATCACAGGGTCATCCCCCCCACCCCCAGCAGCCAGCTTGTTCCCCAAGGCGCCTGCCTGACCCTGAATGGTGTCGGGTGAAGTGATTGGGGGCTGGGGTGGGGAGAGGGTCTCTCCTTTCCTCGGGCCTTCCCTTGTAAGGGGACCCAGTTTCTGCGGGGATTTTTCTTTAGATGTGTTTTTGGATTTCAAGAGGAGTCGGGAGTTTCCCAGAGACACCCCCCTCCTCCCTTCCCTGGCTGCCTGCTCTGGGTTTGGTCAGTCTCTGGTGAGGGGGCTCACCTTGCGTGCAGGTACCGATATTATTAGATGTTACAAGTTTATATATATAATTTATTGAGTTTTTACTGTAGACTTAACATTTCTTATGCAACGCTGCAGACGGTCACAGCCTGGCCTACTTTCCCCTCCTGCACGTGGGGAAGAAATCCACGAACTTGTGTTTGGTTTTACTTTTCTGTACTGTTAAGGGGTGCTGCCCTGTCCAGGTGGCTGCCCCCGCCCCCTGCTTGTGGGTGGGCTGCACAGGGCAGGTGGCTGGGCGTTGGAGTGGAAGGTAGGGGTCCCAGCTCTCTGGGGGACCCCAGCGGTGTCATGGCCAAAGGTGTCTGCCAGAGTAAACCACAGAGACAGATTTCTGGTGGATCTGACAGGCGTGCGCCCCAGAAAATAAAGAGATGGCTGGTTTGAAGCCCTGCTCTGAACTTTTTTGCATGTTTTTCTGTGAATCTGGGTTGGGTCGGTGATTTGCTCTCCTGGGAGCAGGGAGGATTCTGGGAGTGACAAGAACAATGGCTGCTGGGGTCTCAAAAGAAAGGTTGCTTCTTTGGGGGTGGGGGGCGCCTGTGAGTGTTGCAAAGGTAATCAACTAGGTCAGGACCGCCAAGTTCCGCCCCCACCCCACCCACCTTGACATTGGGGAAGATGTGCCCTGGGGAGAAGCCCGCTGGAGGGTGGGCCAATTTGGGGAGGCCCAGGGACTGGCAGGGCAGACCACAGAAGTCACCGGTAGTCTCATTTCCGTGTATTTGGGACCCTGGAGGGGCCAACTAGACAGGATCTTGGTCTGGTAGCAGTCTGGAGATGCATTCCTGGAAGAGCTGTGTGAGCAGCGCCCCCTGGTGGACACTGGGTATCAAGACATGGGGAATGGACCTCCAGCAGCAAGCACGGAAGCCCCCTCTGTGCTCCCCAGTCCCCCGATTCTCACGTGAGGGGTGGAAGATTTCTTAGTATACTTTGGTGTTGGGGTTCAGGCCAACAGGTGTTGGGAAGCCCAGCTTTGGGGGGGGAGTGGGTCACCCAGACACCCCTTGCAGGATCTGAGGCTGGCCCCCACTCCGCTTCTGACCTGGGGAGTGGCTGGTTTCTGGAGGTCAGCCCAGCCCTCCCTGCCCCCGCTTGCTGTTGGGTACTGGCTGTGGGCTAGTTTGGGTGCTGAGGTAAGCCCCGGGTGTCCCCCACTTCAGTTCACACCAGAGGGAGCCGGAAGATGAACCAGGATGGTGGGGGGTGGGCACTGTCTGGCCCCACTGGTGAGTAAGTACTGGAAGTATTGGAGGTGGGCATCAACTGGCCATGCCCAGAGCGGGTAGCCCTGCCCACCTCTGCTGCCTCCATGCCCCTCCAATTCCCAGACAAAGCAGTGGAGGCCAGGCAGTGGGAAATTTTTTGTTCTAGGTGAGGGTGGGTTTGGGGTCTGCACTCCACACAAGATCCTGGGAGGTGCCCAACCCAGCACACACAAAAGCACCACCTGCTCAGGGACCAGCCCCAGGCCCCTAGCACCGCTGCCTCTACCGCTGACCTGGGGACCCCGGGTGGTGCTTCTCCCATGGGAGGCGCTGCACAGAAGCAGTGGGCACCCGCCCCTTACCTGCAGCTCCCGACGCCCAGCTCCCTTCAGGTCCTGGGTCCTCATCTGTCCCTTTGTCTGGTGTGGTCTGGCATGCAGAGGGGCTTGGGGTGCCCTTGCCTTCCCTGCCTGGCTTTGTGGGGGGGGTGCCTCTCGTCTCGAGCTTCGTCCTTCCCCATTCCTTGGCCTTGGTGGCCGCCTTTGGAATTAGTTCCCGTTCCCTAGAAGACATTCTGGACCTCCAGAAAGCCCCTATTGGTTCCCCCGCCCCTCTGGCCCCAGGTGGGCCCCTCCTACCTCCATGCCTGGGTTGTGTGTGTGTGTGGTGTGTTGGGGGATGGGTAGACACTTTGGAAAAGTTCTCAGTGAGCATCTCTGAGGAAGGCGGGCAAGTGCCCCACAAAACACAATCGCTAGCCAGCTGCCCCAGCTCTGCCTCCCTGGGTCCAATCTTGGCTCCCCCCAACTGGGCCTGTCTTCCCACTGCCTCTGGAGGCTGGCTGCTTGGAGCAGTGCTGCCCTGCCCTGGGCCGCCTCAGAGCTCCCCACCCTGGGGTGGGGCCTGCCCCTTGACTTCAAGGATGGGTGTTGTCACAGGAAGAAAGCGGGGGGTGGGGTGGGGGGGCGGTGTCCGGGCTCACCTGGGTTTAGCAGTTACCCAGTAGCCTAACTGCAAGGTGGGCGATTCAAAGCCAGCAGAGACATGCGGGGGGTGGGGTGGGGGTGGGGGCTTTCTACTCCAGTAGAGTGAGTCTTGGAAACCTACCGGGGCGGTTCTGCCTCATCCTGTTGGGTCACTGAGTGCATTGACTCCACCCCAGTGAATTTTTTCTGGGATCCAGCCCAGTCACCTGGGCCTGGGGGTGGGCAGCCCCATGCCTCAGTGCGGCAAGGGCAAACTAGAAAGCCAGGCTCCAGCTTGGGCCTCAGGGAGCTCTCAAAACCCAGAGGGGGACCTGGCTGCCCTGCAAGCGGCCTGGGGTCTCAGGCAGGGCCCCTGAGAGAGTGCCCAATCCAAAGCCTGCAGAGCCTGGACGGTGCAGGGCTAAAGTCCACACAAAGCAGACAGGTATGGTCAGCTGGGAGCCAGGCTGAAGGTGTACCCAAACCAGGTGGTTCCCCCACTGCCCTACCTGCAGAAAACAGGGCCTGGCTGTCCTCCAGTCCCTTATACCTTACCTGGCACTCAGGACCGGGGGTGGCAGGTAGAGTGACCGTGAGAGATTGGAGGGCAGGATGGGGCAGCAGGCAGGCTGTGGCATGGAGTCTGGGCAGGCCAGGTAGATGGGTCAAGGGTCAACCAGGTGGTGGCAAGGGGTGGCCTCTGTGTCCCGGGAGCCCTGTGTTGGTGGTGAGCAGGGCTCATGAGGATCCCAGGGGTTCAGGGTAAGGCGGCGTGCCACCGAAGGGGCTCGAGCCAATTGGAGTTCCCACCATGCTGCTGAGAGCCCCTCTGCCTAGCGGCCCCAGAAGGCCTAGCCACCAGACCACAGCTGGTCCTACTGGGTAGACCGGCCCCTCCTGACATCCAGATGTGGGCTGGCTCATGCTGTGAGCCCCTCTGGTCTGGGGTGAGCAGTAGCCCCCAGGCAGTGACCTACACACCCACAGGCTGCACATGCCCACCATGTCCCTTGGGCTCTCTAGGCCTATGTTCAGGAGGGAGTGAGGTCCCCCCCACCTCCTGAGGAGCCCATCTGTGTCTCAGGAAAAGTGGCCTTGTGGCTGACTGCTCAGCCAGGGCCCAGCACCACTGCTCCAGGGCTTCAGACCAGGCAGCAGGCAATCTGCGCCGTCCCCAGCTCCTGGGCCACCTACAGGTGTCCTTGGGTTGGTGAGGGCCTGGCCTGGCCAGGTGGCAGGATGAGAATCCCTGACAACAGCAGGAACAAACATACACACGCACGGCAGACAAAGCAGACAGGTAATCCAGGTGACACTTTATTCCGTGGTCCCCCCACAGGGCACGTGGCACGGCAGGCCCTGCCTCGTCACAGGAGCCCGCTGTGGCTCAGGACCTGGGAATAGGCTGGCCTGATGCTGCCTGCTCTACATGGCTGCCAGAGGCCAGGCCGGGGCCCCGCCCCACCCCGCAGTGCAGAGCCACCTCCAGGGACATGGGCACCCCGGTTTCTTAGGGGCATGTGGTTCTGGAGTGGTACTTTGGGTTTCTTTGTGAACATTAGTTCGGTCTTTTAATAGATACAATTACTAAATGTGTCCCACCAGCCTCAGGCTTGGGGGATAAGGGGGTGCCCCAGAATCGCCCATCTGCAGCTCCCAGTTCCCGCCCCAGCGGGCACAGGCTGCCGGGTTCCAGCACCGCGCCCTGAGAACCTCTGGAGGGGTTACTTCCCATGAACCACCACCTTCATTTAAAAACATGGGGAACGTGGCCTTCCAACAGGCCCGCAAAGAAAGCCCACGCGCGAGAGTCTGACTCCCCGATTCCAAAGGGGCCTTCAGAGGAGTGGAGACGCTCTGGCTTTCCAAGGCTTCCCGGAGTGGAGACGCTCTGGCTTTCCAAGGCTTCCTGCCAATTTGGCTCCGGATAAAAAGCTGCCCGAAGGTAGCCGCCATCTTTAAGCTGACTTCCGGATCATGGTCTCAGGCGGACAGCGAGGCACCGCACCACTGCAGGGCAGACCCCTGAGCTCCCCTGGGCCGGGGCACACATTGGGGCGGGGACAGTCGCGAAAGAAGGGTACCTGGCGGTATGGAGCAGAGGTGGCAGAAGTTTTCTGGCCGGAAGGGCAGGGCGGACAAGGAGGAAGGTCAGGGCACAGCGGGCCCCATGAGGAAGGACTCACATCCACAGGGCCCGCTGCCCTCGGGCAACGTAAGCGTGTTTTCAAAGTTAGGTACACTTGACAACTGAAAACCAGCCTCCTGAGAGTGAGGCTGCAGAGGTGACTTATAAATAGGGAGGAAGCAGGGAGCACTCTCCGCTCACTGAGCACATCAACCCTTGGGCCGTGGTGAACAACTGCCTGAGCCTACCTGGCAGGGTCACCTTTGAGAGACTCCAGGCCAGCGCTCAAGCTGCCCTTGGACATGCCCATGCTACTGCTCACCTGCCCGAATCGGGTCGGCCCCAAAGGAACAGCCTACCTGGATGGGGGTAGTCGCCAACAGCCCCGGGCAGGCAGGTGGGGAGAGCCTGGATGCGTCTCCCTACCCCACCCCGAGCTGTGCCACCGGGTGTGGGCCTGGGGGGGTGAGGTACCCCAAGTCTGTAGCAGCCACTGCTATAGAGTCACTGGAGTGTGAAGAAGCACCCAGGTCACGTGAGGTGGCTCTGAGACAGACATCTGGTCACCCCTCTGGATGCCACCTGTGGCCCCGACAGCCTGCCACCCCACACACCTCCTGAGCATGGTCATTAAGCTTCATACGAGGACTCAAGAGGCCTGGGGGGAGGGGAAGGGAGACACACAGAGCCCTGCTGGCAAGCTCGGGCTCCCGTAGATTCCAGACCAGAGCGCAGAAGGGCCATCTTTGCCGCACACTTTGTTGGGTGTCCCGTCAGCTACAGGCTGAGGAGTGGTTCGCTGGAGCCGGGGGGAGTGGAGGGGTTTGGGGTACACATGATGGGAATCTCGGGGTGCAGACACTGCCTTCATGTCGTTGCACACAGGCGCTTGGAGTCAAAGTCCACAGATGAGCTTCGGTGTCGTCTTCAGAGATGGGGGCTTTTCCGATGTCGCTTTGTTTGTTAAGAATTCCTATGCAGATGGACGTCTCAGGGAAGCTCTCCTGCCCCAGGCAGCCCATGCCACCGCAGAGCTGGGGGAGTCGGGGCAGGCTCAGGGTAGCTCCCCCGCACGTGGCACCAGGGCAAGAGTCCAGACCAGCTTCCTCCCTGTGAAGGACGGGAGTCCAGGCAGATGGCATCTTCGTGGAATGATGGGAATCACAATTCATCGGATTACGGAAGTTTCTGATTTATTCCAGACAAAAATACTAGCTCTGTCGCTGGGAGGCACCTCAGGATGCCACCACAGGGCCATGGCCACAGGGTGGAGGGCGGCGGGCACAGGGGGCGCGTCCGGGGCGGGAGCCCTCGCACTACTCAGTTCTTCCCCTCGGCTGCCTCCCTTCCCTTCTCCGCCTTCTCCTTGGCCTTCTCCTTCTCCTCCACCTTCTCCTCCTTCTCCAGAGTGGCCATGATCTCGGCCACCTGGCTGGTGGAGATGTGGATGTCTTCCTTGTCGATCAGCTCGATCACCTGTCAGGGAAGGGGCACACACTCAGGGGGAGCCAGGGAGGGGGCAGGGCCTCCGGGGAGGCAGCAGTGTGCTTCCCGAAGGCCCAGAGGTGGGGAGATGGGAACAGGCAGCCGGCACCACAGCAAAGTCGCAGACCAATGACCCTGCTCCCGACTGGGCAGGCACTGGTCTGCTTCCACTTGGGCAGGTGTGCCTGCAACACCTTGCTTTTTAACCCAGAAGGCTCTGACTGACCCGAAACCACTAAGTTACCCAAGTTTCCCATCAGGAACCAGCCAGGTTGTGCATGGAGGGCCTATCCGCCAGGTGGCTTCTACCTCGCTCCTGCCCTCTCAGGCAGCCACTGGCCCTCAGGCTCGTCCTCCCCCAGGTCCCACGGGGCCTAATTGGTCATCCCCAGGCACACCCACAAGCTCGCCAACAGCCCACCTGGACTCCTCCCGGTGTGGGGACCCCGGAGCTCGCCCACCCCAAGGGGCTGGGCAGCCGCACCTTGACGAGGTCGTTGATGTCGATCCGGCCGTCCTTGTTCTCATCCAGCGCAGAAGCCAGGCGCAGCAGTTTGCCTTCTGGAATGTGCTTCACCTGCTTCATGGCACTGATGAGCTCGGGGATGCTGATGAAGTTCTCCCTGCGGGGGGCGGGGAGCAAGCCTGCCTGTGGCCGTGGACAATGGAAGGGCTCTCGCCTGGTGGGGGAACGGCCCAGGCCCCCTTTGCGGGCAGGCCACACAGGCCACCTGCTCAGCCTGGCTGGGTGCTCCCTAATTCAGGGACCAGCACCCAAACAGGACTGAGGGGGACCTGTGGACCTCACCTGCTCGAGGGGGCCCTTTGCAGACCCCGTGGTGGTGGAGGGAGAGGGCACACCAGACTGCAGGTGGAAGGGTGAAGAGTGCAGCCCTGTGGGACACTGACCTGGTCTGGGGGTGGAGCAAGGCTTCCATGAGCAAGGACCTGGAGGACGAGCAGGGTCATGGAGGTAAGTGGTGAGGGGCTCGGGGCTGACCTGCTTGCCACCTCTGGGTCTGAGAGACCCACGTGAGGCAAGGTGTGTGTGAAGGGCCCTGGGCCCGGCTGGGCAGTGTGGCACTAGTGGTTGTGGCAGCTCCTTGGAAACGGGCTGGCTCCTGTCTGGGGCTCAGAGGACATAGGCTCAGAGCAGACAGGCTGCTGCCCTCATGAGCACCACAGGGGGCGAGTGTAGGCTCAGGAAGGAGGGACAGCGAGAGCCCAGCAGTATGAACAGCCTAGGGCTGCCAGGAGAGAGCCACGATTCTGTGGGTGCACGTTCTGCAAAGTTCTGCCTGGCTGCAGTCTGCAGGAAGCATAGGCAAGGGAGGCAGGGGTGTTCAGACAGGCCATGGATAGGCCAGTCACTGACATCCCTGAACACCAAAGTCAAGTCCCTTAGATAATCTCCAGCTTACCCTGACTGAACCAGTTGAGTTTGAGCTGCGAGGGCCTGCTCACGTGGGGTTCATTTCTCCTTCAACCCCTGGTGCCCACTGGCCGCATGCCCCTCTGGGTGAGAGCTCAGTGCTGGGGCACCGTGGGGAGGTGGGGGCGCCATGGAGTGGTCAGAGTTTGAGATAGACCCTTGAGGCACCTGGACTCACTGCTGCAGCTTCCCACCTCCCCATGAGCTGAGTTTCCTCTGCAAGTGTCTCATCTTCCTGGGTGATCGGCCATCCCACCCCACCCTGCCCCACCTCTGGGCCCTCAGGCTTGTGCTCACCCTGAAGGCGTGCCCCGGCCAGGGCTCAGTGTGCCGGCCTTCTGCTCCATCTCCAGCTGGGCGATCATCTCGTCGATGTGGCCGATCATCTGCTGGACCCTCCGGGTCAGCCGCTGGCTGGCTTTGGACTCCTCCACAAGCTGCTCCTCGCCAGTCTTGGACAGCTCCTTCTTGATCTCCTGCAGGTCCTACAAAAATGGGTTCCCAGCTTCACGGACCGCACTAAACGCCACTAAACCTTGCCTTCCTTTAGGCACGAGATGCAAGCCCAAGACACCCACATGGTGGGGTGGACGATCACTGTGGGCACACACGCAGGCACCCAGGTCCTCCTCTCACTCAGTCATGGGGGTGGGGGAGGGGGAAAGAAAGAGAAGAGGCAGGGGAGGCCGTAAAGGCCGCACTTCTTCAAGTCTCCTAGCTCCCTTAGAACGTGATGCAGATACATAAAAACGTGTTAAGAAGTCTTGGGTCGGTCAGTATGCAAAATACAGAAAAGGAGTGGTTTTCATTTTTAAAAAAAGGAGGGGGATTCAGTGAGTCCCAGCTGGCACCAGGCAGTGGAAAGTTCCAGGCTGGGCAGGAAACAGGAAGTCCATTGATGCCCACCGGGGAGGGCTGCTAGTCGTGTTTGTGTTTATCCTCCGAATTTGTTTTTGATTTCTGCAAACACCAAGAGTGTTTCCTTGACAGACGAGACAAGATGAGACCTGCTCAGAACCCCACTTCTCTCCCCCTCATTAAGAACAAGGTGCTCTGGGAGAACTGCGGACGTGGGAAGGTGATGCCAGGACCTGGATGTGCATGTGGGATGTGTGGGGGAGCCCAACCCCCAAGCTGGAGCTGCGTCTGTGTTCTGGTGCAGACTCCCCGATCGGGTCTGGAGTGTCTTCTTAAACCAAGTCTCCTGTGCCCACAGCCAACACCAGAGCTGGGGCTGTGCCAAGGGCAGGGGCTGGAAAAGACCGAGGTCTCTCTGCAGACCACAAGATCAGGCCTCGTTCTCACTGGAGTGAGCGGACTTCTTGGTGGCGGTGGTGCTGCCGGCAGCAGTGTCGACTCTGGAAGCACTCCATCCTTTGACACCCGCAGGTCCACGCCCACCACCCGAGTGCAGAACACACCTGTCTCAGGGTTCCCGGTCTCCAGGTCTTCTGAGGAACTTCCAGGTGGACCCAAACCTCCGACATAGGTCAGTTGCCCAGCGTGCTTGCGAGCGCCTCCCAAAGGCCCTCGGTCTGCCCGCAGTCTGCCTCAGGGCGGGTCGGATGGCCGGGGCAGTGCTCCTCCCCAGAGCTTGCTTTCATTTCCCTCAGCACGCCCAAGAAACGCAGATGGCCGGGCTTCGCTGCCCCACGTCACCTCGCTGTCCAGTCCCCGGCGGCCCCGCCCCACGCTCACCTCGCTGTAGTCCTGCACGTCTTCCTTGAGCAGCTCCAGCTCCTCCTTCTCCTTGGTCAGGGACTTCTTCTGCTCCTGCAGCTTGGAGCAGGCATCGCTGAGGATGTCGATCTCCTCCTTGGTGATCTCTTCCCCCTGAGTGAACACAAGCCAGCCGGACCCTCAGTGGAGGGAGACGGCCCTTCCCACGGACTCGGGGACCTGGGAGCAGTCAGTGAGCCTCCACGGAAACAGATCAGCCGCAGTCACCTCCTGTAGGGAGCCCCGGCCCCTTGCCACTCCAGTGCCGTCTCAGGTGCCCCTGGCACTCCCATAATCAACCCTGCCCTGTCTTCAGGCTGGCATGTGCTTCTGCACCATCTGGCACCCATCTACCTGCTGGCTCCTATCCCTCTGCAGGGCCAGTCTGTGACTCATATTAAGGGGACCCACCTTCAGGGCCCCAGCCCCAGAACCAAGCCTAGCCTCCATCCAGCTCCTGCCCCCACTGCCCTAAATGCCAGTTTGACCTCAAGTCCCTGACCCCTGACCCCCAGGGCCCTGCCCTCTGTGTCAAGGACACAACTGCACGGTTGACGGGTCTGTCCCCCGCCGTCTCAGGAGGGACCGTCCTCCCAGGAACCTCAGGGCCACCTGGGGGCAAGACTGGGTTCTCAGGCCTATGGCCTCAGGCAGGTCAGCCAGATTTGGGGGCTGCAGCCTGCCCCCCAGGACTACCTCAGTGTCCACCTGCCTCAGCCCCTGCTGGCTCTGGATGGCCCCATTGTGTGGGGGGACGCACAGCCACGCACCTTGACGCCCTCCAGGACAGGGGCGGTGTCCCTCAGCACCTCATCAGGCACGATCACGTCGGGCACCTCAGGCTGTGGCTCCACTAGGGGCCTCCCTGGGGGGGTATCCACCACCACCTCCAGCTCACCTTCTTTCTGCAATGCGGCACAATGCTCACCCAGGCCCACGGCGCCACCCTCCCACAGCCCCCACCGGGAGCAAGCAAGCGCCAGGCAGGTGTACCACTCATGACCGAGGCCACACAGGACTCCTTACTGCGCCCGAGGCAGACACGCCTCTGGGAGCCCCCCCCCCCCAACCCTGGGGAGCAGCTCAGCACTACATACCCATGGGCCTGCTTCCCAGCATTGAGGGCGACCCCACTCCGGGCAGAATAGGCTGCGGCGGTGTGGATGCGAGTGAGAGCATGCATGGGATTTGCCTGTAGGTGCCGCCCGTGTGTACATGAGGTGTGATGTGTCCCTGTGTCCCTGAGAGGCGCAGCATGGCTTCCCATGGTCCCCCATGGGCAGGGCCCAAGGAGATTGAGTGGGGGCAGGCTCTGGACACCCTGCAGAGGGCACACAGAGAGGGGTGGGCTCTGTGTTCACGTTCAGGGCCCCTCCTATTGAAGAGAAGAGCAGGGGCTGCGAAGCCCCAGCCCCTGGCTTTAGCAGTGAGACCATGAAGCCGCTGTCCGTGGGGGCAGCCAAGGTGCTGGGTCTGGGATAGGGAGCACACACCGGAATCTAGGAGCAACCCCCCACAGCAGCTCCTCCCCCCAGGCAGGGCGTGACGTGCACGCTCACCGCCGCCGCTGCCGCCTCCTCTGAGCGACGCTCCAGCTCCTTTTCCTCGTGCTCCTGCCGGATGGCTGCCTCCTCCTGCAGCGTGGCCTCCAGCTTGGCCTTGTTGTCCACCTTCTCGCCCTCCACCTCAGCTGCCTTCACCTGCGCCTCCTTGGCCTGAGGACAGACGCCCACATCACCACCGTCCAGAGCAGAAGATCCAGCCCGGCTCCCCCCACCCCCCCGGAGCTGCCACCCCAAGATTTCACTCAAGACGCAGGAACCAAGGGCAGAAACAGTGAGGGCAGCATCTGATGCCCGCCGACCTGGCCACCTAGGCCTAGCTGAGGCTCCCATGATGGGAGTGGTGGTTTGGCCTGGGCTGGGGGAGCGGGAGTCCCCCCCCCCTCCACCACGCACCACTATTTCCGGCAGGGTCTGTAGCGTGGACTTGAGCTGGTCAGCGGGCGAGAGGGTGTCTGGAAGGTACATGGCCCGGGACAGGATCAGCAGCGACGTGGGGATCTCCTGGTTCAAGTGCAGGTCCAGCCACTGCAGGTTAGGACACAGATGGGTCTCAGAGTGGGTAGGGGCAGGGGGGGCGGAGGAGGCTGATGGCAGAGAAGGGCAGGCTCAGGAGGGTGGGTGCTGGCCTGGGTGGCCTTGCCAAACCTCTCCTGGGCTCAGGGAGCCCTGGTGGTTGGGTGGGCTATGCGCTGGGCCAACCGGAAAGCCTACTCTTTGAAACCATCCGTCACTCTGCAGGGGAGAGGCGAGGCTGCCTGAAGCAGTGGGGGCCTTCCCGGGGCCCTGGCTAACAAAGGTTACCTGGGCCCTCGTCCAACTGCAGAGCCAGCAGAGGCCGCCTTTGGAGTGTGGCTCCACAGGGCAGTGCCTGGGAGAAAGGCCTGCTGGTCCTCCCCTAAGAGGGCAGCCCCTGTGAAGCCCGGTGGAGCAGTCAGTCCTGTTCCACACACAGGGTCGCCATTGAGTCAGGGGCAACCGCACGGCAGCTAATAACCACCACTTAAGGGGGAAAGAAAAGCGAAATAAAACCCCAAGCAATCAATGGAAAGGCGAGATGTGAAGATCTTGGAAATCGACCTGGGGAGGCTGAGGCAAAAAGAGCAGAAGCATGCCAGTCACCCAGAGCCCAGGCACCGGGGGAGCTTCAGCGCATGGGGACCAAGGAAGCTGCGGCCCAGAAACACATACTTGCTCGCCCGCCTGCCTGCCTGCCCACCGTTTGGGTGGGCTCCAAGTCATGGCGGGTGTGTTGGAGGTGTGCCCTGCGGGCCAGGTACCTGCTTCAGCTGACCCTTCAGGCGGTCTTCGGTGACGCCCAGTGCCCGCATGCCCCGTGCCCGGCAGGCCGCCTGCAGCTCCTTGACGGTGAGAGTGTCCACCCCTTCCTCGGAGATGAGCTGTAGAGAGAGCACAACCTCAGCCGCTGGGCACAGCCCGACAGGGGCCACTAGCCCACCGAGGGGTTCAGTCCTAGACTGCATGACTCAGGGTCTGGAACGTAAACTTTCTCCTGATCCACAAAAAAAAATAAGTTTTTTAAAAAAGCCCCAAAAGGTGTTAAGAGGTTTTCAGGGCTCCGTTACCACAACCAGGAAACTGGGTCTCAACCCCCCCCAGCATGCACTCTGCCTGCTGAGGGAGAGGACAGCAGAACTCCAGGTGGGGTCAGAGACGGTGGTGGGCGCTCTCTGCCAGCCAGACCCCAGCCCTGCTGCGCCACGCTGCTCAACCCCACAATGGGTCCTGCGGTTGGCTCCACTTGTAAAGCGCTATCTTGCAGCAAGTGCCATCCAAGCTTGGGGTTGCGGGACATAGTGCCGAGTACGCATCTGCATACCCTGCATCTGCTTCCCACCCCCATGGCACCACCCGTGGCAAGACCTCACGCTGACGTTAACACGGCGCACCCAGGGCGCCCACACCGACACGCCCAGCCCCTCGGTGGCCCCAGCAGCAGGGAGAAGAGGCTTGTGTCGATGAGACTGCAGGATGCAGAGGAGTCCTGGCAGCACCAGCTGCTGGGGTGCCCCTTCTCTGGTCGCCTAGCAGGTGCCTCTATCCCGCATGACCTGGGAGGCCGTCCTGAAGCTAGAATCTCCCAACCAGTGTCCACTTTGGGCACCAGCGGCTTCGCCCACTCACTAGGGCTCTCTGGAGACAGTTGTGGGCGCATGCATGGTCTGGAGCCCCTGTGGCGCCAGGGAAGCGCTGGGCTGCTCACCCAAAGCTTAGGGCGTTGGGTCGGCCCACGGGGGTCTCCTGTCTGCCACGTCATCCATGTGGCCAACCTTGTGGATGGGGAAACCGAGCCCCCCCACCCCCAGCTCGTGGAAATGCAATCGGGCCAGCCAAGGTGGAGCACTGAGAGCAATGAGGACAGGCGCAGGGCCCAGGGCTCTGCTCCCAGGTTCTACACCCAAAGGAGGGACAGCTACATGCCCAGCAGCCAACCAACAGCCTTAACAATATGGTGCACGCATACGCCCAGAGGGCCCTGGTGGCCCCTGGTTCAAGCCTGCCAGTCACTCTGCAGGAGCATGAGGGGCAACTAGCTTCTGTAGACTCCAGTTTTGCACAGACACTGTCCCCCGCCTGTCCCCACTCAAAACTCAAACTCTCTGCCGTCCAGTCCACTCCAACTCCGTGACCAGGGCTGCCTCTGGGGGTCAGTGACCGAAGCTGCCACTGTAGGGGAGTAGAAAGCCTCATCCCTCCCCCCCCACCCAAGGAGCAGCTGGTGTTATCGAACTGCTGACTGGGGCTTAGCAGCCCAGCACGTAACCACACCGCCACCAGGACCCTGCTCTGGAAGCACAGTCAGAGTGCAGCAGCCCGGCGAGGACGAGGGGGCGACCCGATCCCGGCATGCAGGAAGGGCCCTGGTTGGGTGGCCCATTCTGCCAGAGCGTCCGAGGACAAAGTGGACTCCACTCTAGGCCCACCAGGGAGGGCACCGCCACGGCGCTAGGCATTGCTGGTGCTCACGGGGCAGGTTGGCGCAGGGAGGGAGAGAGAGGAGGAGGACAAATGAGTGCAGTAAACCCAGGGACAAAGGGGGACGAGGGTATGACTGTCAACAGCACAGAGCAAGTCGGGTAGGACGGAGAGTTAAACACAGAGGAAGCAAAAGACGGGGGCTCGAGCCATGGGTCTCACAAGTATCGGTATCCAAGCCCCATTTCCGGCTTCCTCTTGAATCCCACCACCACAAATAGGGGCTCCCCCCCAAAACACAAGTCCTGCCTTGGACGTGTCCACCTTGGAAGCATAGGGGTGAGGCCACACTAGGGCAGACTGGGTCCCCCTTCTCTTTGTGACCGCGGTCCTTCTGAAAAAGGGACGCAGGGGACACAGCCAGCCCCCATGTGGCATAGGCAGACCGACAGGGGTGATGTGGCCCCAAGCCCAGGAACGCCCCGGGCCACCAGGTTCCGCCCTCTCGGGCAGTGGTTCCCGACCTTCCTCAGGCTGCGACCCTTTCATACAGTTTATGGTTGGCGACCCCCAACCATAAAATTATTTTCACTGCTACTTGATCATTGTCATTTTGCTCCTGTGATCAATCAGGTGACCCCTGTGAAAGGGTCGTTCAACCCCCAGGTTGAGAACTGCTGGTTTAGGGTCTGGACTCTGAGTCTAGGAGGGTATGTCTTGAGCCTCCCGCCAGGGGTTGAACAATACCCGCGAGGGCATGGCAGCCTGGCAGTCGCACAACGCTTTGCTGCCTGCCCGCGTCCCTCCCCAGGACCCCCTACTCCAGGGTGCCGTGTTTAAGGTCATTATCAGGCGGAGAGACTGATGGCAGGCTTGTTTAGACTGAAAGTTAAATGGATTACAGTGCTTAGTTCTTACAGCCCATTGTTTCTGCAACCGTAAAGAGAAGAGGGACAACCATGTGATGTCCTGTCAAGTTATAACATCTTATGAGCCCCAAGGAGTCCAATACGAATTTCAACTGGTAAACACCACACTCACACACGTAGACACCCGTACTTACTTAAGCCCGACACAACATGGATACAAACTTACACTCACATTCCCACACTCCTACACCAACCCCCATCACCTCACACTATATGGATACAAACTTACACTCCCACACTACATGGATACAAACTTACACTCAAGCAAGCAGACACATTGCCACACTCCCACACATGCATATCCACAATCTCACAGTGTGCACACTCCTACACACACACACACACACACACACACACACACACACACACACACACACCCTGCTGAGCGCCCGCCCGCCTGCCCACCTTGTCATCTGCTTTGATGGAGCGGAGCCGCATGGTGAGCTGGAAGCGCAGGAAGTTGTTGGTGCCGATGGACTGCAGCTCCAGCAGTTTGCAGAGCGCCACCAGCTGCGGCCGAGTCAGGTTGTCCAGGGTCAGCTCATCTTCAAATAGCTTCGAGAAGCGCAAGATCTCCTCATTGCTGGGCCTCTCACCAGTCTCTCGGATCTGCGAGGTCATCAAGGCGCTCACCCACTGGGGGTCAGCGTCTAAGCAGCACCCTCCTCCACCGGCCGTGCTGGGAGGACGTACTTTCACGGCCTCATCCCCAGCTGCCCAAGACCTGCCCTTCCCGTCTTCTCCTGCTGGGGTCCCCCTTCCCACCCTGGAGACTCCTAGCACCAGGTCTGCCACTGGGCAGGCACCCCAAGCACATGCACACATTGCCTCTGGGCCCCAGGAGCCCCTCAAGCTGGTGCTCTAGTTTGCAAGCACAAGGCCCAGGGCAGCCTGGCCATCTGCATGCAGGCTCCGACGCCTTCTCCCACCTGAAAAAAGCTGCAGGCAGTGCCCCAGGGCACCCTACTGCCTAGGGGCTGTGGGCCCAGAGGAGCACCAGGGAAAGGCTGGCCAGCTCAGGGTGCTGGTGTCCACTTTTTGGTCCTCAAGGAAGGACATTTAGCAAAGTTATCTCAAGGCTCTTCAGGCAGGTGCCTGCCTTGTGCCCAGCCTGGGCCAGCACGTCTGAGGGCTCAAGCCAACGGGGCAGCTCCAGGAACCTAACCCGGTGCTATGACTCGGACCTGGCCACCTGCCCTGTCCCTGCACAGCCTCCACCTGGAGTCTGTCTCCTCCAGTCCCCAGTGCAGATTCTCCCCTCAGACCTGTGTCCTCACCATACCTCAAATCACCCTCAGGGCCAGGGGCCCCTGCTCTTGCCCCCACCCTGCCGACAGACGAATGAGCCCCCAGGGCAGGTGTCCAACACCGCCCTGAAGGACCAGGCAGGACCACAATAGCCTCAACCGGCAACAGAAACAGCGGCCACATCTCACAGGCCTGTGGACGTGGACACACCTGCCCCGGGGACAGTCTGTTGGCCCTGGTTTATGCTCTTCTGATCGACTCCAGAAATATTCCACGTGTGCTTCCAATGTCACAAGCCTGAGCCCACCCCCTCCTCTGCTTCACACAGCCTGGGGAGTTCCCAGGGGCTGTCCCCTCACTGTCCGGCCCTCTCTGCCCCCCAGCCAGGCCTAGGCGACAGTCCACAGGGCTCTTTCTGGCTGACCTTGGGTTGGCAGAAGGGCCAGCCGTGATCACCCAACCAGTCCTCGCTGCCCCTTATGTCCCCCCCACCCCTGCCCCCCCAGAAGGCTGGAACAGCCATGCGGCACAGACAAAGGGGGCCACACTGGGAGCATATGACTGGGGTATATGTAGGTGGCGCCCGCCGGCAGGCCAGGCTCCTAGCTAGCGCCCGCGGGCTCGGTAAACATTTGCCTGGGAGCTCGGCGCTCTGGCGTGCAGCGAGAAGGGCGGGCGGGCACAGACAAGCGGCTGGCGCAGGCACAGGCACCTTCTGGAAGAAGGCAGAGAAGTCTTTGGTGGCGCTCCCCTTGGCGGCTTTGTTTTTCAGGGCGATCTCCTCGATGGTGTCCTGGAGGAACTTGGCCAGCTCCAGCTTGACCCGCAGCTCCTTCTTCATCTTCTCCTCCTGCACCGCAGAGAGAGGGGGAGAGGGCGCTGCAGACATGAACACCCACCCGCCCCGCCCCAGCCCCCAGTAAGAAAGGCGCCGTCCACCTCACGCAGTGCCCGATTACAGGCGCACGGGTGCACGCGCACATGCCCACCAAGGGCCAGGGCGCGCACGCTCGGAACAGCGGGTCTGTGAAAACCTTTGCAGCAGTGGCCTCCACTGCCAGGAGAACAGACGACCTGGCTGGTGCCCAGCTGCCGCTCACCCAGCACCCTGACCCAGGATTCCACGGTAGAATCCGGACACCGCAGACCAGAATTCCAAATTTCCCGCAGCGTCGACGTTTCTGGGATTGTGGAAACTCCGTGAACTCTTGGAACCCCTGCCCTGAGGTCACCTCTAAGCAAACCTGCCACCAAAAATATCCCTGCAAAAGTCTTAAAACCCAAGCAACAACTGGCTTAGCTAAGTTAGCTTCACGTCGCTGTAGGGACATGCACTGTGAGCCTGTGCTCCCAGATGGTCTCCCCTGGACTAAAGGGGCACCAGCGAGGTCAGGTAAGACACTCAGGGGCCTGAAGCAGGTGCCTGCTGACTGGGGAACAACATGGGTCAGGAGGTGACTGTGGCCCCACATCTCAAAGACTGTCACCAGGGACACAGACTTGGGCGTGTGGGATGTCGTCCTCCCTGCTATGTGCGTTTTCAACAACAAAAGAAAGGAGCAGAGTAGGGTCTTAGGGTGGCTGCAGATCCTTAAGGCAGCTGTTACCCATAAAAGGGGGTAGCTATCTATGTCCTGTAGGCTCTCCAGGGGGGCTCATTATACTGCCCTCCCCCAAGTGGGTTTTAGCCTGTGAGCTTCTAAATGGGGGTGCTGAGTACCCATGAGCAATCTCTGGCACAGTAGAAGGTCTGGATTCTGAGGACAACAGAGCCCCCCGTGGTCCCCTCCCCATGCACATTTAACAGCCCGGGTGGCTGGTGGCAGTAAGGTCCTGCTCCTGGGAAGTGTGTGTGTCACCTTGACCGACTGGGTCTCGAACGTGGACGGCAGCATGTTGGGGAAGAGCTTCACAGCCACGGGCAGCAGGAACTCCATGAAGGGCACCACGATGAAGACCAGGAAGGGCACCAGGCGGAAGAGGTCGGCGCAGATCCGCAGGAACTGGCGGGGAGAGGCTCGCTCAGTACGGTGCAGCAAGGATGGGTGGGCCAAGCCTGTGCTGCCTGCCTGCTCACTACTACCTCGGCAACACAATCTCAGGCACGGGGAGAGGCTCGCTCAGTACGGTGCAGCGGGGATGGGTGGGCCAAGCCTGTGCTGCCTGCCTGCTCACTACTACCTCGGCAACACAATCTCAGGCAGCCCAGCATCTCCATGGAATGCTTGGGAAAGAGGAGCATCACCAGGGGGTGGGATTCAGCCGGCTCACACTGGTTGGGCAAAACCAAGACCTAATTTTGTGTTGAGTTCACCAAACCGTTGGTTACCATAGCGCTTGTACGTAGGGTTCTGAGAGAGCTGTCCCACATGGAAATCACGATCTATACTCCATCTTTTTAGAGGAGTCTTGGTGGGGGAATGGTTACCCACTGGGCCGAGAGCCGCAGGGTCAGCAGTTCAAAGCCACTATCAGCTCTGCAGGAGACAGACTGGGGTTTCTACTCGCAAAAACCGTTACAGTCTTGGAAACCCACGGGGTGGGTGTGCGGGGGTCTGCTATGAGTTCAAGGTGACGCCATGACAGCGAGCTTGGAGCTGAATTGTTTGAACGTTCATCTGTGCGACAGGGTTTCTGGTATCGCACTGAAATCATAAGCTACCTTTCAGGCTATTATTTTTTTTTAATACTTAAAACGGTTATTCTGGCCGTGTTCAATCTGCTGTTACATAATCTGAATCCCACCACTGGGCACAACCCTGTCCTTGGGGCAAAAAAGACAGTGGGTGAACTCTCACAGTCACCTTGCCAGGAGGAGTTATAGAGGCCCTGCTGCTGGGGTCGTACTGGGTGAAGACAACTAGACAGGGACTCAGACCTGCCCTGTAGGTCAAGGGTGGCGAGGGTGCCCACCCATGAGCGTGTAGCAAGGAGACTGGCACCCATTTGAGCAGTGTCACTAAACTGAGACCCTGTAGGAAAGGCAGGAGCTGCCACGGTCTCTGGGCCCAGAGGCCAGGGCAGTGGTGCAATCACAGGCAGCTGGATTCCCTACAGGAGGGGTCACAGGGGTGCAGCAGACCACAGGGTCAACAGTCTGAACCCACCAGCTGTTCTGAGGGAGAAAGACGAGGCTGTTGCTGCTGTAAAGATCTACTATTTCAGAAACCCACAGGGACAGCCCTCCCTGTGCTGCACGGTCGCTGTGGGTCAGGAGTAACTTGATGGCAGAGAGTACTTACAGCACACCAGGACCCAATGCACTGTGACACAGCCATCCCAGAGGGCGAGGCAGCAAAAGCACCGGCCCTCACTAGAGCTGGGGTGGAGCAAAGTCGGGGATGACAGCTAAGGGGCTGGGACTGTCAATAGGACGAGGGAAATGTTCTACAAGGGGCAGCAGCAGGTACAGCGTCACACTCTGTGATCACACCGATACCCACTGCCCTGTGTGCATCCAGTGGATGAGCTCTGTGCTGTGTCTTAGCATGAGCTCTCAACAGAACCAGAACAGAGAGCATAGCAAAAGCTCAAAACACTGGGACCGGAACACAGAGTCTGGTACACAGAGCCCAAGAACACAGAGCATAGAGAAGAGGTCAGAACACAGCCCGGAACCCAGAGCCCAGAACCAAGAACAGAGCACAGAACCCAGAACCCAGAGCCCACATAGAACACAGAACCTGGAACACAGAGCACAGAAAACAGAGCCCGGAATAGAGCCCGGAACATAGAGCTCAGAACAGAGCATAGAACACAGAGCCCAAAACAGAGCCCGGAACACAGAGCCAAGAACACAGCCAGAACACAGTGCCCAGAACAGAGTGCAGAGCCTAGGGCAGAACCCGGAACACAGGAGAAAGTGCAGCACCAGGAAGTAGTGCAGTGTCGTGATTTAAACCTCTCACTGCCACTGAGTCTATTCCGATGCACAACGATGCGACAAGACAGGGTAGCACTGCCCTGGTGGGTTTCAAGGCAGTAAGTCTTTCTGGGATCAGAAGACCTTCTCCGAGGAGCGGCTAGTGGGTTCAAACTTCTGACCTTGTGGTTAGCAGCACGACTACAGGGCTCCTTCGGCTACAATCTGCCTTCAAAGTCAACGGCCAACACGTGTGATCAGGATGACTCTGTCAGTCAGACACAGTGCCTCCCTGGCCACTTTGTGGTCACAGACCTGCCTCCGCAATGGCTCGGCCAAACCACAGACGGGCCTGGAAGGTGAACAACACATCAGGGAGTGGCGTACCCCTACAGCGGCAACCACCCAGGCCCTCGGGCAGCGCTGGCCCAGGAGAGCACAGGAAAAAGTGGGAAGAGGTCTGTCACACTGTGGGGACAGCACCCAAAGTCACCAAGCCAACACGCAGATCACTGAACGGCAAACCAATCTGCTCTGGACACTTTCACCCAAATCCCCCAAAAACACCTAAGGGAAGACAGGATGGTGGAGAGACACAAAAATGACACCGAGTCTGTGGGAGCCGAGCCACGAAGTTTACACCTGTACTCAGTCATCCTTGGGGAACCAGCCTGGCCACAGCAGAGACGACAGCTGCTGTCATGTGGAACAGGGGGTTCCCCAGACCACATGACTCTTGCTCCTGCTCTCCCAGCTCGGTGCAGTGCGGCAGGTCTGCCCGGTGGGTGCCGGGGCATCTCTGTGGCCTCCTCAGGACTTGGAGGGTATGAAGCTGCCGCTTACCCTCTGGGACCAAGTTGAGCACGGGAAGATGTAAGAACGGCCACGCTTACAGATGGAACCCGAGGGGCTGGATGTCTGCATTGTTTCCTGGGCAGAGTGCCTGCACAGGCAGCCCTCTGTGGCCCACTGGCATGACACTCGTTCTCTCAGATCCCGACTGTCAGTGGAAGCCCTCGCCAACAACAAAGCCAGGAGGTCACAAGAGCAGGCCACGTGGCACCTGCCGAACCCTCAGGGACTCCTGACTCCTGTGTGGTGGCACCCAGAGTGTGTAAGTGGCCTCAACAGCCCAATGCACCAGGCCAGAGAAGAAATCATGTCTCAAACGTTCATAAGCACACGCATCCCATGTATGCTACTGAGCACCCTGAGCCAGGAGTCTATGGCAGCCCAGAGTCCTGATTGAAAGGGGGAAGAAAAGCAGGACAGAATTTCAAAATCTCGGGGACTGCGGACTTTCTAGAACTGAAGAGGCTGGGTGAACCCCGGAAACTACTGCCCTGAGATCATCTTCAAACCGTAGACCAAAAGCAAACTCTGAAGTCGCCTTCGGGGGCCAGCAGTACTGTGCAGCTTAAACTAGTAGCAGAAGGTCTGCCTTGAGCATCCCAACAGGGATCCGATGAACAGCAGCCATCAGGAAATAGGCGCCGAAGAGGCAGTGAGTTTCTGTTCCTGGGGAAGGAGCAACCCGGAGAGGGAGCGGAGAAAGGGCGCTCAGCTCCCAGGGCAGAGTCAGGGTGGCCGGGCTGTCGTGGAAGCCCCACCGAATTTGCGCGTGGTCTGCTGTGTGTCTTCCCTACAACAGCGACAAGGAGATAAAGTAACGGTTTTGGAAATGAGCATGACAGCAGCAGAAATGCAGAGCGGAGGAGGAGGAAGGAACCTAGAGGCACAGGGTGCGCGCGCTCCAGGCGTGGTAGGCTTGTTTTTCAAGGCACCTCTGGGGAGGGCTGAACTGCCCACCTGGGAGCGTCCACGCAAAGGTTTCACTGGCTACACCACTCAGCACTCCCACAGAAACCCAGTGCCACGAAGTCGATTCTGACTCACGGGGGGCCCTCACACAGGTTATCAAGCTCTGTGGGCACAAACAGCTCCGGCTTCTCCTGCGGAGCCCCTGCTGGGTTTGCACCACCCATCGCTTATTCCACAGCGGCACCCAGGCTCCTCTGTGGACCACTCCAGGATGCATACTGCCCCAGGGCATCGGAGGCTGCGGGCGGGTTACAGACAATATTCTCAGAGAGGAGGGCAGAGCGAGGTGGCGCCACACCTGCCCAGCCAGAAGCTCTGACAGGCCACAGGCTGGCGGGCACGCCTGCTCTGGGGGGCTGTGCTCTCTTACAGGGAAGGTCAAGCTCTCGGGCCGTTGATAAGACAAGCAGCCTGCTCCAGCGCCAGCACCCGAGGCAAAAGCAAGCTCGGTGTGCACGACGGTGTCGTTGGCCCGGCCCACCCTCACCTGCCTGCGCTCACGGCGCGTCAGCGTGTGGCCGTGCAGGATGCGCCAGAGCATGCGCGCAGCGATCTTGGTGTCGATCCACAGCAGGCGGAAGCCGTGGTAGTAGTGCTTCAGCTCATCCAGCACCCGCTGCCCGATGGACTTCTTTACGGACGCGGGCGAGGGGGGGCTGTACACGGGGCCGCCCTCCTCCAGCTTCTTGTTCTTGTCCTTCAGGGACTTGAGGGACTTCTCCACCAGGGAGTCGTCCCATCGGGGCTGGGACGAGTGCCAGCCACGCAGCGGCAAGGCCCAGGGTCCGGGGAGAACCGCGCCCACCAGGAGAGGGGTCCATGGTGCCCCGGGCCCCGTGTGCGCATGCTCTGGCTTCCGAGTCCAGTGGCTGACACGCTGGCTGTCAAGGGCGACATAGATGGGGCGGGCAAGGCAGCAGCTACAGTTCACGGGCCTGTGAGGGGGTGGACAGGGGAGAGCAGTCAGAGTCCCGCCGTGGCTCCCCCCACCCCTTACACCGCCGCCACAGCCAGACAGCCCATACGCTGTGGACAGAGTGGCCTCTCCTTGCAGGCACCTGCCTCCAGGCCAGCTGGAAATGCCACATCAGGTCACGTCCTCACTGCCAGGAAGTCTGACTCACAGAGACACTACAGGCTGGGGCAGAACTGCCAGCTGTGGGTTTTCTGAGACTGCAGTGCTTTATGGGAGTAGAAAGCCTCATCTTTCTCCCAAGAAGCATCTGGTGGTTTCAAACTGCTGACCTTGGGGTTAGCAGCCCCCAGCAGGGCCCCTTGGAAACATACACTCTATTATATAGTGCACGGCGTAAGTCAAACACAGAGGGATCGAGACTGCACAACCCCACAACAGGCGATGCACACAGACCAAGGCTGACCTGTGCTGGACAAGAGCTGAGAGTGGTGGTGGTGGTGGTGAGGATGGGTAATGGCCTCCACGTGTGGGGGTGAAAGGTTGTAGAGATAGACAAGGGTGCTGGGTAGATGACATGGTAAGTGAGTGTAACACCTCCACTGAAGGGTTGGCTAAAATGGCAACATCGGGCGGTGGGTAGGTGGGTGGGTCTGTTTTTACCACAACAGCACGTGGACACACAGAAACTGTGTCTTCCACCAAACATTAACATGCAGGCAGCCAACACGGTCTTTCACTGTCCTGGTACCAACAGGGTGACTGCTACTTCTGCTCAGCGGCCTGCGGCCCGGCTGGAAGTGATGGGGCATGGTCTGTTACTGGACCCCTGCCCTGAAGCCATGCCCTTTGACACCTTCCCGTCCTGGAAATGGACTCAGCCTGCAGCTCAGCATTGAGCTGGACAGCGGGCACTTCTGCTTGTAACAGGAATGAGGTACACACACCTGCCAATCATCAGCCCTTTGAGACTCCAGAGGCCAGCATCTGTGTGCCCAAGGCCCCAGTTTAGCGGGGTTAGCCTGGGGGGGCGGGGATGGTGGAGTCAGGAGCCACAGGGAGGACTCAGGAAGGCTGTCGAGGACAGGGAACACCAGGTGTGTGAGTTGAGGAGTGGAGAACGGGTTTGCTGTGTATACCTTCTCCCGTTCAAAGTAACATGGTTTTAAGAACAATAGTCCGTTCTGAGCCCCGAAGAGACTCACAATCGTTAACAAGAATCGTATTCACACAAGACCACGTTGGGTGAGGTGGCTGGACATAGGAAAGCATTTTCCCATCAGAAGCCTGTAGCAGTAACCCACGGGTGGGGCTCAGGGAACAAACACACTGGGCTGTGATCAATGGCTGGCAGGCTGATCCCCACCCAGCAGTACCTCGGAAGAAAGGCCTGGAGACCTACTTCCAAAACAACCAGTGCCTGAGTGCTCCAAGGAGCCCAGTTCCACGCCGGCCCACACAGAGTGCCATGCGTGGCAGGCAACTCCACAGCGACTGGGTGGCACAGATGTTTAAGTGCCTGGGCTACGAACCAAAATGTCAGTGGTTCAAATCCACCCAGAGATGTCTCACGAGAAAAGCTTGGTTAGAAATCTACTTCTGCAAACAAAACAAAGCCAGCCAGCCACTGCCCATGCGGTGGGGTGCAGCTCTACCTCTGACCCATACGGGGCGCCATGAGAGGGCATCGAAGCTGCCTCTGGTTTTGGGGATCCCCTTGGAGAGAAAGACCAGAGAAAAGGAGGCCCCGACCACCCAAGAGAAAGCACTGGGGACGCGCTGTCTGCACGCACAGAGCCCAGTCAGATGAGGAACAAGAGGCACAAGGGTGGTCTCCAGGCCCCAGAGCATCAGCCACCCAAGGGCTAGTAGGGAAGCAGGAGACACAGAGGTGACTGACAGCACACCTTGGGCGCTGCTATGGACGAAGCGAAAGAAACTGTCCGAATGACCTGACGTTGCGCCCACCTTCACCCCATCCCGTCCACGGGCAACGGGCAAAGCCTGTCCCGAACCTGTTTCTGAGGTCTCCCTACAGCCAGGGCTCTCCCCTGGGAAAGCGCACACACACCCTGTGTCAACGAGTCCTCTCACAACGGCCCAGATAGTCTCGACGACACTGGTCACAAGGCCAGAGGGACTTTTGAGAAGGGAAGTCATCAGATGCTCATCTAGAATGAACAGAGCGTCAGAGAGTTCCCAACAGCACGAGTCTCAGAGCCTCGTTGCTGCTGAAGAATTCCATGAGGAAGAGGTCTAGGGGCAGCAATCAACAACCCAGAGAAGGGAGGGCAGGCGAGGCCTTGATGTGGCCCTTCTGGCCACGGTCTGGGTGACACCCGCCCCCCCATGATGACTGGGTGGGACTGTGCTGACAAGGTGCTTGTGGCCCCTGCCCAGGAGACTGGAGAGCTTGCTAAAAATGCAAATCAGGTGCATGGCACCCTTGCAAGGGTGAGACTATGCAAATAATATGTGTGGAACCTTAACAAGGGCACTGGCTTTGCCGTCCCTCTAGGCTTAGAAGGGAGCCAAGCCCAAAAGCCGAGAAGGGGACTTCCTGACCATCAAGAGAGACCTGAGCTGAGCAGGGACAGCAGCAGACCCAGGAGACAGGTAAGAGGCGGAAGGAGGGAGGCAGCTACACAGGGTGCGCCGACCCACAGTGAGGGAGCAGCTGGTGGAGTGGGGGGGGGCCTCTGCACACACATTGACAGGGCAGAGGCCCAGGCAAGGCAGAGGCTGGCCTAAGAGCAAAGAGCCCTGAGAGGGATTGTCAAGAAGCATCTGTCCTGAACAAAGCACTGTATGCAGAGTTGTTCCTGCTCTTGAATCATAAGGTGTTAGCTTCCCGAATAAGCTAGTAAGGGCTACCCCGTACTGTGCTGGCTCACAGATGCCCCCTCTGAGAGGGTGTGGAGTGTGCCATGTGGCACACCCCTCCATAGCCACAGGGCAGGGCATTCAGGTGAGAGCCGGTGGGGTGGGGCAGGAAGAGCACTGTCTCCCTGGTCAGGCAGACCCTCTCTCAGGACACTGTCTGACTACAGAGACCACAGAATCGGACTCACTCCCTGCCACGGAGTCCACAGGAAAGGGTGGCATGGCCCCCGTAGGTTCCCGAGACTGTGCTTCTTTACAGAAGTAGAAGGCCTCGCCTTTTCCCCATGGAATGGCTGGTGGTTTCAAACTACCAACCATGTGGTTAGCAGCCTGCTCGTAAGCACGGTGCCCCAGGGCTCCTCGTGAGGAAGGGAAAGGCCAGGGACGGTGGCAGCAAGGACAGCGGGAGGCTTCCAGGAGTTCCTAGAAACTCGGACTAAAAGTGCGGACGTTTTACTTTGTTGCTTGCTTTTGCTCCGTCTTGTTTTTGTGCATATTATTATCTCTGCAGGTCTGTCTAAATAACATAGGCTGGATGAACAATCTGGAGGAGAAAACAACCAGACCGACAGTTTGGGGGGACATGGGAGAGGGGGAGGTGGGGGGAAAGGAAGTGGTGTTAACAAACCCAGGGACAAGGGAACAACGTGATCCAAATCGGTGATGAGGAGGGTGTAAGAGGCCTGGTAGGGTGTGATCAAGGGTAACGTAACCAAGAGGAATTACTGTAACCCAAATGAAGGTTGAGCATCATAGTGGGTCAAGAGGAAAGTAAAAAGAAATAGAAGAAAGAGCTAGGAGGCAAAGGGCATTTTATAAAGGTCTAAATAAAGGCATGTACATATGTAAATATATTTATATATGAGGATGGGGAAATAGATCTATGTGCATATATTTATAGTTTTAGTATTAAGGTAGCAGATGGACATTGGGCCCCACTCAAGTACTCCCTCAATGCAAGAACACTTTGTTCTATTAAACTGGCATTCCATGATGCTCACCTTCCCTACACAATCGCTGAAGACAAAGTAGGTGCATAAGTAAATGTGGTGAAGAAAGCTGTTGGACCCCGGATACCAAAAATATAGCATCTGGGTCTTAAAGGCAAACAGGCGGCCATCTAGCTTGGAAGCGACAAAGTCCACATAGAAGAATCACACCAGCCTGTGTGATCACGAGGTGTTGAAGGGACGAGGTATCAGGCATCAAAGAACAAAAAAATCATATCATTGTGAATGAGGGGGACTGCGAAGTGAGGACCCAAAGCCCATCTGTAGGCAACTGGACATCCCCTTATGGAAGGGTTGCGGGGTGACGAGCCAGTCAGGGTACAGTGTAGCAACGATGAAGCATACAGCTTTCCTCTAGTTCCTAAATGCTTCCTCCCCACCACTATCATGACCCCAATTCTACCTTACAAATCTGGCTAGACCAGAGGGTGTGCACAGGTACAGATAGGAACTGGAAACTCAGGGAATCCAGGATGGATGATCCCTTTAGGACAAGTGGTGTGAGTGGCGATACCAGGAGGGTGGGTGGGGGGTAAGAGAGGGAGAACTGATTATAAGGATCTGCATATATCCTCCTCCCTGGGGGATGGACAACAGAAAAGTGGGTGAAGGGAGACATCAGATAGTGTAAGATATGACAAAACAATAATTTATAAATTATCAAGGGCTCATGAAGAAGTGGGGAATGGGGAAGAAGGGGGAAAAATGAGGAGCTGATGCCAGGGGCTTACATGGAGAGCAAATACCTGGAGAATGATGAGGGTAACAAATGTACAAATGCGCTTTATACAACTGATGTATGTATGGATTGTGATAAGAGTTGTATGTGCCCCCCAATAAAATGATTTTTTAAATTGATGTACAGATTGTTATAAGAGCTGCAAGAGCCCCCAATAAAATGATTATTAAAATTAATATATATAAGAAAAAAGAAAAAACAAACCAACAAATAAAAATAAAGCGTCTTTATAAAAATAAAATACGGATGTTCCCACGTGGCTGTGAAGCCCTGGTGCAGGGCCTGAGGAGAGCTGCGGGTCGGCACATGTGATGAACAACACACAGCGTATGGGAACACTATTTAGGGGAAACTGCAGCACAACACTAAGCAATGTGTAGCAGTGTCTTGCGAGATGACAAACCTTTATTTTCTGAAGATTCAGTAGTGCATGTGGCCCAGATTTTTGTCCAAAGGACAAGAAAGCAGGGAATTCTTTTCCTTTAAAATCCAGACTCCAAGCCCTATGCCCTGGCCAGGTCCTGTGAAAAGGGTCTACTTACACACGACTGATCAGTCCCACAGTGTTGGCCCAGCCGAGACAGGCGTGGTTCCCCAGGCTGCCTACAACACAGATGGAGAAAAGGTGAGTCAACCAGTCCCAAACCAGGCCACCTCCCCCTTTGTAGAGGTTCCGGAAGCTGGTTCCGAGTGTTGGATGGCTCAAGCCAGGGTTTGTCCCAACCAGGGAGGGTATGCAGAGTCACAGGGTGGCCCCCGAGGAAGCTCTGGGCACCCTGAAAGGATCAAGGAGGCGGCCCCATGCCCATGAACGAGTGGCCTGGGGCCTTCACAAGGTGGGCCCACTCTCCCAAGGAGCCCTTGGGGCTGGCTCTGGTGGCCAGGGCTGGGGAGGGTACCAAAGACCTCCAGAACAGTCCCACAGAACAAGCAAGGGCCCCAAGAGAAATCACTGCACGCCCTTCCCCCCAAGTGAATGGGGACAAGGGCGCAGAGAACAAGACAACAAACCCAGAGGTGGCCATCCCCCAGACAGACAAGGGCACAGTGAGGAAGGTGTCGACCCATTCGGGGTTTGGGCCTATTTCTGAGGCTCCCCCTCCCTCATTCCAGGCTTGGGTTCCTGTCAGTCTAAGGTCAGGGTCCATCTGCACAGCCAACTTTCACGGTCTGTCTGTGCTGCTCCAGACAGAAGCCTAGACAGACAGGGTAGACAGGTGTCCACCCACGGAGGCAGGCTTCAGGCCCGTGCAGCCCCATGGGGAGAGGTGAGCCTGGGGCGGCAGGCAGTGTGGCCCTCTCCCCTTAGGGCTTGGTTTGGATTGTGGCCAGGCCACTCTGGGAGCTAGCAGGGGACAAACAAGCCAAGGAGGGCAGGGGCAGCCGCCAGGCACCAAGCTGCAAGCGGCGAGTCCCTTTGCTCCTTGTGTCACTGGAGAGGGGCAGACTGGACAGAGGGCAGGGAGGACCGCGCGACAGGTCTTTGGAAACTCTGACGTCTGCTGACTGGTTCTATGCTGGGGCCGGAGAGCCTCTGCTCAGCTATCCCTCAGGGCCCATGGGTCAAGGGCTCCTTTCCTTATGCCGAATCCGAAAGTACACATCACATTACAAATGAAGCGCTCAGGGCTGGGCCACACCAAACCCACCACACTCGGAGGCCCTCAAATAGAAGCAACTGGGAGGGAAGGCCCCAGTTGGCCACCAGGGTACCCCTGCGCCCTCCCCCTTAAGGGCTCCCAGAGACTCCGCTGGGAAATGCGCCCCCACTTCAAGCAATGTCCACCACCAGCCAGGTACACAGACCACAGCAAACATGGGGGTGGAAACAACTCCACCTTTTCCCCTGTGCTGAGTGCCCCACTCCTCCCTGAGAACAGGGCCCCCCTCTCTCAGGTCTCCCTACAATGAGCACTGTCCCCTCACCTCTCCCTGCAGTAAGTGGCCCCTCTCTCCTTAGACATCACTGTTGTGAGTGGCCCCCTCCTGGGTAAGGACCCCTCCCCCAGGTCTCCCCTGCAATGGGTGTCCCCTCCTGAAGACAGTGCCCCCCCACCACCTCAGATTCTCCCCTGCAGCAAGGACCACCTCCTAAGGTCAAAACCCCGATTCCTCTCTGGTGAAGGAGACCCCCCCATGTTCCATGCCCCCTTCTGAAGACAGACCCCTACCCCAGATACCCCTGTAGTGAGTGCCCCGTTCTCTGAGGATGCAGATCCCCCCACTCTCCCAGGAGTGAGCCTCCCCTTCAGAACACAACCCTCTTTGATCCCCTGTGGTAAACACCCCTCCTCTCTGAGGACAGCACCCCTCAAATCCTCCACAGAGACACCCGCCCACTCCCACCTCTGAGCTGTGCCCCTCTGTCCCCTTGGTTTGAGTCTCAGTGTATCCCAGGAGTCTCCAGCCCCCTGCTCTGCAAGGGAAGTGTTGCCACCAGCCCCTCCCCAGAGTGCCTTTCACCCAGGGCCGGCTACCTCTGGAGGGGGGGCATTCACACAGTCCAAGGGTGGCCACAACTCCACTCCCGGCACACTCTCACCACACCCCCAACCTGCTACCTCCAGAGCCTCCCTGCTGACAAGGGCATCCCCATGCCATCCCTCCTGACAGCCCACTCTCCTCTAACCACCTTGCGGGGACCTCAGTGTGGGCCGCTGCAGGGACGCCCTTCCAAAGGGCCAAGGCCAGGGCCAGGGCGGGACAGACTTGGCCAAGGTTCACATCAACAGTGACAAGTGGGAGGTACCACTGTGTCTCCTAGATGACGGGATGAGAAGGGTACCCCCCTCCCCCAGGTGGTGGTCCTCCCCAAGTCCTCTCCTAAGTCTGATGCAGGCATGAGGCCAAGGGAGGGGGCAACCACCCGACCAGCAGGACTCAGAAGAGTCCGGGTCATGGCTCAGGGGAGGCTGGGCAGGCAGCACAGCCAACCGCACACGGAGTCAGCTCCTGAGGGTCCAGCAGCTCCTTACTCGGGACAAGAGGGTAACAGTGAGGTAGCAATGGCTACTTGCTCACCACCAGTTCAATGTTCCCTGCAAGTCAACAAAGCACTCAGCCCTGCACTGTCTGAAACATGGGGAGCCCAACCCACTGCCATGGAGCCAACCTGGAGGGCAGGAGGGGCGCCAGACCCAGGGGGCCTCCAGAGCCATCAACTGGACAGAAGCAGGCGGGCAGCTCTTCTCCTGTGGAGCGCCTGGGGGGCTGAAACCACAGACCTTTCGGTTAACAGCCAGGTTCTGAGCTGCTGCTCCGCCCAACCATGGCCAGGCAGCAGTCTGTGCCCACTTCACAAGGAGGAAGTGAGGTGGCAGCGAGAGACGGTTCCTCGTCCGGCTCAGAATCAGATCATGTAGTTGGGAGGTAGGCAGTGAGGATGTGGACCAGGGGCAGCACTCTGGGGCCGTGCCTGTGTCCCCAGGGACATACTTGCCATCTCCCATGCCCAAAGGCTTACATGCATGTCACTGTGGTTCTGAATGGGTTTCGGCAGAGCTTCCAGGCAACCACTCCAAAAACACAACCCCCAAAACCAAAACCAGACTCACTGCCATTAGATGCCACCTGACATCGATCTTGTGGGACAGAGAAGAGCTGCCCTGTGGGGTCCCAGACTGCCAGTCTTTGCGGCCTAGAAAGCCCTGTTTTCCTCCTGCAGCCTGGCGGGGGCGGGGCGGGGGTGTTTGGATTTGTTGCCTTTACAGTAAGCAGCCCAATTTGTAGCCCACAAGTGGCACTACGGGCAGTGCTTCGCATCACTGGGTTGGATATGGGGTGTGGGGTCATGATCAAACCATGGCCAAGGGGGTCTTGGACCCCTGAGAGAATCTATGGGCACCAAGGGCCCTCTCTCTAGAAAAAGATCTACAAGCGCTCAGGCTGGGGCAGGTGCTTGTTTCCAAGGTTCCAGGATCTCTCTGAAGCTCACCTCCATGCGTGGAGAATCTGGTGAAAGGCTCTGACTGCCCCTTGGGGCCTACTGTAAACTGGCCTCAGAACCCACTCTTCATCACTCAGAGCCTCCATAGACTCACACCCAAGCACCCTGCCGCCAGTGCATTCCAACTCACAGCGACCCCACGGGACCAAGCAGGGCAGCCTCGGGTGTCTGAGCCACGGACCTTGTGGAGAACAGCCCAGGACACCACCAGGCCTCCTCAGCGCCTCCCGAGAAGCACAGCAACAACCGTGATCAGATCGAAGCTGAAAAAACCCCCGAGTCTATGGGGCCTGTCGCCCTCTCAGCCTGGACCTGAATCCAAGCTCTGTGGCTCTACTTTCAGTCAAATGACAGGTGGACAAGGGCATCAATGAGCCAGCCAGCTGGGCTCAAAGGGCAGCACTTGCCCCTGGAGGGAACTGTGCAGGCAGTCAGGGAGAGGGAATAGGAGGAGGAGGAGGAGGAGGAGGAGGAGGAGGAGGAGGAGGAGGAGGAGGAGGAGGAAGGGAGCGGTAAAGCAAGGGAGGAAGTGGGAACCGAGGGCTGAGCCACTGTGGGGACAGCCAGCCTCGTCACGCCGACAGACGTGTGGTAATCGTCAAATTAGCTCGGTAAACTCTCACCCCAATCGCAACGAAGAGAAGATGAAGAGTAAGGCTTACTATTGAGGACATTAGTGTTCCAAAGTGGATAAAATTACACACATAAAAAATCTTTTCTTCTTACCCACCACTTGCTGTCCACATGTGAGAGGGCAAAATCACAGTCACGGGCATCCCCGCTGGGACATTTCAGCATGTGCGGAGTGTGCACCTGAACAGCGACAACAAATGAACCAGAGCGGGCCTGGGCTGCCAGCCACCAGCCTGCCCACAGCTCCAATGGTCACCACTGCTAAGTTGTTCACTGTTAGGGATGACAAACTAGATGGTGCCCAGCTACCAGTACCAAGCTACTCTGAAGATGCTGGGTAGACTTGGGGAAAAGGGTACAACTACAGTCAAAATCTGGGAAGCAGGCAGGGAGACCATTACTGGCCTGATAGAGGCTAGTGGACATGAAACTCAACTTCCCCAAGGGTTCAATTTCCAGCCAAACAATAGACAGGTTTTAAAAAACATGTGTGCACGTGTGTATGCAGATGTGTATACATGTACATATGTATGTGTACGCATATATGTGTGTATGTATTTGACAAGGAGTCCCGTTTCTCCACAAGCTGGAAAGCACCTTTTCTATCTCACTCAAGTCTCTTTTCAATTTTTTTAAGACAAATATTAAGCTTACCCCAGTCTTACAAGTGGCCCAATAAGGAAACTAATCTGGAGCGGGGAAGTAATGAACAGGGTTCTTCTAGCTGTTGTCTTTGTGATGCCCATGCAACAATTGGATGGGGCAGTGCCAAGAAGGTGCTTTGGGACCTCCAAAGGGTCTGGACAGCTTGCTGCTCATGTTGGTGGCAGGGAAGGACGCCATGATGGAGCACCTGGCCTGGAGCGTGACTTTGGGTGGTCCTCACTCACATAATGCCAAAATTTGAAAGCTGCTTCCCGACTCACCCTGCAGTTTGTCATGTGCTTCTATGCCTGGGGCTACGGTCCATTTGGCAGAGTTGTCGGGCACATTCATGAGTCAGGATTAGGGTGGGTCACTGCCTGACTAGAGTCCCCATCCTTCCTTCCATGAGGGCGTGGTCACTCAGGCTAGCAACCCTTTGGCATCCAGTTTGGGGTTCTGCCCCTAGAACCACCTGAACAGAGAAGCCCCACCACTTTGGAACTTGCCAACTTCCAAGAGGGGGTGGGTGGGTGTGTGTGTGTGTGTGTGTGTGAGAGAGAGAGAGAACACACCAGAGAGAGAGAGAGAGAGAGAGAGAGAGAGAGAGAGAGAGAGAGAGAGAGAGAGAGAGAGAGAGAGAACACACATCAGTGAGCATTTTCTAGGAGCCAAGTGTGTCTCAGCTGTTAAAAGCCTGTGAGTTAGGTGTGATCCAGGAGTTAAAAGCCCTGAAGGTCATGCACTGCAATGTCTGGGTAGGAGGGGCCTCTGGCTGACAGGCTGGCCCCCACATCGGAGTCCCTCCCCGTTGTCCAGCTCATCATGTCGATGTCCCCTGATCCTTCTGAAGTGCTCTCCTCCTCCAGCCCTCAGCAAACTGGGTGCACACACACCCAGGCCAGTTCCACAGTTCCACCTGAGTGCACCTAGCTCAAAGCTCCCCTGCCCCACCATCCCACACACAGTCAGGTACCACACAGGTGGGTGCCCCCTAACTACAAAAGGATCAGGACCCAGAGGTCTCAAGCAACCAAAGCCTCACACTTTAAGATCCCGGACGGTGGCGGGTCCCAACTGTGCCCAGGAGCCAGCTTGCACTTTTCAAAACTTTCCTAAGGTCACAGCCAGGACGCAGGCAGTGACGGGCAAAAGCAAAGCCACCCGACGATGCCACTCGGCACCAAGCGACACCTCTGCGCACCAGGCCCCAGAGATCGTCAGGCGGGGCGGCGACCCCAGCTGCAGTCGCCAGGCGCGGGGAGGCCCGGGTCGCCCTGCAGCCGGTCCGGTCCCGCCCGGCCTCTGGGCGCAGCGCACCCGGAGGCATAAGGCCGACGGCCAGGCGGGGCGCTGCGGAGCCGGCGGGGTGGGGGGCGCTGACCGCTGGCTCCGCCTGGCCACCTTGGAGCCATCTGAGGTCTCTTCCCCGGCGTGACCCCGAGGGAGGCGGGTGCGGGGGGCCCCCGCCCGCCGCCCGGGCGCAGGGCAGGCGCCCCGCTCCGCCCGTGGTCCCAATCCCGCGGAACCCGAGGCCCGCCCAGCCCAGGCCCGCGTCCGCAGCCCGTCCCGCGTCCGCAGCCCGGCCCCCGCCGGCTTACCCCTGGGTGTGGCGGCGCGGGGCGGCGGGAGGCGGGTTGGCCCCCGGCTGCGGCAGCTCCTCAGTAAGATGGACGCCATGTGCCCGGGCGCGGCGGCCGCTGCCCGCCTGCAGCCTCGTCTCCGCGGCCGCGGCTCCTGGCCGTGCTGGCGGCGCCTCCGGGCCCCGCGGGCGGACGGGCCTGGGCCCACGTGGACCGTTGGCGGCGACGGTTAGCTCCCAGCGGAGGACGCTCAGCTCAAGGACCCGGCACCGGTGGCAGCCATGTCCCTACACCGACGTCCGGCGGGCGCGGGGCGGGGCGGCCGGCCGCCGCTCCCATTGGGCACATGGGATGCCCGGGGCCGGCCAGGTGAGGGGCGGGCCTGAGGCTGCGGACTACAGCTCCCGGCGTGCATCGGGTGGCCGGAACGCCCGGGCCGCTCTCGCCTGCGGACTACAGCTCCCGGCGTGCACCGGACTGCCAGACGGCCGGACTCTCCCACTCTTGCGGACTGCAGCTCCCGGCGTGCATCGGGGCGTCTAGAATGCGCGGGGTGCAGCGGCCCAGGTAGGCCGCATTCGGGTCCTTGTAGTTCTACAGAAAGGTCGTAATCCTGGTTTCCAGCCAGGGTGCACTTCTCCGGGACTAAGCTCTGCACTGAACTTTAGCAACCAGGTTCTGAGACATTCTGGAGAAGGGCCCAGCTAGGGTCTGGACGTCCACTAGGCACTTCCAGACCAAGCACCGAGGGGGGCCAGGGGCCAGAAATTCTATCTGAGCACCTTCGGCTTTGCCAAACCCTGGCTGGCTTCTCCTTGCCAGACTGCAGCTCTGTCCTCGGTTAGGCTGCAGCTGAGCGCGCGCAGCCCCGACTGGCTTTCCCCAGGCTCCAGGGTGCCGCTGCCTGGTCTCCCGCGCTGCTTGGAGTTGGCAATCCGTCCAGCTCAGAGGAACCAGAGTATGAGGTCCCGTCCCTGCGAGGAACACCCACACGTGGTGGCGCGCTGGCACGGGTCCTCAAACACCCGCTGCGTCCCCCAGATGACTTTCCGGGCAGTGCTGAGTTCCCTTAAGTTAGAAGTCAACCTTCAACTCAGGCTTGTGAGTGGCCCCGCGCTAGTGGGCGTCAGGATTCCTGCCTTCGCATGTCTCTGCCTGCACCCTTCCTCCGAATGCCTGGATGGGTAACCGAAGGTTAGTTTAGGCTTCCACGATGCCGTGCTAACGGCTCTAACCAAGCTCGCGGGAGCCCCCTCCCTGCCTAGCCTGCAGCCAGCCCCGCTCACTCCTGAACATAGCCAACAGACGGATAGTCTTCTAGCAGCCCACCACTGACCTCCTCTGAGTTCTCCTGGGTCGCATATCCATGGGTGGTACGAGTGTTCACAGAGGTGAGGCAGAGAAAGCAGGGGAGGAAATGGGGTGGCTCCCAGAGCCCAGTGGGGTCTTATCTGGATGATGTTCAGCCCACTCACATTGGCCTGTCCCCAGCCCCACCCTACTGCTGTGGGGTGCACCCCAGTATTGGGATGCATCTAATCGTAAAACTCCTATCGTGGCCGTTCCCCGACAAAATATTTCAGAGGCTAGTTGTATGGCAGGGCCTTCTAGAAGACCCCTGACCCAGGGCCCCCATAACTCACCCTTGCCCAGCTGAGACCTGGATCCAGCCTAAGAAGGAGCCTGGCTTCTCCGAATGGGAAGCACTAGGATCTGTGACCCCCTGCTGAGTTCCCTATCCCCACCGGGAGAGGTGATGTGGAACTGCCTATACCCATCGTAGGAGTGGGTGTTATGAACTTGGATTACAGAGTTCATCTAAAGCACACTGATTCCTGCCCAATATCCTACCTCTGGAGGCAAAAGGACGGCAGTCCTTGCCGCCCCACCCCCCACCCCCAACTTAGAGTCAGGCTGAGCCAGGGCAGGTGGGACTGGTCTCTGAGACCTGCAGTATAGGTATTGGTGCTAGTTAGCAATTGGGTTAGCAGCCCAACCCTTAACCCACTGCACCATCGAGACACCTACTCTAGGCACCAGGAATAAGAGAATGCAGTGTGGGCAGTGGAGTCTCTATTGTCTGGCAGTGCTTCTCAACTTTCCTAATGCAGCGACCCTTTAATACAGCTCATGTGGTGGTGACCCCAACCATAAAAGTATTTTCGTTGCTATTTCATAACTAATTTTGCAACTGTTATGAATCGTAATGTAAATAAATATCTGATATGCAGGATGTATTTTCATCGTTACAAATTGATTATTAAAGCATAGTGATTAATTACAAAAACAATATGCAATTACATATTGTAAAATATTTATTTCTAATTAAAAATAAATGAAATTTTGCCTTGAAGCATGGTGTAGCATGGGTAACAGTCTTCACACTGGGTACTCGTATGTGGGCATATCTGCATATGGGCCGGACCCACCTGGAGACGGATAGAGGAGCAGTGTCTTGGTTCCTAAGACCATTGGAAATATGTGTTTTTGGGTGGTCTCAGGCAACCACTGTGAAAGGGTCATTCGACACCCCCCCCAAGGGGTCTAGACCCACAGGGTGAGAACCACTGGTCTAGAGGACGCCTGACATTAAGGGAAATCAGGTTTACTCGCTTGTCTTTGCCACTTTTCTTTAACTCTAAAATCACTCTGACAGCAATTTTGTGATGGGTCGCTTGATAGTTCCCTAAAATAGGTGCCGGAATTGTAAACCCTATACTTGTGATGACTCATAGTGACCCCATAGAACAGAATTGAATTGCTCCTGTGGGTTCCCAAGACTGGGACTCTTTGTCGTTACTAGGTACCCTCCAGTTGGTTCTGACCCACAGTGACCCTACATACAACACAAGGAAGCACTGCCCTGTCCTGTGCCATCCGCACCATTGTTCACGGATGGCAGCTGCCGTGTCTGTCCATCCAGCTTGTTGGAGGCCTTCCTCTTGTTCGCTGCCCCTCCACTTTACCAAGCACGGTGTCCTCCAGGGACCGGTCTCTCCTGACAACATGTCCACAGTATGTGAGAGGAAGTCTCGCCATCCTGGCCTCCACAGAGCACTCTGGTTGTGCTTCTTCCAAGACAGATCTGTTGGTCCTTCTGGCAGCCCAAGGTGGTTCCAGTATTCATTTCCAGCACCATAACTTGGATGCATTGATTTTTCTTGGGTCTTCCTTATTTAATTATCCACTTTCACATACGTATCAGGTGATTGAAAACACCATGGCTTGGGGCAGGTGCACCTCAGTCCTCAAAGTAATTGTCTTGCTTCTCAACACTTTAAAGCAATCTTGTGCAGCAGATATGCCCAGTGCAATGTGTCCTCCTTTGATCTCTTGACTGCTTTGATTTATTGTGGATCCAAGCAAGATGAAATCCTTGATAACGTCAATCTTTTCTCCATTTCTCATGATATTTTGTTACCTACTGAGCCAGCTTTACAAGATGTAACTCTTTACAGAAGTAGAAAGCCTCATCTTTCTCCCTCAGAGCAGTTGGTGATTTCAACTGCTGACCATGCTGTTAGCAGCTAACTCCAACCCAACTTTTCCTCAAAAATAAAATCACTCTAATAACAGCAACAACAGCAAATTGTTATGGATAGAGTTCCCCCAAATGGGTGTCATTAACCCTAACCCCTAAACCTGTAATATTTAGGAGCCTTGGTGGTGTAGGGGGTTAAGAGGTGGGCTACTAACCACATGGTCAGCAGTTCAAAACCAAGAGCTGCTCTGAGAGGAAAAGAGGAGGCATTCTGCTCCTTGGACGCTAATAGATGGGTGTAGTTGGCCTTGATGGTAGTGTCTGGACAAGGGAGTTTGGGAGTTTTCTTAGTTGTGTTAGTTAGAGTTCTAACAGTGGGACCTAGACCTAATCACTTTTGACTTTTCAGAAGCAACACAAATGGAACCAAGCAGATTCTGGGAGAGTTAAGGAACAAAGGAGTGGGCAGCGGCAGATGTTCAAAGAACCTTCTTCTAAAATCTATGTCCAGAATTCGACCTCCTAAAGGGTGAGAAAATAAATGTCTTCTTTAAAGCCGCTCACTTCCGGCATTTGTTAGAACAGCAGGAAAATAAGGCTGACTCTATTTTTAAAAATAGACAGGGAACCTCCGGTTTGGCGGCTGGCCGGGCTGGCCCAAGGTGGGATTTGGTGACAGGTGGGTGGTCCAGAAGAGAAGTAGCAGAGAGCACCCCGCACGGCGGGCTCAGGCCAAAGGGAAGGAGGGCTTTCACCTTGTTTTCTGCTGTTCTGCTTTGAATTTGCTGCAAAATCATCATCATTAGAGAAAAGCCTGAGAGTGCGCCACGCGAGCCCTGCCCTGGGTGGTCTTTCCCCGCCAAGGAGTCGGAGCGTGCCGGCGGCAGGAGAAATGGCCCAGAAGCCTGCTTTCGCGCCGTCCCCCTGAGGCCGCGTTTCCGGGCAGCGCGGGCTTCCCCTGGAGCGGCCCGACGCGGCTAAGGCAGCACCGCCCGCCGGGCGGCCAACGGGCTCAGGCTGAGGGCCGGAAGCGGAAGACGCCAAAGCGCGGGCGGGGCTGGAGGGGCGGGGCTAAAGGGAGGGAGGCGGGCTCTACGAAGCCGAGCTGGAACGGGGCTCCAGGGGCGGGGCCCCGGTCTGGGTGGGACCTAGGGGGCGGGGTTAGGGCGCTAGGCCTGTGTCGGGCGGGCGGGGTCAGAGTTGGTCTCTATCCCCGCAGGCCTTAGAGGCCTAGGGAGTGCCCTCGGGGTCCAAGGGCCAGATCTCTAACCTGTCAGCCAAAATATGCTAACCTGCCTGCCCCTCGCCCCGCCCAGTCCGCTGCCTCCGCCCTAGCCGTCGAGGAGGTGCGGCTCACTCCCTGGCGTCTCCTTGTGCAGCGGGCACGCACATAGTCTGAGCTGGTCCACCAGTGGGCAGGGCGGGGGTGGGGGGGTGGGGGTGACTACCAATACCCGAGGGCACGGCCACGCTGCCCACTGACTGTTCCCTACATCAACACAGCCGTTTCCTGCAGCAGCCAATGGACTATTTACTTGCCCCCTTTTACACAAAACAGTTTTAGCAACCTGAGTTGTCTGCACTCCTGTGTTTGAGAATAGCTATCCTCCACACAGATTTTCAATGGCTGCATTTTCCCAAAGTCCATCACCAAGGCTTTCCTCCCCGTGCCTTTCAGGACACTCAAAACACAGTTCAGCCTTTCTGCTTAGCAGGGGAGTGTGTGCACGTTTGCCCTGCTCAGGGGCTCCAGTGGGGGGAAAGAGGGTTGGATCCCGCGCCAGAGGAAGTTGCATCCCCTCCAGGTAAGGACTACCTCAAGGTATAAACAGGGTGCTGTGGGAACTCAGGGGAGTAAGCTAACTAGGCTGCTAACTGCAGCTGGGGTTCAAACCCAGCCAGCTAGTGGGGGCGGTGGGGGGGGGGAGAAAGATGAGGCTGCCTATTCCTGCACAGCTTTGCAACTGAACCTATCAGAGAAACGAGGCCGTTTGCTTGGGTAAAGATTGTAACCTAGGAATCAGAACCTAGTAAGGAGTGGGGATTCACTCATCCCCCACCAGCTGGCTGAGGAGTGGCCTTGGCCAGAAAATCCTGGGATTGGAAAAGTAAAGGAATACAGGCACACAAGGGTTCCTGGTGTAGTATTTCATTTACACAAAGATCAAGCATGAACACAAGGAATCCGCTGTTAGAATCAACTTGATGGCAGTGATTTTGTTTTTGTTTTGTTTTTATATTTTTCATTTTAACCTACCATAATCATCTCTACTGTACTCTCTGTGGGATAGGCTATTTACTCCCATCCCTCGATTGTGGTCAGAGGGAAACCCCTGGAGGTATATTCTATGTGTAGATTCTGTAAACGTAATACTTTGGGTAATGGAAAAACTCTCTATCCCGATTTCTGTATTGTGACAAAAAATCATTAAAATGTCCACTTCATTTCTATAATTATTCTTCTCTTTAAAAATATTCCTTAGTATACGTATGTTTGAACCAAACAGACAAAAGCCAAACCCCCTATTCAAGTCAAATCCAACTCACAGTGAGACCCTCCTAAGGCAGAGTCCAGTCAGTCACTCCCTAGGTCGTCTGATGCTGTCAACCTTTTCAGAAGCCGAAAAGCCTTACCATCCTCCCACCGAGAGGCTGCTGGATTAGAACTGCTGACCCTGTGGTTAGTAGCCCAACTTGTAACCTACTTTGCCACCAGGGATCCTTCATTTAAAAAAAGACAGAAGTAAAGATAGCCTTCTCCTGTTCCTCCTCCTTTAGTATTTCATTGTGTTTTAGATGAAACTTTGCACGGGAACTGAAGTTCCCATTTAACAAATGGCTGCAGAATACTGGTTACACTTCTTACACTGTGTCAGCTTTCTCAATATTTCCATCCTGTTTGTTCTGTTTCCTTTGACCAAGCTTCCCTCCCCTGCCTTGGCATCTCCTTTTTCCTTTTGGGTAAGTTTTGATGGTTCAGCCTCATGTTGTTTAAGAAATTACATTACTCGTGGGTATTGTTTCTTTCATAAGCCAATCTGTTACTTGGCTGTCAGGTGACCTTCAAACTGATTGTGGTAGCACTTGTACAACAACGCTTGATACGATTGAACTATGCAATGGTATGATGATGTCTGGATTAGCTCCTAATAAAATGGTTTGGAAAAAGAAAAATAGCTTCAAATTCAAGGTCAAAGGGGATCTTGGGGGTGATAGTACTGGGGTGGGGGTATCAGTCCATCCAGTCAGTCTGATCTTTTTAATGAATTTGAGTTATAGTCTATACTCTTGTCCTACACTATCCAACACGTTCTACTGTGTTCTTGAATGGTCAGAGTGGTCAGTAGTGGTGGCTGGGTACCATCTAGCTTCTTTTAGACTCGGACTGGAAGAGGTGATGGTTTATTGGCTGTTAGCCTGTGGACTTCTTTCTTCTTTGAGCCTTTGGCTTTTTCATTCTCTCCCGCTTCACACAAGTAGAGACCAATACTTGTATCTTAGATAACCACTTACAAGATTTCACGACCTCAGATGGTGTGTTAGGCTGGATTGTCTAGAGAAAGAAAACTAATGACACTCGGTAGGTTTAAGAAAGAATTTGATATGAAGGTATCCTGAAAAAAGAAGAAGGAGGCATCCTAATTCAGTCCAACTCAAGTCCACGGGTCCCATGCTACCCAGAGTCCTCTGCAGAGGCTCTTTGGCTGCGGGTCAGCGATGTAGAAAGCCTAAGTGGGATGCAAGGTATCACAGAATGCAGAGTTGTGTGGATCCAAGGTCATTGGAAAGATAGCAAGGTGCCTGCACCCCCTGGGTTGGTAGTCACCCCTGGAGGTAGACACAGGGTCCTAGGGAGGAGGAAGGCAAAGAGACAGAGACAAAGAAGGTCTCACTGCCACTCTTATAGCAAGGCCCCACCCCCCAGGAGGCACCATCAGGCTGGACCTGACTGACAGGTTCAAGTTGATATAGAATAGAACCACAATGGATGTTATTCACCAAACTAGGATGCGCAATGTTACCTTTATGGACTATGTTAGGCCAATTAACAGTTGTCCCACAAGTCTATGGTCCTAAACCTTTTAATCCAGTAAACCCATTTGAGGGGGGGGTGTCTGTTACTTGACTCCCGCCAGGTATTTTGTCATAGATGTCATTATATACACAGGACACAGGAACATGTTTATACATATGCCTAAAGATGCATCTGTACACTTATTTACACATATACTGGCCCTAGCCTTCCTATACACATACGGATACATGTATACACATGTGACCACACCTATATTTGTTGGCAATCATGGCTACTGTTGCAAAATTGTGTCTGCTATCCCAAGGCTGTGTTATTTTGTAAGGTTCCAGATTATGTTGTGTCACCGCGTAAGCATGCACACGGAAAAGTCACAAGCAAGAGAGCAGACGAGGGTGCTCAGCCGACTGGCGTCAGGGTCACTTTTGTGTGGCTTGGGAAGGGGGTATGGAGAACTGACAGGGTGGGAGAGACTGAGGCTGGGAGGGGGCCCTTGTGTCCTAATTCCCTGTAGAAAGCAGCACTGAGGCCCTGGCGGGACTGGGGCAGAGCTCTGGGCAGGGAAGGGAAGCCCAACCCAAGGGGGTTTAGGAAGTGGAGGCCTGGGGTGGGGTCTACGTCTGCTTAGGTGGAACCTTCAAGAGGCAGACATCATACATCGTGTGTGTGTGTGTGTGTGTGTGTGTGTGAGAGAGAGAGAGAGAGAGAGAGAGAGTGTGTTGGAGGGGGGAGGCAGTTGTCTGCAACTAGGAGACCTAATGGCATGATACTTAAGCGCTTGGTTGTTAGCCAGGAGGTTGGCAGTTGAAACCCGCCAGCTGCTCTGTGGGAGAATGAGGAGGCATCCATTCTGTGTCCAGGAAGATTCACAACGTGGAAACCCTCTGTGGGGGCCCCTGTGAGTCAGCAGGAATGCAGTTCCATAGCAACAGGTTGAGTGGTTTGGTCTGCAGTCCTCCCAGGCTCTCTGGTTGTGGTTCAGTCCTTAGCGCTGACTCCAGAGCCTTCATTGAGGGGGCAACTTGGGTCTCTGGGGGTCCCTGCAGTTCAACCCAGAGCCAGAGGGCCCGAGAGAAGGGTGAGCAGAGGGGTAGTAGCCTCTCAGCCAGGACTTCCCGGGGTGGGGGCTTCTCAGCTGAGGTTCAGTTCCCATGTCCACGTCAGCTCTGTGGAGGGTCAGCCCATGTGACCTCAAGGGCCCTGGCAGTACTGGCCTCTGGCTCTTGTGTCTGCAGCTGCTGCTCTTCAAGGTGGCCCCAGTGGCCTGAAGTGGTCTTTGGGCTGGGGGAGGGGCCTGGAGAGCAGAGCCAGGGCTTGGGGGGCAGGGCGGCCTCCAGCACAAGTAGGAGGCTAGGGAGCAGAGTGGTCAGGGTAGAGAAGGGCCTCCTCATGGGAAGGGACCCCTGAGCCCGCCCCCCATCCCTTGGAAGTGTACTTGGACTTTGCTCTCCTCTCTCAGCAGGCGGGCTGGTGAAGAGGAGGGAAGAAAGGTGGGGCCTCCCTGCCCTTTCCCTCTGTGGAGGCGGGGAGCCACTGAGGGCCACCTGGGGCCCGGGAGGAGGGGCAGCCAGAGACTGGGCTTCCGCTTGGAAGTCCTCTTTCTTCAGCGGAGATGGAGAAAGGCTGGGGTCAGAGAGCACATATCCCCATGGAAACAGCAGCGAGCCTGGCCCCTGGGGGACCCCAGCCCTGGCAGGGGAACAGCAGGCTCAGGGGCTCCTTCGGGCAGCCACTCTCCCAGGGCGGTCCCAGCCCTGCAGCTGCTGGGACTGTGGCCTGAGCCAGGCCCACACAGACTGCTCAAGCTCAGCCCCCCCCCCCCCCTCAGGCAGGTGCAGCTGTGGGTTGCAGCTGGAGGTTCCAGTCTCAGCTGGTTCCTGGACCCCTGGCGGTGGGCCCAGAAGAGCCAGCTCCTCAGAACTTACTGTCTTCCTGGATCTGTGGGCTGGGGCCACAAGATGGAACCCAGAGGAGGTGGCTCCTGCCTTGAGTTTTCGGCCAATGTCAGAGGATTCTGCAGTCTTTAAGATTAAAATATGGCTGAGCTCTGTCTGTTTCCCGGGCCTGGGGTCAGCTTCACGCCGGGCCCCACAGGGCTCCAGGCCTTGCCAGGGGTGCACCCTGGGTGGCTTGCCCCCTGAGATTGACTCCTGCCAGGAAACTGCCCAGGTGCCCTGAAGTTTCAGACATGCTGCAGGCTGCTAGCAGCACAGCCAGCAGGGCACCAGGCACCTGCCGAGGAAGTCTTTGTCACCTCAGGAAGCCACCTGTCAGGGTGTTCTCAGAAATGCTCCCAGCAACCCCTCCTTCGTGCCCAGAAATGTCACAGCAAACACTGCTCCCTGCCCGTTGGCAGAGGGAGCCCTCGCCAGTGAACTAGTGCTCTGGCCATGGCGGCGAGGAGCTCAGGACCTGAGAGAGCTGACACCGGCCGGCCGGCAACTGACCAGCTGGGTCCCAAGAACTTTCTTTAAGGAAACGTTTAAGCACACATTCATCTGGCATGCTGAATAAACACCTGCTATTCTAATTGCAGGTTCTTACTTTTCTCCCCGCCCACCCCAAGCTATAATACAATTGTATCAGAAATCAATATCAGAAATATTTTCTTTTTTTAAAGAGCTCTAATGTTAATGGGTCAGTGGTCCCATTGGGTAAGTGTTGAACTACTCACCGCGAGGTCAGTGATTCAGATGAGGCAGTCTATCCCCATCGTCTTGCAAACCTTAGAGCAGTGGTTCTCAACCTTCCTCATGTCACGACCCTTTCGTACAGTTCCTCACGGGTGGTGACCCCCCCCAAACATAACATTATGTTCATTGCTATTTCATCACTGTCACTTTGTTACTGTTATAAATCGGGTGACCCCTGTGAAAGGGTCGTTTGAGCCCCAAAGGGGTTGCAACACACAGATTGAGAACTACTGCTCCGTAGGGCCGCTAAGAGTTGAACTGGGCTCCATGGCTGTGGGCTTGAGAGTTTTTTTGGAGCACTGGTGGCAGGGTAGATGATTTGTTAGGCTGCTAAGTGACAGGTTAGTGGTTCAAACCCACCAGCCAGTCTGTGGGAGAAAGAAGAGGCTGTGTGCTTCTGTATTGGACAGGGTTCTCTAGAGAGACAAACCAGATTGCTAGTAATTATATATAAATATATTTATAAACTATAAACTATAGCAGCTTCCTTAAAGATGTGCCGCCTCTGAAACCCTCGTAATTATTCACTGCAGTGGGCCACGCTGAACTCCCCAGCATACTCACCACTTACAAGGGAGCTGCAGGTGACAATTCAGGGCCAGGCATGACTTGTGACACAGTTCTTTTGGTCAGGACGGACAACTTTCTCAGTGGCCTGGCCTCTACTCTACTTGGGCAAGCGCTATAAAACTCTTCAGTTTGGTCTTGCCCTGTTCTCCAAGTCTGCTGCTGTCACATCACATGGCTCACCGTCCGATGCCGTCTCTGGTGTTACAGCTCTCTGACTGCTGGGTCTGGGAGGTTCTCAGAACAGGGGCCCCAGGGGCAAAGGACATGCTCCACTCCTGGCGGTAATGGGGTTCCCCCATCTGCTACAGGCTTGGCTCTCTTTTTAGGCCTAGCAAGAGAAAGCTGACCCTTCCCACATTAAGATTCCATACAACGTATTGCTTGGTCCTTTCCTCACACACCAAAAAGAAGGTCTCGTGGTACTGTGGGCTGCTAAATTACAAGCTGATGGTTCAAAACCACCAACTGCTCTATGGGAGAAAAATGAGGCTTTCTACTTCCTTAAAGAGTTACAGTCAAGGAAATCCACACGGACAATTGGGCTGTTGTTGCTAGGCACCATTGAGCCGGCTCTGACCCTTATGTACAACAGGTCCTGGTCCTGCGCTGTCCTCCCCATGGTTCCTCTGCCTGAGCCCACGGATGCGCCACAGTGGACATCCATCTCCTTGACAGTCTTCCTCTTTTCTGCTGTCCCTCCACTGTACCACACTTGATGTCCTTCTCCAAGGACTGGTCTCTCCTGACAACATGAGCAAAGTATGTGAGGCAAAGTCTCGCCATCTTGCCTCCAAGGAGCACTCTGGCCTTACTTCTTCCAAGACAGATCTGGCTGTCCTTTTAGCAGATCCTGATGCTTTCATATTCCCCTCCAGCACCACAATGCACATGTATCTGTTCTTCATTCTTCCGTATTCAAAGTCCAACTCTCACATGCAGGAGAGGCTACGGAGAAGGCCATGACTGGGGTCAGGTGCACCTTAGTTCTCAAAGGAATCTCTTTGTTCTTCAACTCTAAAGAGATACAGTTCTACCTTGTCCTATTGACTACCATCGAATCGATGCAATTCATGGCGACCCCACATGACAGAGCACAACTGCCCTGTGAGTTTTTGAGACAGTCACTCTTGACAGTAGAAAGCTTGCCAGTCATGCCCAACCACTGCGCTACCGCTACCACGGCTCCTGTCCTAGAGGTCTGCTATAAGTCAGAACCTATAGATTCTGACTATAAGTCAGAACTGACTTGATGGAAAGAAGTTTGAATTTTGAGTTAACCTTCACCCAGAAAGGTACCATGCACCTTATTTGCATTTACGGCAAGCTGGCCAATCCCCTTGGTGAACCACAACCACTTTATTTGCATAGCCCTACTCATTTTGTGGGAGTTACAAGTCCAGCAAGAAACGTCTTAGCAGAGCTTTTCATTACATCACAGAGATTCCGAGGCTTGGAGCAGGTTGGATCAGTGCCAAACCAAGGGCCTTGGCCAGGTCTCCAAAACCCAACAACAGGGCCTATAGGTGCCTGCTACTCACTGGTGACCTAGCCACACCAGGTTAAGAGGTACACCTGGCAGGGCAGGGCAGGCCCTGGAGTAGAGGGTACAACCCTCTATTACAGGATGCCTCCCATACTTGGGCACTGGGAGGGTTCATGTCCAGAGTCAGATGGTGGGCCGGAAGCCCCTGCCTCAGCTCTTGGGTCTCCTTCCTGTTACCCACAGTAGCATGGGAGTTGGGGCCTAGGTGGGAGTGAGATCTGCCCCGGTCCTAGGCACACATAGGAAGAAAGTGAACAGAGATCGAGCCTCAGGCTGGCCTCATGCCTCATCTGTACAATCACTGTTCAGTACGTACTAGCACTCACCTTCCCATTTGCAGAAGCTTGGCTGGGGGCCCTCGGCTCTGCCTGCAAGGCTTGGCCTGGTTCCAGAGGCTTTGCCTTTTTCTGTGGGTGCTGCCTCTGACAGGTCCTGGGAAGTGCCCCCCAGAGCCTGGGGGCATGAGAAGCCATTATTTGCCTCCAGCCCCCCACCTAAGGCTCAGCTGATTCTGCTTATCCCCACCCCCTCCCTGGGGTCCCTGGTTCTAGTCCAGGTCCCCTCAGCCTGAGTAATCACAGGTGGCTTCTCCACAAACAAACTAGGTCTTCGTTTCTTGGTGCTGCTGTAACAGAAATTAAACGGGAGCTTTCAAAGAACAGAAGTAGATTTTCTCAGTTTAGCAGGCTGGAAGGCTGAGTTCTGGGCACCAGCCCTTATGGTGCTGGCTCTGGGGAAGGGGTGCCAGTAGCTCGATTTCTGCAGACCCAGCATTTTTTGATTCCTTCCCCTCCATTTGCTAGTTTCTCTGGGCCTCATTTGCTCTGCTTATATTTCAAAGGTGAGTAAGTTTAGGCCCCACCTGATGTGGCTTCATTAACATAACAGAGACGCTGGCAGAGTGAACCAGTTCACATGACTCTTCTAGCTGTAGTCCTGGGGACCCTGGTGCCATGGTGTTTATGCGCTGGGTTACTTCCTGCAAAGAAGCAGCTTGGAACCACCAGCTGCTCCTCAGGAGAAAGATGAGACTCTCTACTCCCACAAAGAGTTACTGTCTTGAAAACTCACAGCGGCAGTTCTACCCTCTCCTATATCATCACTGTGTTAATTGGCATCAACTGGATGGCAGCGAATATGGTTTTGAGCTATAATCTTGTCACTCCTACCCAAAGATTGGGCAGGACTATGCAAACAGTTCCACCAAGGGGATTGAATGGATACCAAAAAAAACCCCCAAAACTAAACCAAACCTCACTGCTGTGAAGTCCGTGATAACTCGTCGCCACCCGACAGGACAAGGTAGAACTTGTCGTGATTTTCCAAGACTGCAACCAGTTATGAGAGTAGAAAGCCCTGTCTTTCTCCCTCAGAACATCTGGTGGTTTTGAACTGCTGACTTTCCGGATGACAGCCCAATGTGTCACCTCTACACTACTAGAGATCCTACAGGGAATTGGATAGCTTGCTAATCATGCAAATAAAGTACGCATGTCCTTGGTGTGTGTGTAACCATGTAAATAAGGTATATGGATTGGTCATTTTTTTCCATCCTGTTAGCCTTCAAAGAGAGATAATCCGAGAGCAGAGGGGGACTTAACTACCAAGAAAAGCTATCAGCAAAGTAGGTCCTTCCTTGGAACCCAGGGTCCTTGTGCTGGGAAGCGCCTAGACCCAGGAGTCAGAGAGCTCTAACACCAGAGACTGAGACATGCTGAGAAGCCAAGGCAGGAGAGAGGCAGAACTGGGAGATTGGCAGGAGATAGTGTAAAGAGAATGAGCTCCTTTGAGCAGACTTCCTGGCAGAGCGGGGTGCCTCTGGGTACTTGGTAGTGAGCCCAGGGTGAGAGCTAAGTGCCTCGGATTGAGGTGTCTTGGTGGCATGGCATGTCTCCTGGCACTTACAACTAAAGAGCGTTGTAACACTTGTAGGAGCCAGGCTAGGCTGGAGCCTCAGGGAGTGAGAGGCGTAGGGCCTAGCAGAAGCCTGCCTGCAGAACTGTATCCTGATTCATTTCTGACCTGCAATTGTCACCTGTTACTTCCTTAACAATGCCCTCCCCTAACTATGAAAATGTTCTGCGAGTTGTGTGTGCCCACTGCAATAGACCATGAACCCACAAGAGAAGTAGGACATGCTGGCGGAGGGGTGGTTGGTATCAGAATTGGAAATCAGGTTGGAGGGTGAAGGCATGTCTGACCTCTGTCTACCTCAGGAGAACCCACCTTGGGCTGATGTTGGTGGTGATTCTTTCCCTCCCTGGAGAAGTTAGCAGGTCAGATGCCCTGCCAAGCCACTTTTACAAAAATCCTGTTCACCAATGGGATTTTATCTATGGATTCCAAGTCAACAGTGTCCTTATATAGTTTCTGAGGCTGTAAATTCCATTACAGATCACGGGGGAGGTGGGGGCACAGTTCAGTTCATCACAGCTCCTGAGATGGAGTTTGGGGTGTGAGATGTTTATTGGAGAACAACATCTGTGTAGGGGAGATGGATTGAGGCGGGAAATGGCCAGGCCTCCAGCCAGCGGCAGCCGTCCTAGCCAATACTGTTCTTCAGAACCCTGAATTCCTCTACTGACCAGGCCTTTGTACCCGGCTCTTCAGTCCCCGGATGTGGGGCATCCGGGAAGGGCGTGACTCTGGGTGAGGCAGCCTCTGCAGCTCTGACCCAGTAGAAACAGGCATGTGGGATGCTAGCAGGGGGCCTGAGAGGCGATCTCCTGTCTGACAGAAGCTGGGCTCTAACCTGGCCAGTCTGCTGGGGCCTTTCCCAGGCATCCCTGCCCTGTCCTTTTGCTGCCCTCCGAGGCGGCTCAGCTCCCCGCCAGACCGAAGGTGCGGGAGGACGGCCAAGCCCACACCCTGTCGTATCCTCTCGCACTACTGGAGGAGGTCCTGGCCCGGTCCCTCCCTTGAGTTTCTGGTTTGGCTCCCTGCAGCCGGTTCCAGGTGCACAGGCGTTCTGATGGGGACCCAGGACCCAAGCCAGGCTGAGAGCTCGCGCAGGCAGCTGCTACCAGCGCAGGTAGCCGCTACCAGCGCCGCCCGCAGCGCAAGGCCCGGTGTACTTGGGGATACAGGGACAGCTGGAACGCGACTCGCCGCTCTCCCGATACGGGCGGCGGAGGCCGGCCAGCCACTGCGCCTCCCGCTCCCAGGTGCCTTCCCTCTGCACTCCAGGCCGGAGCGTGGGGCGGTTGCCGCTGGGCCCCGGGGTCCGCAGTCAGCTTGGGCAACCCCGACCGCCCGCCCCCTGATCTGAGCGTGGGGCGCCCAGGAGGGACGGGGAGCTGGGTGGGGTGTTCTAGGGCCCGGTCCTCGGGCGGCGTAGAGCGAGAGCCGCACAGCGTCTCAGCCCGCGGTTTACAAAGCCCCGCTCGCGTCCTACGTCAGCTCACCCACGGCCGCGCGCCCACGAGCTCGCCGCGGCGCCGCGCGGGGCGGGCTCGCGACCGGCCATTGGGCGCGCGGGCCGTGACGTCAGCACGCCCGTCTGGCTCCTGCCGGTGTCCCAGGATCCGGGTTTTTGATTTTGCCGCCGCCTGGCGCGCACCCGGCTGAGTAGCGGGAGTAGAGCGCGCACTCGGCGCTCCTCGGAGGCGCTTCACGGAGGTGCTTTTCTGAGGCGGTTCGCGGGGTTCCCGGCCTCGCCCTCCGCCGCCATCGCCGCGCGGCCCGGCCCCGGTCCTCCGCTCCTCAGCCGCCCGCCCCGACGCGGCGCCGATTTGAAAAGCCCGGTCGGCCGGCAGCGCCAGCGCGGCAGCCAATCAGCGGCGCGCACTTTTCCCGCGGCTTCTGTGAGGGCGGCGGCGGCGGCCGACCGCGGCGGGCGGGAGGCGCGGGGGCGGGGCAGGCGCCGCGCGCGGAGAGCCTCGGCCTGGCCGCGCTTCGCCCGCCGCCGCCGCCGTCGAGCCGCCGCCGCCCCCTCCCCTTCTTCCCTCCGCTCGTCCGCCCTCCCTCCCTCCCGCCGCCGAGGCCCCCGCCCGGCCCGCCGCGCCCGGCCGCCGGAGCGCCGCGCCGAGGGAGCCGCCGCCGCGCCCGGAGGATGCGACGCACAACAGGTCACTGGAGCCGCCGGCCCAACCGCCGCGCTCGCCGTCAACCGCCGCGGCGGGCGGGGCCGGGTGGACGGGAGGTCCGGGAAGACAACCGGGGCGGGCGGGCCTGGCCTCTGGGCGGACGGGCTCGCGGCCTGGGCCTGACGGGCGCGCGCGGCGGCAGCGGCTAACGGGCGGCGGGCGCGGCCATGTTGGGCCCGGGCGGCCGGGGCGGCTGCACCTGTGCCGACCGGGTCGGCGGTCGCCTTTGTTCCCGGGCGCCCGGCGGCCGAGCCGGCCTTTGTGAGCGGCCGGGCTGGCGGGCCGGGCCCGGTGGGAGGGGCGGCCGGGCCGGGAGCCGGCGCGGGACCGGCGGGCGGCGGCGCTTTGTGTGTCCCGAGCGGCGGTCGCTGACACTCGAGTCCCGGCGGCTGGGTGTCAGCCGGGCGCTGGGCGAGGCCGCTGGCAGGTGGAGGCGGGGGCCTGAGAGGGACGCTGCGGGGGTGGGCGCGGGCCCGGGCCCCGCCTGAAGGCGCACCGTTAGCGGGCGAGGGGACCGTCCTGGGAACCGGGGGACACGTTGTGCAAGGGGCCTGGCTCCCGCCCCGCCCGCGGGCGCGGCGCATTCAAATCTCGGCCTTTCAAACGTGCCCTTGTGGAGTGTGGGCCAGCCGGAAAAAGGACGTGGGCATTGTATGGGCACGGGCTCCGCCGGAACTTGGGGCACATGTGACATTCAGGCTGAAATTGGGCATCGGCCCTGATCTGCTGAAGCGATTTTAGGCGGAGACTTGGGACTCGGCTTGTTTTTTCTCTTCTGTCTCTCTAGGGTGTGTGTGTGTTTTAAAAAAAGCAGATTAACCTCTTAAACACCCCCCACCCACCCCCCCCACCCCGATTCAATGAGTAACTTGAGAGCCAGGGCACAAGTCCCTCAGCACTACCTGCCTGCTCTGGGTCAGACTGGCCAGGCTCTGCCTGGTCTAGGCCCTCAGTAGCAGAGGTGTCACTTAACCACCTTCAATACCTCATGTGGTGTCACGGTCCTTTCTTTGGGCTCTGCTTTAGGGCTTGTGTTTGTATTTTAACCCGGGTGATCATGGTTAAAAATAATCAAGGGGCCATCCCATCTCTGAAGCTGAGCTTTTTAAACTTGGTTTCCCCACATGTTCCAAGTGGCTTAGTTATTTTACTGGGAATGGGGGGAGAGTAAGAATGTTTTAAAAGCACGACTCCAGGGTCAGTCACGTGAAGGAAAGGAGGGTGGGCCCTTGCCCTGAGGCCTGCCCTGGGTGCTCTCCTGCTCTACTCAACTCCCAGGCACAATCAATGGGGTTGGCCTTGGGGGTTGCCAGTGCTTTCCAACTGCTGAGTGTTCACATCTAAACCGCCAGGCTGGAAGTGAGAGGACTCATGCCTTAAGCATGCTCACTTTGAGTCATTTCCTTTCCGTCCATTTTCTCAGCCACCCTCAGGCCAGTGGCTGGTTCCCTGAGGGTTACAACAGGGCTGTGAGTTGGCTAAGAATGGCAGCGAAAGCTTTCCTCTCTCAACTGCACAACTGCAAAACAGGCTGCTAACCAACCCGGTCAACTGTGCTAGGGAAGTCTTTACTAATTTCGAGGGATGGTGGCTGTTTATCTGCCTGTGTGCACACATAACCATCCTGCTGGACAACAAAGCAAGGTGCAAAGGACTATCAGGAACCTGAGAGGCAGCCCAGGTCCACTAGGTTAGGCTGGGCGGGGGAGCCTAGGGGGGAGCCTCCTCTTCCAGCAATAGTCCAATTGTCAGGTGACTACAAACCAGATGAAAGGTAAATGGATTTGGGACTTCCTTTTTTAGGAGTTGATGTTTCAGTGTAAACCACAGAAAGGGAGGTGGAATTCAGTTTCTTAAATGGTGCCAGGGAGAGGACCGAAAATATAGTTCCCAAACGTGCTGGGCGAACTAAAGAGCCCTCGCCCCTGAGTGCTGAGGAAAGATGAAAGGAAGGATATGCTAAGATGGTGTTGCAGTTGGTAATCCAGACTTTGCTCTCTCTGCCCTTGTTCACCTGGGCAGTTGGCCTCAGGAAGGAACAGCGTTGGCTAGCCACATGGAAGCGTTGGCAGTAGGTTGAGTTGGTGCTGACCCAGAAAGCTTGGGAGGCTTGGTTGGTTACTGGTTTGTGTTTGTGGCCATGGACTGTAGGCAGCTTCTAGAAAGCATACAGGTCTTTCTGCATCTCTCTTGGCTTTACGCTCATCCCCCACATCTGTGGTGTCCTCTTCTGACTCCAGGCCCTTGTGTGGGTTGTCCTTGGGCACAGAGCATCCATGCTGCCTTTTTGTTTTGCTGGCTGTGTTCAAGGTAGGACTGCCATCACTGTGTTCGGCTGACCGCTGCTCATGCCTCCTCACTAAATGCTGAGTAAGTGGCCCTAAACCGGAAACACAAACTCACTGCCACTGAATGGCATTTTGATTCTCACAACCCTGTTACAGGGTTCCTGAGACTGTAAAGCTGTTCAGGGCCAGGTAGCCTCATCTATCTTTTGAGGAACAGCTGGTGGGGTTGACCCTCCAGCCTTGAGGTTAGCAGCCCAAGGCCTACCTCACAGTGCCACCCAGGGCTCCTTAGAAGGATATGGTGTGGGCTCGACCACCCGTCATTGTCTGGCTTGTATGCACCTCATTTCATAAGTCCTGTTGGGGCAGAAAGGAATCTGATGGGAGAGCTGAGTGGAGAAAAGGGTGCTGGCCTAACAGGACACTGCTCTCGCCGCAGAGCCAATTTACCAGGGAGGCCTGTGTCCTTTCTACTTCTCATCACCGTTAATGCAGATGTGTGAAGAAATTAGTTATGCAACGTGATAAACGTAAGTGCAGTAAGTGAGAGGATAGATGTGCCTCAGCCACCAAGAGGAAGCCAGCCACAGGAGGCTTCAACTCACCCCCTTGGTGATTGTCACTGGACCCTGGTGGTGAACATAACCAGCTATCCGTGGAGAAAGATGAGGCTGCTCGCCTCTGGAAAGGTTTCCTATCTGGACTAGGGTTTCACAGTGAGTCAGAACCACCTGGGTGGCATTGGGCTTTCGGCATTGGGCTTTCAGCAAGGTAGAAAGCAGACTGTGTGCAGATATGAAAGTCAAACAGGCGGCAGAAGCTGGGGAGGATTGGTTTCATACTGCCAGCTACATTTGTGTGTTTCCAGGTTTGTTTCAGGAGTAGGCAGTGCTGGGCGGGTGGCGGGGAGAGAGATAGATAGATAGATGTTGGTCACCCAGGAACTCACCAGCAGTTTGCATCTGTCTAGTAGTTGCCATGAGGAGCCCCAGGGCTGTAGTGGGTTACTTAGCTAAAACCCACCAGCTGTTCCATGGGAAAAAGGTGGTTTTCTGTTCCCATAAAGATGTATAGCCTCTGAAACCTACTGTAGGGTCACTGTGAGCTGGAATCACCTTGATTACAATGGGTTTGATTCCCTCCACCCTCACTTTATAGGTTGCCATGTAGCTTTTGAAGGAATGGTTTGATGAAACTTGGTTTACTCAGTAAAATCAGACAATTCAAAGTGACCTGTTACTTCACTTGATGTTTGAAGTTCACTTTTCTGAAACCCAGTGGCTGGAGCTTGGTTTTTTCAGAGCTGGCCCAGCCCAGGGCCTGGGAGTGGTTTCAACAGAGTATAGGGGGTGGACACTGCCCAGCATTGGTGTTGCTGAGAGCCCCAGTGTGGCTGAGGAAACTGGCATTTTGCCGTGGGGGCCTGCTTTGCAAGTTCAGTGGGGTTGGCCAGGGCAGATTGGAGTAGGACTTGTGGTTGCCAGCTGTCGAAGAGCATGTGCCTGTTAGTTGCTGTTGGCTCCCCTGGGCTGCAGAGCTTTGTGGACCCATCATGGAGTCCACACTGAAGCCACGCCTTCTTTTGCCTCCCCTCCTTAATGCCCCCCCCCCCAGGCCTTTCTAAAATGCAAATGTGGTCATGTGAGTGCCCTTTCTGCCTCTCCATGGCCCTTGAGGTTAAAGTCCTGTCTCATCCTTTTGCCCGATTGGGCCTTCCTTGAGGGGCCTCTCTCAGCCCCCGCTTGACCTCCCCAGACCTCTTTGGGCTGCCATGCTTCTTCCCGGGCCTTTGCCTGGTCAGTTTTTGTTAAGCCGCTTCCCCTCCCCCAGACCCACATGCATGCTGGCTCTCCTGCATTCCCTCTCAGTTCTGTCCCGGAACCTCCCGACCCCCTGCCTGATTCCATTCAGGAGGCCCTGGAGGGTAAAGCACTGTGCTCTAATGGTGCTGTGGTTAAAACACAGAAAGATGACAGACAGCCTTGGAAACTTCTCTGTCCTTCAGGGCTGCTCAGAGTGGAGATGGCTGGATGGCAGTGGGTTTGGCTTGGTGGGTAAGTTTTTCCATTTTTGGCCTCCCTGCCCCTCATCTTCTGCTTCAGCTCTGCTCTTCACCGGCCACCAGACTGGCTAGTCCTCCAGACTGCAGCCAGCTGTTCCCAGAGACCTGGTCTGGAGCTCTTGGCCCAAAGATCATTGCCCAGATATCACCTTGGTGGTGGCACCTTTCCTGACCATGATAGTGTATCTGGCACCTACACCCTCTGAGCTCGGTCAGGCCACCTCCCCAGCACCCTGTGGTCAATGAGGGATTTGATCAGGCTTATCCTTAACATCTAGAGTGGGACCTCCTTGCCTGTCTGCACCCAGCGGTGTCCTGCCCTTCAGCTCTTTGTGCAGTACCCAGCTGTGCACTCTGGGGATGGCTAGCATGAGGGAAGGGCGGGCCCTGGGTGCCAGAGGCTAGAGGTGGTTTTGGCCCAGTACTAGACCTATTTTCTAGGTGTAGGGAGGGGGAAGGGTGAGCAGATACTGGTGTGGGTGGGTCACAACCTAGAGGGCACGAGGAATCTGGAGGGGGCCAGACTGACATGTGGCACCTGGGAAGCCTGCCTGTCTCTTCAACACTTTTGCTGGGAGATCTCATTTCTTCTATTGCCTGCTCTCTCTTGATGATGCTGTGCCTTTGAGCAGCTTTACCTCCACCCAGGCCCTTTCATGTGCGCCTGCCTCTCTCTCCACTTGTTACAGACCCCTCCTGGGTCCCTACTGCAGGCTTTCAGTTTTCCCTCTGCAGCTTCTCAAACCTCTTTGAGTGCCCGCAGATGCCGGATTTGAGAGCTGACGTACCGCTTGGGCACTTGCCTGCCCCTTCCCAAGATGCAGGCCATTTGTGTGACCTCTAGAAGGGCCAGCACAAGTGGTGGTGGCCTTTGGGTTTCCTTCTGCTTTCCTGAGGATTTCTGTCTAATCAAAGTGTGAATTCCTGGTGGATTCTTTTGGTTTTTTTGATGATTTTGTTGGACCGTGTGTACGTGTGCAGTCCAGTGGCCTGGATTCCCTTTTCCCCGCCTTGTACCCATCTTTACCTTCCCGTTGAAAGTTGAAATTTTTCTATTTTAAATTTCACATAAATATTGGAAATTGAACTGCACGCACCCATGCAAAGTCACTGGCTTTGGCATTACAACTCAGCAGGGAGCCACCTCAGGTTGTGTACTCTGGGACTCCCCTCCCCAGGCATTCTTAGGAACATGGTGCATAAAGTCAGCTGTGGATGAGGGGTTGAGTTGAGCTGGGCCCTGACACCTTGAGTCAGCACGGCAGTATTCTGTCCCATTTCTAGATCAACTGTATGTGGAACAAGAGAATACTTTATGTTACTTTTGTGAGAATCCTATGAGACCTGTGAGAAACCTTCCATTCCTGAATTGACTCTGAGCCTGAACAAACCTCTAAACTCAACCAGATTATAGGAAGAAAATAGAGGCCAAATAACACTACAGAGGTGCCCAGGAAAACTTGAAATGTAGAGAAGGGAAGGACTGGTGTCTTGGCCTTCTTAAGAGGAAAAAAATGTAGGGACTGTGGAGGACCAGCAATTGATGGCCTCTCAAAGGATTGCACATAAGATGCCTCTTCACAGGAGTCAGACCATGATTCAGGATCAGCCAGCCAGCACTTAGGGTACTGGAGGTATGCAGTCACTTGTTGGTAGGCCCCTGGCACGGGACTAATTTGTCTTTGAGGCGTTACTCTGAGGAAGCCCTGGTGGTATAATGGTTATGCTTTGGGCTGTGATCCTTCACAAGTTGCATTCTTGGAAACCCACGGGCACAGTTCTAGCCTGTTCTGTAGGGTCACTAATAGTTGACATCGACTCGATGCGTTTTTCACCCTTTTCAGCTAGCCGGTGGTTTTGTTAGGGTTAAGAAGATGCATGCAGATATTCACAGAGGAATTGATATATGTCTGGGATTCACCCGCAGTTCAGAGGAAGAAGGAATGGGTGAAGGAGAGGTATGGTTAGGCAGGGGGTGGGTGCTGTAGTACTTAGCCTCTCTTTACATGTAAAAAGAGTTCTGCATAGACAGCAAGGAGAAAATTTTAAAAGCAAGATCAGGGATTCATCTGGTAGAGAGATTGGATCCTACTGGGACCTGGGATGTCAGGAAGGGCTTTCTGGTGAGACCCCACAGGTACGGTGAGCAGGAGAGTGCTTGGGCATTAGCTCAGTAGCAGATGGGCATAATGTTCCCTACAGAGGGCATGACCCATGCAGAGACCGTGTTTGTAGCAGGAGGGGAACTGTGTTAAAGATTTGATAGGCACCTGGTAGCCAGACACATGTTCTGAGGCTGTCGTGAGACGCCCTTTGAGGGTGTGAGGCAGGTGTGCACATGGGTGGACTGGTTTGGGAACAGTGCCTTCCTCAGAGACCTTTGTGACTGGAATTGGTGCTGGTGGAGGGGAGGCTAGAAGAGTGAAGTGTAAGTATAGGAGGTGACTTGGGGGACTGTCCAGGGCAGATTTTTCCCATTTTCTCTATTTTGGATTAAACTGCCCCATAAATTATCCCACTCTCTTGAAGTTTGGTGTGTCTGGATGACTTGCTTTGGCCAACAAAAGAGGCCCTTTCATTCTGGGAGGAAGCTCTTAAGAGATTTGCTCCTCACATACCCTCTTTCTCATCTCTCACTGGAGGACACGTGGTGGGGCCATTCTTGGCTTGGGTGCTGAGCCTCCTAGCCAACCCACAGATGACAGGTGGGGGCTTGTCATCACCACATCGATGGTAGCTATCAGTAATAGCTTCATCACTACCTAGTCCAGTGGTTCTCAAGTTTGGGTTACCCACTAAGGGGTTAAACACAAGGTCAGTGGCTCCAACCCACCAGTCTCTGGGTGGAAGAAAGATGAGGCCATCTATACCCATAAAGATCCAAAAAGTCCTAGAAACCTACAGAGGGTTGTTGTGAGTCAGAATCAATTCTATGGCAAAAAAAAAAAAAAATCAACTATGGCAGTGAGTTTGGTTTTAGACTGACTGAGTCATAAACTCTGGCCCAGCTACCTATGTACTAATCAGCAAGCTTTCAGGTGATTCTGATACCCGCTAAGTGGAGAATTATTGTCCTAGAGTTCCCTTCCCAATGGAGAGCACCCAGGAGATAGTGTTGTCAGCCCTGGGGAAGGGTGCCTGCGCTGGCTAGAGTGGGCATTGTGTGTCTGGGACCCGTGCGTGGGCAGGCTTAGCTCCGAGTGACTTTGGAGTGAAGTCATCAGGCTTACTGGTTTGGATGTGAGGAGCGATGTCGAGCGAGAGGCGGCAGTGATGGCACCTGGCCTCTGGTCTAGCAGAAAAAGGGGTGTGGAAGTGCTGGCACCATCCAGAAAAGATGTTCTTTTTCTAAGATTTCACTTTCGGGGTTCAAGGAAAGCAAGGGAAAACCTACTGAAAATATGAAAATTGTGCTGATTCTTTTGCTTTAAACACCAGCTTCTCAAGTTCCCATTGATCTGATTACTTTTTTCCCCATTTTACTTTTAATGTTTAGTACAGTCATTTGCTCCCTTTGGCTCATATATGGATGCACCTTGAAGGCGGGGAGCTTGTGTCTGTTCCACCCGTCTTGCCTCTGGAGTGTGTGCTGCATGGAGGTAGGTTTAGGGGCAGGCCAGTTGGCTGGAGGCTGGTGAGGGGATGAGACAGACCAGGGCAATCTTGTGCTTTTGGTCTGGGGATGTGAGCCAGGTGGCGTGGAGCCTGCCTTCTGGTCGTGAGTGTCCTTACTTCAGAGTCTGCTTCCAGGTGAGTGTGGGGAGAAACTGATCCATCTCCAGTCCTCTCCAATAGTACGGTATAGGGCTGCCTTTGGAGGGTTGCCAAGGCTGTAGGTGCTGATGGAAGCACACTGCCCATAGTTCTCCTACCATCGGAATGGCTGGGTGCTTAAACCACTGCACCATCAGGGCACCTCCAGACAACTTGCTCATTCCACATAAAAAATGCTTCCATAGGAGCAGGACTACCTGAAATAAAAGCTTACAAAATGAGACAATTGAGAAAGTTGCAGGCCCGAAAGTTAGATTTTTCCTCTTTTATTCTCTCTTTTCTTAACAGCAGTGAAAGCACGTGCAATAAAACCCTCACCACCCTGGAGGACCAACAGGAGGAGGGTGAGGAGGGTAGCCCTGCTTGAGGAAGCAGGCAGTGTCATCGAGCTGTCCTAGTGGAGTCAGTCAGTGGGATTGGGGTGTTCCGATGTCTGTGTTCCCAACAGTATCCAAATAAGTAATTGAAAAAGACCCTATCACTGGTTCAGCGATTCCCATGGGCACAGTTCAGCGACACTGGTTGTACCTGGGCCTTTCAAACAGTGGGTGAGGAATTCCATTAGAATTTTTTTTGATGAACTTTTAAAAGCCCTCATGTTCTTTATGTTGTGCAAACAGCCTGTGCTTCTGTCCTTTTCCAAATGATTTTACCACCATGACCGCAAACTGGATGGCCCCTAAGCAAAAAATGCCCCCTTTCCCTTCCCACTCATGGTGAGCCAGAGTCTTTGGGCTCTGGGTGTTTGCTTGGTTCTGAGTGAGCTCAGGCAGTGTGCCCTCATCAATAAGCCTGCCTGGCTCACCTCCACAGTAGGTGCCCCCTGTGCATACCGTGGTGGGAACTTGATTGCTCTCTAGGGCAGTGGTTCTCCACCTTCCTAATGCTGCGACCCTTTAATACAGTTCCTCATGTTGTGGTGACCCCCAACCATAAAATTATTTTTGTTGCTACTTCATAACTATAATTTTGCTACTGTTATGAATTGGGCGACCCCTGTGAAAAAGGGTCTTTTAATCCTCCAAAGGGGTTGCGACCCACAGATTGAGAATCATTGCTCTCAGCCGAGTGCTGTCCCAGGCCAAGGTCATGTTTTGGATACCCATTACCCCATACTGAACATTGTGCTGGTGTCCAGCTCTCCGCTTCTGTAAAAGTGTGCCTGGGAACGCATGTCAGGTTATGTATGGCCCAGCGTTGCCTTCTAGGCAGCACCTTGGATCAGGTTGCTGGGCCATAGTCTTTTTTTGTTCTTGATGTAAAATGGACCTTTATTTAGTTGCTGGTAAAGATGAGTCAGGGTTATGTATCAGGTTTGACAGCTTTCTGAAATCTGCAACAAAAAAAAGGTTTTGTTTTCTTAAAATTTAACTGCTTATCATGCTATTAAATCATCATGGTGACTCTTGTCCATTGTTGGTGTAGAGGCAAAAGGAGTGTGGCTGTGGCTGTATTGGTTTCCAGTGCTCCACAAAGAGCTCTGGTGGCCCAGTTACTGAGAGCTCCTCTGTGAATAGAAAGGTTTGAGTGTGAAGTTACCGGGCCTCCAAGCAAATTGAAAAGACCTGGCCAACTGCTTTTGTAAAGCTGACAGCCCGGAAAACCCCACAGGGCAGTTGGACTCTGCCCCATGGGGTCCCAGTGAGTCCAGTTGACTGGCCGCAGGGCCATAGCAACAGTAGTAGGTGACAGACTGCCTTTGCTTTGTTCAAGGGGATCGCAGCACATTAGCAGATTAAATCAATAAAAGGGCAAGGCGTGGTCCCTGATGAGCTTAATCACAAGATCATTGAGAAGTCTCTGCTGGTTCTGAAGAAAGTAACAAAGCATTCATAGGCCACTGGCATCTTTTCTTTATGGGGGGTCATTTTTGTACTTAACAGTCCAACTTAGAACCACTGTGCCACCAGGGCCCCGTAGTCATTTTTGTAGGCTGATAAACTTCCCAAGATAGAGGAACCTCTGTGTCTCTTCTTTTTCTAAACATTTTTATGGTGATTATGTGAAGATTAACAGATCACCAGTTTTGCATTTGATGAGTCATACACATTTTGTTTTAGTTTAGTTCATCCATTGTCATTAATTCAGTGTCCCATCATTTATTCCCCTTTCTTTGTTTCCTTTTGCCTTCTAAACTCTGAACTCTGTCTTTGGTCAAACCACGGCCCTTTTGATCTTAACTGGTTGCTTATTTTACCCCAGTTCAAGACTGGAAGGGGGACCAAGGGCCTGAGTTGGTGGGGGCAGGGGTGCGTGGAGTAAAGACCTGTTTCTATCTGACCATTAAGGCTGGTCTCTTAAGACTTTGAGGTTTGGAACCTGTGTCTTGATGTGTAAGAAGTAACCAGGTTTTGTCCTTATTCTGTATTTCTGTCCAAGGGTTCCTTGGAGCCGCAGCCTCTAGTCTGGCCCATGCAGGCACCGGGGCTGTGAGTGGAGCTGCTGGCCCATCACTGATTGTGCCCCGGTTTCTTACAGGAGCTATTGTCCACAGATTGCTTCTCTCCTCATCTCTTCCCAGCCAGAGATCTCTGAGCTGTTCCCTTGCCCCTGTCCCATCCTGATCCCCATCTTGCTGCTTCACTGTGAGTTCCCTGGCACAGGCTTGGTGAGCAAAGGCTGAAGAGGCCAAGGCAGAGCTGTTACTACAACCTGAAGCCTACAGGGCTTTTATTTTTATTTCCAAGGATGCAAAATCACACCCCCACCTATTTTTTAATTTTTATTTTATTTTTTCCCCCACCTAATTATAAAAAAACTTTATTGTGAATTTGGTGAAGATTTGCAGAGCCAACCATAGACTTTTCAGATTCAACTGATCCATTGCAATCCTCTCATTGTATCCTCACCCCACTTCCTCCTATATTTCCTGTTTTTTCCACTTTTAGCCCTTGGAACTTCTTTGTTTTGTGTAAATGCCATGTAATGATTTTAAATGGTGGCTCATTCTATTGCAGAGGGATAAGGGCCACCGGCTTGGGGGATTTTATTTTCTAGGGTGCACAATTTCTTGATAGAAAATAAAGATTTAGAATAATTTGTGTAGTCCAGAAAAGCGAACAGGAAATAAACTCACCAACCACAAGCCTTAGGTGTATTTCCATTTTATCTTTTCCTTTATCAGAAGATGGATGCTGAAGACAGTTTGTCCTCCCGTCTCTTTGCAAAAACCCAGTTTGCTTCCCTTCCCCCACCCCAGTCCCACTCCCCAAAGCAACCCCTCATTAACATAAATTCACAGCACCCTGAGGTTCTGTTTTTCAAGTTGTTCTGCTGCTGCTGTTAGTTTGATCCTATAGAGAGAATCCTTGAAAGAGTGTTAATACTCAGCATACCTTTTTGGGGTGGGGTGGGGGTGAGTGGGTTGTAGTGGGTTACAAGTTGGACTCCAAACCATAAGATCAGCAGTTTGAAACCACCAGCTTCTCCGTGGATGAAAGAGGAGGCTTTTTCTTTCTGTAAAAAATTACAGTCTAGGAAACCCACAGGCGCAATTCTACTCTGCTATACAGGGTTGCCATGAGTTGGCATCACTTAGATTGCAGTGAGTTTGGGTTTGGAGTTTTGAGTTAAGCTAACTACTGTTTAGTTTTAAGATGACTTCAGGTACTATTTTTGGTTTAAGATTTAAAGATGGTCTCAGGACCGTTGTTCCAGTTCATCTGGCCTAGTGGCTCTAAACCTCCCTAAAACTGCAACCCTTTAATACAGTTCCTCATGTGGTGGTGACCCCCAACCATAAAAGTATTTTCGTTGCTACTTCATAACTGTAATTTTGCTACTGTTATGAATCATCATGTAAATATCTGATAGGCAGGATGTATTTTCATTGTAACAAATTGAGCATAATTAAAGCATAGTGATCAATCACAAAAACAATATGTAATTCTATATTGTGAAATATTTATTTCTAATGACAAATGAAATTTTGCCTTGAAACATGGTGTAGCATGGGTCACAGTCTTCACACCCTGGAGTACTTGTATGTGGGTGTATCTGCATGGGGGCGGACCCACCCGGAGGTGGATAGAGGAGTGGCGTCTGGGTTGGTAAAATCATTGGAAATATGTGTTTTCCGATGGTCTTAGGTGACCCCTGTAAAAGGGTCGTTTGACCATCAAAGGGGTCTCAACCCTCAGGTTGAGAACCACTGTTCTAGCCTCTGGGGCTTCTGAAAGTGGAGTCCATGCGAATTTGAGATTTCATTTTGCATTTCCCTTCCTCTGATCAGGATTTTTCTATGGACTTTTTCACCAAAATGTGCAGTAATGGTAGCTGAGTACCATCCAGATTTTCTGGTCTTCCAGCAAAGGAAGCAGTTTGTTCATGCAGGCAGTTAGCCACATATTACAGAGCCTCCTCCTGTTCCTGACTTAACCTACTTCCTCTGATATTCTAGGTGGATAGAGACCAGTTTTCTGGGAAGGCTGCTTGTAAGCTTTGAAGACCCCAGGCATTATGTAACAAACTAGATGGGATAACAGACCACTAAATATACTACTCGGCCATTTAACTGCGATATCCTATGAAATCATAACCCTAAACCTCCAAACCAAGGAACCAAATCCTATGAACAGCTTCAGCAGCTATTCTTTTTAAAATCATCATTATGAATATGGTCCTGTGCCATCCTCACAATTTTTTCTGTGTCAGTCCATCTTGTGTGTGGGGGGGTGTCTTCCTCCATTTTGCTGATCCTCTACCAAGCATATTGTCCTTCTTCAAGCTCTGGCCTCTACAGATCACATGTTCAAAGTACATGAGACCATCCTGCTTTCTGAGGAGCATTCTGGCTGTACTTTCTAGACCACAGATTTGTGTGTTGTTCTGGCAGTCCAGGGTCTATTAAGTATTCTTTGCCAGCACCTTAATGATAATGTATCAATTCTTCTTAGGTCTTTCTTAATCTGACTTTCACATGTGCATGAGGCAATTGAAAAGACCTCAAAGTGACATCTTTAACACGTTAAAGAGGTCTTTTACATTGGATATGCCCAGTGCCATTTACTGTTTGGTTTCTTGACTTGTTTCCATGGATGTTGATTATGGATCCAAGTCAAATGAAATTTTTAACATTAATCCTTTCTTTGCCCTTGGTACCCACCCACTCGTAGTAGACTCTAGTCTTTACCTGACTATCCACTGCCATCAAGTCCACTCCAACTCATAGTGATCTCATACAGGTTATAAATCTTTAACGGAACCGAAAGCCTCATCTTTTGGTGGTTTGGCTGCTGGCTTTGAACCACTGTAAGTGCCATCAGGGCTCCTTTAGTCTTTATACACTTGCCCTTTCTTATCTGTTTTGTATCAGTGAGGTGTTACAGTATTCATCCTTTTGTGATTGATTGATTTCTCTTAGCATGATGTTTTCAACTCCATCCATACTGTAGCACGCATCAAGACTAATTTCTCTTACTGACTCTTTAGTGTCTATTCCATTGGATGTATGTACCACATTTTGATTGTCTGGCCATCGATGAATGAGCATTTCAATGGTTTCTGCTTCTGGCTGTGGTGGATGGTGCTGTGGGGGACATTGGTGCATAGCCTCTTTGAATCTCTGCTTTCAAGTCTTTTGGGGATACATCTAGGAGCAGAATTGGGTGAGGTGGGAGTTCTATTTAATTTTTTTTAGTGAATTGACTGACTTTGTCACAGTGGCTGGAAGCATAATCTGCTTTCCTATCAGCAGAATACCAGTATCTCCTCACCCTGGCCAAAATTTTTAAATTTTCTCCCCTTAAGAAAACACATAGCTGTCCAAGAAATCATGGCCAGCACGGCCAGGTGGGCGGGAGGCTTATCTCCTATCTTTTTTTTTTTTTTTAAGTTCCTTTTATTGTCATTTTCCTTTTTTTTTTTTTTAAAGATTGTAGATAAATGCAAAGAAGGAAACCTCACATTACCACCGTTCCTTCTCTTGCTGTTTACGTCCTGTCCTCTCCTGGGTTCACTTTCTTGATCAACTACTGCTTTTTGTGAAAGTTCTGTGTATATTAACCTACCTTAGTGTGTACCTGTGGTTATAATCTCATTTGTGAATATGTTGTCTTTGTTATGTTAATGAGACAGTTCTTACTGGTGTTTCTTGAGTCACTTCTGAGATAGGGAAGAGATAGACACACAGAGGTCTTTTAGGAAGTGGGAAGCCAAAGCGGAAGTGATCACGACTTTCCTCCCAGCCAGCATCTGATTCGGACTTCCAGCCTTTGAAACAGAGAACATGCGTTCTGTTTGCTAGAACCACCGGTCACGGTATTTGAGTTACAGCAGCATTGGAGAACTAATCGCAAAACCCAATGTCATTGAGTCAGTTCCCATTCATAGGGACCTCACTAGGGTTTCCAAGGTTGTGCGTCTGTCTCTAGCAGGCAGACAGCCTTATCTTTCTCCTGCAGAGCGGCTGGAGATCTTAACCTTGTGGCTAGCAGTCCAATACTTGAATCAAGATACTGGGCACTTATTTCCCTAACATTTCAAAACCAGGGCGGCCATCGACGCCTGTGCTTATAGAATCCAAACAAAGGTCTTTAGTTACTGCTTCACTTTTTGTTTTTCTTTCTTACTGAAGTTGGGAATTTAACTTGTTTTTTATACCGATTTAGACTAAGAGTTTCTCCACATCCCTGATGTTCTTTCATTTCACCTCAGTGGAACTAGGTGCTGATTTGCATTCATTTGTCTTCTTGCTCAAAATCCTGTTGTTAGATGCTGTCGAGTCAGTTCTAAAACTCAGTGACCCTGTGTGCAGCAGAGTGAAACACTGCCCAGTGTTGCACCACTGTGTCCATCCATTTCATTGAGGACCTTCCTCTTTTTCACCGCCCCTCCACTTTACCAAGCTTGATGCTCTTCTCCAGGGACTGGTCTCTCCTGACAACATGTCCAAAGTATGTGGGGCCAAGTCTTGCCGTCCTTGGCATTTCATTTTTAATGTAAATAATTGTGTTTACTTAGAAGCATTCAGAATGTCAACAAAACAGTTGCAACTTTTTTTGTTTTTACAATTACAGGGTGGTATTCAGTTAACAAAACAACAGTTATTTTGTATAAGCTGCATCATAGACAACTGAAGAGGAAACAAAAAACAAAAAACTATCATTCCCATATATAACTAATTTGTGCTGTGCACCAACAAGGACCTGCTTTAAATTTCCATGCCAATTTACAACCTCCATACTGTACCAGGCAAGGTTAGTGGCTATTGAAAAGACCACCAGGACAGGGCTACCTAGATGCATTCGGTAGTGTCTTAACTATACAAAAAAAAAAAAAAGACACTGCAGTTTAAAAACAAATCTTACACAGCCTTACATTTCTTTTTTTTTTTTCTTTAAAAGGAGTGAGTTGTATTCAGGGGGGTTAAATGCTTTATAGACAAGGAAAAAAAACACACTAGAACCAACTTGTTTATCATCTTCAGTTTCATGTTCGTCCTCTTCCTCCTTTTTCTTGCTTTTCTCGACCTTGACGATTCCCTTTTTGGCAGCATTGGGCTTCCCTTTAGCCTTGTACGCAGCGATATCCTGTTCATATTTCTCCTTCAGCTTTGTGGCCCTCTTCTCATAGGGCTGCTTGTCATCAGTCACAGTGTTATTCCACATCTCTCCCAACTTCTTGGCAATGTCTCCGATGGACAGGCCAGGGTACTCGCCTTTGATTTTGGGGCGATATTCAGCAAAAAAAGAAAAAGGCTGAAGGAGGCCTCTTGGGTGCATTGGGATCCTTGAATTTCTTTTTTGTCTCCCCTTTAGGAGTGTGTTAGGGTTCTCTAGAGAGACAAAACCAGATTGCTAATAATTATAAGGCAGTACAAATGGCTCAGTGCAAATCACTCCCATGAGACAGTTGTGAGACACTGGCAGTCCTTCAAGTCTTGAGGGCCGCCAGGTAGTCCTGTAGAGCAATTCAGGCTATCTGGACACAGGCAGCAAACAGTAAGACTGGTCACCAACAGTCAGCCAGATGACGGTCTGACAGCCCCCAGCTCAGGAGATGTAAATTCCAATTGTGTGGCAATGCAGGTCTTGAAGGAACCTCAAATTACAGCGACACAGTCCGTGGGTTAGGTGTCTTACAGGTAGTGTAGCTTGCAAATGGAGGCACAGAACAAGCAAGGCAAAGCACACTGGTCCAATGATCAAAGAGCAAGAGACAAGAGAGGCGAGGCTCTTCAATTAATCCCACAGGTGTTTATCGGCCAGGTTGGCACAATAAACTACCTCAAGAAGGGATATGAGTTTTCATTTTTCTCTCATAACGGGCCTTGTCCGCCTTAGCCATGTCTTCAAATTTCCCCTTCTCTATAGCAGACATGGTCTTCCCTTTCTGAGCACTTCTTAGAAAACTGAGAAATTGACAGAGGCATCCAGGTGCTTCTTAGTTCCTCCCTGCAAGTTTGCACAAAAAATGCATATGATGACATTTTGCCTGTCGGCTTCTTAGGATCGCCTTTGCCCGTGTTATGTTTTTATTTCTTCCGGGAGGCACAGAGTCGCTTAGTGCCATCCGGCTCTGCCTGGCCCGGCGCTGTCTCTATGGAGCTCAATGTACTGCAATGGCTGTCGACTTTTTTCCTCCAGTAATTTTATTGGGGACTCTTACAGCTCTTATCACAATCCATCCTGTGTTAAGCACAGTTGTACGTATGTTGCCATCATCATTTTCAAAACATTTTCTACTTCAGCCCTTGGTATCAGCTCATTTCACCCCTCCTTCCCCCCTTCCCCCCTCATGATCCCATGATAATTTATGCATTATTTTTTTTCACATCCTTCACTTTTAAGGAACATTCTGGCTGTGTTTCTTCCAAGACAGATTTGTTTGTTATTTTGACAGTCCATGGTACTTCCAGTGTTCTTCTCCAGCACCATAATCAAAAGTCATTGATTCTTCTTTAGTCTTCTCTATTCAGGGTCCAACTTTCACATGCGTATGAGGCAATTGAAAGCACCATGGCTTGGGTTAGATGTATCTTAGTCTTCAAAGTAGCCACCTTGTTTTCAACACTTTTAGCGAGGTCTTGTGTAGCAGATTTACCCAATGCAATGTGTCATTTGGTTTTCATGATTACTGCTTCCTTGAGTATTGATTGTGGATCTAAGCAAGACGAAATCGTTGGCAACTTCAATCTTTTCTCCATTTATCATTTAACTGTTGGCCCAAGTTGTGAAGATTTTGGTCTTTACATTGAGTTTTAATCTTACTGAAGGTTTCAATCCTTGATTTTTGTCAGCAGGTTCTTCAAGTCCTCCTCACTTTCAGCAAGTAAGGTTGTGTCGTCTGCATATTGTAGGTTGTTAGTAAGCCTTCCTCCAATCGTGATGCCATATGCTCCTTCATATTAACTGGTTTCTCCAATGATTTGCTCAGCATAAAGATTAAATAAATATGATGAGAGAATACAACCCTAATGCAACCCTGACACACACCTTTCCTCATTTTGAACTATGAAGCGTTCCCTCGTTCTGTTCCCACAACTGCCTCTTGATCAGTGGTTCTCAACCTTCCTAATGCCACGGCCCTTTAATATAGTTCCTCATGTGGTGAGCTCCTCAGCCATAAAATTATTATTTTAAAAAATCATTTTATTGGGCGCTCATTAACTCACAATCTATATATACATCAATTGTGTAAAGCACATTTGTACATTCGTTGCCCTCATCATTCTCAAAACATTTGTTCTCCACTTAAGGCCTTGGCATCAGCTCCTCATTTTCCCCCCTCCTTCCTGCTCCCCACTCCCTCATGAACCCTTGATAGTTTATAAATTATTATTTTGTCATCTCTTACACTGTCCAGTGTCTCCCTTCACCTACTTTTCTGTTGTTTGTCCCCCAGGGAGGAGTCGTAAAATTATTTTTGTTGCTACTTCATAACTAATTTTGCTACTGTTATGAATCGGGCAGCCCCTGTGTTGCGACTTACAGGTTGAGAACCAATGCTCTTGATCCATGTACAGGTTCCACATGAGCACAACAAAGTGTTCTGAAATTCCCATTCTTTTCAAGATTATCCGTAGTCTGATATGGTCCAATAGTTGAAGCCTTGGCATAGTCAATAAAAACCAAGTAAACATATTTCTGATATTCTTTGCTTTCAGCCAAATCCATCTGACATCAGCACTCTCTCTTGTTTCATGTCCTCTTCTGAATCGGCCTGAAACTGGCAGCACCCTGTCAATATTCTGCTGCAACCTTTGATGAGTGATTTCCAGCAAAATTTTACTTGCATATTAATTACATTGTTTTTAATTTCAACATTCTATTGGGTCACTTTTTTGGAGTGGATAAAAATGTGCATCTCTTCCAGTCAGTTGGCCAAGTAGCTGTCTTCCATATTTCTCGGCATAGATGAGTGAGTGCTTCATCAGCTTGTTGAAACATTTCAGTTAGTTTTCCATCGATTCCTGAAGCTTTGTTTGCGGATCCTTTCAGTGCAGCTTGGACGTCTTCCTTGAATATCACTGGTTTGTGTCGATGAGACGAGTGACTATTCTTTCCATTCTCTTTGATGCCTCTTGCATTATTCCATGTTTTGTCCATAGAATCTCACAAGGTCGCAACTTTAGGCTTGAATTATTCTTGATTTCTCCCAGTTGAGCGTAAGCTAAGTGGTTCTTCCTTTTTGATTTTCTAACTTTAGAATCCCAGATGCTCTTAATCTGAATTCTCAGATTTCCACTCCTTTATGGAAGCTTGTGCATCATTATCCCCTTTGCTTTTTGATGCTGTTTTGTTCAGGGCTGTAACCCCAGCACCTAAGAACCAGTGTCTAGGAAGTAGTAAGAACTCTGTTTCAACAGTCTAGCTCCCCTTCGTTACTCGTAAATATTTTTTCATCTTTTCTTTCTTGGAATTTTTAACCTTGGTGATTTCAGATTTATCTTCTCATCTATTGCATTTTCTTGCTGTCTAGTCTGTTAGCACATCTGGTTTTTTTTGTTTTGTTTTTAAATACTGCTTTCCTTTTCAAAGGAATCATGTTGGCATAATGGTTACTCACTGGACTGCTAAGTACAAGGTCAGCAGTTCAAAATTACTAGCTGCTCCATGGGAGAAAGATGAAACTTTAAGAAAAAAAAAAGATGAAACTCTCTACTCCCATAAAGAGTTATAGTCTGGGAAACCCACAGGGCCAGTTCTACTGTGTCGTGTAGGGTAACTGGGAGTCGACATTCACTTGATGGCTTTGAGTTTGGTGTGGACTTTTCCTTTTCAGACCTGTTCTGTACGCAAGACTGACCTTTCATATTGCCCTCTGCATAGCTCCTTGAATAGTTCTGATTCACTATTGGTGGTAGAATTGGGTGCTATCTAGCTAATTTTGCTAACGTGCTGATGTACGTGACACAGTTCCCTGACGCTGATCATCATCACAGGTTTGGATGAACCATCTTTGACTATGGTGTCTGTGGTGGTCTAGTAGTGCCGGCCTTCTCTTGCTTCAGGAGCAGCATCCGTCGTCAGCCTGGAGTAGATTCCTCTGAGGTGCGGGTCAGATAGACCTTCATCCTTGGACCGTTTTTCGCACCAGCCCTCCCTGTCTCCTTGCCTTCCCAAGTCTTTCCCACTCTGTTCCCAGATGCTGTATTTCTCTGCTAGGTTTGAGCCATTGATTGTAATGGCTGAGCAGATCACACAAGATCACAGTTAGAGTTAGTGGCTTATGAAGGGAGTAGCAGGGTATCACTCGGGCAGGCTCAGCATCTGGAAGCTGGGAGAACAGTTCAAAAGACTCTCCTGAAGTGGGGGTACCTCCCCTATTTCAGTGTCCATGGAAGCCAGGCACAGCCCCTCTCGGGGGGCGCAGGCTTTCTCTTGGCCCCCACACAGCTAACTGGAACAGATCAGAGGCAGTGTAGCAGTTTTGTTAGTTCCCTTAGCTAGATCTTTAGTGGCAAGAGTTAGCTTTGGGTCTCTCTTGTTGCCAGCTCTGCAGGGGCCTCTTGAAGGCCTCTCTAGGTCTTCAGTTATGTATCTGAGCCCCTGTCACTGCTCTTTCAAGAAGTTTCTCACCTCTAGGCTTCTTGATGAATCCTGTGGAGTTGACTGCATATGTAAGCACACTTCTTGTCCATTTCAAGGTATGGCCTCTTAACAGTGCCATGAACTGAAGAATTCCTCATTTCATAGTATACTTTAGTCACTTTCCTTGAAAAATATATTGCCTGGCCCCTGAAAAAGATATAAAATAGAAAAATCATTGCCCAGGGTCAGATAAAATGTACCAAACCATCATGCTATCCACAGCCCCCCAGAAAATGTCAGTCAAGCTGGACAAAAGTAACAAACCCTCTGGGGTGGAAACTAGGGGAAGAAAAACTCCCCAGGGTATAGGGAGGAAATCACTGAAGCTGTTTTTCCAAAGGACCAAGGTAAAAGGCCACAGGAAGGGACTCCTGTCACCACATGCTGCTGGGATTGATGTAGTTATGTTTTGTAATTGTTCTTGCAGATATACTTTGCAGACATTTGACTGATCTGGGTCTGTAATTTTTTTCCTTTCAGTTTTGGTATGAGGGTTATACCAACTGGTGTGATGTTTGAGGGACATTTTCCCTCCTTATGTGCAGCTTGTTATGGCTGTGAGCTTTTGGCAGCAGATTGTCAGGCCTGTTCTCACTGGTGCTTCTGGCTGGGCTTGACTCACTAGCCTTCTGGCTAGTAGTTGATCTCTTACCTGTATGTGCCCTGCAGGGACTCCCTTAATGTAGGTATTAGGATGGTACATGGATGTGATGACAGATGCACTGAGTTGGGAAGACTGACCTGGGCTTATATGCTGCACTGTGGAGAGAAAATCCAAACAGCAGTGGTGTGAGAATGGTTGTAAATCACAGACCTGGAGAAGGCATGGTGAATTTCTGACCGGGATGCCCTCTGGGAGAAGCAGAGGGCAGTAGCATGCCAGCTTGGAGGGAGACTAGAGTGGATTGCTTCTATTTTATGCATTTCCTCTTCTTCATCGAGAAGTAATCCCTGGAACTGGGATGCCTACTTTGGAAGACTGGTGCCTCTACTTTCCAGCCCTGTGACAGTGGGCAAGTTACTCAAGAATATAGTGTCCTGCTCTGCACACCAGTGAAATGGAATGCTTGTCACAGCTACCCTACAGTTGCTGAGGGCATTTTTGGTGCTGTTGTGCGCATGATTACATGACCCCTGACTTCTCTCATTCCAGGCTGCTCCACTAGGGCTGGGTGCTGCCAGTCAGTTCTTTTCCTAGTTGGTGGGTCTGGACGCCTGAGCTTAAAGCATGGATACTGCAGAATAAATACTAAGATATGATGTTATTCCTAGTTGCTGTTAACTGTGGCCAGGAAGTACAGGTGCCCTCGTGTGTTTTAGCTATTCTGTGTTCAGAAACAAGTTTGAGAATTTTCTGACATCCATTTGAGTCTTCTCCCCCTCCCCATTTCTGACTTTTTAGTAACTTCCCCCCCCCCTTTTCTTCTTCTACGTGTGATATTCTTGAGTTTCAGTGGGACATAATCCACTTATATGGTGTTCTTGATTTTTGTCCTACAACTTGTCTGTTCTTTGGTTGTTAGTTAGTGCTCATTGTATTAAATCTGTTCTTGAGATGGTGTCTGAATTTAGGTGGGGGATACTCAAGGGTGTACTTAGGCTCTTTTTGACTTGTTTTTATCTTTTTCAGCTCAGTTTAGACTGGCATATGAACAACTAATGGTCTTTCCTGCAACCCACCCCAGCCTTGTTCTCACTGATGATATTGACCATCTCTGTGGTCTTTTCACAAGATGTAGTCGATTTGATTCCTGGGTATTTTATCAGTTAAGGTCCATGTGAATAGTCCACTACTTATGCTGTTGAAAAGAGTATTTACAATGAGTAAGTTGTTGGCATTGTAAAATTCTATCATGCAATCGCTGATGTTTTTTTTCTGTCAGCAGGGTCATAATTTTCCAATGACCAATCCTTTGTTTCCTGCTGTCAGACTCACTGCCCTCAAATCATTTCTGACTCATAGTGACCTAAAGGACACTGCAGACATCAGTAATTATCAATTCATCCTGATTGTATGTTTGATCACTTTCAGATGGCAGAAGTTGATAAAAATCTTTAAAATCTTTATTATCTTCATGTTTGGCATTGGTGATTGGTATGTACATGTGAGCAATAGGCATAGTAACTGGTCTTTCCTGTAGATGTATAGATATTGCCCTATCGCTAACAGGGTAGTGATCTTCAGGGTAGATCCTGAAATGCTCTTCTTGATGATTGTGATGCTGTTCCACGGCACTTGCTCATTTCCAGCAAAGTAGACCATGACTGTCCAGTTCAAAATGGCCAGTACCCTTCACTTCAACTCATGGATGCCTGAGGCTTCTCTCTTCCAGCACTCCACTTTATTTCTGGTGACTTCCAACTTGCCTGGATTCATAAATAGTATGTCCCACATTCTGATTACTACTGGATGCTTGCAGCTGTTTATTCTCATTTTGAGTTGCGCCCCATCAGTATATAAAGGTCCTGAAATCTTTATTCCTTTCATGTTGTTAAAGCTGACTCTTTCGAGAAAGGCAACTTTTCTCCAGGTTCATTTAGAGTACCTTCCAACTCGATAGGCTCATCTTCCGGTGCGATCTGTAACGTTTTCTCCGGGTACTTTTTTCAGAAGTACATTACCAGGTCCTTCTTCCTAGTCTTTCGTTGGAAGCCCTACAAAAACCTGGCCACCATGGTGACTCAGCTCATAGATTAAATACTCGTGGTAGATCTTCCAACATCACAGCAAGACATAAGCTATCACAGAATAACAAACTGACACATCAGTAGTTCATTAACAGACTAAAAAGAAAAAACGAAGAACCAGGTGGATGTCAGACGAGACTCTGAAATTTGCCCTTGAATGTAGAATAGCTAATGTGAAAAGGACAAAAGTGCTAAATGTTAAGAGCTAGAACAGAAGTTTTCAGAGGTCAGTGTGAGAAGACAAAGCATTATGATGGCATGTGCAAGCACCTGGAGTTAGAACCCAACTTGGCATCTTTAAGCTGAAAGAACTGAAGAAAAATTCCAACCTCCAGTTGCAGGAGGGACCAGTTCCTCGCGAAGGGCGTCATGCGTAGTGAAGAATGGGGCCAGTGAAAAAGAGGACAGTTAACAAGATGGGTTGACACAAAGCCTGCAAGGATGGGTTCTTTAAACAGTGCTTTACTCTGTTGTGCATAATGCTACAATGAGTCCGAACCAATGAGTGACAACTTGTTTTCATTTATCTGTTGGATCTACACTGCTTTAAAAAAATTTTTTTTAATGTGTAGTTACTCTCCTCAGAATTGCACTGTGCTTTCTTAACTTGTAGTCTGTTAGTTACTATGGTAGATGCCATTGTAACCCCATGTACAACAGAAGGAAACATAGTCACATAGTCCAGCTCTGCACCATCCTCACAGTTGTTTCTTTGGCTAAGCCCATTGTTGTAGTCACTGTGTCAGTCTAGCTCCTTGAGGGTTAATAGAATTGCTCTCTCTCTCTCTCTCTCTCTCTCTTTTTTTAAATAAGGACCTTTATTGGGGGCTCTTACTGCTCTTATCACAATCCATACATTCATCTAGTGTGTTAAGTACATTTGCATATATGCTGCCATCCTCATTTTCAAGGCATTCTCTTCCCACTTGAGCCCCTGATATCAGCTCCCCATTCACCTTGAATATGATTTTGTTTTGGGTATTAGATGCCTGGTACCTGATTCCACTGACACCTCATGGTCACGCAGGCTGGTGAGCTTCTTCCATGTGGGCTCTGTTGCTTCTCAGCTAGATGACCACTTGTTTATCTTCAAGCCTTTAAGACCCCAGACGCTATGTCTTTTGATAGCTGGGCACCATCAGCTTTCTTTACCATATTTACTTAAGCACCCATTTTGTCTTCAGTGGATCCTGTTGGGAAGGTGAGCATCATAGACTGCTGGGTTGTTAGAACAAAGTGTTCTTGTGTTGAGGGAGTATTTGAGTCGAGGCCCAATGGCCATCTGCAACCTTAATTCTTAATATATAGATATGAGTACATAGTTCTATTCCCCTCTGATTATTTACATGTGTACATGTCTGTGTTTAGACCTCTATAAATGTCCTTTTCCTCCTGGTTCTTTCCTCTAGTTCCTTTTACTTTTCTCTTGTCCTCCATCAAGTTCTGCCTTCATTTGGGTTTAGTGATTCCTCGCTGCTACATTGCTCTTGATTAAGCCCCACTAGGCATCCTATGCCCTTCTCAACATTGATTTTAGTTGATTTGTTCTCTTGTCCCTGGGTTGATTTCCCCTCCCCCTAGTAGAGTTGCTCTTGTTGTAAGGTGCTAAGTCAGTTCTGACCCCTAGTGACTGTGCACAAGAGGACAAAACACTACACAGCACTACGCCATCCTTACAATTATGCCTGAGGAATTTTTCAGCTGAGTAATTTATTCCTTGCCCATTTTGTAGTTGTTAATGTGTTAAAATGATATGAGTTAAAATTCTCACAATATTATGTTAAAATTTTGGTTTAGGTAGTTAAATGACTTTCAAGGAAGTGAAGAGGAACAATAAACCTTTGTCTTTTTTTCTTTTTTTTTTTTAAACCTTTGTCTTTCATGTTTATTTAGTCTCCATTTCTGGTGCCCCTCATTTCTTGTAAGTAACAAAATTCCATATGGTCTCATTTCTTTCCAACCTTCCTTGGCAATTCTTACTGTGTAGGTTTGCTGTTGACCAATTTTTTGTTCTTATTTATCTCAGAGTGCTTTCACTTTGACTTCATTTTTTTAAAGCCATCATCATTGAGAATATATAAGTTTGTCCAAGTAGTTCAGTGACATTGAGAACATTCTTTTAATTATGCAACTGTTCACCCCTCCATTTCTGAGTTCCTCCCCCCGTGAGCATAAACTCACTCTTCCTAAGGGTCTGAGTTCATCTTTCCAGTTGGCCATTTGAACCCATACAGATAGTTTTAAAAAGAACTCAATGCTCAAGGCTGTTATTTTTTACTAGTGAAGCAATGGTTTTAAGATATCAGGGATATTTTTGGTTTAAAGTTTAAAGATTATCTCAGGACATTAGTTGCAGGGGTTCATCTAGTCTCCATGACCCCAGAAAATCTGGAGTCCAAAAGAATTTGAAATTTTGTTCTGCATTACATCCCTTTTGATCAGGATCCTTTTATGGAATTCATGATCACAAAGTTCGGTAGTGACAGCTGAGTACCATCCAGTTCTTCTGGTCCCGTGGCAAAGGAGGGAGTTGTTCATGGAAACAGTTAGGCGCACTTTTCACATCCTCCTCACTCCACACTCTCCACCTTCTTCAGATGCTGCAAGTGAATAGAGACTTGTCAGCCCTCAGATAGCTAGCCACTTCCAAGCTTTGGAAGATTCTAGACACTACACAACAAACTAGGGGTTGAACAGAAACAATGAACACATTAGGTTATTTAACTGGGATATCCCCGTGAAACCATGACCCTAAACCTCCAAACAAAGGACCCAAGACTTACGAGGTGTGTAGGTGTGCACAGGCGGCCTCACTTGCCACTCTGTTGTTGCCTTCATTCCTAAAGGGTTATTTTGCTAGGTATGAAATTCTAGGTAGGCTTTTTTTTTTTTTTTAAAACAATTCCATTGTGCTGTTTTCTAGCTTATGTTGCTTTGAGAAGTAGACATTCATAATGGTCTGTATGCAATGGACTCTTTTTAAACCCGACTGATTTCCCACAGTTTGAATGACCTCACTGGAGTCGCTTCTGACCTATAGTGGTCCTTTGCACAACAGAGTGAAACATAGCATGGTCCTGCACCATCCTCACAATGGCTCTTAAACTTTTTACAGCCACTGTGTCAGTCTGTCTTGTTGAGAGCCTCCCTTTTTTTCACAGCCCCTCCACTTTACCAAACATGATGTCCTTCTCCAGGGAATGGTCTCTCCTGGCAGCATGTTCTAACAAGTAAGATAAATTCTTGCCATCCTTCCAAAAACACACCACAAGAGACTCACCAGTTCAACAGTTTGCCCATGCATAATCCAGTGAAATTGAATCCACTCTTCATGTTGTGCTCCCCTTATTTTTCTGTCTTCCCTAGTTACGCCCCCAACCTGAACATAAACTCAGTGTCCCCCAAGCAAAAATTCCTTCTCTCCTCCTCTTTCCCATCCCTGGTAACCCCTTGTAAGCTTTGCTCTCTGTCTATTTGCTTGTTATAGGTGCTGTTGAGTCCCTTCCAACTCATAGTCCTCCTGCACAACAGAGTAAAACCTCCCAGTCCTGTGCCATCTCACCATTGCTGCAGTTTTTTTGCTTGTTGTTGGAGCCACTGTGTCAACCCATATAGTTGAAGGTCTTTCTTACTTTACCAATCATGGTATCCTTTTCTAGTCTGGCCCCTCGCGATAGATGACATGGCCAAAGTATGTGAGCCAAGTCTCACCATCCTAATTTCTAAGAAGTTTTGCTTATTTCATGTAAATGAGATCATAAAGTTTTGTCTTTGAGACTGACTTCTTTTGCTCAGCATACTATTTTCAAGGTTGATTCAGATTGTGGTGTATGTCAGGTCTTCATTTTTTGGTGGTCTCACCCTCTAGCCATTCATCTGTTTGAGTACACTTGGTGGTTTCTTGCTCTTAGCTATTATGGAAAACACTTGCACAAACATTGGGGTAAAGGTTTCTGTTGGCCTTCTGGGTCTGTACCTGGGCTTGAGAGTGCGTTTGGTAGCTACACATGTAGCCGTTTGAGGGAGTGCCACACTCTTGTTCCATAAGCGCCTGTGCTGTGTCACTTCCATTCCCACCAGCAGTGGATGAGGGCTCCAGCTTCACTACATTTTCCTTATCACCTCCTTTTGTAGTGTTTGGATCATTGCTGTTCTAATGAGAAGTGGTACCTTTTTGAGGTTTTAATGCACAGTGGGCTGTTAATCTCAAGGTCAGCCGTTCAAAACTACCAGCTACTGAGGGAGAAAGACAAACCTTTCTATTTGTAAAGATTTACAGCCTCAGAAGCCCACTGGGGTAGTTCTTCCTTGTTCTATAGGGTCACTGTGAGTCAGAATCGACTCCATGGCAGTGAGTTTGGTTTGAAGGTTAATGAAGGAGGTCTTCTGGCACAATGGTTTAAGTGCTCAGACCTACAGACTACATGTCAGCCTGCTTCTGTAAAGATTTACAGCCATGGAAACACTATGTGGTACTGCTACTCTGTTTTTCATGGTTACTACGAGTCAGAATGGACTTTGATGGTACTGGGTTTGCGTTTAGGTTTTAAGGGCTAATAAGGAACCATGGGGGTGCTATGGGTAAGTGCGTGGCCGCTAACTAAACTGTCAGTGGTTTGAACCCACTTGCTGCCCTAGGGGAGAAAGATGTGCTCGTCTACTTCCTCGGAACCCTGTTGGGCAGTTCTGCGCCTTGTAGGGTGGTTATGAGCCAGAATAGACATGATGACAATAGGTTTAGAGCCATGGTGGTGCTGTTGGATATGTGTTGGACTGCTAACTGCAAGGTTGATGGCTTAAAACACCCACCAGACACCTCTTGGGAGAAGGAAGAGACAGTCTGCTCCTATAAAGATAGCCTTGTGTGGCATTGCTTGAGTTGCCATTGATTTGATGGCAGTGGGTTTAATGACATTGAGCTTTTTATGTGTTGGTTGGCCATTTGAATATCTTAAAGAAAATGTCTCTTCTAGTCCTTTGTCCATTTTTTGTTTGGATTGTCTTTTGTTGCTGTTGAGTTATAGTAGTTTTCTCTCTGTGGATATTATACTCTTATCAGAGAATTAATTATTGAAAATCCTCTCCTGGTCTGGATTTTCTCATCATTGTTGATAAAGTTTTTTGGATGATTGGAAGTATTTGAATTTTTATCAGTCCTCAGTTATCAATTTGCTTACTGTTGATTGTCTTGTCTGATAATTCATTGTTGAAAACTTGGATATATAACTATGCCCCTATGTTTCCTTCTAACAAGTTGTGGTTTTTAGTTTTTGCATTTAGGCTTTTTCTCCATTTGGAATTGGTGTTTGTGTATAGTGTAAGGCCAGAATGAGATCTATTCTATTATTTTGCATGTGGAAATTCAATTTTGCAGCAACGTTTATTGAAGGATTGGCTTGGTTTTGTTCAGCATCTGGATCTCATTTTAATTATTTTACAATTTAGGCTGCTTGAAGTCAGCCCCATGCGTGCATTGGCTTGAGATTTGGATAGTTATTTGCTGAATTTGGGGCTCCCCTTTGTGGCTCTTTTCCTTTCTGAGTCTTTTTTACTGCTTCTTATAACTGCTATTTTCCAAAATTCCTCAGGCACAAAACTGTAAACATTGAGAAACTCACTGAGTGCCATTCTCTTTCTTCCAAGTGTTGACGCCCATTCAGTTTCTCCCAACTTCTGGTTGCTTTCCAGTGCCTTCAGGTAGTGATTTCTTTTGTTTTGTCCATAGTTTATAGATGTTACCTGTGGGACAGACAGTTGGTTTGCTATGAGACACTCTTGTCATTACTGGGAAGGGAAATATATATATATATGTGTGTGTGTGTGTGTGTGTGTGTGTATATATACATATATATATATTTCCCTTCCCAGTAATGACAAGAGTGCATATATTTTCCCCCCTCCCCACTATCATGATTCCAATTCTCTACCTTACAAATCCGGCTAGACCAGAGCATGTACACTGGTACAGATAGGAACTGGAAACAGGGAATCCAGGGCAGATGATCCCTTCAGGACCAGTGGTGAGAGTGGGGATACCTGGAGGTTAGAGGAAAGGTGGGATAGAAAGGGGGAACCAATTACAAGGATCTACATGTAACCTCCTCCCTGGGGGATGGATAACAGAAAAGTGGGTGAAGGGAGATGTCAAACAGTGTAAGATATGACAAAATAATAATAATTTTTAAATTATCAAGAGTTCATGAGGGAGGAGGGAGCGGGAAGGGAGGGGGAAAATGAGCTGATACCACGGGCTCAGGTAGAAAGAAAATGTTTTGAGAATGAGGACAACGAATGTACAAATGTGCTTGACACAATGCATGTATATATGGATTGTGATAAGAGTTGTATGAACCCCTAATAAAATGATAGAAAAAGAAAAAGATCAAATTCTCACAGGTGGATATTTTATATGCACTCCTAAAAACGTTCAAGGTATCAAAAACATGGGCAGTCTGACAACTGTTACAGCCAAGAGAAGCTCAGGAAACATGACAACTAAAGGCCATGTGGTATTCTGGATGGGGTCTTGGGACAAAGAACTTGAGGTGGAAACCAAGAAAATCTGAAAAAAAGTATAAACTAATTGAATAATGATATCTCCACATTGGCTATATAATTATAACAGCTATCATTTCATAATATGAGGGTAATAGGGGAAATCTGGGGTACATGCCAACACTCTACTATTTTGACAATTTTTCCATAATTCTAAAACTTTTTAGTTTTAAAAAGCCTATTTAAAAGTAAAATCTGAAAGGGAGACAATGTCAAGGGGTCCGTGTAGAAAACAAATGCTTGGACACTGATTGCAGTAACATTTGTACAATTCTACTTGATGTGTCTGAAATATGGAATGATATGGATATGTATTAAATCCTAACTAATTTTCAAAAAAAGCAAAACATACAAAGCATTTTTAACAGTAGCTTGTTGTTTAAGGTCATTTGTGGGGTAGGCATTGAACTGTTAATCCAGAAGTCAGTAATTCAAACCCACCAGCTGCTCCTTAGGAGAAAGATGAGACTATCTGTTCCTGTAAAGATCTGTGTCCTAGCAGCTCTGTAGAAGGTCACTGAGTTGGAAGGACTTGTTTGATATGGGTTTGGATAATGCATGTTAATGTGAACGGGAATGTGAAGTATTGAAGTTGTTTTACAGTTTTGAGTCTTTTCCTCGGATATCTGGCCGATCATTCTGAGGGAACTGCAGATGCAGACACCAGGGATTGCCAGATTGCTCGCGACCAGCATTTCTCAACGTTGGCACTGGTGACATTTTGGGATGGCTAATTCTTTGTTACCAAAGCTGAATAGTGAACCACGTTCTTAACCTACTCACTAGATGTCAGCAGCTGTGGTCCTCAAGCCATGGCCATCCAATACGTTTGCGTGATTATGTGCTGTCTAGTGGATTCTAATGACATTGCTGAGTGGCCTGGGTGAGGACCAAGGCTTGCATTGGCGGGCACCTCTAGCTCTTACTACTTTCTCTATCTCCCTAGAAGGAGTCTCTTTGTTATCAGTGGTTGGTCCCCTCTTGGTGGATGTCTTCTCAGCCCAGGCACATGCCCTTACTCCTTTCTAATCCAGGTGTTCTTCTCATCTCTGACGGCCCCCAGCCTGGGGATCGTAGCTGCTCAGCAGAGTCTGCAGCCAGAGACGCCTTCCTAAAGCCAGCTGCTTTTGGGGGTCGTGGCCTAGCAGTGCTGCCTACTGCTAGTTAATCTAGCAGGGGTGATAGGGGACCCGGCCTGGACTTGGGCCAAGTGGGGCTGAGTGACATCACAGCTGATGCATAAGACTTTGTCACGTTGCCACGCTCAGCTTTTGCTTCTGGAACCAAAACTGGTAGCTCCGATTTGCAAAGGGGTTCCATTCTGACAACTCTGTAAGTTGGTCCTGATATAATTTTATACCTTCTTTTTAAAAAAAGAAGTTTTAAAATGCGTTTTTTCTAATGTCCATATCTTGATACAGTCTATCTTCGAACATCTGGGAATATCAATGCCAGCAAATGAGCTGCTGTAACATTACATGCAGTGTACATTACTGATGGTTCCCAAACCACCCCCAGTGCCGCCGAGCCAATGGCCGCCCTCTTGGTTGGAGGAGAGCTGCTCCATGAGGTGTCCAAGGCTGATAATCATGACAGACGCAGACAGCCACAGGACAGTCCCAGTGGGTTTGAAGTGCTCACCGTGTACTTCGCGCTCATGGGCTTTCAGCATTGCACCACCAGACTCCTTATCACTGATGCCAGCAGAAAACCCAAGGGTCATTGAGTGGGGTTCTTTGTAACCTGAACACGCCATATGCCAGGCACTACTGTATATTTTCCTAGGACCTGGAAAATGCAAGTTTTAAACTTTGCAGCCTACGTGAACTGTGGTAGGAGGGACTGCGCCAGCTGTGTCACCGTGTATCTTATTTGAAGTTCCACCCTGCACTGTGGTGAAGCTCTAGGCCTGGCACTGGGTTAGTGGCTGTTTGCCCACATGCTTTGCGGTTTTTAAGGTTCCACTGTACTGATAGGTGGACTGTAACTTTGCTGTCAAGGGTGGTTAAACAGACTACTGTGTCCCAGGCCACAGTGCTTGCTCTGGCTAGAGCCAGGGTTTGAAGTCAGTGCTCCTGACCGCCGCCTTGCTTTTTAAAATTTTGGTTGCCTCTCTTTCCGGCTTTATCATTTTTCGATTCTGTGTCATTTTTGTGGCAGACCTGTCACCTGGGACCTCCGTCGTTACTAAGCAGGCAGAGCTGTATGGTGCCAGCGTTTTTATTCATGGTTTTAAATGGCTTTCCCCCCCCCCCCTCCCCTCTCTCATACTGTAGTGTTTTGAGGACGGGAGCATCTGGGCTGAATGGACGTTGGCATCAAGAAGAGTCCTCTTCCTGTTGAGAAAGTTGTCAGGTGCGTGAAGATGAAGCAGGCACCAGAAATCCTCAGCAGTGCTAACGGCAAGCCTCAGAACTGTGAAGTGAATCGAGAATGTTCTGTGTTCCTCAGCAAGGCCCAGCTGTCCACCACTCTGCAGGAGGGCGTCATGCAGAAGTTCAATGGCCATGACGCGCTTCCCTTTATTCCTGCCGAGAAGCTGAAAGACTTCACCTCCCGTGTGTTCAATGGCGAGCCTGGCGCTCATGATGCCAAATTGCGCTTCGAGTCTCAGGAGGTGAAAGGAATTGGGACGCCCCCTAACACGACCCCTATTAAAAATGGATCTCCAGAAATCAAGCTGAAGATCACGAAAACATACATGAATGGGAAACCACTCTTTGAGTCTTCCATTTGTGGTGACAGTGCAGCTGATGTGTCCCAGGTTGAAGAAAATGGACAAAAACCAGAGAACAAGGCACGAAGGAGCCGGAAGAGAAGCATAAAGTATGACTCCTTCCTGGAGCAGGGCCTGGTTGAAGCAGCTCTCGTATCCAAGATCTCAAGTCCCACAGACAAAAAGGTACTTAGGAATTCTGCAGTGGGGCTGACTGGACTAGGAGAGGCTACCTGCCAGCTGGTCCATCTTGTGCAGCAGAGCACCTCAACTTGGCTGCTGGAGGTCCACTGGTTGGAAAGCCTAGAGCGGTTATCCAAACACTCAAGATTCAAATGACTACAAAGAGACAGAACCAGTTTTTGACTCCAGATCTGATCAGTCCCAGGGTTCTCAGCCTCTAGGCCGGAGTGTCATGGATCTTATCTCCAGAGACATTGTTAGCTAGTTTTGTACTTCTGTTGTCATCATCACCATCAGGGCACACCAGGGCCATTTGGCTCCTCAAACAGACTCCATGGACCATGGAGAGATGAGGCTCCTGTCTTCCATCTTGTCCTTGTATCCCCTCTCCCCCCCTCCAGCAGGTGGGCCAGCATGGGGCCTGACTCCTCGAGTGTTGGGTTGGGACTTATGTGTTTATGTTCCTTGTCCCCACCCTCACACATGGAAGACAAGTGGAGAACCACATCTTCAGTTAAAAGAGCACTCGGTGACCCCAGCTAGTCTATACCACCATGCCTCACAGTGACCTTGGGGGGAGGGGGTTGGGGCTAGGGCTTAGATGAGTATAAGCTACGCATACCTACAGAGGAAGCCTGGTCTTGGCAAAAGGAAACAGGGAAGTAGCAGCCCCAAGTGTGCTTATGGCCTGTGGACATGTGCTCATTTAGGGGTGGGTTGGCTAATAGGTGTCCTGGTGCCTCTGCCTACACTCATGACTCAGGGCCTTGAGTGGCAGCTCCTCACCCTCTTGCACTTGCAGGGCTGCAGGGCCAGAGCAGGGAGGGTGGCGTAGCAGAGCCCGTTTGGGGGTTGGTATTGTCACTAGAGTTGCAGTATTTAATTGATAAGAGTTGAGGAATTTCATTTGCAAATTCCATAGGTAGGAGAGGTAAAGGGGTCAACTTCTTTGAAAGGGTTAAAGTAGCAATAGCTTTTAAAAAGCTGGCCTTTGCTGCCTAGGAGCGGCTTAGCTCTCCTTAAGGTAATGGTAACAGGGAGCATTTTGTTGTTTTCTACGAGCCTGGGGTGATAAAACAATTTTTTTTAATTTTAACAATTTATTGGGGCTCATACAATTCTTTTCACAGTTCATACATATACATACATCAATTGTATAAAGCACATCTGTACAGTCTTTGCCCTAATCATTTTTTTCTCTTTTCTTCTTTTACATTTTATTAGGGACTCATACAACTCTTACCACAATCCATACATATACATACATCAATTGTATAAAGCACATCCATACATTCCCTGCCCCAATCATTCTCAAGGCATTTGCTCTCCACTTATGCCCCTTGCATCAGGTCCTCTTCCCCCCCCCATTCCCCCCTCCCTCATATGCCCTTGGTAATTTATACATCGTTATTTTGTCATATCTTGCCCTATCCGGAGTCTCCCTTCCCCCCTTCTCTGCCGTCCCTCTCCCAAGGAAGAGGTCACATGTGGATCCTTGTAATCAGTTCCCCCTTTCCAACCCACTCACCCTCCACTCTCCCAGATAAAACAATTTTCAAAGCCCTCCTGACTGCGTGCTCCCTCCCTGGTGCTGTGACGGGAGACAGGCCTGGGTAGGCTGTCATGGACCTGGTTTGGTCCCAAGTCGGATTCATCACTTGAGATGTAGCTCTGCATTAGCATGAAGGAGGCAGCAGTACTTGTCCTCAGATGGCCGACCCTGGGCTGCGATCGCCTGACACACAACCAGACAATACTGAGCTTTCTAACAGCCAATGATGCAGGCTCACAGAGGTGGACACGGGGCCTGCACTCACATTCCCATCTGTTAGGCATGAGCCCACTCCTGGGTGCTACCTTTCCTGCTTGCTGCCATCACTCCAGTTGATACCACCTCTTAGTGACTCTATAGGACAGGCTAGAGCTTCCCCTGTCTCCTGAGGAGAGGCTGGTGGTCTCCATCTGTTGACCTTTTGTCTAGCAGCCCAACGCGAAGCCATTGCCCAACCAGGGTAATGACTTCCTACTCACTCTCATTCTATGCTTCCTGATTCATTGATGGGGGGATGGTTTTTCTGATGTGAGTAGACAAGTGGAAAGGGTTGTCAGAAAGGTGCCCACCTGCCCCTTTGGTCTTCGAGTCCTGGCCTGACCTCCTGGCTGTGAGAGCAAACTGCTAAAAGCTGGTGCTTGTTGGACCATTCTGCCCCATAACTGACTCGGGTTCTGCCAACGAAGAGGCCAAGGTTGAAGGCTGGATGAGCCCCAGTGCCTCGGCTAAGGCGAGGTGGGCTGGGCTCTCCAGGATGGCCTCTCGGAGGCCCATGCCTCCTGACCCTTCCCTGTGGGAACAGTGACAGCTAGATAGGTGGCTGTGGGGGATGGAGTCAGGACACCAGGAGACTTTCAGGGCTGTGAAGCACTCCTAGAGGCCAAGGGCTACAGGCAGGGTGAGGAGGTGATGGGGGAAGTGGGCCTCTGTGTCAGCAACTCCTCTAACTAACTTGGTAGTGGTGTTTGATTTGGTGTCTTTGTCTTTTATTTTTTCTCTTCAGGCTCCATCCAAGAAAGAGTCCTGTCCCAACAGCAGCCGAGACAAAGACCAGCTGCTGAAATACAACATTGGTGATTTGGTGTGGTCCAAAGTGTCAGGGTACCCATGGTGGCCGTGCATGGTGTCTGCCGACCCGCTTCTCCACACCTGTACCAAACTTAAAGGTATCATGGTGGGGGCTGTGTTCCCCCTGCCCTTGTGGGCACTTAGCTGGCATCCTTTTCCAGGAAAAGGCCCGTGGTCATTCATTTTTTGTAGTTTTACCTGAAGTTAGTGATTGAATTAGATGTGACACATTAGCGTTTTCTTTCTCTCTCCAGCCCTCCTATGAATCTCTCTGAATCAAGTTAGAGGAAGGAAGTTGGAAGTGGTCTTTATTTCTGCTTTTCAAGTTTTATTATACATAATCCATTCATCAAATACACGGGGTTACTTCTTTTAAGCATGGTTTGAAGAAATAATATTTCATACTACATTTGGGTTAGAAATATGCAGAGTTATTGTATTAGGCCTATGCGGTGAAGTAAGAAACTGGAAATTATCGTTTGTGGTCTCCCGCAACTTGGGAAGATCAATGTTGATGTGGATCACCTAAGAGTATATAAGGAATGTCATTGGTGCAGTTTAAGCAGATAATAGGAGGTATGTTTGCAGGAAAAGTAAACCCAGGATCAAGTGGCTTGAGGTTTCTCTGGAAAATTTGAGACTACAGTTTGGTGAGTGGAGGCTGTGTGCTTGGGGCATGGCGGCCTTGTAGGGAAGGTAATGGTCCCAAAGAAGGACTGTTTGTGGGGTAGAGCTGGCCTAGGCCGGAGCCTCACTGTCTTTACATGTCTTTACAGTGCACTTGCTCATCGGTCCCCAGGTCATCTCTACCTTCTTGCTCATAGTTAGGGGAGTGTGTGTCTGTTTTTATGTGATGTGGACCTGCCTGACTCCAGTCCTCAGCAGTTCACAACCTGGTTTCATATGTGCCATGAGGACAGCCATAAGCCACAGCCCAGCCTCACAGAAGCCATTGTTGACGTGCGTTTGTGATCTCTTGTGGGTGGGACTTGTCTTAGCCATGGCCCCTTGGGCTTGACCCTTTACACTGGACACAGTCAATTAGCTTTCAGTTCCAATGTCAGATTTGACTGGAAATAGGCATCGGCCCCTCAAAGCTTCGTCCTCTGCCTTCTCCTTCTAGAACGGGGCCCTGGGAGCTAGTCATTTTCTGTTGTGATTTTTATTATCATGGTCTTTGCATTTTGAGAGGGAATCCTTTTTATACTTTGCAAATGCATTTTTCTTTTACTTTGGATATTGTGTTAGTCTAGGCACTTTAGAGAAATAAATCCACAGAAACTCATGTAGAAGAAAACATCCCAACCCAATGCTGCTCAAGCCCACAAGTCCAACATTAACCCATATGTCCAACACCAATCCACAAAGTTCTCCATCTCACAAAACAGACACAATGATGCCAACTGCAGGAGGAAAGCCAAGTCAGTGAATGTGTAAGCATCTCAGCGCTGGCAGGGGTCTTCATATAGGTGCACCCAGGGCTGCGTTGGGTTAGGTCCATGTGGCTTCTCCTCAGGGTCGTCTTGCAAGGGACGTCTTGGAAGTGAGTCTTGCCAGCTAAAGCAGGGAACTGGCTGCACCCTGGTCTGACCATCCCAAAGCAAGAGACCTGAGAACTAGAAAGACAAGGCTCACTGAGCCATTTATTCCTCCGCCCTTCAATTAACCCCACTTGTGTTTATCGGGTTGGCACAATAAGCTTACTACCTCAGATATGTTGTGAGGAGGCACCAGTCCTTGGAGAAGGACATGGAGTTTGGTAGAGGGCCATTGAGAATGACGAAGGGCCCTCTGAGAGATGGATGGACACAGTGGCTACGACAATGGGCTCAAGCTGAGGAACAATTGTGAGGATGCTGCAGGACTGTGCAGTATTTGGTTCTGTTGTACAGAGGATTGCTGTGGGTCGGAACTGACTAGATGACACTGAACAACAAACAGCAGGTTCTATTGGTGGGAAAATGAGCTGCTAGTGGCACCCCCCCTCCCCAACCCTATAGGACCCTATAGAGCTGCTCTTGTGGTTTCTGAGACTGTTAAATCTTTTTGAAAGTAGAAAGTCATCTCTTTTACCTGAGGAGTGGTTGATGATTTCAAAGTGCCGACCTTGTGGTTAGCAGCCCAAAGCGTAGCCACACACCACCCGGGCTCCTCCTATTAATCTCTTATCTGTGTATATACAGACATTCCCAGTGTTCTCCTGTCATCTCAAACAAGCAAGTAAGGTTTTTACATGACTCTGGACCGATTTGCATGAATGAATTCATTGAAACCGGAAATAATAAGATCTAGTTGTCGGGAGTCTTACAAGTTAAAGCTCATTGTTTAATTTCTAAATTAATGTTTTTCTGGGCATATTCTAGGCCATCTGACTTCCCCAGGGCTCAGGTTGGTTTGTCATGATAACCCCATGGCCTGATGCTGTTAGGCTTAGTTCCTGAGCACTGTGGTTGTGGTTGGACCCTTTTCGGCTGGTGCTTCTATTGAAACCCTGACAAAGTGGCACCTGTCACTCCTGTAGGTAACCCTGGCCTTACCTGCATATGACTGGCCTCTGGAGTTCCCCTGAGCCTCCTTTTAAGGCAACCTGGTCTCTACATATAGTGGGGTTCTTTCTGTGTGCACAGCCATCCAGTTCTATTGGCTGCTATCAGCTCACAGTCTCCCCGTCATCTGGAGAGAAACTGGTCAAGTCCAGCCCAGAGGATGGAGAGGCCACCCTTCATCCATCAGACTGTAATGAGGAGGGGAGACAGCAGCAGGCGTCCTTAGTAAAGGTTGTGGGTGCAGCTCAGGAAAGGTGGGAAGAAAGAGTTTGGAGTAAATGATGTGGGAACAGCTGGTTATATTATGTGGTAAAATAAACCAGCTAGATAATCACCTCTCAACCTGGGTTAAAATAGAAATTCATATAGATTAAAGAAACTCATGGAAGGAGAAAATTGGGCTACATTACTAACAATAAATAGGAAAGGAAATGTGAAAATGTTAAATTCATTTATTTTTGAAACTTGGGATTAAATCATAATATCTCCCCCACCCCCGTCCTGGTATGTCAGGAGCTTTCTGTGTCACTAACTGGAGCTGTGACTTCGGTATTGGGCTGTTAACCACAAGGTAGACAGTGCAAATCCCCCAACTGCTCCATGGGAAAAAGCAGAGGCCGTCTGCTCCCTAAAGATCGACAGTCTAGGAAAATGTCTAACTAGGGTCATTCATTATGAGTCAATTAACTTGACCACAGTGAATTTAACCATTCATAAACATAATTTAAGTTTATCTAATTTCAGCATTTTTTAGTTAGAGGTTTTCTTTATTATAGATAACACTACAATATGTATCTGTTTATTTCCATGATTCAGGAAAGTTCTTTCAAAGGTCTGATGTAGTGGAGGGAGGGAACCCCTGGTTGGCATGAGTGTGTGTCAGAGTAGAACTGTGTTTGAGGGTTTTTCATTGGCTTTGTATGCACTTTTGCAAGCAGGTTGCCAGAATTTTGTTAACGAGGTGCATCTAGGCAAATTCAAGCCACCAACTTTTGGGTTACTGGCTGAGTGCTTAACTGTTCACATCACCAAAGGCTAATGTAATGGGAGAGGGCAAATGTCTCTTGACAACCTTTAGAATCTTAAATACTTTTAAATCACAGGAGTATGAGCACTTAGAAACAACTCAGATTGTACTGAAAGATGATAATGAGACATAGTCCCCTCCCTCCTCTTCCCCAGAGGTAGTTATTTTGAACCCTTTCTTTTTAATGTATTCCATTGACTTTTTATTATGGAAAATGAAGATTGGTCTTTTCAACTATTTCCTATTTCTCGTGCTCTCCCCTCCCCAATAATTTATGGTTTCTATGGCACTGCATCAAAAATAAATGTTGACACAATTTATCTTATGAGTGCATTTTCTTTGTTGTTCAACCCTTTGATTTTCCTGGAGTCAATCATTGCCTTTCTTTTTTAATGGCATGCTTTGTTGTCTTTGAGGCCTTAACTCTTAGTTAACCTCTCCATTGTTTGACTTCTCTGCTCTGTGTGGTCAGCAGCCCCACGGAACCCACTACACACCCCTGCACCTGATGCTCTGCTCATTGGATCACATCTTTTTTTTTTTAATACTTTTATTAGGGGCTCCTGCATCTCATCACAATCCATACATTCAACCAGTGTGTCAAGCATATTTGCACATAGGCCGCCATCATCATTTCAAAGTATTCTCTTCCCACTTGAGCCCCTGATGTCAGTTCCCCATTTCTTTCCCCTCCCTCCCTTGCCCACCCTCCCTCCCTCACCCTTGATAGTTATAGGTCATATTTTCCATATCTTAAATCATCCTCTGTCGCCCCTCACCCACTTTTCTGTTATTCCTTGGGGTTCTAGACTGATCCGGATCACATCTTTTAACCCTCCTCAGGGACTCCAAACTTTCCTGTCTGCCCGTTAGAGCTTGCTACGTCTCTACCTTCACTTTTTATTTGCCTGAGTGCAGAATTTTATGGTGAAAAGAATTTTCTTTGAACTTTTTATTGTGAATCAGGCCAGGGTCTCCTCTGATTTCCACAGGTACTCCTCTAATACTTTCTAGCATCCAGAGTTGCTCTTGGAGTTCTTGGCCATTCTTTCTCTAGTATTGGTGCTCGCTGGTGGGGTGCTGTGGTTCTGAGACATGGTCATGTGTTTGTTTATGTGGTGAGTGTCTCTGGTCCTGTTATTTGGGGCAGAACTTCAGAGAATGATAGGTCCCATGGATTCCAGGAGAAAACATCCTCTTTTTTTTTTAACCTCCTTTTTGGGAGATGTATTAACTCCCCTTCCAAGCAACTCTGTTTCCTTTTATATTCACGACTGCATTTCACACTATCCAATAACTTTGTCCTCTTATCCGGTTGCAAGTTAAAGTTTTTGGTGGTCTGGGGTCTTTTCCTTGCACTGTCTGAGGCTTTGTGGAGGTGGCTCTTCTGTGTGGCCCTTGGTCTCTTTCAGGATGGAGGTAGCTACAGGTGTGGGCTCCTCCTACTGAGTTTGCATGTAAGAAGCTCCCCACTCATAGCTGAATGGTGGAGATGGGCTCTGTTACCTGGCAGAATTTGCTTCAGAGGGTCTGCTGCACAGTTGGATACTTGGTTTGGAGCCCTCAAAGACTGTGTTGGGGATTTGGGCACATTCCTTCGGCCTACTTCAGTCAGGTATCCTTTGATTTCCTTTGACCATCTTTCTGCTGGCGAGAACAGTGACCGGTGACTGCCCCTTCCTCCTCCTACAGTGAACAGACTTTGAATGGGCTTTTCTCTTTTCTGCCTCGCACTGGCCTCCGAGGACATAGGCATCCCCTCAGGGGTTTGGGGGCGAGAATATCTCCTTCCTCCCCCAGGTCCCTGCTGGGTGTCCTGTGGGATGTGTCTTCTTGCTTGCTGCTAAACAGTAATAGCAAGTGGACACCTGCATGGACACCTCTGCAGCCACTTGGTGCAGCGTGAGTGAAGCCCAGTGGAGGCAGCAGAGTTGGGGGCTGATGGTGTTGGGGCAGGAGCCCTCCAGCTCCAGGCACCCCATCTTGCTGATGGTCTCTCTTCTCAGGAGGGAGGTGTGTGCTGTTGTCCTTAGAAGAGCTCAAGGGCTGTGTGGAGTCCACTTTTCTCTGCCAGCTTTGAGTCTGTTGAGTTTCCTGTCTTTGGCATAGGGCATTGTAGGGATGAGCAGGGAAGGAGTTAACTTTGATGTCAACAGGCTTAAATGGTGCCAAGTCAAGCCACTATATAGCAGCTCCCGATTTCACCCTAAATTCTGACTGTGGCAGCTTCTAATGTTTTCTCTTAAAAAACCAGGTCAGAGAAAGAGTGCGCGCCAGTACCACGTGCAGTTCTTCGGTGACGCTCCAGAAAGAGCGTGGATCTTTGAGAAGAGCCTGGTCGCCTTTGAAGGAGAAGGACAGTTTGAAAAATTGTGCCAAGAAAGTGCCAAACAGGCCCCCACGAAAGCGGAGAAGATAAAGGTGACGGGGGAATCCTAATCGTCAGCAAGATGTGCAGACAGCTGCTTCTTTCTTTTCTTAGGTTTTGAACGTAGAGTTGCCTGAAATATGATCGTGGCTGCTGCATGCTGGTTATAACTGCGTACTTTTGCCCAAGAATGATGCTCTAGACGGCAAAGCTTCTCCCGGGAGGCACTTTCTCCTTTATTACTCCTTCGATGACTCCCAGAGAGAAGTGGTTTTATAACTTGTCTTTTTCCTTTTACATTTACGTGTGGTGAAGTATTGGAATGGGTGTCTAGTTGAACAAAACATGCAGTGTATTGAGCGGAATTTGGTCTCTGCCATTTAGTTTTTGACTTCTAAGTTTATCTAAGTTTATTCTGAACAAGTTCATTTTCTTTAAAGTTAGCTAGCTCGTCTTTCTGTTTTTCTTTGCAGCTGTTGAAGCCTATTTCAGGGAAGCTGCGTGCCCAGTGGGAGATGGGGATTGTGCAGGCAAAAGAAGCCGCAGGTATGTCAGCAGATGAGCGGAAAGCCAAGTTTACCTTCCTCTACGTGGGCGATCAGCTTCATCTTAACCCGAGAGTAGCCCAGGAGGCTGGTGTGCCTGCGGAGGCCCTAGGAGACGGGGTCGAGTCCTCAGGAGCTGGTGAGGAAGTGGCCGACCTCCCCGAGTCTCTGAAAGAAGAGGGCACCCCTATCAAGAGGCGGCGGCGAGCCAGACCACCAAGCTCTGCTGACGAAAGCTACCCTGGGACGCCTCAGAAGGTGGCAGAGGCTGAGCCCAAGAGAGGAGTGTCGCCTCCCCCCGGGAGAAAGAAGACCATGGCCTGCACGCCCCGGAGCAGGAAGGGTGATGCCGCGTCTCAGTTTCTGGTCTTCTGTCAAAAGCACAGGGATGAGGTGGGTACTGGGATGGACTCGGACCTGAGACTGGTCCCTTAGCATCCTCTGCAGACTGCACTGAGCATTGCCCTCGTTTTACATCTGGGTGTTGGGGTTTTGGGGGACAGCTGCTTGTCCTTTCCACTCTGGGCTATGAAAATCTTCCTTCATGGGTGTGAGAGGGCAACACTGGGGCCAGCAGCAAAAGCTTTTGGTGGGCCATCTTTGGGTGAAGCTTTGCTGGTCCTACTGGATTAGTGCTGCCTCGTGTATTCTCCTGCAGCTCCAGGGCATTCGCAGCGCGCCCACTGAGCTGTTCTCACTGTTAAGCCGTGGGGCAGAGGAGAGCTGTGCACCCTTGTGTTTCCAAGGCCACACGTGACTTTTAGGAAGCAGGTTGACAGCTCTTTGTCCCTGGGTGCCATTGGGTGAGTTTGAGCTGCCAGCCTTCTGGTGAGGAGTCAAGTACTTAGCCAGGAACCGCATTCATTCTATTAGCCGGAGCTTCTCTGACAGAAACAGCGGAAGTGAGTGGGGGTGTGTGTGGAGGGAGGGCTAGTGGACAGAACGGATCCTCTCATTGTTTAGGAGGCTGCACGTCCCAATGCGAGATCTCAGCAGTCAGTGAAGGTGTTCTCAATTCTCAGTCCAGCTTGTTCCCTGGAGCTCTCCCGGGACGTGGCATCCGTCTTCCCTTTCGGAGACTTCCAGCACAAGCGCTGCCTCAGGAACTGACCACAGGACTCACACAATTCAACTCCTCACCCTTGTTTTAGAGACCCACGTATCTCCTGGCATTGCTGCAGCCACAGGCTCAGATAGGCACCATGTGGTGCCGGGCCGGCAGCGCTCCTTTCTAGCCTGATATGGGTGGAGTTGCACTGGGTCAGAACCAACTTGGCAGCATCGAATAACTCTGTTGACAGGTGTTAAGTATTTGGGAGGTTATTTCTGTAATGTTTGAAAGGGACGTGATGACTAAAACCACTTAACCAACTTTCGTAACAGTTTTTATGAAATACGCACCTTGTTGGTAACCAAGAAAGGGCTCCATTCCATTAGAAAGCCATGAGGGGCCAGGCTCCTGGGGCTGTGCTGTCTCACTGTCCATGAACTAAGTGGTTCTGTAGCCCGAGCCTTTTTGTTGTGTTGTTGAGTTTAAATTTCCTTTCTCAAAAACAAAACAAAATTTCCTTTCTTGGGAATCTCTTATTCAGGAACTTAAATCCATATGGTGCTTGAAAGTATGGTGAAAAATAGCGTCTGTTCCCGTGCCTTGCCTTGCGTGTGGAGGCACTCAGAGAAGCACTGGCGTGTGCTGGCCATGCCCACTGTTGGAGTGGGAAGGCTGTCATGGAAGAGCGTGTGTGCATGCGTGGCTGCCATGGCTTACTGTCAGGCAGGCTGTGACTGGGATTGACTGAGGTGGCAGGTTAAAGGTTTAGCCACCAGGGACATGTAGTGGAAAAGCATTTGATAAAAATCATTGCTTTTCTGTGGCAAAAAGTTAGCAAATTAGGACTGGGAAGGGACTGACCTTTAACCCGTTGAAAGGACTCTGATCAAGAACCTTCGGCACGTGTGCATGTTGGTGAAACTTCAGAAGCATTCTCTTTACATTTTGTCCAAGAAAGGGTGCCTTTTGTCAATATTGATCTCAGACAGTCTACTGAGAATAGCAGCTGCTACAGTAGGATTAAGAAGGAAGAGAAGACTTTAAAAGGGGGAAATTGTGCGGGAGGAACTACAACTGTCATTTCTCTCTCTCTGAAGAAAACTCAGAAAGTTCTAGCTGGAGTGAACTCACCCAGGCTGGTGGCTCTCAGGGTACAGCCACTCTATAGGCTATCTGAGCAGACTGCCTCATCTTTGTCCTAAAGAGCGGTTCGGGGGGTTGAACTGCCAGCCTTGTGGTTCAAAGCCCATATTGCTTAAACCACTATATCATTAGACTCCCAAACCACAGCCAGGCAGTGTTCCATGGTATCAGAGAGGCAAAAACAGCACCAGAATGACACCAGGGTCTGAGGAGGTGAGAGACGACGGGCCTGTCGCCTGATGGAGGTGGAGGGCTGATATGCAGCTGGCAGCCGTCAAAGCCAACAGCGCACAGCTGAACTGCCCTCTGTGCCTGCACGGATGTATGTGTCCCGGCCTCCATCAGCTCATGTGGGTTGGATGGATAGATGCTGAAGTTAGACATGTTGCCAGAGGTATGCAAGTGCGAGTGTGCTATACATGTCACTTAGGAGTGGCTGGGAGAGTGCCTGAAGGAGAGAGGCAGGGCTTTTTATTCCTGTAGAGTTAACAGTCTCAGAAACCCACAGGAGCATTTCTACTCTGTCTTTTGGGGTTCCCATGAATCAGAATCCACTTGATGGGGAGTGAGTGAGTCTTTTGAGACTGCCCATGGGGGAAAGACAGAGCTTTCTACCCCAGTAAAGAGTTACAGTCTTGGAAAGCTAGGCAGTTCTACCCTGCTACAGGAGTCCCTGTGAGTCAGCTGTGAATTGGAAATCTGCTCCTTGGAAGTGAGCTTGGATGGAGGTGGGGTGGGGTGAGGGGGTTGACCCCGGGAGGTGCTGCCACCTGGTGGACGAGTTGTAATCGCTACTGTACTTCAAATGAGACAGGAATGCCCAGCAATGTAGACAAGTACCACTTTGGGCCTCTTGCGGCTGGGGCTGGTTGGACATTCCTCCTGGTGACTTGTGACAGGTGGGTCCACGGGCATGATGGGTGAGGGGCTTCCTCCTCAATTCCAGATGTCACCCTGCAGCCAGTCACACTTTGGGCTTCTCTTCTCACCTCTGCGATCTCCTCCTTCTGTTGTGGAATAGGACAGACAGAACATTGAGTTCCCAAGAACCGAAACCACTGTCAAAGACTGCCTTTTCTGCTCCTGGGCCCCGAGTTGATCTCAGTCGGCCCCTAAGACGTGGACCAAGGAGCACAGAAACAGGTCATTCTGGAAACTGCCCGCACGTGGACACCAGTGCTCAGATCTGCTCCAAGGCCATGCTCATGGCTGGCTGTGTATGCATGTGACTGTGTGTATGCTTGTGGTGGCGCTGTGGTTGCGAGGCTTCGACCACCCCTCATCCCTGGTGCCCTTCTGCATGGTCAGAGGTGGTGCTGTGCTGACCTTGGTGTCAAAACTGGAATGGAGGTACGCTAGTGACCAGCCTCCTGGACTGGTATGTGGTCTCTGTAGGTGGGGTGGACAACCTTTGGGTCTCTGCCCACCCAACTCACTGCAGTGCAATCAAACCCAAGTCATGGTGACCCTGGAGCACAGCCTAGAACTGCCTGCATGGCTTGAGAGGCTGTAGATCTTTCCAGAATCCGACTGCCATGTCTTTTCCTCTTCCAGTGGCTGGTAGGCTCAAATGGCTGACTGTTGAGTTAAAGCTAAGGGCTTAACCACTGTGCCACCAGGTCTCAACTGTCTTGCCCACCCATGGCTGTCTACTCCATTGTGACTCTTAGTGACTGTAGGACAGAGTGAAACTGCCCCCACAGGGCTTTTGGAGCCATTAAACCTGTTGAAATGGATTGCCTTGCCGGCTGGTGGTGCAAACAGCTGATCTCTCAGCAGCCCACGGCTTAACCCACCATACCACCAGGGCACCTTTTCTCAGCCAAAGAGAGCTCTTGTTGGATAAAGGAGCTCAGGGAACACCTTGGCTGAGATTGGCAGTGTGACCAGAAGCGTGGGGAAGGAGAAGCTCTCTCTGGCAGAGGGCGAGCATCTGAGAATTGGTGGGGGGAGGGGGGCATGCCTGACCTTGGAGCTATCACCCAGTAGCTGGACGTGACCCACCAGGCAGCAAGGGGTTGTAGAGGCCACACATAGGCTTGTCTAAGTTGGCAAAGCTAGTCAATGGAGGAGGCAGGACTTGAACTCAGAACCTGTTCCCGAGTTATGCTGGTGGATCCTCCATCTGCAGACTTCCTAACTGGGTCAGATGGCACTTAGCTTTTCGGGCAGTGCGGTCTCAATCCTAATGCTCCTCTCAGCTGGGGTCATGTGAGCGCCACCGCCACCGACATATGAGATGGACTGTGGCTGCACCCTGGGAAAGCTGTGTGTGTAGACCTCCTGCACGTGTAGTTTTCACCTGGTAGGGGATGGGCTTACTTTGGATGGTTTTCAGCTATTTGAAAATGTAGAAGCAGGCTTAGCTTTGGGGCTGGCCATGGCTGTAGGGTGGTGGTGGCTGGCATCTGAGTGCACTTATACAAAAACTGACGCTGGGTGTGCTCTGTGTAATTGGCTTTGGGAGGGACTTAAGTTCCCTCTTTTTAAACTCTGAGGAACAGCCATAGTAAGAACCACTAATCCCACTGGAGGGCCCTGGTCAGTAGGGCCTGGGGTCTGCTTTTTGAGCCTGCCCGCTGGGGTGCCTACAGTGCTGCAGCGATGGTCTCAGAGGTCCAGGCTGAGCTATGACAGAAGGCAGGAAGCCCTCCTCGCTAGCCCACCATTATCATCCCCCTAATCCGAGGATCTGGGCGGGCGAGATGGGTGGGCCATGTCCATTGAGAGGCTTGGCAACCCTGCTCTGAGGCGGCCTCCAAGGATGCCTGCAGTGATTTCAAGTTGGCATTTCCATTGATGAGGGCTTAGTAAGCATAGTGGTGTTCGTAGAGGTACCAGTTGAGTGAGTGCCACACCAACTACAGCCATCTCACGGCAGCCCCCTTGTGCCCACAGGTGGTCTCTGAGCACCCCGATGCTTCTGGCGAGGAGATTGAGGAACTGCTGGGCTCACAGTGGGACATGCTCAACGCAAAGCAGAAGGCACGCTACCACACCAAGTTTGCCCTGGCAGCCTGCCCCCCTCAGCCCGGGGATGATGGCACAGGTAAACAACAGCCGGGCTCTCATGGCAGGGGCTGGGGCAGCAGCGTCCCTGCTCCCCTAGGTCTGACGTCCGGTGACCACCAGCAGCCTCTGCTGCCTGCATGTCCTTACCCACGTGCCCAAAACTCTTTTCTGTGCCCACAGGCGGGAGTCTTGAGTCAGATAGGGTACATTTCCCAGCAGGTAGCCTGAGTGATGCAGGGTGAGAAGCGGGGCAGTGGGCTGGGAGACCTCTGGTCTACAGTGGTTCTCCTATGCCCCTTGCAGCAAAGGCTTAAGAGCGTGCCGCTTTATGTAGACGGGAAGGAGCTGTGCTGCTGCTGTGAGATTTGGGGACAAGGGCTGAGCCCTGGTGTTTGGACCTACCTGTTTTGGAAAGAGGGGGCGGAGGTCCTTTTTACTGTAAATAAGTGTGTCAGGTGGGGGTGTCGCCTTCCAGTACAGAAGGTGGCTGGGAGTAGCCCCACAGGATGTGAAGACTTGCCCCTGGCCACCCAAGCTGCCCTGCTCAGGTGCTGCTGTGACTCACCTCTGGGGAGACACAGTGCTTCCCTCTTGACAGTGTTTCCCTCTTGACTTCTGGCTTGCTTTGTCTCCACCCTGGGCGGTCAGAGTAACGCTGGCTTCTCTCCCTTAGTGCTACTTTGAGGCACCGTGGGCCAGGCTCCCCGCTTCCTCAGCACACTCGGTGGGCAGTGCCACTGGCTGCTTTGAGGAACTGAAGCCCCGCGCATGCCTCCCCTTGGGCTTGAGGAGCGAACTGTGGGTCCCTGCTTCACATTCTGTCCTGTCCCTGAGAGCGTGGTGGGTCTCCATGCATGCTGCTCCCCGGTGGCTCTTTGGCCCTCATTCTCTGGGCCTCTACTGCTGGATAGTAACAGTGATGGCCAGGTGCTTGGCACAAGCTGGCCCACCACATTAGTCAGTGATTCAGGTGATTTGATGCCCGACTCGTTGCCCTGAGAGGTACCTGCCTTAACAGGCCTGGGACAGGACTGTGAACTGCCCTCAGCCCTGCCAAGGCCCGTAGTCAGGTGTTCTCAGCTGCCAAGATGGGCTAGCTGAGAAAGCCACTTCTGCAGGGGTGCCTCTGGCTGAGGGGGTGCTGGTGAGCTGGGTGTCTGGGCTGGGGATGCTCTGCATGGGCAGTGGGCATGCACCCCTTACTGTTGATGGCTCTGTGGCCAGCCTGTAGGGAGGTGGCTGGGAGGCTTGGTTGGGCCTTGACCTGGAGCTGCTAAGGGAAGGGCGCCACTTGCTCCTCCTCCTCAGGCAAGCCCTTGCTTCAGATACAGGCAGCAGCTTGCCACTTACAGAGCATCTTTAAGGAAATATGTAAAAAGGAGCAAGTTGCATTTTTTTTTTGAAGGGCTGTTCAAATGCTGCTAGTCTTACTATGCTAGAGAAGGATTTTGAATTCTGAATTCTATTGAAAAATCACTGTGACCGTGCATTTTCATCATGACCAAACCCAAAAGAAATTCACTGCCACTGAGCTGACTCTGACTCACAGCAACACCGCCCCCCTTCCCCAGGAGAGAGTAGAACTGCCCAGTGCGGCCCCCAAGGCTGCAAACCTTCATGGATGCCTGCTGCCGCACCCTTCTTTGCAGTGGTGGGTGCTGGGTTTGAATTACCTACCTTTCAGTGAGCAGCCAAGTGCTTTAACCACTACACTCCCAGGACCTGTCATTCTGACAAATGAAGGCTGCTCAGTCCCAAGTCTTGCCGTGAAGTTGGGTGTAAAGAGGCTTCTGATATAAACGGGCTGGTGTAGTCTCAGTGCTGTGCAGCGCGGCCAGTGGAGGGTTCTTCATGAACGCTCCCCACCCCAAGGTAACTTCAGTGGGAAAAAACGAAACCACACCAAGCGCACCCAGGAGACCCCAGAAGACTTGGACACCGAGGACGCTCCAAGGAAGAGACTCAGGATGGACAAGCATGGTCTTCGGAAGGTAATAGCACCCTGGCTGCCTGCCTATCAGTGCAGTGCTGCCGCAGGTCTGGGGTGTGTTTGCGGGGGGTAGGGCAAGGAGGGGGCCACGGCTCTCCTTCAGGACGTGCTTCCTTCAGGAAGGGCCACCTGGTCACCAGGGATGGGTACACAGACATAGGGACACTTTGGTTAGAGAATGCGAACCGAACCAGTTTGAATGAACTGTTAAGGATACTGTTGCCTTTGCACTCATTCTTCAGGAGAAAGCCAAAAAGCTCCCCTTAAGATGCTAGAAATAGTAAGAATGAACTCCTTCAGTGTATTAGTAGCTCACCACAATGTTCATGGAGTTTCCACTCAAGAGGCGGCCTGGCAGGCCTTGGCAGTAGGGTGAGATGTGTGAGTGGGAAGGGCACGTTTGGAGAAAGGCACTTTTGGGCCTTGCAGCCCACTTGCAGCAGCTCCCACAGGGCAGTTTGCCTGAGCAAGGCCTCATTGACTGTGAGAAGCCCTGGCATTCCAAGTGGGCCTGAGCCAACTCACATTTGTTGAGGTTTAAACAAGCAGCCTCACCTGCCCTTCCTGTTTCCTTAAAGTCCTCCTGGCAGTTCAGAGGACTTCTGGGATTCCTTTTTTGAGATGGGTTCTCAGTGGCCCAGGAGCCAGCATCTGGCCGCCTCCTCTTGTCAGAGTAGCCCTGGATTGGCACTCACTGAGTCTGGTCGCTTTGAAATGCTTGTACATGCGAATTACCTCTAGAAATGCCCTGGTCACTTGAAAGAACATTTGCCTGAAATAGCTAGGTGGCGATGTTTTCACTACAGCTAGTTCTGTTGCCTAACATTGCCAGCACACACCTGAGCACTTTGGACGGACCCGGAAGTGATCTTAGTGTCCAGTCTTTAGAACCTATCCCTAGTCATCCTGCCCCGCCCCTCCAAGTGGTCTGATCCACCAGGCAGTCCTGCCATTGTCCCCTACCTGATGCAGACTGCTGGGGGTTGGAAAGAATGCTCACGGTGCTGCCTCGTCTCTGGGTTCAGGGTGTGGACGATCTTCCTTGGTGAGACTCAGTAGGAGCCTGTCCTCGCTGTGGCTGTCACACCACAGGGCAGGAACGTGGGAACACTGGCCTTGCCTCCAGGGCTCACCTGATCTCTCAACATGCTGAGCATAGGGTAGCTGCCCATGACTTGGGCGCAGGAGGCCCCATGCATGTACAGCCCCAGACCATGTGGGAGACGGGTATCTTTCCAGCAATCACACCTTCCTAAATGTACTCACATTAGGAAATCTCCCTCCTTTTTCTTTTTGTAACAGAGAGAGGTGTTCACTGATAAAACAGCCAGAACAAGCTCCTCTAAGATCACAGAGTCAGCCTCGTCGCTGAAGGGCCAATCAGGTAATATGGTCAGCGCCTCCACCCTAAACTCTTGTTGGGAGCCTGGGGTGGGGTAGGGTGGTGGCTGTGGAGGGCCCCTGGACACATGTGGGGCCAACAATGAAACGTGTGTGTATGTGTATATGGTAGCAGTGCAGGATTAAGATGAGAAACAAGGATATGTGTTACATTTCCAGGTAGGTTGGTTGGGAGTGGGAAAGGGGGTCAGGCATCCAGCTGACATGGAAATGGGTGAGGAGCCGGCTGGATGGAATGGGGCATCTCAGATAGTTGGGAAATAGACTGTGCATGTGTGTGTTGTGTTAGAATTCTGCTCAGTGTCACTGAAGTCACTGTTCAGTTTTCTGTAGGGTTTTATACCAATTCCAACTTAACGTTCCTTAAGCAGCAGTCTAAAGTAGACCATTTGCCCGTGTCTGACCTGAAGGTCGGGTTGCTGTCTCCTGACTGCTCCGCATAGCTTAAGGAGGCATAAAAGCATTGACAAGTTATTCCCATTTCACATGAAGAGACATGCCTACCATGTTTTTGGAAAAGAGCTATCAAAAGGAGGAACCAGTCCCCCTGGTTCTTTTTCCATGCCTTCTCTCCGTTTGTTGGAGAGTTGATTACAGAGCAGGGAGCATTCGGGGCAGAAGGGAGTTGGAAATTAAGATAGGGAGTGGCCAGTTTTCCTGGCATTCTTGAGGTGCTGTTTTGAACTGTGGAACGTTCACGAGCCCTCCTTTTTTGCCCTGTGCCCCTTGGTGAGCACCAGAAATTCCAGCCCTGGCTGGGTAGTTGATGATGTAAAGAGGTATTTTGCCTCAGGTATGACCCAGGGGACTGCGTTATGGTGAAGAAACAGACTGAGCTGTTGTGTTCTGCCGTTGACTTCAGAGTAACCTGGGAGGGGGGTTGGGGGTGCTGTGTCGGGCAGAAGGGGTCCCTGGGGTCGGCATGCACGGTGTCTGCTTCCATCAGCCATCCCTTGTTGCATGATGAAAAGTGAGGGCCTCTGTCTGACCAAGGCACCTGGAGACACACCTTTGGAACTTCCTTTATTAGAGGGTGTTTTAAAGCGTTGAAAGCTCAAGGGAAGAAGGCTTCAAGCTTTTTTTTATGAGCCACCCCATTGTTTTACAGCAACGAAAAATCTGTCTGATGCATGCAAACCCCTGAAGAAGCGAAACCGAGCTTCCACAGCGGCGCCCTCCACTCTTGGGTTTAGCAAAAGCTCATCTCCTTCCACATCCTTAACTGAGAATGAGGTAAAATCATCATCATGATAACCGTGGCATTCGTGTGAAGGCCATTTAGTTAATCACGTTCAAGTGTGAGTGAAGGTCAGCCTGAACAAGCGTAATGTTGGTGTTCTTCACAAATGCAGGGCAATTGCTATAGTCCCTCCATGCTATCTGAAGTGGACAAGGTGGAGCAACCACAATCTTAGCCACACCCACACACAGTGTCTGTGTAAATGTGTATGTCTTAACCTCAGTATTGATGCAGTTGAATTGTTGCTAAATCTGTCTTTAAAATGTTGTGGTTTATGTAGCAATCACACTGTCATTTTCCCCATGGAAATAAGCTTACTTTGGGCTTGCTAGGGTAGCACGGTGTCAGCCCAAGCTGACGCCAGTCATTGTACACTCACAGGGGGCCACCTCTGTTCTTGTTGCTTCCTGCCCAGGCTTAGGGAGGATTCGGGCCGTCCCTTCATCCTCATGCACTCCACAGGTCTGCCCACAGCCCTCCCACCCCCGCCCCTGATTTCATCCTTGCACATGTTGGCATATGCTCCTAGATACGTCCGTCAAGTGTCACAGTGAATCAAAACGATAGTGGAATGAGATTCCTCCTTTCTGGACTTGCAAGATCTATGATTACCAAATAGTAACTCTTTGAGGTTGCTCCCTGCCACCAGTGTAACATGCCACCTAGATTTTACAAGCAAACTGAAAGTTAAACCCAAATCAAAAAGGTGGCCTCAAAATGCAAATCTGACCCTTGTTTGTTTTTTGCTGAATTAGTTTTGATTCTTGGAGTTCAGTTTCCAAGTTTTGATCTGTCTCCTCTCTCTCGCTCCCTCTGAGTCTGTTTCCCTCCTTGTAAACCTGAGTCCTGTTTTTTTTATAACTGCATACTATTTATTCATGAGAAGCTGTTCTGTTGGGCATGTCGGGGACAGAGTAGTGAGATGGGGTGGACCTCAGAAGATGACAGCCCTGGCCTAGTCTTCCGCCACCAGCAGGGACAGAATCTGGTGACTCTGGCCCAACCTCAGTTGGTTCTCCCTGTTAGTCTAAGGGGTGGGCCTGCCTAGCATCTGAGGTGTCTTGTGCTAAAGGTCAGTGACATAAGCACTAGTGTATTTTGCTGAATCCTCCTCTGATGATGGTGGTGGTGATAAGAGAACTATTCCTTTGAGTGGTTTTTCTTCATTGACTCAGACCAACTCAGGAATGGTGAGATGTGCCCCATCCAGGTGGGGGTAGGTTTTCTTGACATTTGGTACAGGTGGGTAACTTGGACATACCTGCTGTCTGAGTGCATCTGAGGAGATGCAGTAAAAATTCTTCACTGAACTTGGGGGAGTTCCTTGAAGCAAATTGTAGACACATTTTTTCTTATCCCTTTTTCTCTTGTCTAAATTTAGGTTAACATCGTAGACAATGTAATGAGTGAAAGGTGGTCTACAATTCTAAAGAATATTAAATAAGAAAAAGCTTTAGTTTTGTAGACACTTTCATTAAATTATTAAAAAGTAGTAATAATAATAGTGAGGGGTTTTCTGCATCCTTTTTTGGTTCCCATATTCACTGGTTGAGCTTTTACTTAGATTGTTGTCAGATACAATTGAAGGAAGCCAGCGGGCTCCTGAAATCCTGACGGTTGTCCGGATAATGGTGATAAATGGTTAAGGGTTGAAATGACATTTCTTTGCACGCAGTGGGGCTGGCAGGCCAGGGGGAGGTGAAACTTAAGTTTAACACGGGTTCAGTTGATGTTTCTGGCTCAGTACTTTTTAACTTGGTGTGGAGCATCTTCTAATCACCGGACTTAGTAGGTATTTACAAATTCTTTAGCACTTATGACGTTGACGGATGATGATCTAGATACGCCTTCACAGTCATCCCATGAGTATTCTGCCCCTGATATAACAATAGCTAAATGGGTAGGCCTTTTCTCCTGGGCCACCTTAGAAACTTTCTATTAACCTTATCTTTGCAGAATTGCACCTAGATTAAAAGGATGAGCCCAAAAGACTTGTGTGTCTCTTAGTGTAAGGTCAACCTTTACAATGTGTACAGTGCTGACTGCCTGGTAGTCTGTGACACGACATGAGTGTTACAGAGAAGCCCTGTGAAGACTTCTGAGACTAGTCAGGCAGCCAGAGGCTCTTCTTTGTCCATGGATAGGCCACTTCCTGTTCGGAGCCATGCACCTGCGTTAGATAAATACTTTCCTCCTCCTACCACATTGAACTATTGGGAGGAATTTTCTCAGAATTGGTACTTGAAGACCTCTGTGGCTCTCCCCCCGCCCCCCGGGTCTATGTGGTGAATAAAGTCTGGGTCGGAGTTCTGGTGACCTTGCCCTGCTCACCGCAACGAAGAAGAGATGGAATTCCACAGTTGCATGACAAAGGCCTGGGAAGGAATTAATGTGATTTAAGTGTTTTGTAACTTCATTTCTTATTCCTTTAGTAGAGCAATTTCTTATTTTTTTCGCCTTCACTGGTAACAGCTTTTATGGGAGCCCACATCAGTCAAGTTGGATTTGAACTCAGCTGCAATGTACTGCACTTAACATGCTGTCACATTCCAAGATGGCTGCTGCACGTGGTATCTCATCGTAGACACTAATGACATTTCTTTCACAATCATTTATGGAAGATGTGTGATAATCTGTTTTTACTGGTATTAATAAACACATACAATGAAGAAAACAGATAACAAAATTTAAGACCAAGGTAAGATACCTAATCAAGGTCATTTAATCAACCACATTCATCTCATAATAAAAACACATTCATATTCCAACGTTCAATGTAGAATTCCAGTGGGAAAGGGGCACCAGTGAGTCACACACTGTCTTAGCACGGTGACAGGGGCACCCTGGGAAGGCAGGTCAGTTTGTGGGAAGTGATCCTTCTCTTTCAGTTGGTCACTTGACTGCATCAAAACAACAGCACACGTTACAAGGAGTTCTTGTCAACGGTTCTCATTGCGTTAGGACTGTAGATATTAAACTAATGTCAACATGAAAGGCAGGAAGGGTTTTGATTCTGTCCTTTTTTACTACGCAGTTTTACTATGACACTAGAGTTAGTAAATTTTTAGGAAAAAAAATATAAATATCCTTTGCAGTATCATTGTGAACTATTTAACTGTAGCCTTCCGATCCACTAACTGCTCTCCCGGGGGAACCACAGCCAGTCCATCCGTGGCTGATGTGGCACATTCACCATCATGTTAGATGTTTTCATCTTGGACGACCAGCCTGGCTTCCTGCCCCAGGGTTTCCGCATGTTTGCATGGTGAAGAAAAAGTTTCACTTGCCCTTCAGCTCATAGAGCAGGACGCGTGCTGTTCATGTGAGCATGTTAATAGCACGCGATTTGTTCTCAGCAGACTCTTCAGGTGTGCTTTACCTTTGATGAAAGTTTCTGCCTAATACTTCCGTTGTCAATCATCCAGTAACGTAGCGCATGTACACACTTAGGATACCTGTGCCTGGCGAGGCCTCGGTGGTTTGCTGTTGTCACAATGCTGGTTCTAACAATAAAAATAATACAATCACCACCATTCCATTCTTATCCAAGAGTATCAATTTTGCTTTGGCATGAAACGTGATTCTCTTGACTTCATTATGCACGTGGGGATCAAATAAACTTAGAAGTGGCCGAACACTTGAGTTTGTGTGTGTAAACGTTAGCCGACTGGACGGTGTGCCCAGTGGCTAGTTGGATGCTTTACTACCTCTGCTGCTGTGTAGTGGGAAACAGCATCAGATATGGCCTAGGGGCAACTCCTAGGTCACTTTAGCAATCTTAAGGTATTTTTAAAGGACACACAAAAGTGAATGTGGGATTCGTCAATAGCCACTAACGTGAAGAGAGGTGAAAAGAGAGTTGATCTCAAAATGGCCCTCCTGTGAGCAATGATCCCTGAGAGTAAAGACTGTAACCTTGGAAGACTTTTGGCTGGCACTGAGGGATTTCATGTGCAAGGAAAGCAGGATGCATTTAGAAGGAATGGCCCCCCAGCTGGCGAGCACGTGATACTGGAGGCATTCGAGGTCAGCCAAAGCATAGGTGCCTCTCAATGGGGAAGCCAAGGGCCTGCAGCCGACAGCATGGTGTGGCCAGAGGCAGCAGATGTATTTAGAGAGTGGGACATGAGGTGGACAAGGGTGAGAACAAACTTGGGTTTCTAAATCAAGGGGGGAGGTGTCATCCTCTGAGGACACTTGAGAGTGTGATTAAGGAGGCAGGCAGCCTCAGTGTCCCGAATGGAGAGGGACAGTCTCCCATAAGGCAGTCTCCCAAATGCCAGTAATAGTCTCTGATGAGTGCTGGCAGAGACCAAGGTCATTCCAGGGAAGGTCATTCCATCATGGCTTTCAAGGAGAAGAGTTGAAAGGGGCTCTGGTCTGAAAAGTGCTGGGTGTCAGGCACTAGTTTGCCAAAATGCATCATGCTACAAATTGAACATGGGATTACTTCACTTCCCCAAAGGTCAAATAAAAGGACACATGCTAACCTAAGACATTGGAAGTGCCCATCGCTTATATAGACCTGTAGCTGCTATACATAGAATCATTTAAATTACTTCTTTTGACGTGCTTTAAAATCATTCTCATAGACCACACTTGTGCCGGGTGGAGGAGATAGCTTTGAGAAGGAGCACTCTACACTTAACACGTTCTCAAGAAGTGAGAACCTGTCTGATGGTGTAGAAGCCTGGATTCCAGACGGAGGGAAAGGACCGTGTTATACAGAGTCATGTCTTGAAATGAGTGTCTGGTGTTGGCAGTGCAGAGCATTGTTCTTCTAAGATAGGTCCAGGAGCCACTGGGCTAGCAGGTCTTCTTAGATCTGCCCACCTGCCCCGTCTCGAGGTCCTTTCTTCAGTGCTGATCAGGTTAGCTGTCGTCCTGTCTCAACAGTCTGTAGTGTCGTAAATGGTTTCTTATACTCTCCCAACTGGAAATCACCATGGTGTTTTCAAGAGGGTGTTCCTGAAAACCAACAAGAAAATAAATGAACCGCTGAGATAGGAAGGAGTTTTCCTTCCAGAAAAGCAGAGAAGGCAGCTCCTCCCGATTCTGGGAAGAGGAAGAAGGAGAACCAGGACAGGTGTTTGGTCCCATCTGCCCTGCCTCCCACAAGGACCAGCCTGCTGCTTGTGCTCCATGAAGGGCTTCTTAGGTGATCTGTGCGAGGTCCTCTCCCGCTGGACATTTGTCTCCTTCTCTGGTTTCCACTGCCGTAGTCCACAGTCTGCACAGAAGCATGTGGTGTACTTGTGGAGTTCTTGGGTTGTGAGAGCCATGTAAGGGAGATGACTGTTTGAAGATACTTCTGTAGTTGGGGATGATGATACTTGACTAAACTAGGGGGCAAGCAGGGAGAACATTAGCCTGTCTGGTACATCCACAGTCTCTCTGCCCCTTATATAAATGCCCAAGATTTACCACCAAAGGTGTATGACACTTGGCAGATTTGAGGGGGTAAAGGAGAGCAAGCATCTCCCCAGTGGTGGGTACTTTACTCACTGCCAGGAGTCTGGCATAGGAATGCTTACAAACGAAGAAAGTTAAGATTTCAGGTTAGCAGCTACTCACACCCCTGCCTGGCCCTCGACCTCGTTTTCCTGTATCTGTATGTAATTATGATGAGAGAGAGCGTTCTTGACCCAAAGCCCAAAGAGAAGGGGATTGTGCCCACCATGGCAAGACTGAGTTGTGATTTTGTCTATGTATTCAATGATGGTAGAGCGATGTCAAATGGGAAAAAAGTCCTTTTCTTGTTTGACTCCTGAGTGGATAGAAAAGGGCATGCTTGGCGAGTGATGCTTGGCTGCTTTACTTAAGACCACGTAGAGGAACTGATCCTACACATGGCCCTGAGAGAGGCCAGAAAGTTGGCTCAGAGGCTTCCCTGGCCCAACAATGATGACTTGAAATAAGGGTAATGTAGCCTTAGCAAATTTTCTGCATTTATTTCTCATTTGACTTCTAATATTTCTTAAGCACACCTAATCTTTTTAAGTTGTACATTAATTTTTAAGTCCTTTACTGGCCAGGTAGATATACGTTCAGGTGCTGTTTGAGAACTCTTGACGTAGTGGGAAACAGTGGCATCCAACGCTTTCCAAATAGATAGAATTGACTGGAAGAAGCCATTGCTGGGACTGCTGCTTTATCTTTAGTTTATGAATCTGAATGATAGCCCATCTCATTAGAAAAGGTCTGGGGATAGTTTTACATTTGTTGGTAGTTTCTTACCTGCTTTAAACTTTTTTTCTTTTTAGTAAGAGTATGTGCTGATTTCTGCATACTGATTTTTAAATTTTTGGTCAGTGAAGTTGGCTTTGACCCCTTGGGTACGATTTCCAATATCTTACCTGGAATGTTAGACATCACCACTCACTAACCTGCTGCTAGGCAGGGGCTGTTCTTAGCAGGTGGACGGTCCCCTTTCTTGTTTCATCTGGCTTGGGTTCTTGGGCAAGGGACACGCTCCCTTTGGAGGCATTTTTACCATCAAAGGCTGCATTCCAGGGCTGGGCTTGAGAACCTCTGGGCCACATCTTGTTACATATCTTTCAGTTAGCTTTCAGGTGACTTGTTCTTACCTATTTTGGCTGGAACTACACATTTAGTTCTTCGTTCCCCACCCCCCGCCCCACCCCGCCCCTTTTTCTTGCACACAGCTCCTTGGCATTCATTGAGAAGTACACCAGCCATCCAGGCATTATTTCCTCCTGCAGAAATGACTCGGGTGGGGGTGGGGGTGGCCCCCCAGCAGGGAGGGGTGTGTGCGCTTTCCCACAAGCAGTTACAACAGCAGGCAGACTGTTAGGCTAGGCAGTTTCCCACCCGTTTCCAAGACCCCTCCATGTGCTGACCACTGGGGAGGACACAGCTGGGTTACTAGAGTGTTAGAGAGAGTGGTTTTACCTCTGATGGGAAGGCCTTGAAAAGAGGTGCAGAGCCACGTGGCCTGGCTTTGCCAGCACCTCTGGTGACCAGCTGGTTCTCGCTGCCACCCCTCAAGGTGGTTGGCTACCCAGAAGACTGTAGCTTAGCACAAGAGCCACATGTGAAGCACAACCTGATGTCCTGTCCCCATGACATGGAGCCAGCTATTTCCCCTCAAGCTTAGGGGCTGCTGGGAGGGATCTAGTCTGTATAACCGAGAACGGTTGTTTTAATGAACATGCTTATGCACTGGAGTATTTCAGGTGCTGGGTAACACATTTAGAAATGAACTCTCCTTTAATTCACTGTGATGTTAACTCGGAAAGGTTTGTTTGCGATTATTTGATATTAAGCTCATTAACTTTACTGAGCACAAGAGTCTTTATTATTTGTAAACCCAAAAACACTGTCAAAGTATTTCCAGTTATTTCTTCCTATTTACAAAAGTAACTGAAACGTGAAAAGAACAATGTTGGTATATAGAAATATTTATTGTTCAAGGTCTGTAATTGTATTTCAAAAGTGATGTCGTACTCAACTTGTGAAGGGATCTATTTTCTCAAAAAGTTGAATTCCACGTGAATGATGAATGACACTGCTCAGAGGCGGAGGGACTGCTTTCCAGTCACAGCGGGTAGGAGCTGGACTGCACTCTGCGGGGGCAAGTCATTCTCAGTGGCCGTGCCGTCTCGAGCTGGTGGTTCACACACGCTGCCCAGGCCACATTATTCTCACTAATGTCATTGGGGGAAAGGCTGTCTACTATGTGGTACAGTACAGGAGCCCTGGTGGGGCTGTGGTTTAGCGCTTGGCTGTTCACTGGAAGGTTGGCAGTTCAAACCCACCAGCCTCTCTGTGGGAGAGACATGTGGTGGTCTGCCCCCATCAAGATTACAGCCAAGGACACCCTTGGGGGCAGTTCTAGTCTGTGCCACAGGGTCACAGTGAGTCGGACCCAACTTGGAGGCACACAGCAGCAGCAGTACATGTTCAGGAGACTATGTCCCCTGTCCCTAAAGGAATGCCTTTCTAAGGCAAAGAGGCACGTTGCTGTTCCTAACGTAGTGTGTAGCAGCCAGAGGAAGTGTTTTCAGATCCGAGAACATTCTCAAAAGTCAGGCACTGAGCTGCTTGGAAATCAGTTCCCCGAGTGTGGCTTTGATAAAGGTGGGAAAAGCAATGAGAGTAGTTTTCTAACAGTCTTGTGTCCGTTCAGTTACTGCATTTTTCTTTTTCCAAATGCATCCTATTGGATATGGAGTAGATCATTAATGTCGTATACTGAGATTTGGGACTGTGTTGATGGGACCGTAAAAGTGAATTTGTCGTTCACAAATGGCATCTCGGAGTAAGTAACGTCACCTGGTGCATGTGGAGGTGGACTCTGCGACTGGGGTAAAGGCACGCTTGTGTTGACGTCCCTCTTTGCGCACGTGGCTCTTCCTTGAGGGTGGCTGGCTGGGTGGAGAGCCGTTGGATCCTGACTGTGTGCTAGTGTCTGTTCAGTAGTGGAGGGGTATGGTGGGATGGAGTCAGAATATTCTGCCCCGATGTGTCACAGACTGTAATATTGTAAGGTTTCTTCATACATATATTATTCTGTATGTATCTCTCAGACCCCACCCACCCCACCAGGAAATGAGCCTCATGTGTGTCTTTGACATTTATATTTTCACTCAAAATATGTACTCAGTGTTTATTTTCTCAAAACAGACTTTGTTAATTTTAGGAAATATCTCCAATTGGAAACGTGCTAACTTTTTCTGTAAATCTTAAATAAAAGGTGCTGTTCCTTCCTCTGACCCAGGACTGGTCTGTGTTTTCTGTCTTTCTCTCCATGCACTGTTTGGTTTCTTTTTTTTGTTTTGTTTTGTTTGTTTGTTTGTTTTGTTTTTTAAAGCTTTGAAATTTGCTCCAGCCACACTGAGGGAAGAGCCTGGTTGGGGATAGAGCCCTGGGCATGCTCTCCGCGAGCCCCTGCTGAAGACCACGGTCTCTCTCAGCCTGGTGGGTCCACTGTGGGTGGCTGTACAGGCTGCTCATGGAGTGAACAGGGCCCTGGCCAGACAGTCCGGTCCCCTGGTTCCCCCACCTCCCTCATGGCTCCCCAAGTGTCCCCTTCAGGGTCGCCTCTGAAGTGCTCATCACTCCCACCCAGGACTCCTTATTTGGTGGACATGTAAGATTTGGGATTTGAACTCAGAGCATTGTTTCAAGTTGCCTTTTCTTCCTATTATTTTTTTAACACTAAAGTAGGAAGGAAGCAAGCTGGAGGGGGGGAGAGGGGAGGAAGGAGGGGCTCTGCACCCCCACCTCACAGCGACGAAATCTTAACAGGTGATACTACTATAGTGAAGTGGTGGTTGTTGAGGCTGCTGCTCCCTCTTCCTGGAAAAGACTCCGAGTTTAAAAGGCCACCTTTTCCTAAGACCGTGTGTTCTTAGGGCGTGTCCAGTGCACCAGAGAAGGGGATCTAGAACACTGAGCCTGTGCGCTGCCACCCACCCCACAGTTTCCTTCCAAACTAAAGAAGGACCGTAGAGACAATGGCTCGGTACCGATGCCACCTAGGAGAGCTGTGGGTGGGCGAGAACAGCGGGCAGGAAAGTAAGAGACACAGGACAGATGGAAAGGCCCTCAAACATCAGTGGGAAGCTCACGGACAAGGTCTCCGAGTGGGTCGGACTGCCTGTGGGGTGTTTGTGTTTTTTAATGTGGCCTCTTCCGTTTCTCCGTTCATGTTCCTTGGCAGACAGCAAGTCCGTGACATAATTACTTGCTGCTGTGGTTCTTCCCATGTCTAGGAATTGTAGCTTCCGCTTTGGGCTTTTGTCCCCAGTGACAAAACAGAACGTTCCACATTGGACCGTCAAGGCTTAAGAGCAGTTCAGGACCGAGCATGCCTTGAGAAAGCCCCAACGTTGGTAAACATTGAACGGTGCTGCTGCTGCTGAGGGTGAGGTTTTGGCCTGTCTTAATCTCCATGAAATGGAGACACCGCACAGAGACCCACATCTTTCACCCAGGCCCCCCGGCACTCGTGTGTTGCCAGAGGAGGCAGTGGTGGCCTCGCCCTTCCCACCCCCCTTCCTGGTGAGGAGGAGCGAGTGAGCGGCACAGTGCCGCAGAGCGGACAGCTCCGCCTGCAGGCACGCTGCGCCTGGCTGGCATGCTGGGTCTCAGGACCTCAGGGCCAGCGCTTAGCCTGTGCGACGACTTGGGAGCTGCCGCCCCAGCAGCGATAGAGCAAGCAGGATCCCTCGTAGGAAGCCGAGCCTCTGACACGGCACTGTGGTTCCTGCAGACTCTCATTTGGTATTGACATGCTTCTCTTACCGTGAACTAATTGGACCTAAGGAGATGATGGCTAGGAGAAGGGGCACAAGTCTCCGTCTGGAAGCCTGGCTTTGTTGACCCACTCGCGAAAACGGCATTTTCCTAAACGCGATTGATTTCATTGTTGAGCACTCTCACGGGAGTGCGAAGCAAGTCCATTTTTTTGAGACCCTGCTCCGTGTAGTTGCCCAATTGTGTTCCCACTGAGGTGGGCAGATCGTCTTGGAGGCAGCGACACGCCGCTGCTTTCTGCATCTCAACTGTCCTCCACGTCCTTCATCTCCAGGTCTCAGACGGCCCTGGGGACGAGCCCTCCGAGTCCCCGTACGAAAGCGCAGATGAAACACAGACCGAAGTGTCAGTCTCATCGAAGAAGTCTGAACGTGGCGTCACGGCCAAAAAGGAGTACGTGTGCCAGGTGAGTGGGAAGGTATCCGTCCGAGGCCTTGGCCCACGGTGTCTGCTGGGGGTCTGCAGTGAGCAAAGTGACCGTTGCTCTTCCCATCAGACCCCTCCCAGCCCCACCCTCCCCACGTTTTATTTTGACGGGATCAGGCTGCCAGTGGAACCCTTGGGTCCAGCAGCCTCAGGTCGCCTCGTTCATTCGTTTCCTGACTGTGTCTCTATGGGAAAGGAGCCCTGGTGTTCTCAGGATGAACACTCTTAGATGTTCACCCGCTGACCCATTCAGAGCCCCCCAGGAGCTCCCTGGGAGAAAGAGCTGGCTGGCTGTTTGCATCAGGGAGGTGGTTGAGCACCAGGGAGTCGCCCTGACTCAGAGCCGCTGTCTACAACAGGGTAGAACTGCTTCCCCGGGGTCTCCTTGTCTGTCATCTTCACAGAACCTGAAGCTGAGCACTTCACTGCTTAAGAACTGTACCTTCGATGACTGCTGACTATTTTTTAAGCCCCGAGTCTTTGCTTACCAAAGTCAGATGGTGGAGTGCTATGCTTTTGTAAGTTGCCTCCAAAATGTGTTGTTGGAGGAGGCGAGGTGCCAGCTAGCACTGGTGTTTTGGGTCACTGCTACCGTGCACGGTCAGCTGACAACTGGACTGTGAGCTGAGACAGCCATTGCTAGATCTGTGGCCTGGATTAGCAGCCTGGTCTCTGGTGGGGAGGCAGCTGCGCCCCATGGTCAAGGCCTTGGTCACTTTTCTGGGGGTTCTGTGCCTTATACAGTGACTTGTGTCCAGCCCCCACATGGGACTTTTGAGAGCCCCTCCTTGTCCTTCCCTGTGTGAAAGGCTAACCAGTGCCCACACAGACCACTTGCAACCTCTGGCCACATTAGGATGTGTTTGAGTTTGGACAATGTGTCGTGGATTTTCGGATTGGTGGCGTCTTGTGCGTCCTTAGGGCTCTCGTGCTGTGTTGCGTGCAGTATGAGTCATGTGGTCTTTAACGGTATCGTGAGATGGATTCACACCCACGTGCCCAGAGCCGTGCGAGTCGACCTCTGAGGCGCAGAAGTGTGACGCCTGCTGTGTGAGGTGGAAGGGATGAAGCCAGTCCCTGTGCTGTCAGGAAGGACAGGTGCAAGAGGGCGCCATGTGAGGTGTCGCTGACTGTCCTCTTGTGTCCCCACAGCTATGTGAGAAGACCGGGAGTCTCCTGCTGTGTGAAGGCCCCTGCTGTGGGGCTTTCCACCTCTCCTGCCTCGGGCTCTCCCGGAGACCAGAAGGGAGGTTCACCTGCAGCGAGTGTACTTCAGGCAAGTTCTGCTCTTGCTTTGTCCCCAAGGGCAGCATCTAACTGTGACGTGTCACCTTGGAGAGTTGTAGAGTCCCCCCTCCCGCCCTGTGTGGAGTGAGCTCGGGTCTGAGTTCACCAACGTGTCTGGCATTCTCCTTTCTGTCGCAGACCTGAGGCCTTAAACCAGACACTCCTCACCTGCCTCACTCTCTGCCCTCCACACTCAGCTTCTTGGGAGCACGCAGCCCTGCACCGCAGGCCTTTCCACTGCTCGGTGGCCCCGACACTGGCTCTGGCTTCCTTCCTCAATGCCTTTCCTTTGGGTAGTAGGGGTTAGTCCTTCAGGGCGCATGTGCCACCACAGCTAGCACAGCGCGAGGAGAGGTACAGTGGCAGGGAGTAGGGCCAGGAGTGGGAGGACCCAGAGTTGAACTCACTGTAGCTCCCTCAGCCTGTGGCCACCCGGGCCCCAGAGTTCTGTCAGTGCGGCAGCTGTCAGGCGCACAGCTGCTCCCCGGAGACCAAGCAAAGACAGGTACCTGTGCTACCGGCCTGATGCTCTGCAGAGGGCTGGCACTCAGAACAGGGAGTGCTTACAAAGAGGCCACCTGCGTCTGAGCTGCAGTCTCACCAGAGACCCAACAGATGGGATTGTCCTGCCTGTCACCTTGCACCATCTGAGGGTCTCCCATGCACACTGGGGCGAATGGCGGGCAGACAGGTCACAGCCCTGCCCTGTTCCCAGTATACCTGAGAAGTCCTTTCCTGATTCTTATCGGAACCTGCATTGGGGTCAGAAGGCATCTGGGGCCTTGGAGAACACCTTTAAACGAAGTGGTATCCAGTGAAAACACCTCCCCTGCGGGTGTGCCTCTTGCCTATAAGGACCATGAGCTGACGCTCCTGACCAGCGGTGTCCTCACAGTGACCAGTTCACATGAAGAGCGAAGGCCTTTCTTCAGAAGAGTCTCTTATCTTCCAGCTTCGTGCTAATTAGTGTTGGCTCCCTTCCCAGTCTGAGTAGTAAGACTTTCCTATATTTCAGGTGAAGCTGGAACTCAAACTGCAGCAAGGTAACCCTTGATGGCTGGATTTTTTTCTGAAGAATGCTGGGACTAGTCAGCAAGGTTGGAAATAGAGCCAGTCGTTTTAGCACCACGGGCTGCCTCAGAACAAGAGTTGCTTGATGCCAGTGACTTAGGAACTACAATTTAATCCTTGTTCTTTGCATCTCTCTCTCTCTCTCTCTCTTTCTCTCTCTCTCTCCACCCCTTTCTTTAACTGTTTGTTAGGGATTCACTCGTGTTTCGTGTGTAAGGAGAGCAAGACAGATGTTAAGCGCTGTGTTGTATCTCAGTGTGGAAAATTTTACCATGAAGCTTGTGTGAGAAAATACCCTCTTACTGTGTTTGAAAGTCGGGGCTTTCGTTGTCCTCTCCACAGTTGTGTGACCTGTCATGTTTCAAACCCTTCAAATCCAAGACCATCAAAAGGTACGGATGAACCTTTCACAGCTCCAGTACGTGGGGAGGTGGGCATGGTGGCTTAGCTGTTGGGTTTGTCACCAGAGAGGGTCAACCCACTTCTGATCCAGAGCAGTGGTTCTCAACCTTCCTAATGCCACGACCCTTTAACACAGTTTCTCAAGTTGTGGTGACCACCCCCAACCTTAAAATTATTTTTGTTGCTACTTCATCACTGTCATTTTGCTACTGTTATGAATCGGGTGACCCCTGTGAAAAGGTCGTTCGGCCCCAAAGGGGTGGTGACCCACAGGTTGAGAACCGTTGATCTAGAGTCGTCATTTTATCCGTTAATGACTCAAATCAGACCAGACTAGGGCTGCTCCTTGCCAGAGGGCCTGTTCCTGCCCCACCCCCATTCCCCACAGTCCAGATTCCATTGTAAAGACTTTTAATGTAGGAGAGGGGGAACTTTGGGAAAATAGATTGTTCCAGCCGTAATGGTCACTCATTTTTAAGAAACATTTTTAAATCAAATGACATTTGTATTAACGGACGTATGAGATTGAGGTGGCAGGTTATTTAGACACTGGAGGTTCTCAGCCCAGTTTGCCCTTTAAGGGACGTGTGGTCATGTCTGCTTTCTGGGGCATGTTTCTGGCATCCGGTGGTGACCAGAGAGGCTGCACAGGACGGCCCTTCCCCAAAGAATGGTCTAGCTCAGAGAGCCGGTAGCACCCAGAAGCTGAGAAGTTAGCGATTCATCTGAGCTTAGAATGTAACCCTTAAAAGCTTGGCCAGTTTCCCACGCTTTGTTCTTCTTGGAGCACTTGGATCTCGAGAAAGGGTGCGGGTGGCGCCATCAGTTCAGCCTTGGCTGGCTGGCCTTGGAGGGAGGGCTTCAAACCCAGCAGCCACTCCGCAGGAGGAAGGCTCTCTGTGTGCGTAAAGGTTTGCCAGCTCAGGAAACCTCTGCAGGATCATGATGAGTCGATGGCAGTGGTTTGGGCTTTGTCCTGAGAAAGTATATTTTCATGGTGTGTACAAATGTACTTTGCCTTCCTGACCCTGGGTATTGTTTTAGTCAGGGACGTTAGATATATTGCAGATTAACTTTCCAAAGGTATGGTGCTTCTGATCATTGTAGGGGTTACTGTGCTTGTGAAGCTTGTCCAGTGGGGCCTTTTACAGTGTGTGTGAGAGTGTGTGTGTGTGTTCCCTTCCAGGTAAAATGATGCGCTGTGTCCGTTGCCCCGTTGCCTACCATGGAGGGGACGCTTGCATGGCAGCGGGGTGTTCTGTGATTGCGTCCAACAGCATCGTCTGCACGGGACACTTCACTGCCCGGAAGGGGAAGAGGCACCATGCCCACGTCAATGTGAGCTGGTGCTTTGTGTGTTCCAAAGGTGAGGGCCTGTGGGCACCTTGACGGCACCCCATGCCTTGTTGTGTGTGGGAAGCAGCACTGTGGCCGCTCTGACTGGTGAGTGCGCTCCGTAGCTGCTGCCCACCTGCTACGGCGCTCAGAAGACCATCCCAGCCATCGCCTGTGCTGGCTTCAATCCTTTTCTGGGCTTGGTTGAGTACTGTTCTTGGTATTTTCCATCATTGCTCACCTCGCAGTCTGTTGGGATGTTTCCCATGAACATGGCACTCTGAGGGCATCTTGGGAATGATTACTGGTAGAAATAGCATTTGCTCTTAGGCATCCCGTTGCTCTTTCATGTAAGAATCGGGTGGTGGGGTGTGTGTGATCACTGTCAAGTGGGAGCCGGCACGCCTGGCCTCCCAGTGCTAGACCAGCACTGAGCCTTCCTATTTTTGCAGGGGGCAGCCTCTTGTGTTGTGAGTCCTGTCCAGCGGCCTTCCACCCCGACTGCCTGAACATCGAGATGCCCGATGGCAGCTGGTTTTGCAATGACTGCCGGGCTGGCAAGAAGCTACACTTTCAAGATATTATTTGGGTTAAACTTGGGAACTACAGGTGTGAGACGTAGACTCATTTGTTTCCTTTTCTTGTTAATTTGTGTTTATTTCACTCTAGAGTAATGTAGTGATTACTGCTGTCTCTGAAGAGTCTGTGAACCCTGTTTTTAATATTTATAATAGATGGTGGCCGGCAGAAGTTTGCCATCCCAAAAATGTCCCCCCAAATATTCAGAAAATGAAGCACGAGATTGGAGAATTTCCTGTGTTTTTCTTTGGGTCTAAAGATTATTACTGGACACATCAGGCGCGAGTGTTCCCGTACATGGAAGGTGACCGGGGCAGCAGATACCAAGGAATTAAAGGGATTGGAAAAGTCTTCAAAAACGGTACAGATACACAGAATACTGCATTTTCCAGATAGGAAATGTAACGGTTCCCTCTTTGTATAGTTTGTTAATCCTGATTTGGGGGTTTTGAAAATGTGAATTTTATTAGAAACGACTGATTAAGAATTTCATTCGTGCTTTTAAATTAGACATTTTAAATTAGAAAGTTTTCGGATTGATTTGCTGAAGTTGAGCATAAGCTGTAACTACTAACTTACCTACTTTTAAAATGTTAGTTTCACCTAATTTCATTAGAATGCACTAAAGCTGATTTTTAAAAAAATAAATCATTTTATTGGGGGCTCTTACAGCTCTTATAACAATCCATTCATCAGTTGTATCAAGCCCATTTGAACATATGTTGCCATCATCATTTTCAAAGCATCTTTCTACTTGAGCCCCTGTATTTTCCTTCCCTCCCACCCCTGTGACCCCTTGATAAATAATGATTATTATCCTGACTTTACACCATCTGTTATCTCCCTTGACCCACATTTCTGTTAGTCACTAAAGCTGATTTTTAAGAGGTTATTAGTGTTAATTTACAGGTTTTCATAGCTTCCTTTCACGTAGATGGGAATCTAGAGGCAACTTTGCTGCTGTGTAGAATTTGGGCCCCAGGGCTTGTCGCTCATCGTAACGTGCAACAGACTTGAGTGAGACTCCTGATGCCTCGCCCGGCGTTAGGTGTGAATGGTCATCAGGCTGCTCTGCTCTTGGGTGTGAGTCAGAGTTGGGACAGAGAGAACAGTGCGATGTGGCTGGCCAAGAGCAAGGGCCGGGCCAGGGCTGGACAAGCACTTGTTTCTTCATGGAGGGGTCTGGTGCTCATACTGCGTCCAGGAGCGAGGACAGGAGGAGCTGCTGACACCTGGCTGTGCAGGGCAGTAGGCAGCTGTAGCCCATAGACTCTGCTGCTCAGGGAAGCAGGGAGCTGCAGCACCCCCCACATGGCAGCTTAGGCAGCAGACATGACTCCTCAGAGGCTCTCACGACACACAGCATGCTGAGCATGCCACCTTTCTGGGCCTCTCTCCCTGGGTCCTCCAAGGCACACAGGTAGCACCAGGAGGATTAAACAAGGATCAGTAGGCATCAGGACATGTTCAGGCGGAGGGGTGGGGATGGAGAAGTAGATCGACCACTGTGTGTTCCCTCCTGTAGTTAGCTGTGATCAAGTTTGGCAGATTGATGGCCTAACGCCCTGAGGACCTTAGTGACCCATCACCAAGAGCAGACCCACAAGACAGGCTCTTGGCTAACATGGACTTTCCTTGTAGGGAACTGTAGTTGCTGGTGCAGCTTGTTCATCCTCGGAGACCTTTGTCCTTGACAAGGGGAACAAAGTAGAATTGGTGTGTTCTACCTTTGTAGAGTGAGTTCCAAATATGAATACTCGGTACTTGCGTTCTGAAGCCCAGTGGCAGCTCTTGGGAACAGCTGGCCAGCAGAAACCTGTCCCTAGGGAAGTCTCCCATGTCCAGTACCTACCCCGGACTCTGAACACTGCTGTTTAAAACATTTCTGAAGATTGAACCTTAATCCACGGGAAAGGGAAGCACGCATACTGGCGAAACAGAAATGTAGACGACGCTAACCAGGTAGATGGATGCCGTTGCTGAACTTTTGACTTGTGTGTATTGACATTTTAGCACTGCAAGAAGCTGAAGCTCGCTTTCGTGAGATCCGACTGCAAAGGGAAGCCCGAGAGACCCAGGAGAATGAGCGCAAGCCGCCGCCATACAAGCACATTAAGGTGACGTGTGGGCTATTTCTGTGTGCAGTCAGGCCTGTACCTTCGCACCCAGGCTGTGGTGACGAGGCAGATGGGAAGCCAGCCTGGGAGGCACCTCGGAGGCTGTTCTCCCGCTCTGCCTCTTGTGCACAGGGCAGGGGCCATTGAGGCAGTCCGGCTTTACCAGGAAGTGAGAGGCGTGGTTGATGGCCAGGCCACCTGGAGCCAGAGGGTCTGAGACTGAATGTCCACCAGGTGCTGGAGACCAGCAGGGGTGGAAGGTGGTTGTCTGATGGCCTCCTAGGTGACTGTGTGCAGGCCATGGGCTTGGTGATTGGACTGCCCGGTAGGAGAGATGAGCCATCTCCAACCTCACAGGCTGTGGGCTCCTGGTAGGACAACTGGGTGCCTCCGGTTGTGTTCTCATGGGAGCCTGTGTCACCGCAGTGAGCCCAGGAGCCCTGGCAGGAGGCCCCTGCTCCGTGTCCCCTGCCTGCTCCTGCCTCTCAGCGAAGGAGCACACCAAGGCTTGTGGGGCTCTCATTGCCGAGCCAGCACTGCACACCCCGTGCTGATAGCAGTCAGTGTTTGCTGTCTGCCTGGCCTGCTGGCCAGTGCCCCATCTCCTCTCCCAGGCGCAGTTGAGGTGCCCAGGGAAGAGAAAGTGGTCGGGGTGTAAGATGTCTCTGTAATGGACTCCTTCCTCGAAATGGAGTCACGGGGTCAGAGTATCCATATTTTTAGTTGTTTATTTTTAATCACTTTATTTGGTGGCTCTTACAGATATTAGAACAGTCCAGAAACCAATTATTATATCAAGCAAACTTGTCCATAATGTTGCCATCGTCATTTTCAAAACAGTGTCTTCCTACTTGAGCCCTTACTAGCTCCTCTTTCCCCCCTCCCACCCAGAGCTTGTTTAACTTGGGTTGTGACTCGGGTGGAAGCTCACAGCGCTAACTGGCGGTCTGCTCCAATGCCAGCACACCTGCCCTGTGGCGTTGATGACCTTCCCCACGGTGCATCGGCACTCCTTCCACATCCTCCCTGGCGCTGCCACCTGCCTTCTGAGCATTCTTCCTGCGCACGTGCTGCCCTTTGACCCCAGGTGGTTGGCTGCTCTGAGGGTTGCAGCTTCCTGGCCTGCCTGCCTGCTCGCCTCCTAGACAGGCCTGTCATGTTGCTGGAAGTTGAGCTACAGGGCGAGTTCGGTTCCAGGACCATGCTGTCCGATACTTGCACCACATTCCCGGTTTGCTCTCTCTCTCTCTTTTTTTTTTTAAACATTTTATTAGGGGCTCATACAACTCTTATCACAATCCATACATATACATACATGAATTGTATAAAGCACATCCGTATATCCCCTGCCCCAATCATTCTCAAAGCATTTGCTCTCCACTTAAGCCCTTTGCATCAGGTCCTCTTTTTTTTCCCCCTCCCTCCCCATTCCCCCCTCCCTCATGTGCCCTTGGTAATTTATACATTGTTATTTTGTCATATCTTGCCCTGTCCGGAGTCTCCCTTCCCCCCCTTCTCTGCCGTCCGTCTCCCAGGGAGAAGGTCACATGTGGATCCTTGTAATCAGTTCCCCATTTCCAACCCACTCTACCCTCCACTCTCCCAGCATCGCCCCTCACACCCTTGGTCCTGAAGGTATCGTCCACCCTGGATTCCCTGTGCCTCCAGCCCCCATGTACACCTCTGTACAACCTCTGTCCTATCCAGCCCTGCAAGGTAGAATTTGGATCATGGTAGTTGGGGGGAGGAAGCATCCCGGATCTGGGGGAAAGCTGTGTTCTTCATTGGAACTACCTCGCACCCTGACTGACCCATCTCCTCCCCTAAACCGCTCTATGAGGGGATCTCCAGTGGCCGACACTTGAGCCTTGGGTCTCCACTCTGCACTTCCCCCTTCATTCAATATGGTATATATATATACACACACACACACACACATATATATATATATTTTTTGCATGATGCCTTATACCCGGTCCCTTTGGCACCTCGTGATCTCACTGGCTGGTGTGCTTCTTCCATGTGGGCTTTTTTTGCTTCTGAGCTAGATGGCGGCTTGTTCACCTTCAAGCCTTTAAGACGCCAGTCACTATCTCTTTTGATAGCCGGGCACCATCAGCTTTCTTCACCACATTTACTTGTTCACCCACTTTGGCTTCAGCAGTTGTGTCGGGAGAGTGAGCATCATAGAGTGCCAATTTAATAAAAGAGGGAGTGCTTGAGTAGAGGCCCAAGGTCCTTCCGCCACCTTAATACTAAACTTATAAATGTAGACACTTAGATCTATTTCCCCATCCTCATATATATGTTTGCAGGTACATGTCTTTGTCTAGACCTCCATAAATGCCCCTTGACTCCCAGCTCCTTCCTCCATATCCCTTGACTTTCTTCCTGCCCCACTACCATGCTCCGTCCCCACCTGGGCTAGAGTATACCTCTTCTCTACACAACCTTACCCTTGATCATTCCCCACCAGGCCTGCCACTCCCCCCTCACTACCATTTTGGGTCCCATATTGTTCCCTTGTCCCTGTGTTTGTTAACACCACTTCCTTACCCCCCCCCTCCCCCTCCCCCACCCAAACTCCCCCCGGAACTGTCGGTCCGTTGTTTTTCCTCCAGATAGTTCATCCAGCCTGTCCTATTCAGACAGACCTGTGGAGACACTAACATGCATGAAAACAAGACAGAGGAAAACCAAGCAACAGTATACAACCAGACAACAAAACAACAAAAACAAACCACTGACAAAGAACAAAACAAAACACTTCACAAAAGAAAAGCTTGTAGTTCGTTCAAGGATCGTTTGCTGGCCCTTAGGAGCGTTTTCCAGTCCAGTCTGTTGGGGCACCACACCCTGGCTCCTATAGTCCACTTTCAGCATTCCCTGGGGACCTTGCCACTCCATTCCCTTGCTGTTCTGCTGCACTCCCCCAGTGCTTTGCCTCGGTGTGGTGTGATCAGGTCAGGTGCAATTCCCACACTGTGTCTCCGGTGCTGTCCCCTGTATCGCCCTTAGTCACTGAGGGGCATCATGTCTCATAGTGGGGCCAGCCATGTTGTTCTCTCTGTGGACTGGCTGCTCTACTCAGGAACATCATCCTCACGGCCTGGTGGGCCAGGCTGTGTTCCACTGTCTCCTCCTGCCTCTTCATCTGCTCCCGTGTGCTCTGATCAGATAAGTCCCTCTCCCGGAGCTGCAGAATCAATGTCGTCCTTTGGAACAAATTCTTTTCGGGGGAGGGGCAGGAATCCACTTAATTTTTGGTGCTGGGGCCAGCCTCCCAGACCTCTCCACTGGTTCCCTACTCCATGCCGGGATATTGCATTCACACCTTGCGGCACTGGGTTGAAGTCTGGTCCCACTTTCCCCCAGTTTGCTCTCTTAAGGGCGATCGCAGTTTTGTCATACCAACAGCCTGTGAGAAGGGGATCTTAGTTACCCAGCTCTGGTTTATTTTATTTTAGTGGGGGTTTTGTTTGTTTGTTAAAATTTTCTCTACTTCTTATTATTTGATTGCTCTTGTTCCTGTTAGTTCTTAGCTGCAGGCTTCGCAAGGTAGGGGAGATGCCTCCTCACTCACCACCCATCCCCGCCTGTGCTGCCCTCTGGCATCGTTGGGCAGGAGATGCCTGCAGGAGAGAGCTCCCAGGTGTTGACTAGGCACCTGGCTTTGACTGTGGGCCCATGTTCTCTCTCACGGCAGCCTACCTGCTGGAGAAGTCTAGCTGCCTGAGTAAGCACTAAGCCAAGCTAAAGTTGGGGCAGGGGTGCAGGCTTTCCACTACAGCCCCAGGCCAGGGCCTGCCCTGGAGGCTGCTGAGAAGACAGCGAGGAGCTGCTGCCAGGACTGGGTGAGGGCTGTGACCTCCCGGCTTAGCTCTGATGCTGACACCTTTGAATGGTTGGGAACTCGAGTGGACGGGGCTGGGGTGGGTGTTGGGATGCCAAGAAGTCTCTGCATATGATGTGTGGGTGAAGATGGCATGCCTTCTTCTCTTGCAGGTGAATAAGCCATATGGGAAAGTCCAGATCTACACAGCTGATATTTCTGAAATTCCTAAGTGTAACTGTAAGCCCACAGATGAAAACCCTTGTGGCTTTGACTCAGAGTGTTTGAACAGGATGCTGATGTTCGAGTGCCACCCACAGGTGTGCCCTGCGGGCGAGTACTGCCAGAACCAGTGCTTCACCAAACGCCAGTACCCTGAGACCAAGACCATCAAGACTGATGGCAAAGGCTGGGGCCTGGTTGCCAAGAGGGATATTAAAAAGGTAGGTGTGGTGCAGACATCAGCTGAATAGCCATTTGGAGTTGGTGTGTGTGTGTGTGTGTGTGTTTGTGTGCGCACACAGGTCAGAATGGCCTTTTAAACTATTATAGTGAATGTTGTATATAGCAAAGTAAATTCACTAATTTCTTCAAACTTGCCCACTTAGAGTTCTAATGCTTTTTTTGGGAAATGACAGATTTGAAAAATAACCCTTATCCTAGACTAGCAGCCAGGAGCCAACACCACCTAGTAAACAGAAGCCAGGAGGGGAAAGATCGTCCTGGGGAGATGCACGAGCTGATCTCAGTACACGAGGTCCTCAGATGGGACCCCCTGCAGTCAGTGACCAAGCCCAGCTATTTGTGGAGACCGGGTCATGGGCTGTTTGATCAAAGCCCGTCCTGCAATTAGGACTCCGTGGTTTCAGGCACTGGGAAGGGTGAGCCTTGTTAGCCAGAGACTGCTTAGGAGCACCCAGCTCCAAGAGCTCTGCTCCTCTGCCTGCCTGGATCGCCGATGGATCTGCAGGGTTCCGCCTGGCCTGTCCTTTTTTCTGTGTGAGATGGTCCCCCACATGCTGTCACGAGACTAGGAGTGTAAGCTGCTTCAGCCTTCGTGAAGGAACTTTCCGTGCACAGCCTGTCCTTGTGTACCATGCATGCAACTATTGAGTGCACTGTGCACACGCAGGGCCCAGGCCGGCGCGGCCTCGCTTCCGCAGCCGTGCGTGTCCTTTCGCACCGAGGGCTGCTCTCGTCAGCGAGGTCTTCTGGTTTTCAGGGGGAGTTTGTGAATGAGTATGTTGGTGAGCTGATTGACGAAGAGGAGTGCATGGCCCGGATCAAGCACGCGCACGAGAACGACATCACCCACTTCTACATGCTCACTATAGACAAGGTAACGCTGCCCGGGCCCCAGCCAGCCAGCTAGCTGCAGGAAGATGAGACAAGTTTGGTGCCAGCAAAGATAAAGTTAAAACTGGTGGGGCAACAGTGCCCGTTACCCCCACATCTCTAAGGAGCACATTGGCACCCTCTTTCATCCACACCGTGGCCAGTGACACCCTCTGCAGGCTCCCTCATTGCTGTGACCCCAAAAGTCAGGGCTCCGAGGAGCTTCATGATGTAGAAGACCTTGGCCTCTAGCTGTCGAGGGGACAACCCATGGCTGCCCATCCTTAACCTGGTGGCACCGGGCCATGCGGTCTGTGTCCTAAAAATGCACACATTCGCTCTTAATACCCACACGCACACACGTTTGTGTGAATTCACAAATGCCATGCTTTATGTGTGTGGCCGTTTAAGAACCTGCCCATTGTTGCTTCAGGCCATTCATATTTGCAGCTTGACCTGTTTCTCTCCTACACCCCCTGGGCTCAGAACCCCTGTGCTGTGCAGTGGGTCTCCACTACCCTGAGGAGATCCTACTGAGGGTCTCCAGCACGTGCACTCGGTGACCTCTCACAACAGCTGCGCTGCCCCCGCCATGACTTTGCTTGGCCGTCAGGGTCAGGGATGTCCCTGCGCGGGTATCCCCGAAGTCTTCAGCCCTTCCCTGTCCGGATTGTGCTGCGGGCTCACGAGCTCCTTGGCAAACTTTGCACTGTGGTCTCACTCTTGTTCTTGCTAGAGGCTTTTGCGTGTGTCTGTTGACGTGCCCGTAGTCAGCCAGACAGAAGGCCAAGGTTGGCCCTGGCTCCTTGGTCCGACCCTACTGGTGGTCAGGGTGCGGGGTCCCTGCCCTTGTGCTCACTGGCACTCACTAAGGCTTGATCCTTCCTACATGATCCCAGCCTGTCCGCGTGAGCAAGAGAAGGTGGGCTGGTTTGGGGGTGTCCTGTCCAAGGGCCCCAGGACTCCACGGTTTCCAGGCCAACAAGCATGTCTCCGGGCGGCCACTGTGCAGCCTCATTTTGGTTGTGACTGACTGGAGCCCTGGTGTCCCTGTAGGACCGCATTATCGATGCTGGCCCCAAAGGGAACTACTCGCGCTTCATGAACCACAGCTGCCAGCCCAACTGCGAGACCCTGAAGTGGACGGTCAACGGAGACACGCGAGTGGGCCTCTTTGCCGTGTGTGACATTCCTGCAGGTACCACTGGGCCGAGCTGGGAAGACTACAGGCAGGCGGGGGCCAGGAGAGTCTCTGCTCTGCTCTGCTGTGCACCTCAGCTCTGAAGCAGAGTGGGAAAGCTGTGGAGTCATTCTGTGTCAGCGCTACCCTGTAGGATTTGTGGTGGTGGTGGACGGGGGAGCTGCTCAGCAGGGATTGGGAGACTGTTGATTTTGGGGGCCACAGCCAGCCTCATTGTTCTCCCTCAGAGTGACTGGTCGGTGCAAACTGCTGACCTTTGGGTGAGCAGCGGATGCTTTACCCAGTACCCTCAGGGCTCCTGTGTTGTCTGTAACCCCTGCTGGATACCTACTCCTCTGGCTATTTAGATAGCAGGTCCATGTTATAGCAGGTTCTGTGTCCCCTCTCCCCCAGGAACAGAGCTGACCTTTAATTACAACCTGGACTGTCTGGGCAATGAGAAGACCGTCTGTCGGTGTGGTGCTCCCAACTGCAGCGGATTCCTGGGAGACCGGCCCAAGGTATTGCCGGAGGGTTTGTTACTCTAGGCCAGGTGTGGGACACCCCGGCAGGCAACAGTTTGGCATTTGGTTTGGTCCTGTTGCTGACAGCCAGACCCTACTACTGCAGCGAGGGGACCAGCCGGGCTAGGAGTGACCCCAGGCCCCTGACGCTGATGAAACCTCCTTGGGTGTGATGTCATCAGTCGTGGACACCATGGGAGACTGAGACGCCCACACCTCACCCTGTGCGTTTGTCTTGTCTCTGCTGGGTGAAGGGTGGGCCACTTTCTGGAGTCTTCGAGTCATGGCATCAGACTGTCACACCTAAGACCCGGGTGGGGGGGATGGGAGGGTCAGTTCCCACTGAGCTGGCCCGGTATGCGGGTGGGGGCATGCTGGGGACAGATAGCATCAGGCTGAATGAGGGTCTGCACTGACCAGGGCAGGAAGACAAGGGAGTGGGCCTGGTTGTCCACCACCCACCATGTGTCAGAGGAGGGAGGGGACCCTACCCTGTGGCCAGTGCAACGAACAGTGTCGTCAGGGCTCACCGTGGTGAGGAGTGAGGGCTGGGCAGGTGACTGACTCCCTGACCTAGTCCCAGTAGTGGGCAGTCTAGTCAAAGACATTTGGAAATTGCCTCACCCTGCGCCCGGAGTCCGCCTCTTGGACATGGGCCTCTGCCCTGGGCACTTTTTTCGAGTTCCTGCAGTGTCCGCCAAGTGAGACACCCCATGGCTGCCCTTGGTGCTGAGCTGGCCCCAGGACCCAGGGCTCACCGGGGGAAAGTAGGACACGCTTAGCAGGAGCGGCTTCCTCCCCTGCCCTCAGCTCTCCCTGTTCAGTAAAAACCTCTGCTGAGCGGCCCCAGGCAAGGCCCTCTGCCTTGGACGGACGCTGGGACGTGTGCAGAGCCTGCAGCACTCACACCTCCCTCTCGCCCTCGATCTGTGACCATGACCCCTGAAGCCAGCACCATCCTTGTCTTTGGCTTCCAGACCTCGGCATCCCTCTCTTCAGAGGACAAAGGCAAAAAGATCAAGAAGAAAACCAGGAGACGGAGGACCAGGGGCGAAGGCAAGAAGGTGTCCGAGGATGAGTGCTTCCGCTGTGGTGACGGGGGCCAGCTGGTCCTGTGTGACCGCAAGTACTGCACCAAGGCCTACCACCTCTCGTGCCTCGGGCTTGGCAAGCGGCCTTTCGGTGAGTGGCTGGGTGTCACTGTGGCGGCGTTGGAAGCCTGTCAGAGCGTGCACCCCTGTCCCTTCTGAGGGCCCTGTGGTAAGCCACCTTGTCGTGGCAGCTTGCAAACTCCATGTCCCTGTGGGCTGTAACAGCCCACAACTCGCCATGTCCCAGCAGCAGGGCATCCTTCCTTTATGCTGGCTTTCACTGACGGCAAACCTGCCAGAGCACCCCACCCCCTACCCCCAGCCTCCAAGGCATTGCCGCCTGTGTTGCTGTCAGGGACTGAAGCCCAGAGGACAGGCTCAGACTTTGGGATGGGCTTTTCTGTAGCCTAGGCCCTGTGACTTGTGGGCCACTCCTCAGGAGGCGCAGGAAGGGGGAGCAGCGCCGGGTTCAGACCGCTAGGCCTCAGTCGGAGATCAGGGACATCATGGATACTGCAGAAGAAGAGGCAGAGGCCCACTCAGGGACCAGAAGCTTAGAAGGAGTCAGACATGCTGGGCTACCCAGACCTCTCCTGGCTGTAGAGTCCCGGTGGCCTCAGCAGTGCCTGTGGGTTTGGGAGTCAAAAGCCCAGGGACCAGGTTTGGAACTGCCCACCAGGTGGGTCACAGCGCAGCTCTAACTGTTAGGCCACTTCGACCTAGAGGAGAGGAGTGTTTGCAGGGTCCTGATGAAGCTTGGGCCAGAGCCCGAGCCATTCATGCCCAAGACATCTGTTGGGGGAAGAATCAGTTCAAGACACCTGTTGGGGGAAGAATCAGTTTCCATGGAAGCAAAGGGCAGAGAGCCCCCAGGCGGCTGGGGCGGAAAGTTGCTGGTGGGGCAAGGCCTTCTCCTTTTGGGTGTGAAGTGCATGCGTTGGGTTGAGTCGCCGTGCAAACGGGTTCCGCCGTGCCCGATGTCTGCTGACGCCATCTCCTTTGTTGCAGGAAAGTGGGAGTGCCCCTGGCACCATTGTGATGTGTGTGGCAAACCTTCGACTTCGTTTTGCCACTTTTGCCCCAATTCTTTTTGCAAGGACCACCTCGATGGGACAGCCTTCAGCTCCACACAGGACGGGCGGCTCTACTGCGCCGAGCACGATGGGGGGGGCGAAGCGCCTAGGGGCGCCAAGACTGAGAAGCCCTGCCCGGAACCCAGGAAAGGGAAAGGGAAGAGGCGGCGGAGGCGCTGCTGGCGGCAGGTCCCTGAGGGCAAATAGCGCCTGGCGGTGTGGGCCCTCAGCCTCACTGCCCACCCCCAGGACAGACGCCCAGGCCCGGGAGGGAGGGCCTGCCCCACCACTGAGCCACCTCAGCAGCGTCTGCTGCATCTGCACTGATGACCAGCTCAGAACGTTCCAGACAAACCAGTCTCCAGCCTTGCCCCACAGTCTCACTGGAACCTCAACCCTGCAGGGCTCCCTCCCACTTTGTTCTCTAGGAAAAGTTACGATGGGAACTTAAGTGAATGCTTTCATCACGCCCGCCATGGAGGGTCTTTTTCCCCTCGAGGATTGATGCCCCACAGCTTCTTCCTACCGGAGTTACCCTTACTCGGGAGACAGGGTGAGGCCTTGCTCCAGGATGGCCTCTGACCTCCACCCTGAGTCTTGAAAGACCACGGCTTTGATCAATATTGTGCGCTTCTGGAATGGGCTATGTGATTGTTGTACTAATGTGAAGTTCTCCTGCTGCTGCTGCTTCTCCATCCTAGTGAGCAGCTGGCCCGGGGCCGGGGATGGTGAGCAGCACAGCGTCACGGGACGTGTCTCCCCTCCCCTTCTCTACAACGGGAACTAGATGCCGGCAGGTGCCTCTGGGGCCAGGTTTCGGAGCACACTAAGTCCTACTCGACATTTTGGGGCGACAGTTTGTGTGTTTTCTCCTTTGGCTTTTCTCGACCGTTTTCTGGCTTTTATTCTCAGTCTATGTTTGCTACACTCAGTTCACAGACCGCCATCGACCGAGCCAGGTATTCCTGATGGGCCCTGCACCACCAGCTGGCAGCCCCGCAGCGTCCATGTTGGCACCAGTGAAAAGCACCTGTGCAGGAGGACTGTGTTCTGCCCTGTGAGCACCTTAGGAGATAGGCCGGGCTGGTCTGGCCCATCCATGGAAACCCTCTCCTCAGGGACTGGTGGGGCTGCTGACATCCACCCAGGGTCCATCTCACTGGCCTGGCAACTCTGCCGGCTGCAAACTTGAATCCCGTGTGCTGTGTCCTGCTCTCCCGAGCCCCAGCCCTGTGCAGACAGCTGAGCAGGGAGTGCCTGTGGAGGAGGGCACCCTTCTCTCCAGGGGGTGCTCCTGACCCTGGGATGCTTGCAGCATCCTGAGGAAGGGGCACCCAGGGTGTGCCTTGGCCTCTCCTGGCACGGTTGGGCACACCACACTCAGATGCAGGTGCTTTTGCCCCCACACTCTCATCTGATACAGGAGCCTCAGGAGACCTGCTTTAGCGAGTTGACTCACGCTCCTTAGTAATCACCCTGCCTTCTCTTGAGGGCTTGGCGAAATTGTACTGAAAACTTGGGTTTAAGACTCTTGATTTCTGTGATTTTGTGACCTCTGCTCTGGGAGCCACTTCCCTCCTGGGCCACCCTGGGACCTCGTGGGTGAATCTGCCTTCAGTGTATGAGTCCCTGGCCACGCGGAATTGGTGAGGAGGCGGGCAGCACTGGTGCCCACCTCTGTCCCTGTGCAGGGACCAAGCATGTCCCTGCTGCCTTGTGGTCAAACCGCCACACATGGACCGAGAGGAACCAACACTCTCCAAATGGAACACAGGCTACTTCTGGCCATGTGGGCAGACCCCTCTGGGACAGCCTTCCGTAGTTGAACCCTCACCTTTTCTGGGAAGGTCTGAGGAGGTTGCATGTCGTGGGGCGGTGCTCAGACAGTTGTTGAAAGGCTGTTGGAGGGTGTAAACCCAGCAGTAGCCTCTACTTCACGGAGACCGTTCCTAGCCAGGGGGTGGAGAGGAACCGGGTAGACCAGGCAGCCCTGCTCTCACTGGCCCAGAAGCCCCTTCCTCAGCAGCTGGTGGACTTGCCTGAGTGCCCTGACCCGAGCTGGTTTGCAGTACACTTTGGGAGACAGGTCATGCTTCATATGAGACGGAAGTAAAATCTGGCTAGGTTTGACTCACTGGTAGATTTCCAAATTATTTCTTAGATCTTTCCAAGAGCGATACTACAAGATGTGTTTTTAATGTGGTTCCTGTTTGTAAAACCTGCTAATGAGAAAATAACACTAACTGGCAATCTCTCTGAGACGATGGGAAGAGCTGCAGGATGCGGGCCAGCCGGCCTCTGCTGTCGGCACAGGGTGCTTTCATTCCAAGGACCAGCTTCGAGCCTTGTCGTTCGTTACTGTGAAGCAGCAAAACCAAACCCAGAGTGGCCCCGCCCTTCAAAACGGCCTCGGGAACCCACCTCTCAGTGCACACTGCTGCCCACTGCCAGCACTGGGCCTTCAACACAACCGTGGTGCCTCTCAAGACTGTCGGGCCAGAGATGTGGCAGCTTCAGCCACACAGCACGTGCCAACTGGTAGGGAACCACTCTGGCCCCGTAGACCCCCTACAGGATTCCAGACCCGAGCTGGGCCCGTCCTGGTGACCACACGGCCCCATGGCACGTGGCCTGCATCCCGACAAGTCTCTAGTCTCCACGTCTGGACCAGGATGCACATGCTACCCTCTTTTAGAACAGCCTATTGTACGCGAGAGCACAATACCTAGACAACGCCTGCCCCCCCCCCCCCCAACCCTGGCAAGGAGCCCTCATGGACACCCGTCTGGACTGAGGAGTGTCTGCCCAGGGCGGCGTGGGCCTCACCTTGCTGAGCCGTGAACCACCTGTCAGAGGTGTAAACTGAAGCGTGTCTCGGCTTTTACCCGCCCTTCTTCGCAGGGGAAGGCCAGGTGGGTGCCGTGCCCGTCATCAGCCTTGATAGTTAGATTTTAAAACTTGAAGTTCACTTGGGGGGGGCAATATATTGAAATGTAGATTTGAGAATTGCCAGTTGGGGGGGAAATAGCATTTAAAGTGAAAGTTGTGTTGGAAAATGGTGTATGAGTATTTTTGTATTAAAAAAAGTTTTAAAGGCTTTTTTCTTAAACTTAATTTGTAGGTGAGGTGGTGTATTGATTGAGACTTTTTCAGTTTCTACTCGAGGTCAGGGCGACGATGGGTTAGGGGGAACCTGCCTTATTTAGACATACTTTTTCATAAAAAAAGTTGTTCATCTGGTTCCTAAGTTACATTAAAGGTCAAGTAGGCCAAGGGGACCCCTATTTCCAGCCCTACATTGGGACACTCGCTTGTCTTCTCTACTGTCTGTACAGGCACAGGGTGGAAGGGTGCACAGAGCATGTGGGGGATCAGCCTGAGGCATGGGAGGACAAAGAGTGGCATTCTCAAGAGAAAGCTCAACTTTATTCAGGTTGTTTTACAAGGAAAATAGGTGTCCGAAGGCCCCTTCTGAAATGGTCACAACTTTACAAAAATACAAAATTGCGGTGGGGGGCCCCACTGTCCCCCAGATCCCACCTTTGGTCCCTTCAACCTGGGGGGGGCATCAAGCTGGCAAGTCCTCGGTCCCAGTCATTGGAATTCTTGCCCCAATAAGAAAGGTACAAGGAACCACTGCTCAATGGGGATCTCCCAACCTGTGGTTCATATGCAAAAACAATCGTGGATTACACAAAAAGGAACCCACGTTTAAAATGCTGAAATTAGGTCCCTTCCTCTGAGGGTGTCCTGGGCTAAAGACTTGAGCAGGCTGGGTGTCAGCATCCTGCCAGGTGTCTTATCAGTCTGTACTCAGCCAAGCAAGGGAAGCCGCAGCTCCTTGGAGGCCCGTCGAGGCTGGCTAGGATGCGTTGGTCACGGGCTTGTACTTCTTGAAGCGTGTCCACTGGCCTGTGGCGTAGTTCATCTCGAACACAGTGTCCACCAGCATGGTGGTGCTGCCTTGGCCATCCGCCTTGGGCAGGTCCTCGGTGTGCTCGCTCAGCTTGATCTGGATCACATCCCCCTGCTCCTGGCATGGGTTCTCTGAGTGGGGGGGGGAACGGGACTGATGGGCTGGCCACCCTCAGGCCTCACCCATAGCTTGCCCCAGGGCCCAGTCCAGCCCTCAAGCCCCAAGGACCTACCTCGGTACCCTGCCATGAAGCCCAGGATCAGGGCCTTCTCGGGCCGGGTCACTTTGTTGGCCGTCTTGAACATCTCCTGAGCTGCGAACATGTGCTCCGTCTGTGGGCAGGGCATACATAGGCCACATGAGGACCCCAGGAGACCAAGTTGGGGGGGGGGGGAGGCAGGTGGCCCAGGCCACATCAAGGCCACTTACCATGAGGAGCAGTTTCTTCTTGGGCTGGGTCTGTGGGGCAACCATGGCCACTGGAGGCGTCTGGGCTGCAGGGGCACCAGTCGGGGCTGTGGTGGGCGTCAGGGGCACAGTGGGAGTGGCAGGCGTCGGGGTGGGCATGGCTGTGGCCGGGCTTAGGCTGCTGCTGTACATGGATGCCCTCTGTTTGAACTGGGCCGGGAGTGTGGGGCTTGGGGTGTTGGACTCCTCAGGGGGCCGGCTGGCCTGTAAGCTGGCTTCTCGGGAAGACAATGCTGTGTGAAATGGGCATCGTGAGGTCTGGCACATTGTGCCCAGGCACACTGTACCCACCCCCCATTCCAGACAGGTTGGAGGATCAACTCAGGAAAGGCAGGGTGGAGCTGGATGCTCAGGGTTACGTGCCCTCCGTCAGCAGCCCAGCAGCGACCCCGAGCCTGTTCTCGCCTCCCACGTCCCTCCTCCCCTGCTGCCCCAGCTGGGCGAAGGGTGCTGTGGTCTCGGGTCCTCCTCCTGAGCAGGGTGCCTCCTGTGCTGTTCCAGGCAAACTGCAGGGCAGGACCGACAGGTGATGCCTGGCCCAGTAGAGGAAGACTGGCCCCTTGGCACCGCACCCACTTACAAAGGGGTTGCACTCTGCTCACCACCAGCAGTACCCTTGCTGAGGGGAGTCTTGAGCATGCATGTGCGACAGCAGAGCATGGCTGAGCAGGCGGGGACAGCAGCCCTCGTGGCTCACCTGGGGGGGCCTCGGAGCTGGGGGCGTAGGAGGAGGCTGGGACCACGCTGGGTGTGGCGGGCAGGTAGCTGGTGGACGGTAGCGCTGGCTCGTTCAGGGACCCAAGTTTCTGGAAGACAGTTCTGGTGGGTCTGGGAAGGGTGCAGCTTCTGCTTGGGCCCCTCCCCTAACAGGTGCAGCAAGGCCTGTCCCCCACCATGTTCCTGGCTGGACCAACAGAAGTGGGGCGGTCGGTGAGGAGGGATGGTCTAAGAGACTCCCAGATACAAATCAGGTTCCATGACGCTCTCTGACCACAGAGGCACCCAAGAAGCAGGCGTGTCTGCGGCGAGAGGCATCAGAGTCCCCGGCTCTGCGGGAGGATAGGCCAACGCTGCCACCCGCCTGTGCTTCACGTGCCAAGAACCGCTGTACCCCACTAGGCACTGTTGGGCTCTCGTGCCCCAGGCTGCACTCCCTCCTGCCCTGCGGGTCAGCACAGGTGGCTCTGGACACATCAAGCCCATCTGACAAGCCTCCTATGTCCCTCAAATGAACACAGCTGCACATGGACCCAGAGACACACCAACAGACGCTTGGGTGGCCAGCCCTGGGGTGAGGAGGGGAGGGGGCGACCTGATCAAGCAGAGGGGCTCTCTTCTCGGGTGGTGGCAGAAGCCCACCTGGGTGGACAGCAGGCCGGCTGCATACTCAGGGGTGGCATTCTCCACGGTGGTTTCTTCCTTGGGTTGCTTTTCCACCACTTCTGTGTCTGAGACAGAGCAGGTCCTCAGCACCGTGGGCGCCCCACCCCCTGCCAGCACAGGCTGAAGACCATACCTCCAGCACGAGGCCACCCTGACACACCGACACCCACAGGCCCCTCAAGGACGAGGAGTTGGGGTGGGACCAGCAGAGGGGGGTTGCAAGCCCCATGTCAGCACGGTAGCCCCAAGCTGCACCAGCTCTTGGCCCTGAGGACATTCTCAGAATGTGTCCACCCCTCGGAGTCCCCCAGCAGTCTCCCTGCTACCACACACCCAAAGTCTTTCTCCTCTTCTTTGTCTCCCGGCCAGCACCAACCGCGTCCAGCTCAGAAATGTCTAGTAGCTTCAGGAAGACAGAAGGTACACTTGACACCCTGCCCCCCACCCAGCACCCACGGGGTGGGGGTGGGGCGGGGCGGAGCAGGACAGGCGCACCTTCACGCCCCTTTCCTTGCGCAGCGGAGTCCTGGATGGTGGGATGGGGGTCCGGTTCCCAGCAGGGCTGAAGACGCTAGGGGTGGCAGGGCTGCGGAATGCGGCCTGCTTCGGGATGCCTTTGAGCGGGGCTGGAGGACAAGCTTGCCAGTGGTCTGGGGGTCGAAGGGGTGTCCCATCCCAGGTGCAGCTCTCTACCCAGCCCATGCCATCCAGTCCCCCTCCCTAGCCCGAGTTGCTAGGGTGGTGACAGAGAGCACCCGTCACCAGGAAGCTGTCCATGCCTGGCCTGGCTCCCCATGTCCCTGCCCCGTCCTGCTTGGGGCTGTCCCACAGAGCAAGGGTCAAAGCACATGCTCTCATGCACAGAGCACATGTACTTCACAGAGCCCGAGCGACCGCCACAGCCCACCCACCAGACTCCTCACCCTGCTCCCATGGTCCAGAGCTCAGAGCCGGCTGCAAACAGGACCAGCAACCTGACACAAGGCTGCAGCTCCCTCCCATGGGGCCAGCCACTCCTCTGCCCACTTACTTGTGGTGTCCATCTTGCGGAGCAGGCCCCGCCCCTTGGCATGGAAGGGCACCCCTGCACTGCGCTTCAGCTGCTGGGCAGTCTCGGTGGCTGAAAGGACAAAGGCCATGTGTTCCACCTGCCGGCCACACAGGGGCCTTGCTGCCTGCCAGGTGCATCAGAAGCCAGACTGTAAAGTCTGAGGGTGACAAACCTGAGGAGCAGAAACCCTGTGGAGCAGAGCCACTGTGAGTCCAAGGACGGCACCCAAGGACCCACAAGGTCCCCTGGCTTGTGGCTGGCAGAGCCTGTGCTCCCTCATGCACAGCAGGGCAGGGTGAGTGAGCATCCCCAGCCTAACCTGGCACAGCAAGACTTAAACCCGTGTGTGTCAGTGACCGGGAGGGAGTCCCTGGGGACAGGGGACAGGACCTGAGGAAGAGAGGCCTCTGAGACACCCTGTGCTTGGAAACGCCCACTCTGATCCCAAAATACGGCAGCAGCTGATTCTTCTGTGTACCACTCAAAATGCCAAAGGAAAATACAACAACTCGAAGCGCCAGTGCCCGGCTGCATTGCCCTCTGGGGGAATATTGAAGAGAAGACCCACTCATCCCACTGGTCAAGATAGGGGGCACTGGCTGGTCGCGAGGTGCCTGCAGCACCCTGGGCCTCGGTAGCCACGGGGCTGCCCTGGCTCTCGTGGGGATGGTGTGGGACAGAAGGCCCAGTCGGCACGGGCCTCATTTCTGTGCTGAGACCCCCTGTTCCCTGGACATTCTCAAGTTCCTCCAGCCGATTTTCAGAGTAGCCTGCTTCAAGCAGCGGCGGCGTCCAAGAGAACGTCCCCCGCTCTGTCTCCGTGAAGAGACAGCGGTGGGTCTGGCAGGGAGCAGGCGGGCCGCAGACTCACACTTCTGCAGGAGCTCTGCACGCAGCGTGGCACTCTTGGGTTTCCGTTTCAGCTGGAAGTGCTTCACGGGGGGCGTCAGGGGCCCAGCCAGGGTGGTCAGAGCGCTCTTGTTCAGGTACTGGCATTCCAGGGGCAGCATGGCCGACGCCTCACACTCGCCCACTGCACGCCAGGAAGCAATGGGAGGTCAGGCCCCGGCTTGCCCCCCCACCCCGCCCCCGCCCCCACTGGCCCGGTCACCACAGTCTCCTCCTTGAGGACAAAGGGGGCTCAGGGGGGGCCTGGGGGCTAGAGGACTGGGAGGGCTGGCTGTGCCCGAGGTACTGCCACACGGGAGGGCATGCTGGGGGTGGAATGGGGGACAGTCCTAGTTCTCATGACACTGGCAGCCATCCTAAGACCCCTGTTCCACCTAGACGGGCTTCTGCCCCCATGCAGAGCCAGTGCCCAGGACACCCGCCCCGGGAAATGACTTCAGAATGTCTGCCACCATAAGGACCCAGGGGTCCGAGTCCAGGGCGGCCAGCTGGGTGATCTCTGTCAGGGCGCCCTTCATCTGCAGAGAGAAGGCAGCCTGTGGGCAGTGCCAGCAACCAGCCGCAGCGGTCCTTTGGGACTGGGAGCGGTGCGGAGGCGAGTGTCATGTGGCAGGGGCTAGGCTTCGCTGGCCTGAGGCCTCGGGCATGTGTGTGATGACAGAGGAAGAACCATCTGAAGGCAGTGTGACCTCCCCCCACGACCCATGTGGGTGCCCCTATCCTTGTCTCCCAGCAGTTCACCGGGCAGAAGCCTCTAGTGCAGTGGTTCTCAACTTGTGGGTCGCAACCTCTTTGGGAGTCGAATGACCCTTTCACAGGGGTCGCCCAATTCGTTACAGTAGCAAAATGACAGTTATGAAGTCGTAGCAACGAAAACACTTTTTATGGTTGGGAGGTCAGCACAACATGAGGGACTGTACGAAAGGGTCTGGGCATCAGGAAGGTTGAGAACCACTGCCCTAGTGAGCAGCGGTCCTGCCTGCCGAGAGTGAGAACACACACCCCTGTCAGGAGAAAGGCGGGGAGGGAGGGAGGAGGGAGTGTGCGTGTGCATGTGAGTGTGTGTATGTGTAGCTGTTTTAGGACTCACACAGGTGGGAGTCTCTACAAGTTCACACCTTTCACAAAACAAGACCCCCGTCACCCTCCTTGCTGCAGACAAGCAACATACCCTTTTCTCGAAGCTCTCCCAAAATATCCTGAACATTGGGGTTCTGCTCCTCCAGGTCGAGGTTCAGGGAGCCCGTGTCGGGAAATGACTTCAGAATGTCCGCCACCATAAGGACCCAGGGGTCCGAGTCCAGGGCGGCCAGCTGGGTGATCTCTGCCAGGGCGCCCTTCATCTGCAGAGAGAAGGCAGCCTTCTCAGGAAGGGTGTGGGTGGGGGCTGTACCCCTGGGGGCAGTTAGTGAGGGTGAGAAGGAGGGCTGCACTCTGGGGGGCTGGCACACTTCCTGGAGTCCACCATGTGCCACCTGTGGCTCTTCCTGCATGGAGCTTGATTCTCCCTCAGCCACGTGCGGCCAGAGGTGAGCAGTGACCTTCCCGCTGTTTGCCACCGCAGGAGACCAGGAGTGGCCTGGAGACCTTCCGGAATGGAGCAGGGAGGGTCCCGGAGGTAGAAAAGAGGGACCTGCCTAACCAAGAATAGAGCTGAGAATAGTCCTTTGGACCCAGAGTCCCTGTACTGGGAACCTGCCAGGCCCAGGTGCATGTGAGCTCTCGAGAGGGAGAGCACCGTCCATCAGACAGCAGGAGCGGGAAAACTGCGTGCCTGCGCCTTCCCAGAGGCTGGTTGGTGAAGGAGGGCGCCTCGGGCCCGAGTCCTCCCCAAGCGAAGCCACAAACACACTGTGTCTTCCAGGGCAAATCTCATCACTCGGTTGTTGAGGTGTGGCATGCGGTGGCCTGCCTGCTGCTGGGACACTGGAGGATATGCCACCAGTACTTCCAATACTCACAGTCACCAGAGTGAGCTACTTCTGCCAAGAACTGGCCAGTGACAATCTTTCGGCCGCCCGAGTCAGGGCCAGAGAGGCAGCCCCTCGGGGTGTAGGGATGCTTCGTTTGTAGATGGGGCAGGGTGCACCATGGGAAGAAACCGGCACAAGCACCCTTCAATCATCGTGAGGCGGCATGGACCCAGTAGAACGGAGAAAACTGGAAGTTGTGGAAAGGAAGCGGGAAGCCTGAAAATCGCCACCACAGGCCAGAGAGAGCTGGCCTGGCTGGGCACCGCCAGCCCTGTGTCCTACTCGGCCGGGGGACAGGCTGAAGGGGGACAGGGACGGTGTCACACTCCTCCCCAGAAACAACATTCCAACATCGCTAGGGAGACCAGTTACTACGACCACTAATCACAGCTACACACCAACCACAGGCAGTCACATGAAGACATGGAAGGGGACCCTGCTTGCCCCAAGCAGGCCCTGGTGAGAACAGGAAGCCAGGGGATGGACGGTTAGGTGACCCTGGAACCTGAATCGCTGTGGACCAGAGAGCCTCCAGAAGGGTGGCTGCCCTCAGCAAGGGTCTCTTTAGCTCAGACATTGTTCCAAGCGAGCCAGCGCTCTAGAAGGCAGACACAGCCGAAAGCCACGGTTCAAGAGCTACGTTCACAACAGCCAGAGGATGACGGAGGAGACGGAGAGTGCAGCCTTGAACCGGCCGGCCGTGTTTCAAGCCCACGCAGAGGAAGCCCTCAGGAAGAAAGGCCCCCGGGCTGAGCACCCCTGGGTGGGGCTCTCTGAAAAGGCAAGGCATAACTTAGGAGATGTCCCAAGTCAGCTTTACTTAGCCTCCCAACAGACTGCAGCGGAGGCTCTGAATGCCGCAGGCACTCGGGACAGAAGACAAGGGGTATGAACTTGGTGGGTGGACAGCGGTGAACCCCACGCCTTTGAGACGACTCTGTGTCCCTAACAGGGTGGGTTCTGGAAATGCCGCACAGGAGCAGACAGCCGGTCTCAGCTTTCCCCTGAGGAGCGGCCAGTGGGTTTGAACCACTGCCCACCGAACTCACTGCGCTGGCAGCACAGACCTGCCTGCCCCCTGGGGCTTCCGAGAAGAGCTGGTGACCAGGCGGGCAGCCACGGCCTTGGGGCCACCTGTGGTCAGCAGCCCAACCCTCACCCAATGCTGCCCACGGCTCCTTTTCATAAGCTTGGGGCGCCCCAGACAAGGACAAGAGGAGGGAGCAGAGCCCCAACAGATGGCCGGCAGTCTTTTCAATGACCCCGGGGCATGGTCCCCGCTTCACAGGGCATCAATGGCAGTCAGACCAGAGACCCCCACATGAAGGACAAGGTTCCCGGCTCTTCCGGAACATCAGGAGTCTTCCAAGTCCAGAGGGATGCCTAAGCTAAACAGGGCAGGAAGGGACAGAAGAACCCATCTGTCCAGGGAAACCAAGAGCCATTCAAAGGGCAGCCCTATGTCACCCAGCATTCACGAGCCAGGGCAGGGAGGAGAAACAGGGACTCAGCTCAGACAGACTGCTCACAAACAGGATGAGAAACCGAGTAAGCATGGAAAGAGGCTGCCACTGTCTTTCGGCCTCAAGAAGGCGAACCACTCTGCTCACAGGAAGCAGGTTGCTCTCTCACCCCCAGAAGCAGCTGGTGGGCGCGACTCCCTGACCTTGGGGCTACCACCCTCCCGAATACCCACTGCGCCACCAGGCACCCCTGGTTTAGCCAGCGGCAGGAAGGGCCTAGGACCACCTACCAGCACACCTTTCTAGACCCGCCAGGAAATCGGGCGCCTAAGGCAGGCACCCAGGGTTCTTAGAGGGCCAAGGGCAGGGGGTCACCCCAGTGGCGGTGGGAGGTGGACCGTGATAAGGAGTAGATGGGAGTGTTGCCCTGGGGCGAAGCGAGAGAAGGAGGTGGCAAGCCCGCCGGACAGGGTTGCTGAGAGTCAGAATTTACTCCAGGGCAGCGTGGCAGTCTTGTTAGTGTTCCTAATTCTCTAAGCGGACCAATCGCATCCAGTACTCGCACACCCCGCCCGTGGAAACCCAGTTCTAGAGGAGGGCGGGGACGAAGCAAACAGCGTGGAGCATCGCCTCCTGTTTGGAACGACGGCGACTTTGTTTGCAGAGTGACAGACCCCGAGACTGATGTGAAAACATCAACTGTGTAGGGGTAAAGATTACCCACTGAGCTCCGCAGCTGGGTACTTTGTAGGAAAAGTAACGAAGCTGCTGTGCCGGGCACTCCACACTTGCAGAGAATGGGAGGGCAGGCTTTCTATGGGTTCCGCCAAAAGCAGCACCCACGACCGTACCTCCTGACCACCCGCCGCCGGAGCTCGCAGGGAGGCCCCCCAGACGCTAACAGGAGCCCTAGCCTGAGCCCACCGAGCCCGGAAGCCTGTCCGCCCAGGAAGATGTGCTGGCAGCGGGCTGGGGGCAGGGGAGGTTCGGGTGGGTGATGTTGCGAGAGGGAGGGTGGGTCGGTGCAGGTCGGGGGGATGGCCAGAGTGGGAGAGGTAAGAGGGGGTGAAAGTTTGCCGTGGGTGACGCTGGCGAGGGCAGGGGGACCAGAGCAGGAAGGTGGTGGGGGTACTGGGGTGGGCATGGGTGAGGTCAGAGGGCCTGATGCTGGGGAAGGGGAGGAGGGGGTCACGGGGTGAATGAAGGAGGGCGTTCGGGGTTCAGGGTGAGCGAGGCCGGAGAGGAGGAGGAGATGGAGTCAGAGGCGTAGGGGAGGGGAGAAGTGGAGGCAGAAGGTGTGAGGTTGGAGGGGAGGAGGGTTCGGGGTGGGAGGGTAAGTGGGAGGGTGTGGAAAGCCAGCGTCAGGTGGGCGAGGCGGCCGAGGGGCCCTGCGGAGCCGAGGCCCGGCGGAGCCAGGGCCCGGGGGTGTCGGGGGGCGCGGGGTGGGTCGCGGCCCCTCCGCCCGCCTCACCTCGTCCACCGTGCGGCGCGGGAGGTGCAGCGTCCCCAGCAGCAGCTTGAGCTTCACGGCCGACGAGAGACCGTGGAAGCAGAGGCGAATGTTGTCGATGACCGCGGCCGTGAGCAGGGATGCGATGCTGGGCGGCGCCCACAGCTCGTCCGTCGCCCCGAGCTTGTTGTGGAGCCACAGGCCCGTGTCGCTCTCCCGCATCGACGCCATCTTGGCGGGAGGAAAGCCCGGGGCCTCTGAACCGGCATCTTAAGAGGATACCTACACGCCTCTGCGAGGACCCCGCAACATGGCGGCGCCCGGGCGGGCCGCAGGACCTGGGGTGGGGGCAGCAGGTCCTCCTCCGGCTGCTCGTCCCTCACGGGGCGTGGCCCCCACAAGGACGCCCCTGAATGGCGAGCACGCTTTCGGGAAGCTTCGTGGCGATGCCTGAGAGCCCGAGAGGCGGGCGCCTTGAAAGGAAGCCTGCGGCCTTCCGTAACACATCATGGCGGCGCCCAGGGCCGGCTTTTAAGGCGGCCGTAGGGGGTAACGTCAGACGGGGGCGTCGTTTGTTTGTGGTGCGCAGAGGCTACGTCTGGGTCGACTGGGGCTACGTCGAGCCGGAGGCGGGGCTACGTCGAGCCGGAGGCGTGTCGCCGCCGGGAATCCCGCGTCCCTGGACCCCTCCCAGACGTCCCTGTCCGGCTTGCATCTTCTTGAGTAGTGCTTCTCAACCTGTGGGTCCCGACCCCTTGGGGGGGGGTCGAACGATGCTTTCACAAGGGTCGCCTAAGATAGGTGACCAGGTTTTAACATATGTAAAGCGGAACACCATTGACCGGGGGTTGGGGTGGGGGTAGGGGGGTGTTCTTGATTAAAAATTTGGTCTATATGGAGCAACAAAAATTTTCATAGAACGCAAAAATAGTATTGTAATATATTTTTTAATTTCAACATAAGTACAATTTACAAATATAAAACATTTTAAAAATTATGTATAGTATTGTATTCTTTGACATATTTCTCATTTGAGTGAATTTTTTGGTAGATTGCTGTCGTTTAAAAGGTCATAAGATTTTTCACAAGAATTTGTTAAATTATATCTCACACATAAAATGGCTTTCAAAGTCTCAACACTTAATTGTGATTTTTCTGATGCCCACACTTTATTTACCGTAGAAAAAAACACGTTCAGTCGCAGCATTAGTTCCTGGTAAAGACAGCGCGTATTCCACAATTTTTAGTGCATTATTGTATGGAACATGGTTTGTTTCAAAAAGATGAAATATTTCTAACCATTTTTTCTCTATTGTGATTTTTGCTGATGCCCGAGATTTAAGCTTTTCCTTATCAATATATTTTTAATAATGATATCTCATTAAAAAGATCATTTTTGGAAATATTACTATATGGGAAATTTTGAGTAATAGGATCGAATGATTTTTGCACATCATTCCAATTAAGTTCTTGTTTTAATGTAACCCACTGAAAATGTTCAATATCATTGTAATGTACAGTCCACTCTTCTAAAGAATCTATGCAGTTACCATATAACTTTTTAACGTGATTCATGATATCTGCACGATTTATTGGACCTTGTTCTTCTAGCTGGCTTATACTATTACAGATAATTAACGGAAGAAAATTATTTTCTAACTGCCCTTGACACTGAAATTTTAAATTATTAACTTCATTTGCTACTTCGATTGCCGAAATTTTGTCACCTTCAATAAACTTTATAGCATTTTGATAAAAAGCTGCTTGATTGTGTACAAACTCTAGCCAAATTTTTGAAGATTCTTTTTCAAACAACTCTTCTAAAATTCTAGGACGTTTATCCTGTGATAGAAAGTAGGATTTCAAAGGATCGTATATTTTCAAAATTCTTTTGACAGCTGGCAAAAGAGCTAACCAGCGCATTTTACCGTATCCGAGTATTTTCTGATATTCGACTTCCGCAGTTTCACAAAATTCTTTAAGCATTTCAACACGCACAGTGTATATATAGAAATAAGAATATATCTTAATAACAATATTTTGCACATCTACAGGCAACAAATCAGCAGCTGTTTGAATGGCATTATGTATTATGTGCGCTGCACAACCAACACCAATAATGTTTTAATTAAGGTTTTTGCTTAATTTATAAAAATATTATTTATACCTCTTCTCGCTTTTCCTCCAAAATGTGTGTTCATGATGTCTCTACAATATGCAATCATTTTATGTTTTAAATTGTATTTTTCTAAAATATTAATAATGGAACTGAAAATTATTTCAGAAGTTTCACCGGGCACAAAAACTAAATATAAAATTCTAATTTTTATTCCAGTTTCCAAATAAAAAAAATCTAATAATGGTTGGAAATAACTTTTATCCTTATGATTAGATGCATCAGAATATATGGATATAAAATTAATTTTTTCTAGATTTTTTGTTTAATTCTGAAAATGCATACGGGGAAAGCACATTACACACAATTACCTTGGGTTTTGTTCTAGCACAGGCAGATTTCTGGTTGATTAACTTTTTGATAACTTGTGATGTACAGTCCATAGATCCGAAGGAATGATTGTGATTAAATAGCATGAAAAGACATAAGTCCTTCTGCTAATGATAATTTCTTTTCTTCGTCTCCATAAGTTGTTTTCCCAAAACATTCCTGTATTTTGGAGGAAGCTCGAGCAGTATTTAAATATCTTTTATGTTCCTGTGTCTCCAAGTGCTTTGAAATATCATTCTTCCCGCCATGCGAAATAGAAAATTCACCATTACATTTCTCACATTTTACCATGTAATCATTTTTTGTTTTTTAATAAAAGGCAATTCACTCCTTAGATCATCGTTGAATTTGCATCCTATTTTCTTACTCATTATGTTTAAAATTTTGATAATTTAAAATTATACTATAAATTATTATATACATATTGCTTAAAAACACAGCAAGTAGGTACATAATTACATAAACATATTTTATAGTTATTTTATATATTAAATTAATTTGAGTGTTATAAAGTAACTATATTTAAAAAATTATTTTATTTTAATCCTATATTCCTTTCTAAATAATAACAATACTAACTTGTATTATTTTTTCTCTGAATTTGCTGTAACGTAAGTTGTAAGAATCACTTTCAAGGCCGGCGATAGACTTTTTGCTGCCACTATAAAATATAAATAATACGAGTACTGTCTGCTGAATTCAAGAAAATGTATGTATTTATGGAATAAATAAATAAATCACTTACCTAAATTATCTGAATAGCTGATTTGCTGACATCACTTGTTTAACCAGCACTAGCACGCAGTACGGTGTGTATCGTCTGAGAGACAGTTACAAAATGTTTCCGTCATTGCCAATGCCAAAAAATGCCATTGCTCATTAAGTCCAAACAATGGTGCTCGAATTCTAACAACTTGTCAACAATGCAGACTTTGATAAACAGTTCTCGATAATCAGTTCTCAACAATTATTTGTCATTATTAAAGTTTAACATTATAAAATTAAAAATAATATGAAACTCATATCCTGGTGAAGTAGCCACATGGCAGCTGAAAGCTGTATATTCCCTCCCGTTCTCCCGCCGGTCCCTAGCCCGTCGTGCATTCTTTCCAAAAACCGGGACTTTTTTAAAACGCCACGGGGCGCGGCACAAATTGTTAAAAAGCGGGGCTGACCCGCCAAAAGCGGGACGTCTGGTCTCCTCATTCAAGACCTGCTTCGCCACACTGCCGGAGTGTACATCGCTTGAGCTGGGGACTGTGGGACCCGATCATCTGGCTGACTGCTGGTGACCTGTCTGGTTGTTTGCTGCCTGAGGCCGGTCGGCCTAAACTGCTTGACAGAGGACTTCCCTCCGGCGGCCCTCAAGACTTGAAGGACTGTCTCATGGAAGTGAGTTGCACTCAGCCATTTGTACTACTTTGTAGATTAATGACGGTTTGTTTCTTATGGTATATCTACATCTATATAAATATATATAAAACCATTAGCGTCCTGGTTGTGTTTCTCTCGAGAACGCTGTCTAACATATCCACGTTGCTTTCCTCCAGACGGGAAAGTGCCAGCAGCTGGACCTTAGAAGGCTGCTCTGCCAAGGCAGATGTAGCACGCCAGCTTTGCAGACTCTGCTACCCCAATTGGCCTTGGTGTGCCCCAGACCACAGTCCTGAGCCCTCAGGTCCAATGACTCACTTCTGCCAGGTGTTGGTTTTACTGCCGAAGTTTTCATAATTTTCCTCCTGTCTGCGCCACTACATTCATGAGTATACGACGGGTACCCCCAAACAGAAAAAATGTTTCCCCCCCTAAAGCTAGACATTTAATTTTTTTTTTTACAAAACAACCTTATCACCTTCAAAATACTCTATTACACTTAATACATTTGTCAAATATGCGATTCCATTCTTGGAAACTGCTTTCAAACTCATCTGTTTGGACGGCTGATGGAACCTCCCTTGTTTTTTTCTTCACCTCTTCTACGTCATCAATCGCTGTCCTTTCATGTCCCTTTGCATTCTCAGAAACGGGAAAAAGTCACGTCAGGTGAGTCAGGTGCGTGGGGCAAGAGAGGCATGTTGATTTCTCTGAAAAGCTGACGCACGGAGACGGCTGTGCGAGCAGGTGGACCGTCGTGGCAAAGCCAGCCCTCCCCCGCCCCGTCTGCCACCAATCAGGTCTTTTTGGTTGTATACTGTTATCAATCATTGTACACTGCAATCTTTTCAGAACCTCTAAATAGCTTGATTAACAGTCTGACATTTTCATCTCTTCAGGAAGTTGACGGACATCCAGAATGAGCGCTTTTTTTAAAAAACATTTTATTAGGGGCTCATACAACTCTTATCACAATCCATACATATACATACATCAATTGTATAAAGCACATCTGTACATTCTTTGCCCTAATCATTTTCAAAGCATTTGCTCTCCACTTAAGCCCTTTGCATCAGGTCCTCTTTTTTTCCCCCTCCCTCCCCGCTTCCTCCTCCCTCAGGAGCCCTTGATAATTTATAGGTTATTATTTTGTCATATCTTGCCCTATCCGGCATCTCCTTTCACCCCTTTTCTGTTGTCCATCCCCCAGGGAGGAGGTCACATGTGGATCCTTGTAATCGGTTCCCTCTTTCCAACCCACTCACCCTCTACCCTCCCAGTATCGCCACTCACACCCCTGGTCCTGGAGGTATCATCCACCCTGGATTCCCTGTGCCTCCAGCTCCTATCTGCACCAGTGTACAACCTCTGCTCTATCCAGACTTGCAAGGTAGAATTCGGATCATGGTAGTTGGGGGGGAGGAAGCATCCAGGATCTGGGGGAGAGCTGTATTCTTCACCCGTGCTACATCGCACCCTGACTGACTCATCTCCTCCCCTAAACCCCTCTGTGAGGGGATCTCCAGTGGCCAACAAATGGGCTTTGGGTCTCCACTCTGCACTTCCCCCTTCATTCACTATGGTAAGATTTTTTTTTTTGATGATGCCTTATACCTGATCCCTTTGGCACCTCGTGATCACACAGGCTGGTGTGCTTCTTCCATGTGGGCTTTGTTGCTTCTGAGCTAGATGGCCGCTTGTTCACCTTCAAGCCTTTAAGACCCCAGACACTATCTCTTTTGATAGTCGGACACCATCAGCTTTCTTTGCCACATTTGCTTATGCACCCGTTTGTCTTCGGCAATTGTATCATGGAGGTGTGCAGCCAATGATATGACTTTTTGTTCTTTGATGCCTGATAACTGATCGCTTCGGCACCACGTGGTCACACAGGCTGGTGTATTCTTCCATGTGGACTTTGTTGCAGAATGAGCTTTGTCATCAACATTTCACCTTTTTGAAATGAGAAAACCACTCATACACCTTTTCCCCATAGTGCTGTGTGTCCCTGTGTATTGGACAGGGTTCTCTAGAGAGACAAACCAGATTGCTAGTAATTATATATAAATATATTTATAAAGATAGATATATAATTCAAGAAATAAACCGTTAAATTATATACAGCTAGATAATACAAAAAATTAACAGTTAAATTATAAAGCAGTGAGACACTAGCAGTCCTTCAAGTTTTGAGAGCTGCCAGGTGCCAGTCCCCTTCTGTAGAGAGAGCTGGGCTATATATATCCAGGCAGCAAACAGCAAGGCAGGTCCCCAACTGTCATCAACTGTCAGTCCCCAGCTCCAGAGATGAACATTCCAATCGTGTGGGCTTAAAGGGACCTCAACTTACAGCGACACAATCCACAGGCTAGGCATCCCACAGGTAGTGTACCCCTTTAAACTGAGGCACAGAACAACCAAGGTGAGGCTCACCGAGCCATTTATCCCTCTGCCCTTCAGTTAATCCTACTTGTGTTTATCGGCCAGGCTGGCACAATAAACTATAGCAATCCACCCCTTGCCAGCCTGGCACCTGTACACAATTCTTTACCCATACATACTTATATAATTTCCAGATACTAATGAAATCACACTTATACTTATCATCAATCATCTATCATACATATAAATGAAAACACACTGAGTCAAATTATATCTGATATAAATACTTGAACAAAGGAAATATACGCAATAATCACATACAAAGAAAATACATTAACAATTACAAGCCTCTCTTTTGCAATTGATCACGTGGTCGTAATTGATAGGTAGAGCTACCTTCTACTGCTACCCATTCTGTATTACCTTTGCCCTCAGCAAGCACCTCAGCTGGCTGTGGTTTTTGGCCTGGCGGGGTGACCCAGACCTTCATTCCTGAGGGGGCTGGGTCATTATAAGTCCTGTCAGGATTGGGTTGCTGCAACTTACCATTTACTTTAATAACAGGACATGGTAACACTAAGAGTCGGCCTATGGGATCTCCTGGATCCCAGACATATTCTTCTTTACCTCCATTATGCAGCACCTGTCCAATTTATCCTTGGTAATCAGCATCAATCACACCACTTAGTACAGTGACACCCTTCCTGACCTGTTCATCCAAAGGCATGAGAAGTCCAAAGTGCCCAGGGGGCATTCTCAGCTGCCAGTTCAGTGGAATCCGTGCTGTGTTTCCAGGTGGGAGAGTTCCTTCCTTCGGGACCAGGACCTCCAGGCCTGAGGAACACAGGGTTGCTGGGACAGGAAGCAAAAATGCTGCATGGGGATCACTAGGAGTAATAGTGAGTGGTGCCACTCCAGCTTCCACCCCTTGGCTCCTGGACCCATGAATTCTGCCTATTGGAGACACAGCACCATATATTGGCCGCTGGTTTAGAGCATATACAGCTTCCTGGAGAACATTACCCCAGCCCCGCAAGTTGTTGCCACCTAGTTGGCGCCGTAATTATGTCTTTAGGAGCCCATTCCATCGTTCTATCAAGTCGGCAGCTTCAGGATGATGAGGAACTTGATACGACCAGTGGATTCCATGGGAATGGGCCCATTGCCGCACTGTATTTGCTGTAAAGTGAGTTCCTTGATCTGAAGCCATGCTATGTGGGATGCCATGCCGGTGGATGAGGCATTCTGTAAGTCCACGAATAGTAGTTTTGGCAGAAGCATCACGTGCAGGGAAGGCAAATCCATATCCAGAGAAGGTGTCTATTCCAGTAAGAACAAAACGCTGTCCCCTCCATGATGGAAATGGTCCTATGCAATCAACCTGCCACCAAGTTGCTGGTTGATCTCCCCGAGGAATGGTCCCATATCTTGGACTTAATGTTGGTTTCTGTTGCTGGCAAATGGGGCACTCAGCAGTGGCAGTGGCCAAGTCAGCTTGGTGAGTGGAAGTCCATGTTGCTGTGCCCATGCATAACCTCCATCCCTGCCGCCATGTCCACTTTGTTCCTGTGCCCATTGGGCGATAACAGGGGTGGCAGAGGAAAGAGCGGGACCAGTCTCCACAGCGTGTGTCTTCTTATCCACTTGATTATTCAAGTCCTCCTCTTCAGAGGTAATCCTTTGGTGAGCGTTCGCGTGAGATACAATTAACTTTACTTTCTTGGCCCATTCAGAGAGGTCTATCCACATACCTCTTCCCCACACCTTGTCACCAATTTTCCAATCATGGTCCTTCCAATTCCCTGACCATCCAGCCAAGCCATTAGCCACAGCCCATGAATCAGTATATAATCTCACATCTGGCCATTTTTCCTTATATGCAAACTGAATGGCCAGGTGCACTGCTCAAAGTTCTGCCCATTGGGAAGATTTCCCTTCACCACTGTCCTTTAGGGAGATCCCAGAAAGGGGTTGTAGTGCTGCTGCTGTCCACTGTCCACTTACGAGTGGAACCTGCATATCGTGCAGAGCCATCTGTAAATCAAGCACGACTTTTTTGGTCTTCACTTAAAGTATGGTAAGGAACTCCCCAGGAGGCCATAGGTGCAGACTGAGAGAAAGGAGGCAATGTGACAGGAGTGGAGACTGTGGGCATTTGGGCCACTTCTTCATGTAGCTTACTTGTTCCTTCAGGTCCTGCTTTGGCCCGATCTCGTATATACCACTTCCATTTAACAATGGAGTGTTGCTGCGCATGTCCAACTTTATGATTACCTGGGTCAGAAAATGCCCAGTTCATGATAGGAAATTCAGGACTCATGGTGACTTGGTGGCCCATGGTGAGGCGTTCAGTCTCCACCAAGGCCCAGTAACAGGCCAACAGCTGTTTTTCAAAGGGGGAGTAGTTGTTTGCAGAGGATGGCAAGACTTTACTCCAAAAGCCCAATGGTCTACGTTGTGATTCACCAATAGGGGTCTGCCAAAGACTCCACACTGCATCTTTATCTATAACTGACACCTCTAGCACCGTTGGGTCAGCAGGATCATATGGTCCCAGTGGCAAAGCAGCTTGCACGGCAGCCGAACCTGTTGAAGAGCCTTTTCTTGTTCTGGGCCCCACTCAAAAATGGAGGCTTTTCATGTCACTTGATAAATAGGTCGAAGTAGAACACCCAAGTAAGGAATATGTTGCCTCCAAAATCCGAAGAGGTCCACTAGGCGTTGTGCCTCTTTTTTAGTCGTTGGGAGAGCTAAATGTAATAGCTTACCCTTCACTTTAGTAGGAATATCTCGACATGCCCCACACCACTGGACCCCTAGAAATTTTACTGATGTGGAGGGTACCTGAATCTTTGTTGGGTTAATTTCCCAACCCCTTGTACGCAGATATTGTACCAATTAATCTAGAGTCTTTGATACATCCTCCTTAGTGGGTCCAATCAGCATAATGTCATCAATATAATGGACCAGTGTGACATTTTGTGGAATAGACAGGTGGTCAAGGTCCCTTCGGACTAAATGATGGCACAGGGCAGAAGAGCTGATGTACCCCTGGGGGAGAGTTGTGAAAGTATATTGTTGCCCCTGCCAGGTGAAGGCAAACTGCTTCTGGTGGTCCTTTGAGACTGGTATGGAGAAGAAGGCATTAGCCAGATCAATAGCTGCATACCATGTACCAGGAGAAGTATTAATTTGCTCAAGCAATGTAATCACATCTGGGACAGCAGCTGCAATTGGAGTCACCACCTGGTTAAGTTTACGATAATCCACTGTCATTCTCCAGGATCCATCTGTCTTCTTTACAGGCCAAATTGGTGAATCAAATGGGGATGTAGTAGGAATCACCACCCCTGCATCTTTCAAGTCTTTGATGGTGGCACTGATCTCTGCAATCCCTCTGGGAATGCGGTATTGCTTTTGGTTCACTATTTTCCTAGGTAATGGCAATTCTTTTTTTTTTTAATTTTATTTTTTAATTTTTTTTATTTTTTGAATGTAATGGCAATTCTAATGGTGTCCACTTGGCCTTTCCTACCATGATAGCCCTTATTCCATATTTTAGGGATCCAATATGGGGGTTCTGCCAGTTACTAAGTATGTCTATTCCAATGATGCATTCTGGAACTGGGGAAATAACCATAGGATGGGTCCGGGGGCCCACTGAACCCACAGTGAGGTGTACTTGAGATAAAACTCCATTGATAACTTGACCTCCATAAGCCCGCACTCTGATTGGTGGGCCTTCGAAACATTTTGGGTCTCCTGGAATTAGTGTCAGTTCTGAGCTGGTGTCTAGTAATCCCCGAAAAGTTTGATTATTTCCTTTCCCCCAATGAACAGTCACTCTTGTGAAAGGCCGCAGGTCCCTTTGGGGAAGGCTAGAAGAAAGACTAACAGTATAAACCTTCAGTGATGTAGCAGGATCCTCCTTACAAGGGACCCAGCCTCCCCTTCATTCAAGGGGTTGTGGGTCTGTAAACTGGTTCAGGTCTGGGAATTGATTGAGTGATCGTGACTGTCTATTCTGCTGTTCACCTGATCTACCATTCTTTTGCCTGTACAGATCACGTAAATATTTAGTAGGCTTCCCATCTATTTCATTCCTAGGGACACCGTGGCTAAGTAGCCAATGCCATAATTCCACACGAGACAGGTTGCTTTGATTATTATTGAAAACTTGTTGTCTATTATAACCACGCCCACCCTGTCTCTGTTGATTCAGTGCTGACACCTGCCCTCTACCATCACGGGGACCAATCAGCCCCATTGTGGGCAAATGTCGGCGTTCGCTTAGGGCAGTGCCCATTGTTAATCCTGGTGCACATAGAATAGCAATTACAGGAGTCTTAAGAGATGCTGGGGCCCACTTCACAAACTTGTTCCTTATGGTTGTAGTAAAGGGTATGTCTTCTGGACACCCCCTTTTTGGAATTCCTATGGGAATATCTTGATAGATCCATTCTAACATACCAATTTCTCTAAGCTTTTGGATGCCTTCCTCTACAGTGTACCAAGGTACATCAGGTACTTCAAGTTGGTCTAATCCAGGCCATCTGGCAGTCCATGCTTCATTGAACCAACCAAATAAAGACTTAGATCTTCCTCAGGTAATGCTACTGATGCAGCCCCACCTGGCATATCAACTCGAATAGTTTGGCTAATGTGCTCAGGTGTTTCTAAGGGCTCAATATCCTCCTCTTCTGGATCATCAGCCCATATGTTCCCATCCCATGTTTCAGGGTCCCAACTTTTCCCAATTAATGCCCTCAGTTTGGTTTCAGACACTACTCTAGATCTGCAATTCAGCTACCGATGTAATTCAGCCACTCGTATAATGAGAATCTGGACCTGATTCTCAGCAATGTCAGCTCTTTTACTAGAGGAGAGAAGGCTCTCCTTTGTAGCACAGATGGAAGTTTTCAAATCTGTTAGTCTGCACCTGAGGCGTGCTTTTGAGGCTCTGAGATCATCCCTCTCCTTAATAACATTTTCCATTGTACGAAGGACCAGCCAACCAGCTTCCCTATACTTGTCATTATCACAAACCTCCTGGAAAATATCAAATATACGATTGCCTAGAGCATCTCCTTTATCCAGCACGTCATCTACTTTAGGTGCTACTTTAGGTATTATCTGTGCTATTTCACACCATGGATTACTAAGGGTAGCAGACGTATCCCTGTCAAGACTAAATAGTTTGGAAAACCAATGTAAGAAATCCATATTTATAGTTTATTTCTCTAGAAGCACCCCTGGTACCAAAATGTATTGGACAGGGTTCTCTAGAGAGACAAACCAGATTGCTAGTAATTATATATAAATATATTTATAAAGAGAGATATATAATTCAAGAAATAAACTGTTAAATAATATACAGATAGATAATACAAGAAATAAACAGTTAAATTATAGAGCAGTGAGACACTAGCAGTCCTTCAAGTTTTGAGAGCTGCCAGGTGCCAATCCCCTTCTGTAGAGAGTGCTGGGCTATATATATCCAGGCAGCAAACAGCAAGGCAGGTCCCCAACTGTCATCAACTGTCAGTCCCCAGCTCCAGAGATGAACATTCCAATCGTGTGGGCTTAAAGGGACCTCAACTTACAGCGACACAGTCCACAGGCTAGGCATCCCACAGGTAGTGTACCCCTTTAAACTGAGGCACAGAACAACCAAGGTGAGGCTCACCGAGCCATTTATCCCTCTGCCCTTCAGTTAATCCTACTTGTGTTTATCGGCCAGGCTGGCACAATAAACTATAGCAATCCACCCCTTGCCAGCCTGGCACCTGTACACAATTCTTTACCCATACATACTTATATAACTTCCAGATACTAATGAAATCACACTTATACTTATCATCAATCATCTATCATACATATAAATGAAAACACACTGAGTCAAATTATATCTGATATAAATACTTGAACAAAGGAAATATACACAATAATCACATACAAAGAAAATATATTGACACCCTGTAAGCTGTGTTCAACCTCACAACATTTTCTGTGGCAGGAAACAAAATTTCACAGCTGCACGCTGTTTTCTTAAATGGGCCTTCACACAAAAATTAGGTTCAAGTGAAACTGCTTTCAGGAAACTCTTCACTCTGACCAGAGAGAACTTTCCCAGGTGATGTCGCTGGATGCACTAACTCAGAGCGAGTCGCTCAACGCTTGCCTAGCGGGAAACATACATTACTTCCTCTTTGGGGGGCTACCCCCTCTTATTCCCACCCTCCCTCCAGGCTCACCCAGCCTGTGTAAATTACTCCTTCTGCAGTATTGGGTTGGGAAAGGTACTGACCTCAGTTCCTTTTTCTCCCGCACGCCCTCGTTAGTCTTGTTCATCTCCCTCTGACTGTAGCTTACCCAGGTCAACACGTGTCGACCTTCTAGCCCAGGGGTTCTCAATCTTCCGAATGCCACAACCCTTTCATACAGTTCCTCATGTTGTGGGGGCCCCCCAACCATGAAATTATTTTCATTGTTACTTCATAGCTGTCATCGCTACTGTTGTGAATGGTCATAAATATCTGACATGCAGGATGTATTTCATTGTTACAAATGCAACATAACTAAACACAATTAAAGCATAGTGATTAATCACATAGCAATATGTAATTATATTGTGAAATATTTGTGTGTTTTCTGATGGTGTAAGGCCAACGTCACAATTGCACTTACACTGAGGCCCACGGGGGCAGCCACCCTGTCACCCCATTTTGTCAAAGGTTTTCCTCTCTGTTGCTGACCCTCTACTTTACCAAGTCTGATGTCCTTTCCAGGGACTAACTTCTCCTGACAACGTGTCCAAAGTATGTAAGACTAAGTCTTGCCACCCTGGCCTCTAAGGAGCGCTCTGGCCGTGTTTCTTCCAGGACAGATTTGTTAGTGCTTTGGGCACGGGACTTCAGTGTTCTTCTCCAGAAACACACAGAGTTCACATGCATCAGTTTCTCTTCTGTCTTCCTTAGTCAAGGTCCAGTGCTCACATGCAGCTGAGGCGATTGAAAACACCCTGGCTCGGGTCTGTCTTCCAAGTATCACCCTTGCTGTGGGATGCAGAAGGGCTTTCCCCCGGGTTGTCCCCCAAATATATGCCAAAGCTAGGGCGCTGCTTGCGTCACATGGTAAATGGCTGCACACTTGGAGGTCAATGCAAGCTGCGTAGAGATTCTTCCCCCGGAGGGTTATCAGCCCATCTAGAGCAATCCGACTATAGTCTGTCCCTCTCTAAGTAGGACCCACTCACTCCCTGCTGAAGGATAGTGGATTGTCTCCCTGAAAGAGAGCCCAGAGACAAGGTGGAGCCCACTCAAGGAGGACCAAGGTTAGGCCGCCACCTTGAATCTAGGGCCCGCTCGTTCTGTCACATGGGCACCCACCCTTAGTGCCGCCCCTTCCAATTGCGTGTACACCCCGAGCTTGTCCCCCTCGACTGATGCATGCTGATTGTCCAATCCCTTCCTGTGACGTATGTGGTCACCTGTAATTGGGGGGGGGGCTTGCACGTCCCCTAAGGATATATTTGCCTTGGTTAGAAATCTACTCAGACTCACCTCCTCTACATGTGGGCCACCAAGAGGGGCTGAGGTGAGCATGCTACCATGGAAATGTGTCTGACTCCTTCATTTGCTCTCTCTTCTGTCTCTGTGAGTTCACTGTGATCTGTATGTGTTATTGCCACCCATTCGCACCTCTGAACCCCGAGATACTGTTGGAGGTTGGGTGACTCCAGCACCTTGCTTTTCAACATCTTAAGGACGTCCCGTGCGTTAGCTCCACTCAATGCACGGTGACACTGGGTTTCTTGGTTGCTGCTGCCATAAGCATTGAGGTGGATCCAGGTGAGACAACATCCTCGATAACATCCCTCTTTTCTCTGTTTATAATGTCACTGCTGGTGCAGGGGTGAGGCCTGGGGCTCCCTTACACACTGAGCTGTCATCCATCCTGACTGCCGTCCATGACCTTCATCAGCAAGTGCTCCACTCTCAGCCAGCGAGTAAAGTAGTTTCAACTCTGTCGCAAGTTGTTGATAAGCCTTCCTCCAGTTCCAGGGTCTCACCCCATTCCTCTTCATAGGATCCAACTTCTCAGACTAGTTCCTCAGTGCACTTCATAGCTCATCGCTACAAAGGATGTAGCAATGATCTATCAGGAAAGGGGCTAGTTTCAAAAATCTGTAATTAACTACAAATACAAAGAAAAATACAAATACCCAACAAAAATGAGCATAAGACATGAGTAGACAATTTACTAAAGATGACATCCAGAGGGCCAACCATTACATGAAGAAATGTTCCCATTCATTAGCCAAAGAGAAATACAAATGAAATTAACAGTGAGATACCCCCTCACACTGACATTCTTAGTAAAATTGGAAAAAAAAATCAGTGCTGGAGAAGACCTGGAGAGATTGGAATGCTCACACGGCATTGCTGGTGGGGTTGTAGAAATGTACAGCCACTGTGGAAAGCTACATGGCACTTCCTGAAACCACTGCACACCCCAATTCCTGAACACCCTTAAATAAATATAGAGCAAAGCACAGAGAAAAGACATTTGCACACCCACGGTGTTTCCCCGAAAGTAAGACATCCCCCGAAAATAAGGCCTACTTATAATTTTACCTGTCGCTGAAATATAAGGTATCCCACAAAATAAGACCCCCCTGAACATAAGGCCTCCCCGATAATAAGCCCCCAAAGTGCCGTAACTCTGGACTCCGGACCGCAGCGGCGGGCGCCACAGTGCAGCTCACTGTTGGCCGCAGCGCAGCCAGAGCAGACAGGAAGTGCGAGCAAATGTGCGATAGACGGTTGTGCATGGAAATAATGGAAGTAACAAGGAGTTCTCGATACTGTGGGATCACAGTTTGTCTGTTATGCTGGTTTGTGACGACAATTACTACCATACCGTATACAGGTAATACATTTCCTTTTTTTTTTTTGTTCCAACCATAAATGTGTACCGTATTCTTCTTCATGGAAAAATAAGATATCCCCTGAAAATAAGACCTAGTGCATTTTGGGGAGAAAAAATGAATATAAGACTTTGTCTTAGGGTGGGTTGGAAAAGGGGAACTAATTACAAGGATCTACATGTGACCTCCTCCCTGGGGGACGGACAACAAAAAAGTGGGTGAAGGGAGACATCAGACAGGGCATGATATGACAAAATAATAATTTATAAATTATCAAGGGTTCTTGAGGGAGGGAGAGCAGGGAGGGAGAGGAAAAATGAGGAGCTGATGCCAGGGGCTTAAGTGGAGAGCAAATGTTTTGAGGATGATGAGGGCAATGAATGTACAAATGCGCTTTACACAATTGATGTATTTATGGATTGTGATAAGAGTTGTATGAGCTTCTAATAAAATGATTAAGAAAAAGAGGTATATTCTCAGCAACAGTTCTACCTTGTCCTGTAGAGTCACTATGAATCAGAATTAGCTCACTAGCAATGAGTAACAAAAAGATGACCACAAGTGTATTACTGAGAAACCTTGTCTGCAGCCATCCACTGATCATAGAAACATGTTTAAACTTGTTTCATTTGGAAAAAATAAAACTGGACGCCCCGCCCCCCCAAAAAAAGACACTGTCTTATTTTCAGGGAAACAGGGTATGTTTATTAAGGCAATTTCTATAATAGGTGGGAACTTTTTTTTTTAAGTCCTTCTCCAGAGGAATGGATACACAGAGTCCCTTCACACCATGGAATGTCATGCATCCATCAAAACAATGGCGTGTCTGTCAAGCACCCTAAGACATGGACAAAGTGAGAGAACATTTTGCCGACCAAAGCTCATCAATCTCATAAATACAAATCTATCTTTTGACACCACTGTTCTATAAAGAAAAAGTGGCGTTCACACTCCAGGCTAAGACTGTAGAGACTCGGAGGAGGTGGGGGACAGGGCGGAGGCAGGAGGGGGAGGGCAGGAGAGGACCGAGGGAGGCAGGGAGGGAAAGAGAAGACATGTCGGGGTCCCGACAGAGCACCGTCGCTGCTTTGACGGGCTGGGCTGTGCAGCCCATCTATTCTATTCCATTAACGAAAGGGGGACGTGTGGAAAGAAATAAGAACAAAATTAGATGAAGTTAAAATGTATATATAGAGAGCGAGGCGAGTCACTCCCTCATTAACCCTCCGTACTCCATCCCTGGGCGCTGTGAACGCCGCCGGTCAAACAGGGAAAAGCAAAACTCAAGCACACTCGGCTTCTTTTGTGACAAACTCCAAAACCTAGCTCCAGGAGCCGACAGTGGCCACATCAATGGGCGCAGGCACAGGACCAATGGTGCGGACGGCGCAGGACTGGGCAGTGTTTCCTTCTGTCGCGATCGGGGTCGCGGTGGGTCAGAGCAGACTGATGGCACCTGACAGCAACAACAATTGTGAGCAAGCTTCCCTGCGCTGCCATCCTGCTTTGCATCAGAAGAGCCCTCTGAGAGCAAGGAAGCGGGATCTCATTACCCACAGGGCCCCAGATCCCTGCTCAGTGAACCCCTTGGAGGCAGAAGGCAGCAGCCGGCTAGTCCATCAGAGGAGCAGCAGCAGAGCCAGGGGCCACAGCAGCAGCAGAGGGAGGGGCGTCCCAGCCCACGGAGCAGAGGAAGCTGAGTGTTTCTGTGCTGGAGGCTGGCTTGCGGAGGGGGGCGCCTCGGGACACTTAATGGGGAAGGTGGGCTTGCTGACCCACAGAGGTGGAGCTGAGTGCCTTTGGGGTGAGGCTTACTAGAGTGGGGTGCCTCTGGGAACTTAATTCAGGGAGCTGAGTTTGTTGACCCTGAAGCTTGAGCTGAATGCCTTCCAGTTGAGGCTTACAGGGGAGTGGGGCGCCCTGGGGGCATTTATTAGCAGCCCTGAGAGAACTTTGTAACATGTCCTCATCAACAACCCGGCCCTGAATGGCTTTCACACTCACTACAATTTAACTCCCTTAATAAAACCAAGCTCCCTGCCCATTCTAACTCATGGCAACCCTATAGAACAGGGTAGAACTGCCTCTGTGGATTTCCAAGACTATAACTCTTTATGGGAGTAGCAAATCTTTCTCTCCCAGAGTGGCTGGTGGCTTCTTTGAACTGCTAACTTCGCAGTTAGTAGCCCAACTCATAGGGAGCCTTGGTGGCATAGTGCTTACGAGTTGGGTCACCATCCACAAGGCCAGCGGTTCAAGACCAGCAGCAGGAATATGGGCTTTCTACTACCACAGTTACAGTCTCAAAAGCCTGCAGCAGGGTCACCACGAGCCAGTCTTGACTTGGCGGCAGTAAGTTTGGGGTCTTGTGGAGACCCAACCTGTAGCCCACGACAGCGCCAGGATGTGCACGTTGACGACAAACAAATTGGTTTCAAACAAAAAAATAATAATAATAGTAAGAGGGCAGGAATACAGAGTCGTCGCACCCACCATTTCAACCCACCATTTCGGGAGGTAGGATGTTGCTTTTATTACTGTTTTCTGTTGTCCACCTCTGGAGCCCCCGAGGGTGCATGGGCCCAACTGTAAGGTGAGCAGTTCTAAACCATCAGCTGCTCTTTCTACTCCCAGAAGGGGTCTTCGAAACCCGCAGAGGCAGTTCTACCCGCCCAGGGCCGCCACCGGTCGGAACAGACTTGATGGCAGTGAGGTTGGTCTTATGGGTATTAAGGAGTTAACAAGCCGTATTCCTGCCTGTGAAAGTCGCTCAGGGCTGGTTGTTGATGAGGACGTGTTACAAAGTTATTTCAGGGCTGCTAATAAATGCCCACAGGGAACCCCACTGCCCTAAGCCTCATGGAAGGCTCTCCACTCAAGCTCTGTGGTAAACTGAGGACTTGGTAGATCGTGTTTGGCCTTTTTCCTATGGGTGCAACTGCAGGCATAGAGAACGCACCCTGTTTTGAGAAAAATCTCCACTATTCCGAGATAGACAAGTTTCTCAAATACACATTCTCGAGGCAGAACCACAGCCCGGCATTCCAGAGGAGCAGGCCTAGAGGAGCTGCCCTGGGAGATGAATCCTTCTTATGTCTGGCTATTCCCGGTACCTGAAGGGCATCTTCAGATAAGAGCAATCAGGCTCTCTACCTTGACCCACACCAAATGTAGCAAATGCTGTTTTGTAATTCTCTTCTGATAAGGATCAGAGGTTGCTTCCCTGAGGATGCCCGCTCCCCCCACCCAGCTCAGGATGATGACTCCCTTCATTGCTGGTTTATCACACCACCCAGTGATGATGTTACCCACTGACTATGTAGTGTGTTCGATAAATGTTGTGTACGCTTTTAGAAAGATCTGTAAGCCCCATTCCATAGACCCACTGGAAAATACATTCACTTTCTCAGTCTGGACATTGACAGGGAGCCCCTGCACCCCGCTGTCTGTCTCATTTTCCACAATCACAAAATCACTCCTGAAGACCTATTTGAGTGTTGGGGACACCCCAACCCATGCCCCAACAAAGCTGCAGGGTCAACAAACTCAGCTCCCTGAATTAAGTTCCCAGAGGCACCCCACTCTAGTAAGCCTCACCCCAAAGGCACTCAGCTCCACCTCTGTGGGTCAGCAAGCCCACCTTCCCCATTAAGTGTCCCGAGACGCCCCGCCTCCGCAAGCCAGCCTCCAGCACAGAAACACTCAGCTTCCTCTGCTCCGTGGGCTGGGACGCCCCTCCCTCTGCTGCTGCTGTGGCCCCTGGCTCTGCTGCTGCTCCTCTGATGGACTAGCCGGCTGCTGCCTTCTGCCTCCAAGGGGTTCACTGAGCAGGGATCTGGGGCCCTGTGGGTAATGAGATCCCGCTTCCTTGCTCTCAGAGGGCTCGTCTGATGTGAAGCAGGATGGCAGCGCAGGGAAGCTTGCTCACAATTGTTGTTGCTGTCAGGTGCCATTGAGTTGGCACCTTCACGACAGAAGGAAACACTGCCCAGCCCTGTGCCGTCTGCACCATTGATCCTGTGCCTGCACCCATGGGTGCAATCACTGTGTCCGTCTATCTTTGTCTCTCCCTTTCTATTTCACCAAACATGATGTCCTCTCCAGAGATTGGTCTCCCCTGGCATGTATAAGATTTGTAAGACCAGGTCTCACCATCCTAGCCTCTCAGAAGCACTCTGGTCTTACTTCTTTTAGTACAGATCCATCTGTCCTTTTAGCGGTGCCTGGTACTTCCAACATTCTTCTCCAGCACCACCATCCGAGTGCACCGATTCTTCTACGGTCTCCCTTACTGAGGGTGGGGCTTTCACGTGCACAGGGTGCAGTAACAGGAGGGTAACTTCCATGTAGCCATTTCAACTATGCAACCATACTTTATTACTAGCCTGAATGTAACCACTTTGTATTAATTCGAGTGTGGCCACTTTGTAACGACTGTCATTCCTTTGGCAACTTCTGCAACTGCTGACCCACTGCATTTATTTTTGAAATTGCTGCTGTTGCTTGTAGCCCCCACCACATTTGATTTAAAAAAATCATTTTATTGGGAGCTTGTACAACTCTTATCACAATCCATCCATCCATTGTGTTAAGCACATCTACATTTGTGGCCAACATCATTCTCAAAACATTTGCTTTCTACTTAAGCCCTTGGTATCAGCTCATTCCACCCCACCTCCCTCCCTTACCAACCCTTGATAAATTATAAATTACTATTATTCTGTCATATCTTACACTGTCTGAAGTCTCTCTTCACCCACTTTTCTGTTGGGTTATATGTAAATCTTTGTGATCAGTTCCCCCTTTCTACCCCACCTTCCCTCCACCCTCCAGTATTGCCACTCTCACCACCGGTTCTGGATTCCCTGTGTTTCTAGTTCCTGTCTTTATCAGTGTACATCATCTGGTCTATCCTGATTTGTAAGGTAGAATTGGGATCATGAGAGGGGGGAGGGGGAGGAAGCATTAAAGAACTAGAGGGAAATTGTATATTTCATTGTTGCTACACTGCACCCTTACTGGCTTGTCTCCTCCCAGAGACCCTTCTGTAAGGGGATGTCCAGTTGCCTACAGATGGGCTTTGGGTCTCCACTCCACGCTCCCCGTCATTCACAATGATATGATTTTTTGTTCTTTGATGCCTTATACCTGATCCCATCAACACCTTGTGATCACACAGGCTGGTGTGCTTCTTCCATGTGGGCTTTGTTGCTTCTCAGTTAGCTGGCCGCTTGTTTATCTTCAACACTTTAAGACCCCAGATGCTATCTCTTTTGATAGCCAGGCACATTTGCTAATGCACCCACTTTGTCTTCAGTGATCATATCAGGAAGGTGAGCATCATGGAATGCCAGTTTAATAGAACAAAGTGTTCTTGCATTGAGGGAGTACTTGAGTGGAGGCCCAGTGTCCATCTGCTACCTTAGTACTAAACCTATAAATATAAGCACATAGTTCAATTTCCCCATCGTCATATATAAATATATTTACATATGTACATGCCTATAATTAGACCTCTATAAATGATTTATGCCTCCTAGTTCTTTCCTCTATTTCCTTTGACTTTCCTCTTGTCCCACTATCATGCTCAGCCATCATTTGGGTTTCACTAATTCCTCTTGGTTACATTGAAGGGCTGTGTCTTTCGGCATGAAAATATTTTCTTTATTTTTCAAAACTGACGGTGGCCTCACACAATATTTGCCCCTTTGTTTGCAACTAAAGTCACTCAGCAGAAGGTCCTCCAAATCCACCCGTCATGGTGTCGGACCGTTTGATCACGACGATCGATTGATGCACAGAATACCACTGTGTGTCTGCAGCCAAGTGTTTTTTGTTTTAATCCCTCTTCCACTAATGGGCCCTTAGGTAGTTTCTGTCTTCTTGTTGCTGTGACCCGGGCTGCAATGATCATGGGTGTGCATGTGTGCTCAGTTCTGCACGTTGTTGGGTCACTTCCAGTCCCATTGTTTAAGAAAGCGCAAGACGACTCTCCACAGTGGTGGGGCGGTGTCCCAGTGGGCCTGCAGCTGTGAGAGTTCTAATCCTCAGGCACTTGTTGATTCCTGCTGCTTTGGATGGAGCGATCAGTTCCACGGGGATGGATGTCTCCTTACCATTTTGATCAATGACTCCCTTCTGGGAGGCTGGTGGGGGACTGGGGGGTCATTTCTTCATGTGCTTGTTGGCCTGCTGAATATCATCTTTGGGGAGCTGTCTGTTCATGTCCTCTGTCCATTTTTTTTGGTAATTGTGTTGCTCGTCTTTTTTTAATTAATCATTTTACTGGGGGTTCTTACAAATCTTGTAACAATCCATCATACAATTGTATCAAGCACACTTGTACATTGGTTGCTGTCAACATTTCCAAAGTTCACTCCCCCACCCTTCCACCACTCCCACTGTTGGTCTGTCTTGAGATGTCGACATTTTCTATAGATTTTAGAGATCAGTCCCTTGTCTGATATGCTATTGTCCCCCTCCCCAATTTTTCCCCACTCTGTGGGTTCTCTTTTACTTTTCTTGGTGAAATCTCCCGAAGCACAGTTTCTTACTGTCACAAGGTCCCGGGCGTCCAGCCTGGCATGCCGCGAGCTGTCCATTGGTCTGATGGTGTGTTGATGTCGCGTGTCACAGTCTTGATCCTTCTAAGGTTGACGTGTCGGTGTTCCTCCATCCTGGGTTCATTTTGTATGGCTTTGTATGTGGAGGGAGGTATGGGTCCTGACTCTTCCTTTGGCAACTGCCAAGCCGATGTTGCCAGCACCATTTGTGGAAGGGACCATGTCTAACCCAGCAGAAATCCAACCTCCGTTGGAGGTGGGGTCCGCTGAGTAGGAGGCAGTGAGGGGAGGCAGTGAGACATAGCACTTACCCTTTCCAGTAGTGCTTTGCTTATGCTGAGCCTGCACAGTGAGCGACGACTTCTTCCACCTCTTTAAAGAATGCGGCTGGGGGCTGGCTTAGCAGGCAGTACTATGGATAGTTTGGGCGTTTCCACGAGGTGATTGGCGTCTGGTTTGGGCTGCGATTAGTGGCGCTTTCCCCCGGGGTTCCCTATCCACAGCCTGAACCGGCTCCTGGGTCAGTCACGGCCCACCTCGGCCCCTTTAACCCAGAGGCTGCGCAGTCCCGGGGTTTCCATGACGACAACTTCGGTAGGGGGACCCGGACGGGTGGGGCCCCTAGGGGGCGTGCGCATGCGCGCTGCCTGCAGGACGCGGAACGTCTTCTGGAGTCGCGGACGCCGCTGGTGGCGGGGTTCCCTGAGCCCCGGTAAGGGCGACGTGGGGGCTCCTGCAACCTGGGGTCCGGCGGGCGAGCAAGGGGTTCGGGGAACCCTGGGGGCCAGGCTGGAGGTCTTCAGGGCCTGCGGAGGGCGGCCTGGGGGTTCTCAAGATTCGGGGGTCAGGCTGGGGGTTCGGGGGCCAGAGGGGGCTGGCTAGGGGTTCTCACGGCCTGGAGATCGGGCTGAGGGTTCGTGGGGGTCCGGCGGGGGACTCGTGGGGTTTCTGGAGGCGGGCTGGGGGGTGTGGTGGTGGCCCACGGGGTTGGGGGCAGACTGGGTGTTCCCGGGGCCTGGACATATCGGCATGAGGTCCGGGGGTCCCGAGCGGCCATCGCGCTGACCCCACCCGCTGGCCGCAGCGGCCATGGCGTCCCCGGCCCTGTGCAGGTCCCCGATGCCGCCCCCTGCCCCGCTGCTGCTGCCGCTGCTGCTGAGCGTCGCCCTGCTGGGCGCCCAGGCCCGCGCCGAGCCCCCCGCCGCCGGGAGCGCCGTCCCCGCGCAGAGTAGGTCGCCCTGAGATCTTGCCCCGTCCCCCACGGTGCGCCCAGGCGGGGAGCTCCTGCGGCTGTGCCTCGCCTTTGTTCCCTGCGCGCCCCGCCCCTGCGGCGCCCCTGGATGGCAGGTGGGTGGCGGTGGGGTGGGTGTTGACTGGGACCCAGCCACGGGGCCCCTGACCGGCGTCCCCCGCAGGCCGGCCGTGCGTCGACTGCCACGCGTTCGAATTCATGCAACGAGCCCTGCAGGACCTCCGGAAGACGGCCTACAGCCTGGATTCGCGGGTGAGCACTGAGGGGGCCTGCGAGGGAGGGGGAGGCGAAGACCACCATGACGGAGCCCTCCACCCGGTCTATGGCTGGGGCCTGCGAGACCCTACGGCCAGCTGCAATGATCCTTGGGGTTTGGGGTGCTGGCCCCCTCTTGAGTATCACACACACACACCCATCACCCAGCAGCCCCTGCAGCTAGTTCCTGTGGGAAGGAAGAGGGCAGCGTGGGGGGGCGAAGGGAGGGGAGCTGGACACTTTTGCCTTCTGAACACCCACAGTTGGCAGGGCTGTGGCTGAGCCAGGCCTCAGGTGGTCAAGGCCCAGTGGGCAGAGGGAACTCGGAGTCCCAGAAATAGATGGTCTCTTCCTCCTCTGGCACCTGGAGGCTTCTGCTGGTGGAGTCCCAGCCAGAAGTGGGCGTGGCTGGGTTGTCAGGGATGAGAAGAGAGGGGCTGGCCACCTGCCCAATCTGGGAGTTTGGTCTCAGGTCCCCTAGCCTGGGAGCCTAGCAGCCCCGGGGAAGCAGGTGGGGCACTGGCCATTGGCGTGGGCAGGGCTCTGACCTCAGATTTGGGGGTTAGTGGGACACACCCCTTCTGAGCCCGGAGGTGGACACCCAGCCGCTGACTAGAGTGCTCCAGTGTGTCAGAGGACCCTGCTTAGTCCTGCCTTCACAGCGCTGGTTCCAGTGAGGGCCAGTGGGGAACCAAGAGCTGAGAGGTGGGGTGTAAGTTGAAGGCTAGGATGCTCGGCAGGGGGTGTGGGGAGGACACACAGACAGGACAGGAGGTCTGGGGAGCTGCTCAGGGACCCAGGTGAGTGGAGAGGGGGAGCAGAGGCTGGAGCACAGGAGGAGCCGTCCAGTGTGGTTGGGGTGGTGCTGGTCCAGGGGTGACTGGCTGGCCAGGGAGAGGCAGTCAGTCCCTCACGGGCTCTCGGTGTCTTCCAGACGGATACCCTTCTGCTGCAGGCCGAACGCCGAGCCCTGTGTGCCTGCTGGCCTGCTGGCCGCTGAGGACCGACGGCGGGGTACCTACTGTCCCCTGGTCAATAAACACCTGCCTCCACACCTGCCTCCTTGTCCTGTCTCTGTGTGTAGCCTGCCTGCATTCAGGCTGTTTCTGAGCCTCTGTTTCCCCAGCTGTCCCATGGGCACTTTGCCGGGACAGCGATGGGCACCTGCTCCCCAAGGCTCCCCTGCCCCTGCACTGGATGGGGCTTTGAGAAAGACTCCCTGAGAGGGCTGCTGTGATCGGGGAGGTTTGGCCTGAAGGTGGGTGGCTGGACAGTGGGTAGTTCCCCTCCCTGCAGCCTTGGAACCAGCTTTGCTCTGTCCACTGGTGGCCCCTCTGCCACTCCAGAGACTAAGGGATGGGACTCTGGTCCCCAACAGAGGTGCTCACCCCTGTGGCTGGAAGTCCACACTGCCCTTCAGGGTGCACTGCCCACAGGTGCTGCCTGGCCAGGAGGGCCACGGGCGGCGGGGACTTAGTGGTCAAAGCAAGTCACTCTCCCTCCCTCCCCACTTCCGAGTGGTTTCAAAGTAATGCCTTGTATCAGAGTGGTGTCTGCATGTCCCTAGGAAGACCCCGCAGTCCGCACACATGTAAGATCAGCACTCGGCACACTGTCCCTGGGGGACCACTTGCGCTTCCCCAGCTTCCCTCTGGCCTGTAACCCTCCACAGTGCCACCTGGCACCATTGCTAGAAGACAACGGGCGTTGAGCCCGCAGACCCCGTCCTTGTTTCTCAGGCCTCAGTCACCCTTTACCTAGGACAGGCTGGCAGGCGGGCAGGTGGGCCCCACTGTTGCCTCAGTGGAGCCCTCTGTGTCAGCCGCTTGGCTGAGGGGTGCGTGTGCCTGCATGTGTGAGGAGCCCAGGTGGTGCTGTGGCCAGACCCTCGACTGGCAACTGCAAGGTTGGTGGTTTGAACCCACTGGCCGCTGCACGAGAGGGAGAGGCAGCAGTCGACTTCCGTACAGATGCTTGGCCTGGACCTACCCCCGGGGACAGTTCTCTGTCCTACAGGGGTGCTGGGAGCCGGAGCTGATGGCAGCAGGCTACGTCTGAGTTCTGCCACCCTGCCTTCTACACTGGGCTCTTGGCCATCCCCTGTCTGGCTGTTAGTGCCTGAGAGCACCCTGGAGGATCTGGGAGGGGGTCTGGGAGAGCTTTGAGGCCTTGGAGAGTTTTGAACATCTGGAAGGGCCATGGAGGACCTGGAAGGGGGTCTGGGAGCCCCTAGCCGGCTGTTGCCTGGGCCCTCGTCCAGCTGCTAGGACACCCTGAACAAGCCAGAGTCCCCTTTGGGCAGCTCTATGGGGCAGAAGACAGGCACCAGGCCCAGTGGTCACTAGGGAGACCCTGAGGCAGGCAGGGAGTGGTGAGTAATGGGGCGTGGGGGTGGGGCAGGGCCCTGCCACACCTTGGTGTGTGCTCACCTGTGGGGCCTTGGCTCCTCTGATCTGGCCCAGCAGCTTCCAACAAGGAACTGAGGATGTGGTGTGGTAGCAGAGGCCTGCCATTCAGTCCTGGTGGGACTGAATCACCTAGGTGTGAGTTTGTAATGCCCACAGAAAAATTGCAGGAGGCTCTTAATGAGGGGCCTGACCAGGTGTGCTCTCCTCCTGGGCTTAGAAGAAGCTGTCCCAGGGGTGGTCAGCAGAGCGCGACCACCACCAAGGAGAAGAGATGGGACCACAGCGCTTCCGATGGAGACCCAAGGTCGCTGTGCTGGAAACCCGAGACTCGGGAGACGTTGGAAAGCAGTGGCGCCAACCACAGAACCAGGAGAGTGGCAGGAGAAGGCACCGGAGCAGGGCAGAATTGGTGCCCCGTGGGCACTTGGTGGAGCGAGGCTAGCTCACAAGCGAGAGAAAGCTGAGTGCCTCTGGGCGGCAGCACCCTGGCAATGAGGTGTCTCCTGGTGGGCACTTAACAACAGAGCTAAAGCTGAAGAGCTTTCTACACTTGCCTGAGCCGGGCAGAGGCCCAAGGGGCAGGAGAGGCCTGCCCTGACTGAAGAACGGTATCCTGAGTGACTTCTGATCCTGAATTGTAATCGTTCACTTCCCGAATAAACCCCATAGCCTTGAATGTTGTCTGAATTCTGTGTGGCCACCGTACCGAATGAGCAAACCCAGCAGAGGAGAGAGTGCTGTGGGAGGGACAGAGGGTGGGGGTGTGGGTGGCTTCTGCCTCAGAGGAACTGTCCCTGCTTGGGCAGATGCTAATGATGATTCTCTCTCTCCCGTGTTAAGCTGAGTTGTCTAGAGAAAGACAGAAATCAAACCAGTGACAGTCATAGATGTAGAAGAAAAAAATTTTATATCAAGAAAGTAGCCCAGCCCAGCCCAATTCAAGTCCATGGGTCAGATGCTAGTGAAGCGCTCACCAGACTCCTACAGCTGCTGGCCGGTGACGAAATGCAGGGAGCTGGGAGAGGGCAGGCTGGTGGGTGCACAGTGACACCAATCCAAGGTCTCTAGGAACACGGCAGAGCACGGCAGCTCTCAGGGACAGCAGGCCACATGCCCCCCAGGTGCCAGTCATAGAATCCAAGCCAGCAGGAAAGCAAAGAGGAGAGACAGAAGTTCCCAGTCTGGCGCTTACAAAAAGGCCACACCCCCAAGGCTGCATCATCAGGCTGTGTGACCTGATTGACAGGTTGGACTTTACTTTCACACAAGTGCAAGTTGACATAAATCCTCACCTTCACGTTCTCCCTCCTGAACCTAGAGGGGTTCAGGTGTCCCCCCCCCCATGCTGTTGGGGCAAAGCCTTTAAAGGTGCAACCTGGCCATCCTGAGCTGCAAAGGAAGCTGGGAATGACGCCTTTGTGCTAGGCATGGGTTGCCAGGTGCAGCAAATACACGGTTTCTAGTGTGGGTATGTCCCCTGCCATATTTGAGAAACGTTTCCATTAAAAATTATTTCCCCCCTTTCCCCCCACAATTGAATGCTTTCTGTACGTCATCTCTCTGGCCACTCAAGTCTGAGGAGCCACAAGCCCTGCTGAACCTGCGGTGCCAGTGTTGCGGGTTGTTAGGTGCTGACCAGTCAGTTCCAGCTCCTAATGATCCTGCGCCAGCTGCCCTCACATGTCCCTGTGTCTGAGCCAATGACGAAGCCACGTGTCAGTCCCATTCATCGAGGCTCTGCCTCTCGCTGTCCCTCTCCGCAGCACGATGTCCTCCTCCAGGGACTGGGCTCTCTGAATAACATGTTCAAAGTCCGTGGGACGAAGTCTCACCACCCTGGCTTCTAAGGAGCACTCTGGCTATCTCTCTGAGTTCTAGCACTGTTAATTCAAATTTACTACTGTAATTCTATAAACAGAGTTAAAGGAGCGTTGATGGTGTGGTGGCGGCCACGTGTCGGGCCGCTCCCCGAGGTCAGCTCACAGTGTAAAGAATGGCACACGGACTGCTGGAAGGACAGACCAATCTGTGTTGGGAGAAGCACGGCCAGAGTGCTCCTGAGAGGCAAGGGTGGCAAGACTTGGCCTCACATCTTGTGGACGTGTTGTCAGGAGAGACCGGTCCCTGGAGAAGGGCATCGGGCTTGGTCAAGTGGAGGGGCAGTGAAGGAGAGGAAGGCCCTTGAAGAGATGGACGGACACACATGACTGTGACCATCCTGTGGTCTATCAGGTCATTGTAAGTCAAGACCAGTTCCGGTGGGGGGGGAGCGGGGGGAAGGGTGTTTGTTGTAGAAAGCCTTCTACTTGGGGGTTTCTGGTCCAGTGGCTGCCGGGAGGACCCTGGGGTCTCAGGAATGTGTGGTATAACGAGCTTCCTGCAGAATTTTGACAGCACAGGGTCACCATCTGACAATCACCCCAACAGGACCCTTCTGGCTGCTAGGTGAGAAGAACTCCGGAGGGGACAATGACAGAACTGGGGACCCAGGAACGTGGGAAGAGGCCACTTGGGTCCTCACCACCACCGAGGGCAGTGTCTGGGGCAAGGGGCAGAGGCCATGGCTGTGTGGGAAGCGGTTTGTTTCCGTGTCTTTCTGTGTGTGTGTGTGGGGGGGTGTTGTTACTGAGCAGATCTGCCACAGAGGGCTCTCCTGAGCGGTTCATGAGGATGGTGCTGGACCAGGCGGCAATCGGTTCTGTTGTGCCTGTGACTCCGGTGGGACCTCACAACAGCGCCAATGACAGCCATCACCTTCACAACCAAGGCTCCTGGGAGCAGCAGCTCAGGAATCAAACAGCAGATTGCACCGGGCACACCTGCTACACAAGACCTCTGCAGGGTGTTACACAGCCCCAGCGTCACCTTGACGACCAAGACGCACCTGACCCACGCCAGGCCGTTTCCAATCACCTCACAGGCTAGTGGGAGCCGGACACTGAATAGGGATGATCACAGAAGAACTGACGCATTTGAACTTGGGCGCTGGCCGAGAATACCGAAAGCATGGCTGCCTGCTAGGAGAAGGCCAGCCCAGGGGCTCCTGAGCAGCTCTCCCCAGACAGAGGCCACCAGGAGTCAGAGTCCACTTGGAGGCCACTTGCGGTGCGCAAGAAGTCTGGCCAGAGTGCTCCGTGGAGGCACGGACGGCGGGGCTTTGTCTCATACACAGTGGACGTGTTGTCAGCAGAGACCAGTCCCTGGAGGAGGACTTCCTGCTGGGGAGAGCGGAGGGGTTAGGGAGAGAGGAAGGCCCTGGAGATGAACAGACACTGTGGCTGGAGCCATGGAGGATGGCACTGCACTGGGTGGCGGTTCCTTCTGCTGGGCACAGGGTTACTGTGAGCCGGAACCCGCTCACCCAGAGGCACCCCACAACTATAAGAACAAGGCGTGGGCATCTCAAAAAAAAGTTGCAAATTGCAAATGAGGCAAAGGTTTACAAAACAGGTCATCGATGTCACAGTCAATCTTGTTTCAACTCATCTGTGACAATGACCCCCATCCAATGATGTCCCCCGCACCCTCACTTCCTTCTTGTGCTTCCCGTTTCTGTCCCCCGTCTCACCGAAGTAAGCGCTGCCCACCCTCTTTGATCCTGAGTGTTGGCCTCTTCTACCAGGGAAGCACATTCACTTCCAGACCTGCAGGGTGACGAAGGGCTGTCTTCCTAGGGGTCCCCTCGGTCTAGCTTGGTCGGTGGTATTTTTCGGTTTACAGCATGCTGTCCAAGGGGGTCGCTGGAACAGCCAAATACCTACACTTGCTCCTCACTGTGAGCTGGCCTACAAACGTCTTTTATTGCTAGGGAGATTCTGAGTAATTTCTTTTTTAACTGAGAAGGGGGCTCGCTCACTGCATTGAGTCGATTCTGACTCCTGGTCCCCAGATAGGACAGGGCAGAACCGCCCCCGTGGGTTTCTGAGACGGTCACTCTTCGCAGGAGTAGAAAGCCCTGTCTGCCTCCCTGTCAAGGGGGCAGTGGGCCAAAGACCCTGCACACAACAGAAGGAAGCCCAGCCTGGCCCTGTGCCGTCCTCACCTGGTGCCCGTGCTGAGCCCAGGGTTGCCGCCGATCCAGCGGCTCATCCTCCAGCTGTCTCCGGCAGGGTCCGGCTCCCTTCCTTTGGCTCTCAGGATCTGAGACTGCCTCCGTGTGCGTGTGGGCATTCAGCTCTGGATAAGGCTTCCAGGGGCCCCTTCATCTGAAGGGGGCGCCGTCTGTTCTGCGCCTGGAAGCTCCATGGACACCTGTTCCCTGCTGGGCTGCCCTGCTGGCATTTGGACCGCCAGCCACTAGCTTTCCAGCTCATGGAGACACAGGGCCCACCACCTTGTGACACATGGACAGACAGAGGGGTGGAGTAACTTCCAGAGGTGGTGCATGAACTGGGATCGCAGCCAGCTATTGGTTTACCTGGTCTTCAGGGTGATCTCCTCCCCCGCCGCCCTCCCCCACCCCCCACCCGCCCTTGCCTGCCTTTGTCCTCCTATTCTCAAGGCTTGGAGACCTGGTGCTCTTCCAGCTGGGAGCCACTATTTCTGACTCAGCCCCTCAGGTGGCTCTCACACATCTCCCAGGACAGTGGGGCCCGGATGCTCCCTTGCTGAGTCAGCCCGCCTGGAAATCGTTCCTGTTGGCACTTTGCTGTGGCATCTCCCCTACCCCAGGGCCTTTGCACAGTTTGTTCTCTGTTGACTGTCTGCTGCCCCTGTACCACTGCCCCCTCTCCAGTCCCTTGCCCTGCCTGGATTTCACATGAAGTCCCCAAGGGACACCCAGGCCAGCCAGAGAGAGCTTGATTGAAGGTGGCTTAGCATTTGGCTTCTTTCCTCCCCGCTCCTCTTTTGGGGGAGAGAGGGTCTTTCTGGGGACTGGCATGCCCACAATGGGCTTTTTGAGGGGTTTCTGGTATTCCGTGCTGGACAGATTTTAAAAACCAATAGATGTTGACAATATACACAAAGACAATACGGTATTTCCCATCAACCCACATGCACTTGAAAATTAAGCATTGGATAGAGAAGGCCTAGGGAGAATGGATGCCTTTGAATGAAGGCGCCCACACAGAATGCCAAGAGCACGTCTCCATCGAAGGCCGGCTGGCCAGGGTGTCCCTGCCAAGTGAGGAGGGCAAGACTTTGTCTCACACATTTCAGCCATGTTCTCAGGACAAACCAGTTCCCAGAAGAAGGTTAGCCCGATTGGAAGAGGTTCCATGAAAAAGAGGAAGGCCCTTGAGGAGACAGATTGACCCAGTGGCTGCAACCATGGGCTCAACCCTCATGCCGGTGGCGAGGGCAGGGCAGGGCAGGAGCGGGAGGCGCTTCGCTCTGTTGTGAGTCTGGCAGCTGTGGTCGGGGCCATCAGTCACTTCCAAGGAGTCCATACTTACCTTTGTGTAACTCGCAAACACGGGCATGGAAAACTAGCCCTATTTCAAGAAAGATCTCTAGTGTTCTGATAGAAATGGTTTTTCAAATACACTTCTCCAGGCCGCAGAGGTGCCCCTGTAACAGGAGCACCTGGCTACTCACTGTGCTGAAGGTTATCTGTAGATAAGGGCAATCAGTTCTACAAGGCACCCACCTTAAAACGTAGCAACCTCTGCTTTGACATCCCTGGCTGATAGGGATCTTAGCTCGGTCCTGGGGAGAGCTCAGGGGCACTGACACTCGCTAAGGAGTGCAGAGGTCAAGAGTTGAATCACCTCAGGGCTTGTTAACTTTATATTCATATCATCCACTGCCTTTGTAACAGTCACTGTTATCCCCGTAGGTCTCTCAAAGATCTCTGCGTCCCATTACACAGACCCATTGACAAATACATTCACTCTCAGTCGGGACATGGGACAGAGGCCCCCTGTGCCCCACTACCTGCTCCGTCTGTCTTATTTCCCACAATCTCAACGTTGCTCCTGAGGGCTTGTTTGAGTGTTGGGGACCCCTTCACACGGACATCCTTCCCTGCTGCTCTCTGCGGCTTCTGAACGCAGCGCTGCTCACTCACTCTCCTGTTTTTGTCAAGGGGCTTGCTCTGCCTTTCAGGAGCACGTCCTCTTCCACAAGGTCCCTTGGGAACACCCCTGGCTTTGCTCTGGGTCGGCTTAAAGACTCCTTTTCCTTAGGCTAGTTGCTCTAGCCCCTGTTTTGGGGATGTTCTGTTTGGGGCCACAGAGAGTGCCCAGGGGGTGGTGGGCAGTGGTGCCCTCCCTGCACCAGCTTCTAAAGCTTAGGGTGGGGCTTTGTGTCCTGCTCCAGCCCATCCCTCTGGCTCTGGGCACTCACTGTCCTGGGGTGGGGCCCCTGGACCATGATGATGGGGTGGTGGTGGGCGGTCTTTCAGGCTAGGCCAAGGCAGTTCAAAGATGGCATACTGGGGAAGAGGGATGGAGAAGCCCACTTTACAAGAGGGTGTGGGGTTTGGAGGGGACCCTCCTAGTGGTGGCAGCCTGGGCTCAGGGAGCCCTCCGGCCGGGTTTTTGCGCGTGTGCAGCGGACTGCCGGCAGACGGCGCTGTGGTCGCGCGCCTTCCTGGGCAGCCTCCACCCCGGCAGGTCTCTGGCTGGGCACAGGGCCAGCCTGACCGTCATGGGCCCTGGGGACTCCCATGGGAACTGGGCTTAGCCTAGGGGCAGACCGCTAGGGTCCCTCCACCTTGACCCCGCCCTTGAGCGGGCCTGCTGGTGGGGGCGGACAGGAGGCCCTTGCATTCCTAAGCCTGGGGTCAGGGCTGGCTCTGGAGGGCAGAACATGGGATCCAGCCGCCCCCCGCCCCTCACTCTCTGGTCCCCATCACTGAGCTGACAGCATCTTCTCCAAATCGCTGACCCCAAGGCTCAGGAAAGGCTTTCAAAACCCAGCCCCAGCCCTACTACGGGGGGGGGCACTATGGGAACCCCTCTCCCGTTGGGCTCCACTGTGCGCTCTGTCCTGAGTGAGTGTCCAGTGGCCCAGGGGCAGCAGGGCACGGGAGGGTTAATGGACTGTGTCCCTGCGGTTTCCTGGCGATGCCCCCTGCTCTCCTGGAAGGTCACAGCGCCGGAATTCACACGAGTCCTGGCGTCTATGAGGGTGGGGGCGCCTTCCCAAGGGGGCCTCCTCGCCCTTCTCCCCATGCCGGGTGCCTGGGCGAGAGGCCGGGTACCCCCAGCTTCAGCCCCACAGGCAGGCATAGCGTTTGGTCCCAGGACTGAGTGACCTCAGCCGCCCCACTGACCCGCTTGCCCACCTGAGAGGGTGCGGGGCTTTTAGCGTGGACCACCAGACAGGGTGACGGGGTGTGTGTGACAGCGAGCAGGCAGAGCCGCAGAGGCTGGGTTTGAAGAATGAAGGGTGGTGGCGGCAGGAATGCTGCCGTTAGGATCGCGAAGCGGGGTCTGTTATTGTCCCCCCCCTCCCCTGGCATCCCCGTCTGCAGCGTCGGCAGGTCGCGCCGCGGGGGACCCGGAGGACACAGCTCCGCTCGGAGAGGCCCCTCCTTACCGCCCCCCCGCCCCCCCCCACCGCCTCGCAGCCCGGCTGCACCTGCACCAAGGCCGCGGGGCGCATGCGCGGGCCAAGAAGGGCGGGGGCCGGCGGGAGGGGTCCTCGACTCACCCCACCGTGTCTCTGCGGGGAGCGGGGTGCGTGGGGTGCTGCGCAGGGGCAGGCGCTAGGGGCGTCCGGCTCGTTTAGGCCGCGCCCCTGCCCTCCCCACGCGGGTGGGAGCGCTGCGGGGCGGGGAGCGGGGAGTCCCCTCCTCAGGGCCCGGCCGGGCGCCGCGTACAGACAAAGGCGCGGGAGACGGAGCCCGGGAGGCGGCTGTGGCCGCGCCGCGTCCGGGGACGCGCGGGGGGAGGACGCGGCGGCAGCAGCGACGGGCGGCGCGGCGTGCAGGTTCTGCGTTTGCAGCCCTGCGGGGCCGGCGGCGGGGAAGCAGGGCGCGGTGGCCGCGCTCGCTCACCGCCCGCTCCGCTCCGAGTGGCGCTCTTTGCAGCGCCCCTCTACCCGGAGCCCCGCTCAGGGGTCCCCAGCCGCCGAGTCCCCGGCTCCCCCTCGCGCGCGGGCAGCCCAGTCGCTACCCCAGCGTCCGGCGCCCCAGCCCGAGCGCACGCCGACTCCGGCTGCGCCCGGGCCGCCGCGCCAGCGCCGAAGTGTGCTATCCGGCGGGCCCGCGCGCGGAGGCGGCGTCCCCCCTCCCAGATCACATGGTGACCCTCGGCAGCCAATGCAGTGGACGCTAGGACCCTGCGGGACCCCGGGCGCCGAGATTGCACGGGCTCCGCTGCATTATAAATACTTCTCCAAAATGCGGCGCAGCTCCCTGCGCGCGCCCCGGCCGCCCGCCGCCTCCGCCCCGCGCCCCTGATCCGCCGCCGCCGCCGCCGCCACCGCCGCCGCCACCGCCGCTGCCGCTGCCGCCGGGTCGGGAGGGCGCCGCGCCCTTGCCGTCGGCCCGGGGCTGAGCCGGCCCAGCCCGGCCGCCTTCTCCGCGCTGCGCCCCCCGGCCGGCTTGCATGCAGTGTGGGCCTCCCGACATGGTCTGCGAGACGAAGATCGTGGCCGCCGAGGACCATGAGGCGCTGCCGGGGGCCAAGAAGGACGCGCTGCTCGTCGCCGCCGGCGCCATGTGGCCCCCGCTGCCCGCGCCCGCGCCCGCCGCCCCGCCGCCCGCGCCCGCGCCCCCGCCCCGAGGCCGCCCGGACGGCGCGGGGGGCGCGGGACCGCCGGTGGGGCGCGGCGTGTGCATCCGTGAGTTCCGTGCGGCCGAGCAAGAGGCGGCGTGCCGCATCTTCTACGACGGCATCCTGGAGCGCGTCCCCAACACGGCCTTCCGCGGCCTGCGGCAGCACCCGCGCACGCAGCTCCTCTACGCCCTGCTGGCTGGTCAGTGCGGCGGCCGCGCCGGGCGCGTCCGCTCCGCGGGTCTCCGGTCCTGCCGCAGCCCGCGCCGCGGGGCCCTCCGGGGACGGGCGCGCAGGGACCACCCTGCGTTTCTAACCAAGACCACCCCCACCCCGCTCCCCACTGCTCCGAACCCGGACCGCGCATCGGCCGAGCGCATTGGGCCCGCCGGGACACGAACCCCTGGCCTGGATGGCCGCTCGCGTGCCCCCTTCCTCAGCTACACAGCCGCGGGGGCGCTGGGCCGGGGGTGTGGGAATGAGTGCGGGGGTAGGGGGCAGGTGCGGGGCCGCGCGGTGGCGGCCTCCGGCTGACACTGGCCCTTGCCCGGGTGTCACTGACCCTGGGTGGGAGCGGGGTGGGGGGGCAGGTAGCGCCCGCTGAGGCGTCTCCTCGCCTGATGCGTGTAACTATATATAATCCACGGGGCGGAGGAGGCTGCCTCGGCGGCTTCAAGTGCTAATTTATGAGGGGCAGGCTGCCAGCTCTGGGGTGCCAGCGGCGTGTATGCAGAGGGGGCGGGGGCGGGCCCCTGCGGGCTCCGGGAACCCCTATCCCCTTGGATTCCAGCCAGGCTTGTTCTCCCCATTTCTCAGATGGAAGAGCTTGAGGCTGGGGCCCCGAGACTGTCCCAAGGTCACGCTCATGGCTCAAGCTTGCGCCTGTCTCCTCCGCAGCCTCACTGCGCCAGGAGGATCCTAGTAGCCCCGGACGCCACCGCCACCCCAGGCTCACAGCTGCCAGGGAGGGGGCATCCCCCCCATGAAGTGGCTCTGGGGATGGCCTACAGCATCGCCTGGGGGGGGGGTTAGCCCCCAAACCAGCACTGCTGGGTTCCTTGTCATTCTACCAGGCTGGAGTGGTGGAGTGGCAGCTGCACCACGTGGGTGGTGGACATAGGCCCCCTGCCTCCCTGTGGGGTACACTCTCCCATGCCCAGCTCCTTGGCCAGCTGCTGGGCTTAGCCTGCCCAGAGGCAACTCGTGGGAGTCCTGGGTCTTAAAGGTGTGTGTGTGCACTGTGCCAGGAAGTTAGGGTGCACCCCTGTAGCCTGTCCCCTAAGTGGCTGGCTGAGCAGGGGGCCCTGTGGGTGGGTGCTCTGGACACCCTGCTGACCCCTGTCCTCTGCCCTGCAGCACTGTGCTTCGCTGTGTCCCGCTCGCTGGTGCTGACCTGCCTGGTGCCGGCTGGCCTGCTGGGCCTACGTTACTACTATAGCCGCAAGGTTATCCTCGCCTACCTCGAGTGCGCACTGCACACAGACATGGCGGACATCGAGCAGTACTACATGAAGCCGCCCGGTGAGTTCCTGAGCCTGGCCAGGCGGTTGGCCCCAGCGTGCTTGGGGACTAGGGCTTTGGCTGGATTTGGACAAGTAGCTGTGGGCTCTTGGTGTGGGGACACCCCTGTCTCTGAGCCCCTGCTGTCCTCTCTTGGGAGCTCTGGTAGTCTGGGTTAGTCCTGAGTTGGGGGACCCTTTCTTTGGTCCATTGCTGTGGGGGAGGGTGTGCAGAGATGATGTTTTTCCTGAGTCTGGGTCCCGGAGCACCCTAGACTCAGGGGTAGGAGACAGAGGACCGGACCTGAGGGCCTGGACCTCAGTCAGTCTCCCTGCACTCTGGCTGGGTCTCTGGTGACTCCAGGCCTTTGTGACCTTCTGCTAGGCTGGGGCTGGGACCTGGGTGGCCCGAGTCTGGCAGGGCCCTGAGGTTCCCTCATTGTGGGCAGGGTCCCAGGGCCAAGAGGAGACAGTGGCAGTAGCAGGGTCAACCCTCTCTTCTGGTGAGTGAAGGCAGTGGGGATTGGGGTGGCCTTGGCATGGCCAGTTCTGTGCCCCCTGGCTCATCCCATCCCTTGGAGCTGCCCCACCTCCGCGGCCTTGAGCGCTACCCCTTCCTCTTGACCCCTCAAACCCAAACAAGGCGTCTTCTGGCCTTGGGGGAGCCCGGAGGAGGGGGGGCGGAGCCGTGAGGCAGCCCAAAGCCCAGACTCGCAGTGGGAGAGGGGCTGGCATGGGGAGCCTGCTCTTGAATAGGGGGATGGGGGGCCTTGCTCACTGCTGTTGGCACATCTGGGGGTCACAGCAGGCTGCTGACCAGCCCTGCTGGACTTTGGGGTGCTGCTAGTGCCCCAAGATGGGAAACCTGAAGTTTGCAGACGCTCATGGTACACCCAGGTCAGGTAGGCTGGGGGACTGGGTCTCCCAGGACTGTTCTGACCTCGGGTGTAGGTGGCCTGGGTGGTGGGGGTGGGCCTGCTGGCAGAGCAGGGACCCAGCTAGGGGTGGAGTAGTGGCTGGCAGAGAGCCCGGGGCTTGGGGATCAGGAACCCCTTGTGTCCTTGACTGCGTGGGGCTGCAGAGGGGTGCACTGCAGGGGGCCTGCGTGGCCAGTGGTGACCCGTGGCTCAATCATGGGCTCAGACTTCCTGTCCTTCCTGCTGGCTGGGGGCCAGGCCTCAGGGTCTGGGGGTGAAGGAGAAATGGGGAGATGCCCCTCACAGCTGATGTGTGTGTGTGTGTGTGTGGGGGGGGGGCGCTCTTCAGAAAAGTCCTTGGAGCCTGTAAAGGCACTCACTCGAGTGGAGGCCAGTCTGCAGGGGACCCTCTGCATAGGCTTGAGGGCAGGAGTGCTGAGGGGAGGCGTTGGGGGTGTGTGGACCACAATGCTGCTGACCAGCAGGACCAACGGTCAGTCCTCAGGCCTCTAACCTGCATTACCAGAGGTGACCAGCTCTCCTTTTGGCTGTGTCCTCCCTGGCATCCTTGTCCCCTTTCACTTCTCCCTTCCTGGCCTTGCTGAGGCCACCCTCTCTCTCCACCCTTGCCCTGCACTCGCCTGTGATTGGGCTCAGCAGTGGGTGGGAAGGCTGGCCTGACCATTGGGCTTACTGCCCAGGGGAGACTAGGGTCAGTGTTGGGGGATGGGGATACTTCTCACGGGTCCTGTGATGGCCATTGGAGAGAATGGGATTGAGGAGTGTCCTCATGGCTGTATGTTTATGGCTGGGACAGTCTGTCCTGGACAGTCTGTCTGGGGCTATGTGTCCTGGACTGTCTGCCTCCAGACGGGGTGGGGTCTGGGCGTGGTGGAGGCTGCAGTGCTTGAGAGGAGGGCATCTGACCGCCCTGTCCCCTGCAGGCTCCTGCTTCTGGGTGGCCGTGCTGGACGGCAACGTGGTGGGCATCGTGGCAGCGCGCGGCCACGAGGAGGACAACACAGTGGAGCTGCAGCGCATGTCTGTGGACTCGCGGTTCCGTGGCAAGGGCATCGCCAAGGCGCTGGGCCGCAAGGTGCTGGAGTTCGCCCTAGTGCACAACTACTCGGCGGTGGTGCTGGGCACGACGGCCGTCAAGGTGGCCGCCCACAAGCTCTACGAGTCACTGGGCTTCAGACACATGGGCGCGAGCGACCACTACGTGCTGCCCGGCATGACCCACTCTCTGGCTGAGCGCCTCTTCTTCCAAGTCCGCTACCACCGCTACCGCCTGCAGCTGCGTGAGGAGTGAGCGCCTGCTGCCCGCTGCTCCAGGCCACCCGACCGCCCTCCCCACGTCTGCCCACCGCCTGCCTGCAGCCCACCTGCCCACGTGCCCGCCCGCCCGCCGCCGCGGCCGGCTTCCAGACACTCACATTATCATTTTAGGTTGGGTTTCGCCTTTCTCCATGTCCCGTGGTTCTCTGACCATTTCGTGGGGTGCAGGGGTGCCTTGTTTGCGGCACTTCGGAGGGGGTGAGTTTGTCTGCAGGGCCCTCTTCCCCCCTCCCCTCCCCCCACTGTCACAGCCTGCTGAGCCATCCTTCCCAGGCCCCGGAGGAGGACCTGGAAGCCCACTGCAGCTGCTGCCGCTCACCCTGCCCGGCCCCCACCGTCTGGGGCCACCTTGTCCATTGAGCACAGAACCCCTGCCACCGTGTGGGTGGCTGGGCCACTGGGTGTGGGGCCGCTTTGCTCCAAGCATGCTGAGGCTGTGGTCTGGCCACTGTGCACCCGCATGCCTGCAGCCCCCGCCCACTGCCTGTCCGGACCGGACCCCACCCCAGACCCACCCGGCTGAGCGAGGGAGGGAGGGAACGCAGGAGGATGGGCCCTGCTGCCCCGTCCTAATCGGCCCCTGGCTTCACCCTGTTCATCGCCCATGGTCCCCTTTGCTTTGCTGTCCTGCCCACCTCCTTTCCTCTGCTCCAACCCCTCCCTTGCCAGGGCCTTGGCTGATTAGCTGCACGTTCGAGGTGTGGTTCCCATAGCAACCAAGCACAGCTTGGTCTGGCCCCTCCTGAGTGGGCCTGGGCAGGGGGCGGTGGGGGGGGAGAGGGAGGGGTCCTCCTCCCACCGCTCCAGCTCTTGCCTGGCCCCCTCAGCCCTCCCCAGGGACTGCCCTGTTTCCGAGTGGGCCAGTCTGTGCACCTGACGAACCCAGGCCACCCCAGGTCGCAGCTGCCGCCACCCAGCGGGCCCAAAGCTTCCCCAGCCTGAACCCCACCCTGTTTTTTAATAAGTTATTTAGACAGAATAGCAACACTGCATGATTTTACTTCTTGGGACAAAACGGTAGCTTGTACCTTAAGACAACATGCACACCTCTGGGTGGTGGAGGGCAGTGCCCAGTTCTGGCCAGGGTGGCCTGAGGGTTTTAGGGGGGCCCTCAGAGGGAGAGCAGCGTTTCTCCCAAGGGAGCACCTGGTGATAAGCAGTTGGGGGTGCCCCACGCCCACCTGGGCAGAAGTGTCCGGGGGTGCCCTAGGGCAGGACTTCAGGGATGAGGGGGAGAGGGGTCTCAGCCCTGCCCCACCCTGGGGCCTAGCTATGTCCCCAGGCCCCAGGCAGGCCTGGCCTGGCTTGGGGGTGGACTGGGAGGGGAGAGGCAGGCCATGATGGTGGTGGTGCTCCTGCTGCTGCCGCCGCTGACACGTCCAGCTGTGAGCCTGGGCGAGCCACTCTGTGGCCAAGGGACAAGAGTGCCAGCCAGACCCCCTTTCTCTGGGGGCTCTTGGAGGGGAGGGTGGAGGCGGTGGCCCACCCAGCTAAGCCCCAGCCCCCAGGCCCTTGGCGGGTGGGCGGGCGCCTCCCTGGCAGGCGCTGCAGTGAATGGGTCCGTGGAGCCCGGCCAGCTCCCGGGCTTTGTTCTGGTGGCGCCCGCGTCCCTCCGCACCGTTTGCGGAACCCTGTACAGCCCCCGCTCCCTGTGCGTTCCGCGGCGGCGGGGTTGTAGACTGTACAGAAATCGGCACCCTATTTTCTTGCTGCGCTCAGATTTTGTTAATCTGGACATACAGACAGACGTAAAGTGTTTTAGCAAAACAGAAAACAGTCTGTGCCTTTCTTCCCTCTTCCCGTTTGCTGTAGTTGTGACTTGGGGCTGGTCTCAGCGGGCTTTGGTGTGCAGAGGGGGCCTGCTTGCTGGGCTGCCGGGCTAGGGGCCTGCGGGACAGGTTCTGGTGGGGGCAGCCTAGTTGATCCTGTGCCTTTGCAACTTCGGGGGTCTGGATGGGGACCGAGTAGGGGGTGTGTGTCCCTGGGGCCCACTGAGACAAGCAGAACCTGTCCTCCCCTGGCATTTGGCTGCCTGTGCTGGTGGTGTTCAAGGGCCCTGGTGGAGTCTGGCCATGCTGTCCTGGGGTGTCTGTCTGTCTGCCCACCAGCCATGGAGTCTGTGGGTAGTGGTGGGGCTTGTCCTCTCCCAGCTGCAGGGGCAGTGGGTTGTGGGGGATGCTTTTCTTCTTTGTTGCTCTCGTTGCTGCCCAGGATGTGGGGCTCGGAGCCGCTGACTGGCCATGGCCCTCTGTACTCCCTGCTAAACAGGCAGAGGGGCCCAGCGGGCTGGGTTCCCACCATGCCCTGCGATGGAGCCTGGCCAAGCCCTGTGACCTCCCCCCACAGAACTGCCACCCCTGACCTGAAAGTGGACGCGGTGCCAGGGTGCACTGAGCCAGGTCTTTGGTACACCTGTGCCCACACTAACTCTGTGATGTGTCCGTGTGCTGGACCTGCTTTCTCTGAGTGAATGACCCTGGGCCTTGCTCTCCTGCCCTGCTGCCTCCTGGGTGTCCTCTGGTTGGTGGGGACCCAGCCTTGGCACTTGGCAGAGGCCTTGTGCTTGGGGAGGGGTGGGAGTTGTTAGAGGAACTGGGCAGACAGACCTGACCCCCCAGCTCTGGGTGGGGCATTGGGGCATCCTTGGCTGTTGTGGCCGGAGTGGCCCCAGCAACTCTGGATGCCTGACTGACCTCCAGGCCCTGGTCATACCCTGAGGCTATCCTGATGCCCGTGGGGACTCTGTGTGTGGCTGCATGTGACAGCTTGGGTATTTGTTCTTGAATGTGGTGGGCCCATTGGTCACTGGTCACCAGGAGGGCGTCTCCCACTGACCTTCACCCCCAGGCTAGGCTACGGAGCCAGACTGGTCTGGCAGCCAGAGCACGTCTCCCAATTGTGGGAGCCGAGGGGTGGCCCTGTGGTGGGTGGGCCTCTCTGGCGGGAGGCCCTGTGGACAGATGGCCTGGCCCCACAAGGCCTTGGGGAGCCTCTCTGGGGTCTCTCTGAGCAGCTTTCCCTAGAGGAGGGGGTGGGCCACTCCAGGCCCTTGGGGGAGGTAGGGCAGAGGGTAGCCCCTATTTGGGGTGAGGGCGCCCTTGAAGTTGGTTCCTTTGGGTACCTCGAAAGTGCTCAGGAAGGTCTCTGGGACCTCGGCTCTGGCTCTGGCAGCCTGTGTTGTAGTGGTCCTCCCCTCAGCCAGGGGCCCCACGGGGCTTCTTGCGGCTCACTGGGGCCTGGGGCAGCTTCTCTGATGGCGTCTGTGTCTGGGACCTGGGGTGAGTGCTGGCTGGGTGGCAGAGGCTGGTGCCAGCTGACGGGCGTTATGCAGAGGGGGGTGCCAGGCAGGGCATCTTGGGGCCTGGGGTCCAGGAGCATGAAACCTAGCAAGGACCACTATTGGATATGTTTTTCTTTGTTTTAAACAGCAATAATTAGCCATTTTAAAGATGTTGAGTGGTGTGTGTGTGTGTGTGTGTGTTATTGGAGGAACCCTGGGGGAGCTGAGTAAGGGACCGTGGGAGAACCAGGCAGAGAAGGCAGGCTGCCTCAGGTCCTTTGCCCACTACTCCTACCCATGCCACCCCAGAGCCTGTAGGGGTTCCTCCTCCGTGCCCCTCTGGTCTTGTCCTGGCTGTCTGGGGTCCAGCGTAGGGCCGTGAACATGGCCCATGTTCCCTTGCTGGTCTGTGGGAGCTCACTAGCTGCACATAGCCTGGGGGTCACGGGTGGCCGTGCTGCAGGGAGTGGACCCTGGGGCTGGGAGTGTGGGGAGGCAGGGCTGCCGGGGCCATGTGATTGCATCACCACATTCCTGGAGCTGCTGCAGTCTGTTGTGGAGATGTAGTCGGCAGGCAAGCCCACCGAGGGGAGGGTGAGAGCATGAGCTGTGGTGACTGTCCTGAGACCTCAGGATGTGCCAAAAAGCCCCTGGGGGGCATGTGGGGGTGAAGGAGCCAAGTTTTGAGACGGCGTGGGGCTACCGCCTGCTGGTCTCGGGGGGAGCCCTGGTCCTTGGTGCTGTGTGACCCCTGCCTGCATGGCCCCAAACTGCTGTTTGTCAATAAAACCAGTTGACGGATCCCCGTCCAAGTGCTTCTTGAGGACCTCTGATCCCTCCCTAGTCCTCCCAGCCAGGCTGGACCCGTTTCCCTCTGCACTGTGGGCCGAGCTGCCCTGAGAGGGAGGACATCCCCCTCAGAGGGGCTCCTGGCTGAGCTTGAGGACAGTTGGTGGTAGAAGAATCAGCCTGAGGTCCTCTGACACCCTCCGCCCACAGCACCCCTGGACCCTCACTCTCCACAGGGCTGCGATGTGCTCAGCCCGCCTTGCCTCAGGGGTCGGTCCCTCCCTGAGTGTCCTGGCCCTCCTGCCCAGCCTGAGGAGGACTTTTTTTCACTCAGCCCAGAAGCCTCGAGGGCTAGTGGTGCCTCCCGGACTGTGGTCAGCGGCTCTTTGAAGACAACCCTTCTCGGAGCCTGGTGTCCAAAGAGGACACATGAGGGCAGACCTGGTAGTGGAGACTGCCCACCCAGGTCCTCACGGTTGGTTCTGAGCGCCAGGGGAGAGGTTTGCTGGGTGGCAGGCGAGAGGCCTCTGGGCAAGGCCGGCTAGAACAACTCGAGGAGAGCTGGAATGGAGATGCTTTTCAGTGACTGAGCGGTGAAACCTGCAGCTCCCCAGGAAGCTCTCAGACTGTACACCCCCTGGCCACCCCTGCCATCAGCCCTCCCTGGCAGACCCCACTAACTGCCTCTGTCTGCCTGGTGAACCTACCCAGGTGCCCCATCCTGTCTCCTAACCTACCCTCAGGGCTGCCCCTGCCTGGTGTCTTCTCAGGGGCACACAGACATATCTACACTCACTGCTTCAGTGCACACACATGCTCACATGTACTAACATGCGGAGACATACCAACACTCACAGGGTGCACATGCACACAAACATGCTCCCATGGGCAAACATGCACACAGATACCCCCACACTCACAGTATACACACAATCACATGCTTACAAGTGCAAACACATGCACAGACATGTCCACAGTGCATGTATGCACACACACAACAATGTGCTCATGTGGACACATACACCCACACTTTCAGTGTACACGCAATCACGTACTCATATGTACTAACTATGAAGAATCAGGCTTACACTTTTTCACAGTGCACATACAATCATGTGTTCACATGTACTAGCATGCACATACAAATAGGTGCTCATGTGTACAAACATGCACACACAGACCAGCCCACACTTGCTCACACAGTGAATACCCGCGCACAAACAGGTGCTCACTTGTAGGATCACAGGCAATACATTCCCATGTTACTCCCATTGTGTGTACCCACATGTATACAAAGACATGTTCATGTGCACACCCATGCTGACATGAACATTCTTAAATGTGTACATGCGTGAACACGTGCACACTTGCAATGCACCCCCTGGGCACATAGCAACACACGCCCTCACCACACACACATGCATGTGCACAGGATCCAGAGGGGCCAACTGCAGTCCCAGTCCATTTCTCACTCCTGGGAGCAGCCAGCCCAGCTGTCCAGCCCCCAACCCCACTCCAGCAACCAGCGCCAGCCCGGCGTGCGGGAGGCTGGGCCCTGGCACTGGTCATCAGGAAGCCACTGGGACAAGACGGAGAGCCCGAGGAACCTCTTTACTCTGTGGCCAGGCCGCCCTGGGGCGGGCGAGGGCCTCCCCGGGTGCCAGCTGCAGAGCTGCACGCAGCAGTCTGTGACCTTGGACAGGCTGCTCTGCTGGTTCCAGGAGCTCGCCTCTCCCCTCCTGCTGCCGTAGCCTGGGTCTCCTGGTGACAGGGTGGCAGAGAATGCGGAGAGAGGCCCCTGGCAGCGCTGTTGCTTGGAGACTCCTGCAGGGGGGTCAGGCAGCCCCACGAGCGGCCAGTGCTCAGGCTCACCTTCAGGGGCACCTGTGGGCACAGCCAGAGTTGAGCCCAAGTCCGGGACCCACCTGCATGTGGGGTCAGGACCCATGCCTCTGGGCGGTGCCTGCAAAGACCCACACCAGAGACAAGCCCTGGAGCTGCTCCACGGGTGGGCACCTGTCTACACACACATCACAGGCATGGATGAGTGCTCCATGCACGCACAGACACACATGTGTGCACGCAGACATGTAGGCTCCTGCAAGGGGCTCTAGAACATTCTGACAGAAACTCCTGAATTGTCCTTTCCATTTCCCTCAATCTTTTTGAAGCCCCATGTCTGTTGGAGGGACCCGTCACCACCCCAGCCCCCATCCCACCTGCCTTGTCACAAGCGGATCCCACCTGCCTTGTCACAAGCGGATCCCTCCTGCCCACGTCTGCCAGTAAGCAGGCCTGTAGGCCATGCCAGGAAAGGTGCCCTTGGTGGGCCAGGCACGTGGGTGATCCCCCCATTGCTGGGCGGACCCAGAGATAGGTGAGGAGAGTGCGGACACTGGCCACTCCTTGCGACTTCCACTCCCTGGAGGGGACCCTGGATGGGGTGGGAGGTATTGGGGAGGGGAAGGGAGGCTGGAGGGGTGTTGCTGGTGGGGGTGGGGCAGGCAGCAGTCCTGGGGGGGCACCTCTCACCTGCAGCTGCAGCCCCAGGGCAGGGACTTGATGCAGGGCCTCCATGGTAGCTCTCAGGAGAGCTGCGTGGAAGGAGGCCAAAGTCAGGGCGGACGCACCACAGTACTTGTGGCCCGCTCACTCCGGGACCCCTGCTCTGCTCTTGCCTTCCCCTTTGACCCCTTCCACCCCAGTGTCCACTGTCTGGTCCAGCCAGGGGCTGTCAGCTCTGTCAGGCCTCCCTACCCCCGCCTGCCGCTGGAAGGGGCCGGGTGAGCATGCACAGGCCTTCACCCCAGCTGTGAGGGGCACTTGGGGGTCCTGGGAAGGGGACTGTGTGGCGGGTAAGGTAGATGGCACTGCAGGCCAGAGAGGGTGACAGAAGCCCCCAGGCTGCCCATTCCCATCCAGGGAGGGAGTGAGGTTGGGGCAGTTCAGCCAGGTCATCTGCTGTGAGCCCGTGGCCAGGGTGGAGGGGCAGGGAGTCTGGTCCACAGGAGCAGAGGTTTTGGCCCGGGGGTGGGGCCCCTGCTGTTCCAGCCCTTCCCTTTCCGGGGCAGACAGCTGGTGAACACTGGAGGCTCTGGGGGCCCTGTCTCCAGAAGGGAGGGATGGCATCCCGTCTGTGCTCCATGTGTGCTGCCCCTCACACTTCTCAGGGGCTCGGTGGCCACTGAGGCTCAGAGGGGCAGCCGTGACTTGTCCCAGCCTGTACAACCGCTTGTGCCCACCCGGCGCCCCTCAGTCCTCGCTACCCACTCACCCCAGCCCCACACAGTGGGGGACGGGCAGTGGGCTCTGGCCTCACCTGCAAACTCGGGGACCTGCAGGTCTTCCACCTCAAACAGGAGCTCGTCGTGGATTTGGGCAACTAACCTGGAAGACAGCCAGGAGGGGAGGGGAGGGCCCCCGAGAGCCAAGTCACGGTGGGCCGCAGTGGGGCCTGGGGCATCACGGCCCGGACCTGTGCGTGGGAGGCAGGAGGACCCAGCCTGCTCAGTGGGAGATGGAGGAGGGCAAGGGAAGGTCAGGGTGGGAGAGAGGTGGCAAAGGTGTCGTGGGCTGTGGTCAGGGACTGAGGGGTAAGGGAGGCTCCCCTTGGACTATTGTGGGAGGAGTTCCTGCTGAGCACTAGGAAGTCCCTGCGTTTGGGAAAATCAGGCACCCACACTCAAGGCCAGGAGGCGATGGTAGAGACAGGTGCTTTAAAAAGTTCACTTTTGTAAGTCAGACAAGTAATGGCTTATGTAGGATACTGGGAAAGCACATGACCATTCAACTATGGGCAAGGTGGGGGGATCCCTAACTCTGGGCAACCCCCCTCTTTTCCAGGGGACATGTCGGAAGGCCCTGCCAGCTCTGTGCTGACTTCTTTGAGTGTGCATACACCCCACCCCCCTGCATCACCCTGCTGACAGCCTTGGGCAGAGCCCCCCTCTGCCTCCCTCAAGGGGGTATGTGCCCGGCTGAGCTCCATGAGGGACACCTGCCCCTGTTCTGGGTTGGCCCTGGAGGTGGTGGAGGAGGTTGGGGTGGGCTCCCCGCTTTCTCTGGCTGGGCCGAGGTGGCTGGTGGCAATAAGGACAGGGCTGCTGGATCCTGGGCTCCAGGCCTGGCTGCCCTGCATCACCCCTCAGCCACCTCTTCCTGGTGTCCAGGGGTCTGGCAGAGGATGCACGTGCTCTGTGACTTGGATGCGGGGTGATGCCCTCCACATGGGGAGGTTCTCCCGGTGTGGCACTGGGGTGGGTAACGCTCTATGGTGAGGGTGGAGCCGGGTGGTTCAGAGGTGCTGATGCTGCTGGGCTTCAGCTGTGGCTCCCAGGCCCATGTAGCCTGCCACGGGGGTGAAGGTGGTCCACGCTGTACACTGGGGTGGAGGGCACCTGGCATAGTTGTTAGGAACCCAGATCAGAGGTTGGTGTGGGCCCCATGTCTCCTGAGGTGTTTCCTGACTGTTGACGGTGGGGACACACTCCATCCTTTGGTTATGCCTGTTGCCTGTCCTACAGCAGCAATGTGGGAAGGGGATAGCACCCACTGCGTCAGGTCCAGAGACCCCAGGACGCCCTTCAGCATCAGTGCTCAGACTCCCTCAGCACCCCCTCTGTATCAGTACTCAGACTCCCTCAGCACCCTCCCTCAGCACTCCTCAGTATGAGTACTCAGACTCCCTCAGCACCCCCCCACTATGAGTACTCAGACTCCCTCAGCACCCCTCAGTATGAGTACTCAGACTCCCTCAGCACCCCTCAGTATCAGTGCTCAGACTCCCTCAGCACCCCTCAGTATGAGTACTCAGACTCCCTCAGCACCCCCTCTGTATCAGTACTCAGACTCCCTCAGCACCTCTCAGTATGAGTACTCAGACCCCCTCAGCACCCCTCAGTATGAGTACTCAGACTCTCTCAACAGTCCCTCCATACTTTTCCCCCACCCCCGCGCTCTAGGCAGGCAATGCCCACCCTGGGCTTGATGGCTGGCACTTGGTTGCTGTTCTCCCCATCAGGCCCTTTCTTGTTGATGGGGACAGCGGGGCGGAGGACAGGGTCCAGGCCCTGGGCAGGTCCTGCCTTCTTCCTCCTCCCGGAGGCTGGCACCTCGGGGCCATCGGTGCCCCTCTTTTCTTGCACCTGTAAGGCCCACAGCGGCCAGAGCAGAGTGGCAGCTCCCTCATGGCTTCTCTGAGGGAAAGACCAAGGGCTCATGGGAACCTCTGTCCTGTTATTTCTCCTCAGGGGATGGTGACACATCAGCCCTCCGTCGGGGTGTTGGTAGCTGTGTGCGGCCTGGCCACTGCCCTCCCACCTGCCTCAGAGGCCTCCTGCTCTTAGACTCCTGGCTTCTGGAGGGTCTTTGGCTCTCAAGGTGCTGAGTTTTCCGATGGACAGAATCCTCGGCTTAGACACTTGTAACTTCCTCCCGATTTAGAAGGAGCCGTTTTCACACCTCGTGAAACTACGTTGTGAATTCCGAGCTGCTGTTTTGTGGCAGCGATCTAAGAATAGTGAAAACTGTTAGTCACCCACAGCTCACAGCCCCGGCGGGGGCAGAGTCACCTCGGACGCAGAAGTGGGCCACAGGACACGAGAGGGATGGGTGATGGCCCCATCTGGGATGGCAAGGGGCCACTCCTGTCCCGGTGCCAGAGGAAGCCCACGTGTCCTCTGGATAGCCTGGCTGAGGTGGCACCGGGCCTTGCTCTTGTGGGGGAACATTCTAGAAGCACCTCCCTTTATCTGTTGTCTGTGACTGCCTGGTGCCCCCAGCCCGGTCCTGGGGCTCCCTAGGAAGCGTCACATCCAGCACTGAAGGACGATGTCCCATGCAGGCCTGCTCTGAGGTCCGGTCGTGGCCGCCATGAGGCGTCGTTCAAGCCCAGCTTTCAGGACTGGCCACAGCAGCCTCAGGTCTCCCCGAGCCGGCCCTGGCCCTGGTGAGTGCCATTGGCGTTCCCTTGTGTGTCACCAGGGCCCCACATGGCTACCTGATGACCCTGCCTGCAGAGTGACTCCCTTACCCCCTTCTCCCCACAGAAGCCACAAGCATCAAAGAATGGGAGGTGCCTGCCTCCACAAACAGCTGCCTAGGCCACCCTCGTTAACCTCTGGCCAGGTCACTGACTGCCTGCCCAGATGGGACCACCGTGAAGCCTGGGGAAGCCCCCTTTACCCCCCACGGTCGCTATGTGACTTTCTGTCCAAGGGTCAGTGAGCACCACCCCTTGGGGCCAGATGTGTGCCCCACCCAGGGGGGCTTCCTCCAGGATGTCCATGTGTCCAGCAAGATCAGGAGGGCCTCTGTCTGGGGGTGGGCTGCGCGGGCCTTCTCACATCAGCGTGGGGCCCCAGTGCAGAGTGGCTGGAAGGGACGGACCTCTGCATCCAGTTTGCCTTACACTAGTGACTTCTGACGCCCCTCTATGCCCGCAAGGGTGTGTGGGGGTAAGCAGGGCCTTGCCCACTGAGGTGGGGGCACGCTGGGTTCCCCCGCCCTAATCAAGAGGAGCTGCTCCCGTAGTACCCTTCATAGGAATTCTGGCTGAGTGGAGGGCTGGAGGGTCCCGAGCATCCGCAGAGGGTTCAAGGAGGCTCCTGGGAGACAGGTGGCAGCTCCTTGTGAGGCCCCAAGGTCCTGAGGGCTCCCGAGGCAGGAGGAGTCCACCAGTCGTGCGCATGTGTATGTGTGTGTGCGTGCTCGTGTGTGTGTGATAGTCTGGGCCGTATGACTGAAGGAGGCAGACAGTGAGCTGAGAGCACTGTCCCCAGAGGGGTTGGTATGGCGCTCCAGCCCACAGCCATGGTGGGAACTCATCAGTCTGGGAACAACTGACCGTACCAAAAGCACACGCGAGATTTGGAGGTAGGAGCAGGGGCAGGGGAGTTCGCTGCTGTGGGCCTAAGGAACGTGGTGGGGGAGAAGTGGGCATAGCATTGCAGCACTAGTTGAAGGGACACAATGATGGGATTGACTGGTCCAAGCCCATGAAGCGACCTGCACGCCAGGGCATGCCTGCCTTAGGCAAGCCACACGCTGGGCCCTGCTTCCCCAGCCCGAGAGATGGAAGCAAAGGGAGCGCAGGTCAGGCTGATGGGGGTACTCTTATTGGGACCCTCTGATGACTGTTGGGCATTGAAAATAGAGATTCTACAGGGTAACAGCTGGCAGTGTCCCCAAGGGAGCCACACAGAGTCCCCTCCCACAGTGAGGAGAGAACCCTGTCCCAGAATACGATGAATCCCCTCCACTCCCTGGACCAGTCATGTGAGCAGCTAGGTCAGGGCTGTGGGCAGGCTGCTGGCGCGGTAGACTGACCTGGCCGTAAGGGTGGGCGAAGAGGCCACTGCGGCGAAGATGTGGACCATGGCCATCTTGCAGAGGTCGGCAGCTGACCCTGTGGGACATAGAGGTCTTGCTCCCACCCAGCCTCACAGTTGCCCTGCCCAGAGGAGGCCGCTGGACTCCATGTTGCAGGCAGAGCCGTACAGGGTCGTGCACCATGTGACCAGGGACAGCCCACATGCATCATATCTGTGCCCCGTCCCTTCCGGCTGAGCTCAGGGAGGCTGCCTGCATCCCATCCTCATTGGACGCGTGACTGGGAAGACACGCACCCACGTGTTCTTGGGTCCCTGCGGCAGAGGGATTGAGGTCCCTGTTTAACTTGGTTGCACCTGTGGGGACTTCACAGCCCTCGTGGCTGCTCTCAGGTCCCTGCCACAGGCATCTCCCAAGGTGCCGTCTGCTCTCTCTGCTGCTGCTGGGACGCCAAGCTAGAAAGCATCTTTTGACGGGCTGACCTAATCAGGACAGGCCCTCCCAGAATCAAGTAGCCTTGGCCTCATGTGTGAGGTGCCATCGAGTCAGCTCCGACCCACAGCGAGCCCATGCATGAGAATGAAACACCGCCCAGGCCCGCACCGTCCTCACGATGGTGTTTATGTTTGAGCCCATCCGGGAGCCACTGTGTCCGTCCACTGACAAACTGGCAGACAAGTGGTGGCCTAGTCTCAGGGTGACCCTATAGGGCAGGGTAGAACTGTCCCTGTGGATTCCTGAGACTGTAAGTCTTTATGGGAGTAGAAAGCTTCATCTTTCTCCCGTGGAGCAGTTGGTGGTTTTGAACTGCTGACCTTGTGGTTTGCAGGTCAACGTGTAAGCCACTTTATACCACCAGAGCTCCTAGGAGCCAGAATCAACTTGATGGCAGTGAGTTTAGCTCTTGGTTTGGTGGTGTAGTGGGCTATGAGTCGTGCTACCTGCAAGGTCACCAGTTTGAAACCACCAGCCACTCCAATGGCAAAAGACGATGCTTTCTACACCGCTAGACTTACAGTCTTAGAAACCCACAGGGGCAGCTCTAGCCTGTCTTACTGGGTCCCCTGTGAATTGGAATTAACTCGATGTCTGTGAGTTTTTGGGGGCTCTGTGGGTTAGGCCTTGGGCTGCTAACGAGAAGGTTGGCAGTTCAAACCCACCTGCTGCTCTGTGGGAGAACGATGAGCCTGCCTGCTCCTTTAAACATCGACAGTCTTGGAAACCCTATCTAGGCCCAGAGTAGGTGGCCTGGCAAATTGGCTGCATCCATGGGCTCACATAGAAAATCCGTGTGACTGACAGAGGACTGGCGGCATTTCCTGCTCTTGTCCTAGTAGCAACGTGACTTGGGCTGGACCCGTCCAGACTCAGCACTGCAGGTGCTGAAAGCCAGGTAAGACAGTGGGTGCAGGGCAGCCATCAGCCGCATCTCCAGGCCTGTCCCTGGGGCCCACGGTACCTTGGACCACGAAGTTCACAGCCTGCCGTTCTGCCTGTGCCCGGAGTTCCTGGTTCTGGGCCTGGATCCTGGGCAGGGGTCTCCTTCGGCCCATGATGGATGCCACATACCCTTTGATTACATGAAGGAAAAGCAGGATGAGTGACAGCAGTGGACAGGGGGACATCCCCCTCGGTGGTCCTGGCTCACCCGGGGGATGCCTGCAGAGCTCGTGGGGACTGCTCGGGGGGGCTGACCCTGAGTGTGCTGTCTGTGGCTCTCCCAGGAAGTGGGCACTGAGACTGGAAGGCCTTTGTTTGCCTGGTGGCGGGGCTTCCCTAGTCCCCTCTGACATCTGGCTGAGCTGACAGCTGTGTAAGACAGTGGTGGCCTGGTTTACATGATTACCTTCCCGTCAGCCCAACACGGTTCTCTCGATTTCGATTCTTGTTGACGCCATGTGGCTGAGCACAACTGCCCATTGGGCCTTCTGGGCTGGCAGCTTACAGGGGGCAGGTAGACAGGGGTTGTTTCCACAATACCAAGTGGGTTCTTAATGCCTATTTTGAGGAAAACAACCAAACCCCCAAACCTCAAATAAATGCAAACCCCCTGCCATTGAGTCGATTCTCACACAGGACTGCCCCTTTGATGGGAGTAGCCAGCCTCGTCTTTCTCCGGTGGGATCCCAACCACTGACCCCGTAGTTAGCCACCCCACATCTAAGCTCCTCGGCCCCCAGGTGTTCCTCAGGTCCATAGTTGAACTCAAGCCATTTATGCCCCGCTCTGGACCTCTGAACACCACAGACATTGCTAGAAGTCCTGTGTGGAACTTGGAGAACAGATGGTGCACCGTGTGGCTGCTGTGCAGGCAGGGAAAGGCATCCACACATTCCCACTGGAGGAGGGGGTGGTGCGTGGCTTGAGCTGGATCCCACATCCCTACACATGCAGGCTCATCCCAGCTTTGTGAGGCCTCTTTCAAAAAATGAACACAGATGAACAGATTCTAGAATGACTGCTGTTCTCGTTGGGTGCCATGGCGTCGGCTCTGACCCCTGGTGACCCTGCACATGACAGAACACAGCACTGCACAGTCCTGCCCGAGCCCGTGGATGCAGCCACAGTGTCCGTCCATCTCCTTGAGGGCCTTCCTCTGTTTTCATTTTTGCCACCCCTCCACTTTACCAAGCCTGATGGCCTTCTCCAAGTACTGGGCTCTCTCGACAATATGCCTGAAGTATGTGAGACTAAGTCTTGCCATCTTGTCATGATCCGCATAGTCAGAGGCCTTGACAGAGTCAATAAACCACAAGTGCACATCTTTCTGCTGGTCTCTGATTTCAGCCAAGATCCATCTGACATCAGCAAGGACATCCTTGTCCACGCCCTCTTCTAAATCTGGCAGCTTCCTGACAATGGATTGCTACAACCATTGTTGAATGATCTTCAGCAAGTGTGCTATCAAGGAAGTGACCCCATAACGCGTGCATTCTCCTGCTGGACACGGTGATTGGGGCTGGATGCTGAAGCTTATCAGTGTTATGTTAGTGAGAGCTGGATTTGTTTTCTTCAAGATGAGTTGGGAAGCCAAGTGACTTGCAAATCAGCCTGATTCTTGAGGTCTCTTTTTAGAGTAGTCTCTACTCTCGGGCTGTTGCTAGCTGTCAGAGTTGGTTCCAAATCCCAGAGACCCCGAGAGTAGCAGGGCAAAACCCTGCCCAGTCCGGGGCTCTTCTCACAATTATGAGGGCTCCTTGTTGCTGTCGTGCCAACCCACCTTGTCAAGGTCTGCCTTCTCTTGTGGGTCCTCTAGGTGTCAAGTAGGGTGTCCTTTCCCAGGCACCGAGAGGAGGTCCACATCTGCTGCATGAGACGTCTTCACAGTATTAAAGAGCAAAAGTATTACTTTGAGGACTCAGGTGCGCCTGATTCAAATGATGGCATTTTCAATGAATAAGGACAGTGAATAAGGAAGACTTCGGAAGAAGGGATGCAGTTGAAGCATGGTGCTGGTGAAGAACACTGAAAGTACCACGGACTGCCGGGAGCACACACAAGTCTTCCTTGAAGAAAGTACAGCCCAACTGCTTCTTCGCAGCTGGGATGATGAGCCCTCATTTCATTCTCTTTGGACTTTGGGAAATCTAGGGCTAGTTTAGCCTTGCTAATCAGCCATGATCCTTCTGGGGCTGAGGTGGGATATTCAGGGATAAAGTACCCCCTACCCCTGCACAAGTCTGGGAATGATCCACCTGATTGCTCTACACTGTTGATTTCCAGTGCCTGAAAACCACTTTCTATTTTTGCCCCATTTCCTAGTTGTTCATGGTAGGAGGGAGAGTCTAGTACTTCACGGTAGCCAAAGTGGAAGTCTCCTGGCGCCCTGTATTTCAAGCTCCTCTTCTCTGTACTGCAGACTTCCGGTGAAGGCTACCATAGTTCTCAACCCTGTCACAAGACCACCTGTGCCTCCAAGTCTGCTGCTGGGGAAGTGAGCCCAGTGGGTGGGATCTTATCCCTTCCCCATCGCCCTGCCTCTCTGGTCCCCGTTTGCTCTTGGCTCCCTGTCCACCTGCTATGTCATTTCTCACATCCCTGCTCAGGCCTGCCTGCCTTGTGGCCAGTGAGGCCAGCGCTGACACCTTTTGCCAGTGACCTTGGCCATCCCACTTGGTTCTTTCATAGTGAGGTTCGCCACTCCTCTTCTGAACTGGCTGGCTTTATTGTGGGTTATCTGCCTTCTCCATGGGGCTGTCAGCTCCACAGAGCAGTAGCTTGGGTCACGGCTATCAAGTATAGTGCCCTGACACACGGGGGGCACCCAGCAAATGCGGTGGGATAATTTAATGATTGTCTGAGTATTTCTTTGCAGTATCTTTTCAGAAGGGCATGCCGACATCAAGTTTGGCTCCGCAATGCTCAGAGTCCCTTAGGGAACACGAACTACATGCCATGGGGGTGCAGCTGAGTGGCTGAGGGCAGTGCCAAGTCTGGAGCCCCACTGCCTGAGCGCGGTCCAGGCACTGTGCCACCTAGTGGATGCTCAACCCATCAATGACTTAGTTTCTCGATCTGTAAAGTGGGGTCAGTGACAGAGCCCTGAGTAAGCATTACAGTGAGGACCAGCGGAGCCATTTTATGGAAAGCACTTGGCATGAGCCTGGCACCCAGTTAGTGGCCCCGGAGGGTGGCCCTTGTTAGAACTTGTCCATGGACAGTGCACGGGAAGCTCCTCGCTGGGTGCTCTCACCTACGCAGCCATGATCACGGTGTAACCTTTCGAATTGACATTTTTATTCCTGCCCAGTGTGGAGCTCCTGGGTCTAGAACCAGGGCAGGATTTGTGGGCTGCCATGGGGGTGTTGGGGAGCAGGTAGAGCTGTGGGCTATGCAGGCTCGGCCTTTCCCAGCCCAGGAGTCAGAGGTGAACAGACTTGGGATGGGCGACACTCACTTGCTGTCCTGTGAGCAGGTGGGGATGGACCATTGACACCTGGGCTCAGAGACTGCTCTCTTGTGCTGGGTCTCAGGTAGACAGAGGGAGATACTGCTCAAGGTCCCATCAGTGGTCACCAGGGAGCAGCGAGGGAGGGGCTGCCCTGGGACCAAGGGGCTTGTCCATGGCTTCCCTGGAGAGTCCCATAGAGACTCCCTTAGAGGGAGCACGCTGGGGCTTCTGGAATGCTGGCCCTACCCAGCAAGCGGTGTCGCTGACATGGACAGGGCAGGTCTGAATGAGCACCCACCCTGCAGGCCAGCAGTCCCTAGGAGCTGGTGCCCAGGTATCTGCCCCTCTTCCCCACCAATACCCCTCCTCGTCTCTAGTGCTGTGCTGTTCTCCAGGATTTTGCCCCTTTCTCTATGCTGCAGGAGAGGGAGTAGACACACATGGTCAGTTCGCCCTTCTGGATCACAGTCCGACCTCTCCTTATGCTCCATTGGCCCTGTGGGACCCTGGTTTTCCTAGTGCCGTGATCAGCCCACCTTGCTGGACCAAAGTCTCCTGCTCTTTGTGGTCAACCTGCCCTGCTGGCCAGAGACTTTCTGCTCCCGGGGTCAGTCTGCCCTGATGGACCCACCCCCACCCCTACTACAGCTGTGACTCAGGGCCTGAAAGCATGCGGCCCCTCCCTGATGCCCAGGATGGCCATCCCTGTAGCACACCTTCACTGAGCCCTCCCAGGTGAGCATGTGACTCCTAGGAGCCAAGCTGAAATAATTCCAGGAAGATGAAGGAAACACTCGACTAGAACAAGATGCTTCTTGAGAAGTCCTCCCTGCCGCCACACTCAGGATGCTGGGCCCTCCCACCAGGATGGCCAGGTTTCTTGGGAAACAGCATGCCAGCTAGGACAGGAAGTTGGGTTCTGTATGGTCAGATGTGTCTAGTGAGTTCTGCCCGCTGCATCAGCAGCCAGGCCAGGTATCTTGGGCAAAGGCCTCAGGGGCCCTGGGCTGCTGTCCTGGCACCAGGGCTCTGATCCTAAGGTGCTCTCATGGTCACGTGTGACCAGGTGGGTGGTGCCAGAGCTACCTCCTGGTCTCTGGGTGCTGCGGGCTCCGTGCGAACAAGCAAGCACCCCCACCTGCCAGCAGCGGGAAACACCCCTACAGCTTCACAGGACCCTCTTCTGAGCACAGAGGGCGGCTGGGCTCCAGGCAGGACTTGTCTGTGTGTATGGATCCTGTATGCTCCCCCGGAGGGCTGGAGAGCAGTGGGCTACATGCTCTGGCTGTGCAGGCCACCCTGGAGGTATATTGCCCATCCCTGCCATTTCTACTTCTTGTCCTTTAAAAATATATATGTATATGTTTTAAAACTAACAAGTACCTCCAGCAAACATACGTATGTGAGCACCAGGTGTCTGTTGTTAACAGGAGCCTGTATTTATGTCCATATTTCATTCTGGGTGCAAACGTGGCAGCTGCAGTGAGTGAGCCCCCACCCTGCTGCAAGGCCCCTGGGTCCTGCAGGGCAGGAGTGGTTGAGTCAGATTCCAATGTGATTTGCTCACATTGCCCCCAAACTCAAATTTATTGCCATCAAGTCGAATCTGACTCAGCGACTCAGGTGCGTGCGACTCAAGCCACAGTAGTTCCCATCGCCTCCTCTGCATGCGGGACATTCCCTAAGGAAGACCACGGAGGAGCGGATGCATTTGAATTACGGTGCTGGTGAGGACCAGCAAAAGGGCAAGGGACTCCCCAAAGGCCGCACGGCTCCATGTTCTTTAGAAGTGAGGGGGAGGAAGCTTCCTCTCAGGCACTTGGGACACGTCAGGAGAGGCCAGTCCCTGGACAAGGACATCATGCGTGGTCAAGCGGAGGGGTGAGGCGCTGCATTCATACAGTGGTGGCAACAGTGGCTCCATCAACACAACCCCCAATGAGTGGTACTTCGTTGCGTTGTGGATCAGAAACAACTCACAGGCATGAAACAGCCCTGTGGATGTACTACTTCAGCCCTTTAAAAAGTACCTGCAGCAAAATTTTATTTGCATGTGGTATTGTTCTGACCTTAAACCTAGTTTTCACCTTTCTTTGGAATGGGGACACATTGGGATTCTCCTCCGGTTGGCTGGTCGAGTGGCTGTCTTCCAAAGTTCTTGGTATAGACTAGTAAGTGCTTCCAGTACCGCGTCCGTTTGGGGGAACATTTTGATCAGTGTTCCATTAGTTCCTTGCTTTCGCTAATGCTCTCAAGGCAGTTTGGACTTCTTCCTTCAGTGTTACTGCGTTTGATCCTATGCTACCTTATTGAAATGGCTGAATGTCAACCAATTATTTTGGGTACAGTGAGTCTGTGTATTCCTTTCAAGCTTCTTGCATGGTTCAGTATTTTGTCCCCAACTTCCATATTGCAACTGAAAGCTTGATTTCGCCCCACCTTCAGCGATTCCACCATGAAAAATGCTGAGCCTGTTCTTTGCTTTTGGTTTTTAAATCCTAGGGTTTTTGCCCATTTTATTATATTTTACTTGATTTTCTGTTCAGCTCTTTTACTTCATCATTTCTTCCATGTGCTTTTGCCAGTTCATACTCAAAGTGAGTTTCAGCGTCCTTTCTCAATTCCACTGTTTTTTCCTCTGTCCTGTCTTCTTAAGGACTTGCTTCCATCATGCACGATGTTCTCGACTTCCTCTTAGAAATCATGTGGTCTTCTGCCATTCGTGTTCAATGTATCCCATCTGTTATCGAGATGCTCTCTAAATCCATGTGGGACATACTCACGATTATAGTTTGGTTCTCGTGGACTTGTTCCGGCTTCTTCCGCTTTAACCTGAACTTGCATTGAGCTAGTTAAAGTCTGTCTGTCCTAGCCAGCCCCTGGCCTTGTTTTGGCTAATGTTCTGGAGCTTCTCCAGATATAGTTGGTTTGATTCTTATGTATTTCATTTGGTGAGGTTGAAGTATGTAGTCACCAGTTACGTTGTTGAAAAGGATATTTCAATGAAAAAGCCATTGGGGTTGCAAAATTTTATCAAGGAATTTCCAGCCCCACTTCTATCACCAAGGCCATATTTTTTGACTATCGATCCTTGCAAATGTCAGAGTTCAATAATTATCAATGCACCTCGATTGTAGGCTTGATAAATTTCAGCCTGACAAAGTTGTCAGGGTTCTTCAGTTTCTTGATTACTGGCTTTAGTGGTTGGTGCACACGTTCAAGCAATAGTTCTACTAACTGTGCTTCCTGCAGGCCTGCAGCTCTTACTCCATCCACAGGCAACACTGCACTTGGAGCTAGATCTCAGAATGTTCCTTTGGACCATGAATGGTGCCATTCTCTTCTTACTAGTCATTCTCAGCATAGTGAACCATACAAGTGTCCAACTCAAAATGGCAATGCCCTTCCCTTGTCGCTCACTATACCACGGATATAGAGCTTTATATATTCCATTTAATTTTTGATGACTTCTAATTTTTCTAGATTCGTACTCTGTACATGCCATGTTCTAATTATTGCTGGGTATTTATAGCTGCTTTGTTTTCGTTTTAAGCCGTGCCTCATCAACCGGGGAAGGCCTAAGAGCTTGGCTTCATCCACTTCATGAAGGTTGACTACTTTAAAGAGCCAGCTCTCGATCAGTCATGTTCAGGGTCTTTTAACCTGAGGGGCTTGTTTCCTGGCACCATGCCAGACAATGCTCCACTGCTCTTTTTAAGGTTTTCAGTGGCTCATTCCTCCCAAGTGGACAACCTGTTCCTCCTTCCTAGTCTGTTCCTGGCCTGGGAGCTCCACTGGAAAACCTGTTCCTGTTGAGCGACTCTGCTGGCTTTTGGAGCACCAGCACAGCGACCTGCACATCCCACGGAGTAACACACTGACAAGGGAGTGGTGGCGCGTCGGTGTAGCTGGCAGCGAGCATAGCATGTCTGCAGCTCAGGCCTTGTATCTTCCTTTCTATTCATATATTTCCCTTTCTTCTTTAATTACATTACCAGAATAGGGTTGTCTGGGAGAACTGTTTGTGATGCCGAGGAAGCTCTGCAATGTGGCCAGTGGCTACTGTGTTGGGTGGTTCAGGCCCAGAGAACACCCAGTGGAGGCACTAACGGAGGAGATTCTTGCCTTGCTCCTGACGTGAGTGAGGGACAGCTCGGACGTCCTTCCACGTAAGTTAGAGAACGTCTCTTTGCTCTCAGGGTGCCTTATTTACAATTGGCACCTCAAGATTGCGGTCGGCTTGCCGTTTTCCCCCTCTCTCTGCATTTCCAGGACGTCTTCATGCAGCAGGCGTGGCTCTGCTTTAGTGAACGAGTGTTACTGAATGCATTGCCCTGGCTCCAGTCCTCACTGGTGGTATAAATTGTGTCTAGTCACTTAGGTTTTTGATCTGTACAAGTCAACAAGTCATGCATTTTAGTCTAAAAAAGCTATCCTGTACACGTACATGCTCCTTTTCTCAAAAGTATGTTACATTCTGACCCCCAAAGCAAACCCTCAGCCAGCCTCCCACTCAGCCATCTGCCCATCTACCCATCTGTTCAAAAATCACCCAACAGAGCCAGCTGCAGTCCCTGGTAGGATTACTGCGGAGTCAGGGTGCGAGTAGGTGGCTGTAGCTGCTTACCTGTCTGGTGACATCGAGCAATAGTTGCTTGGGCAAAGTCCTTGATTTTCTTGTATTTCTGTGAAAAACTCTCTAGAAACTGAGCAGCTTCCTGAGCAGTGGATCCAAGGCAAGCAGCAAGTCGATCCTTCCCTGTACAGGTCAGAACAAGTCCAGGGCGGTGTCAATTCCCAGTGCACACTCAGAAGAGTCTCTGACACCAGAGGTGACCAGCCACGCACGTTAAGGAGCCGCCGACACCACCGCTGCCGCCGCTGCCACCACCACCACCTAACACCAAACTCACTGCCATTCCCCCGTGGGTTTCTGAGACTGTAACTGTTTATAGAAGTGGAAAGCCCCTCTTCCTCCCTCAGAGCTGCCCGTGTTTTTGAACTGCCAACCTCTTGGATGGCAGTCCAACATGTAACCACTCTTGGTTGGTGAAACAAGGTACCACAAATACCAATAGTATTTTCCTCCACTGCTTTGTCTCAGTAACTGGACTGGTCAGGGTGGTGGTGGGTTTTGGGCTTCAAGAACTGAGGTGTCAGTTGCTAGCCAACCTGGATGGAGGCTTGTTCCTCCATGCCGTCGTCGAGTTGATGCTGATGCACAGAGGCTCTGTCGGACAGGGTAGAACTGCCCCTGAGAGTTTCAGACTGTCACTGTATATGGGAGTAGAAAGCCCCGTCTTTCTCATATCATAGTTCAATAGGATTGACTGAGCGCCAGCGAGGTACTAGACGTGAAGCAGTTAACGAAGTGGGCATGGTGCCTGCTCTTGGTGGTCCGGTGGGAGAGCTGATTCCCGAACTGGGGGAAGATAGCAGCGAGCACAGCACAGCAGGGAAGAAGGTTCCGTTGCCGGGCGATGAGAGAGTGGTACTCGGCAGCGGCCCACTGGGAGTTCTTATCCGAGACAGACACCTTTGGTCTAGACCATGTTTGGTTCTAGAGGCTGCTCCCTGCAGAAAGGTCAGGATGCTCTCATGGCACAAACTGGCTGGGGGCAGGGGCTGGACTCACAGGTCTGAATCTGAGTCCCACAGATCACCCGTTGAAGGTGTTCCAGGACTTTGGGGATGTTTCCTGACCTGCAGCAGATCCTGTTTCCTCAGAGAAATGGTGACGGTTATTTCCCAGGGTTGTAGAGAGGACCCAGTGAGCCAGAGCAAGGAGAGTTCCAAGCACAGCACATGCTTGTCTCCCACTTGGAGCTTCCTATGCACCCCTCCCCCAAATCCCTGGTGTGCCGTCACTCTAGAAAAGACTGACCATCTCTGATAGAGACTGAGGAATCCATGAGGGCAGGTGCAGGAGCCTTGCTGGATGGTAGAGACCATGGGGAAAGCCCTGGGCTCTGAGCGGCAGCGCCTTTGGATGAGACTGCAGCGAGACTAGACTCCCAGAGAAGGGCTTCATGCTGGCAAAGAGAAAGACGCTCCGCAAGACGGACTGACTCAGTGGCTGCCACAGTGGGCTCAGACAGCACACTCGTGAGGGTGCTGCAGGGCATTCTGTTGTGCAGAGGGCCACGCTGGGTCAGGACTGACTCGATGGCACTCCAAAGCCACCCCAACAACCTGCTAGACAAGCAGCCTGAAGACCAGTATTCCTGGGGAGGCGTGACTCGGACCCATAGCAGGCCTTCTCCTCTTCCGTACCTACCGGGCTCACTCTGGGCTCACATTAGGGGGAACCCAAGGGGCCTTCAGACAACATGGTGCAGAAGTCATGGCCTAAGGGGTGGAGATGTGAAGTCTGAGAAGGTGGGATCCATCGACCTCACAATCCTTTCTTTAGTTTGGGCTCCTCTTGGCCCAGGCCACCTGCCACCTGCCGTGGTTCTAGATAGAAGGTGGTTCCAGGCTTGGGAGGGTGCGGGGCCATCATGGCTTGTTCCACTTGGTTGAGGACGGAAACCTGAGTTTTCCAGTTCCCGCTCGCCCAGAGCCCTTGGCCGGGCCTGCTCTGCCCAGGCCTGTCTGACTGCTCTGGACCACGGGTGGGAAACAACTTTCTTCAGAGCTTGTGAGCTTAATTAGGACCGTGTGCTGCCTTCATGAATACATTAGCGTGTGTTTGCTACATTTCACTGCGAGACTCCATCTCTGGCTCGTCCACTCAGTGACATTCCAATCACCAGCCCTCCGCTAAGGCCCTCGAATGGAAAATTCCATCGGCTTGCAGAGAGCAGTCAGTCACGTGGTGTCTGAGGTCCACCTCCAGCCCCTGGTTGTCCATCCAGAGGCCCCACTGGTGCTGAGAGGAGTGGGGAGCTCCAGGGGAGCCTTCCTGCCTGTGGGTCCGAGCGTGGCTGTCTCTAGTGGGACCCCTGTGACCCTCCTCCTGACCCAGGCCACTCTCCTTCTATGCAGATGGCTTCCTTCCTCAGCCCGTTGGCACTTCCCACTGGGGGCCCTTTCAAAGCGACCTCCCTCAGAGTTCCTAGCACCTGCTAGGCTGCTCTCGCACCCATCAGCACCTGTCTGCCTTCATCTCGTTCACCTGTGGTTCAAGCCGTGGGCCATTTTTTTGCAGGTGGACGCTGGTGATCCTGCTCCTATGGTCAGGGAACATTGGCTCCGATGTCCAGTCCACCTTCCTAGGTGCCGTCCATCCTCTACTGACTACAGGGGCTGGACGCAGGGCACTGCCTTCCCAGAGTCCCTTGCAGTCAGGCTCAGGCTATGGCTGAGGCCTGGCCCATTGTGTGCATGTGAATGTAACTTGGAGGCAGCAGTGGGAGGTGCAGGTGTTTTGGAAACTTCTGCCAGGGCACCCACAGGGAGGCTTTCCCACGACAGAGCTAGCAGAGGCCAGAGAGGGGTGGCCAGCCCAAGGGGAAGGATTAAAGTGGATGCTGAAAGCAACAGCGGCTCCTCCTGGCCATGGCAGAGGGCGAGACGGTGCTGCACCACGCACTCGGGGTCTTCTGCCTCTGCACATATACTTCCGGGTCGGTCTGCAGACACCCACAGAAGAACTTGTTGGTTTTGAACTGGGGTTTCCCACAGTCCATAAGCCCCAGTGAGGAATGGACATCCTGGTGCTGTGAAGCTGGCATGGGGTCAACACGGAATGTGTTCTTTTGTCTCCCACACGTGGCTAGCAGTTTCCCCCTTCTGGCTTCCCTCTCAGGGGCCTCACTGGTGCCTGGCATCCAGTGGGTCTTCAGGAACGATGGCTAGTCTGAACTGGAGCAGACTTGGTAACTCCTGCCTCCCTCTCCAGAGCCATCTGTGGTGTTGCTGCCCCAGGGCAGTCTTCCCGGGCTCCCCTAGCCCTTGGGGACAAGTCTGTAGATGCACGCACCACACAGTGGCAAGCTTTCAGGCTCTGGCAACTCTGGACAGCACATGCCACTCTTGGGGAGCAGAAACGGTGCCACCATTGTGTTCCAGGCCTGGCATGGAGCAGAATACAGGTGCCCACGCCACGGTCAGTCAATGCTTGTCAAGCAAATAGTGGCTGGACGTGGGGCAAAATTAGCAACCATTAGAGAGCAGTCAAGACTTAAGTGTGAGCTGCAGGGAGCGGTGGCCCAGTGGGCTCAGCCGTGGCTGGGAGAGGTGCTAGGTGGTGTGGAGGGACCTCGCTGAAGATGGAGCAGTGGGCCAATGAGTCAGCCTTCCAGCCCAGGTCCCGATGGCTCTGTTGCTCGGGCTTGCCTGTTCCTGGGTCTGAGGGGGCTATGAGTAGAGCCTGCCCCATGACTGGGGGGCTCAGTCTACCTTGTGCCCCCCCCCCTCTTTGAGGATCTTCTGACTTCTTTTCTGGTGCTGCTTCACCAGATACCCACAGAAGGCATATGGCACAGGTGGCTCCTGCCACACTTCCGCCATAGGGGTCCTGGCCCCCAGGGGAACGTTCATGTGAAAACATCGTTCCCCTCCTCGGAGCACAGCTGATCCAGAGCCTGGCTCCTGAATTTTCCAGGGGCCTGTAGCCAGGCGCCCCAAGCCGCAGGCCCTGTCCCTCTGGTGCTGAGCCTCGGTACCAGTGGATCTGCAGTAATTTCTGTTATTCTGGGCAGGGACTGGGAAGCAGAGAGGAGGCTCAGGGTGGGACCCTCTGTGTCACTGTTAGGCTAAAAGCAGCTAAATTACCCTTTTCACTAATGTCACGGCCGGCGGGTGACTCACTGCTTATTTACAGAGCCCAGCACTTGTCCTCTCCCAAAGAGAAGGATGCTCCTGAGGTACCACACCGATCCACAGGAGCAAGACACATTTCTCTGTGGGAGCCAGGGAGCAGTGGGGGCCAGGCACGGGGGGAACGTCCATCAGCCCCACTGGGTGCCGGGCACTAGAGAAGGCATGCAGGGGCCACTCAGTGATGTGGCAGACATTTACTCAAGTTCTCCCTCCTTGACTCAGTGTCGGATGACAAAGATGAGCATTGCCTGCTTGTCGAGTGAGCTCCCAAACCTGGTGAGACAAGCATCTGACCATCAGGTGAGCTCCGACAGCCCCAGGAAATGGACACTCTGATCACATCTACCAGCAAAGAAACTCAGGGACATGGAGGTGGGCCCTGTACCAAGCTGAGGGAGCTGGGACTTGAGCTGGGGCTGCTTGGCCCAGTGAGGGTGGCGACAGTCTGTCTGTGTAGCAGGATGCAGGGGATGGAGAGCTAACCTGACTTGGTAGGACGCTGCCTTCTCCCTAGGACAGAGGTCCCCGGAAGGATCTGGGGCACAGATGAGACATAGGCTAAATAACACTAAAGAACCCATTTCCTGCTACCCTACTGTCACCCATGGACTCAGACCCTTTGCAGCAACATCTCTTAGTGTGCTTTCCAAAGGTTGGACGGCATGAGCATGCTTCCAAAGTTGAGTGGCACATCAACTCCGTTCACTACTCTGTTTCGCCAGCATTCATGGTGTGCCAGGGAGCAGGCAAAACCGACCGGGATTCTGGTCTTCAGGGGCCAACGCTCAAGTTGGGAGAGTACACGTATATCTGAGAGTGTGGTGGGGCACTGAGGCAGCAGGGAGGATAGAGAGGTGTGGGGCAGGGTTGGGAAAGATAGCCTCCAAGGGGCTCCCATGCTGCCTGCCTCCTGTGGGACCCCTTGCCCGAGTGTGGGGGCTGCCTTCTGACAGAGAGACTGTGACAACGGTGATGGCTGCTGGGGTCCCAAGACTCTAGATTGTAGCAACTGTCTTGCTGGCATGTTTTTCTGCCTCGCTGGTTTGGAGAAGGGAGCTAACATGCTGACGACTGCCTACGCTGGAAGGCTCAGGAGGCAGAGAGCTGGGGGCAGCCTGTGGCTGATGCCAGTGTGTAGCTGAAGCCTGTTGACCAGAGTGGATCCCTCCCCAGTCGAGTCTCAGATGAGACCACAGCCCCAGCTGACATCAGGATGGCAGCCTTCCTTGCTGTGCCCAGACTTGGGACCTGCATAAACAGAGGGGATTCTGTGTGTGTATATGTGTGTGTGAAGTTGCTCAGCTTGTGGTGATTTCATACAGCGAGCAAGGCAGGCAGAGGAGGGAGTATGTGAGTGAAGAGCAGAGAGGTGAGTGTGGGAGGGAAGGGGACCAATGCCCAGGGTGGGCGCCACCCTGGCAGTCTGAGGTGGGCTCGGGTTCATCATAAACATTGCATTTTCAACTATGGCAAGAGGCCGTTGGGGAAGCACATGGGATGCAACTGTGCCCCCACTGGGAAATACAAGGCGACTCTTCGGACAATTCCCTGTGCCTGCCCAGCTGTTCTTTCACTAGGGGTGTGTTCAGTCGTGCAGCCTCTCCTTGAATAAATGAAGAATTTCTGAGGCAGACAGATGGAGTCTCTTCTCAGAGTCTTTTCAAGAGCTCCACTGCTCCTAGAAGACCAGTCAAAGGGAGCAGGTAGTTGGCACAGACCTGGCCAGACAGCGGAATGGAGGGTCCCTAACTAGGGGCTGACTGGTCACCATCCTGTCCTGACCCTCTCCCCCTGCACTCCTGGGTCAAAATCAGGCCTTGTGGCCATAGCATGTCCCAGAGGAGGAAAGAGCCTACAAGGCCCTGGTAGCCCATGAGGGGGAACCCAGGGTGAGGAGGAGATAGAGTGGAAGACCCCTTTCCTGGGGGTGTAGCTGAGAGGAGGAGGAACAGGAAGAGGAAGAGGGGAGGGAGGAGAGGGGGAAGGTAGGAGGAGGAGAGGAACAGTGGGGCTGTCATCAAGACAGGGAACAACCCTGCACTCCATTCTCATTCGAAGTGGTGGCTGTGAGGGCTGAGTGACTTGAGCAATGTCACAGGGCCCTCAAGGGGCTGTGTAAACATCACAAAGAGAGGGGCAACACAGACCCCTAAGCCCACTTTCTCCTGTGTGACAGACCACATGGGACCCTACTTCCTTGCCACAGCCTTACCTGCTCCGTAGACCACCGAGTATACCACCTTCTTGGTCTGCTCTCTGTCCACGTGGTTCACATGCTCCTCGGGAATGCCCTTCCTGTGTGGCAAGACAGTCAGAATGTCACCAGGCAGCCAGTGTGGATTCAGAGAGGTGGACATGAGAGGCCAACCCGTGGCTCCACTCCAATGCGCTCTCACTGGGGCTTCTCAGCTGTGTCACAGGGGCCTCGCACGAAGGCAGGGGAGAGGGAAGGTGGGGCTGTGTAGCATTGGCTTGATATGGACATCAGTACCTTCAAGGAAGAAGCAACAGAAGCCACAAGGTTTCTAATGGAAATGCCACATGTCAGAACCAGTGAATCATAGTTAAAGCAATGAGGATATTCCATAGCTCAAAAACATGGCAATAAGGAGCCCTGGTGGTGCAGCTGAGCCATTAACTGAGAAGTCTGTGATGCAAACCCACCAGTGGCTCCAAGGGAGAAAGAAGAGGCAGCCTGCTTCTCTGAAGACTGGCCACCCCAGGACCCCTGTGGACAGTTCTAGTCTGTCCTATAAGGTCATGATGAGTTGGAATGGATTCAACTGCACTGGGTTTGGTGCTTGAGCCTAAACTCCTTTATTAGTAAACATTGAGAAAATGAATGTAAATGAATTAAGGTTCAGCTCAGGAGGTAAAATCAAAGCCAGCCAAAAGAATGTATAAGAAAAGAAATAAAGCTAGAAGCAGAAACTACTGTGGTAGAGAAGAGAAAAAGAGCAGTTCGAATTAATACATAAAGTCACAGTTCTTATAAAAAATAAGACAAGCCATTAGCTAATTTAATTTTACACATGAGAAAGCACATGTACCCTGAATAAGAACTCATAAGGAAAAAATAGCTATTGATGTGGATGAAGTCATAAAAGACTAGGAAGCTAGTTTATACAAATTCAAATGAGTAAGTATGAAAACCTAGATGTAACCAACAATCTCTTAAGGAAACACAGTTTCAATAGAGATAGAAAGTTCAATAGCTTAACATTCACAGAAGAGACTGAGGAAATTGTTGAAGAAAATACTTAACATGACAATATATTCTTTCCTTGATCACACACAACTCAAAATAAGAAACAGTTCCAAACATCCATTAATTATTAGAACGTGTCACAAAGTATAAATCTAGAAACATTGTAACTTGAAGAAAAAAAAAAGAAATGCTTAAAGATTGATATCCTGGATGAGATGAAATAGACTGGTATTTGCCATCCTGAATCAGAAAATCATATGGTTTACTGTGCAGGGAGTAACAAAATCAAGAGCCACGTGCCAAATTCATTATCAACAAGAACACTGCAAGACTGGTTTTAAAGTACAGTGCTGCTTGTGATTAGACAACACCCGAACACCTACAGGGAGACGAGCCAACACAGCTGTCCTTCAAGCTTATGCGCAACCACTAGAGCCAGCAATGGACAAGTGAAGAATTCTACCCACGTGTTCACGCCGAGATTTATTAAACACACAATCAAGATGCGTTGGTGATTTTGGTGATTGGAATATGAAAGTTGGAAACAAAGAGGAAGGATCAGCAGTTGAAAACATGGGCGTGGTGAGAGAAATGAAGCCAAAGGGGGAATGGGGAGCTGATAGGATCGATGATTGTATCACTTCACTTGACGGGATTGAATGACAGAATTATATGTGAATGGAGGTATTAGATTGTGTAAGATATGTCAATAAAACATATAATTAAAAATGCTTCTTAGTAATTGCTCTCGGATACAATTCAATTGTTCAAAATATGCCTAAGAAGCATCTTGGCTGTGCTTCCTCCAAAGTAGATTTGGTTGTTCTGACAACCCACGGCAATGGTTTCTAATATTATTCAACAATCTCCTAACTCAACGGCCTCAGTTCTTCTCCTGTCCTCCTCATTCGTTGTCTAGCTTTCACATGCATCAGAGGTAACCAGGCAACATTCGTTCTTTTATACATGAGCGGGAACCAACTTGGCAGTGAGTTAAACCACACCATGCATATGTGTACATATACCGTATATACTCGTGTATAAGCCGAGTTTTTCAGCACATTTTTAATGCAGTTTTTGTGGTAAAATTAGGAGCCTTTGCTGATATTTTCATCGGCTTATACTCGAGTATGTATGGTAATGATGAAATAAATTCATTTCAAAGGTCAACTCAAGAAGACAAAGTGAAATATGATCATGAAATGCGCAAAAACACAGATAAAAATAAAAAAGTAAGAGCAGGCTCGGTGTATCTTAAATGGAAAGAACTCCAGAAGAAATTCAAGCCTTGAGTTGTAATAGGGCTCTATGGGTCGATCAAAGCGGCTGTCAAAAGAGCTAGTGAAACTCGCTCTGAATTACAGAGTGCTGATGCCAAGTGGAAGGAAAAGTGGAATGAATGCACAGCCACGGTACCAGAAAGAACTGGCCCATGCCTACCATATCCAGAGCGCCATGTGACCAAGAAGCGCCAGCACGACAGGAAGACATCAAGCTGCACTGACGGCGTTGGTGAAAGACCACGTTCCAGGAATTGGCAGACCACCACCCTACTTTTAATAGTGAATGTAATGCTGGAAGTCCTTACTCGCTATGTCAAGAAATTTAGAAGACAGCTACCTGGAACACCAACGGAAAGAAATCTAAATCTATCCCCATCCCCAAGAGAGGTAATCAAGTCAGATGCAGAAATTACCAGACAAAATCATGAAACTCACACCCTGGCAACATTTTGCTACAGAGGATGTAGACACACTGCCACCACACAGCAACAAGGTGCTGCCAGAAACGCAACCTGGACTCAGAGGGGACAGAGTACACTGCCCACGGCACGTGGGTCTTGGCAAAAGCCGTGAGTACCAGAAACGTGCTGACTTGCGCTTTATTGATACGAGGAGGCATTAGGCTGTGTGGAACTTAACAAGTATGGTCATAGGACGGAGAGTGAGAATTCCAGAATGTTTAATTGTGCTCAGGCTAATTTGGACATGGACAGAGCGGCCGTCCTTTGAACAGAATAAAGGATGTTGTGCAGTTTAACGTGGAAAAAGGTGCCCTCCTCCCCAAGCCGTGGTCTTTCTCCTCGCTTGGTGCGCACGTTAAAATTTGAAGATGAAAGAGGAAGGCAGGGCTGCGGTCACACTGTGGTGCAGGGCCGGGCGGCGCTTTGTTCTGTTGTGCACAGGGTCACTGCGGGTCGCAGCGGACTCGATGGCACTAAATAAAGCGAGGTTGTGATGGGCTGGAGCCAACCCGACAGGCGCTAACATCCAGAACCACAACGCCCTTCGGAGGGGCCACCACAGATGAGGAATAAAGTACACACTTATACAGAATGAAACCTCAGTTTTTGGTGGGGGAGGCACTAAAATAAATACACAAATAAACTTTAAGCAATAGGAATTTTTTTCTTAAACAATGAAGAAAAGCTAGCCTATTTTCTTTGTTCTTGAAAGTAAGGACATTTTCTGTTGCCCAGACATCAAAAAAGCATCCTTTTGGGAGATCCAATTCTCCCTTCCCAACTCTTGATATTGTTCTCGTGTCTCCGGCATTTCTCAGAAGAGAAGTTTGTTGCTAACAGAAATTAAACAAATTTGAGGGAAAGAGAGAGAGAGAGAGAGAATGAGTGGGAATTCTGGCAGCCAAAGGAAGTTGTGAAGCTGCACAGAAACAGTGATTTGGATGTTGGATGACGAGCAGTGTCCCACAGACACGGTCTTGGCAGACAGATAATAGAGCACACAGTCAAGTTGGGGACCATGGCAGCCAGTGATTTCAAAAGGCCAGACATATCTCATGTGAAGGCAGCCAAAGGTGGATTCCTGTTCAGTGGTGGGAAATGGAAAAATGGATTGGGATTTGTATTAAAAATGACACAACTGAAGTCCTATCTGCTCTCCGTTGTCCAGCCTACACGATGGGTCAGCTCCGGGCAGCAGAGATTCTAGGGACTGGGGTTGTAACTGTAGGTCTAGCAGTGCTGTGGTGGAGACCAAGCAGAGAAGAGAGGAAGAAAAGCTAAGTTCCTAGGAATACAGGGGACTGTTGGGACAAGAGGCTGGCAAGGAGCTACAGTCAGGGACAAGAGCGGATAATTTAGATGCCTCCTATGGGGACTAAGGTGCCCCTGGTCCAAGCTGTGGTCTTTTAAAAAAAATCACTTTATTGGGGGCTTGTACAACCCTTATCACAATCCATCCATCCATCCATTGTGTCAAGCACATTTGTATATTTATTGCCACCATCATTTTAAAAACATTTTCTTTCTACTTGAGCCCATGGTATCAGCTCCTCATTTGTTCCCCTCCCTGCCCATGGCTGTGGTCTTTTCCATGGCCTCATGCACATGTGAAAGGCGGCCAAAGGAAGAACAGAGATGCAGAAAGAACTGATGTATGTGAATTACAGTGTTGGTGAGGAGTGCTGAACCATGCACTTCCAGGAGAATGGGCAAATCCACTTTAGAAAAAATACAACCAGAAGGCTTCTTAGAAGCAAAAGATAGTTCCACTTTGGCTTGCTTACTTTGAATATGGCATCAGGAAAGATCTACCACTGGAAAGGGCATGGTGTTTGGTAGAGGGTCAGCAAAAATAAGTGAAAGTCCCAGTAAGATGGAGGGACGCGTGGCCACCACCATGGCCTCAAGCCTATCTGGGAGCATGAAGGCGTGACCGGACTGGGCTGGGTTTCATTCTGCTCAGGGTCACAGTTGACTTGATGGCAACCAAGACCCACAGCCACAATAACACCAAGACCCACAGCCACAATAACACCAAGACCCACAGGTGAAAAGGCGACCAACAGGGCTGCTGGGACAGGCATCAGGCTGCCCCCAGGACAGAGTTAGCAAAGGTTTGGAAGTTCCTAGAAAGACCCAGGAGCAGGAGAGAATCTACCAGCCCTTCAGAAACCTCTCTGGGCCACACCAGGGCCTGCCCTGGGAAGCGGTGAGTCCATCCAGTGAAGCCACATGACCCATGACGGTTGTGTCTGCAGCTGCGGAAGGAAGCAGGGCCTTGATGGGTAGATTATGGCCGTGGGTCATGGTTCAAGGCTGCCCAGTCCTGTCAGTTTCTGGGACCAGCCAAAGCAGGGCAAAGTGACAGTACGTAAGCCACAGTTACCATCCTACCACATTTCCTCCTCCTCCTCCTCTTCCTCCTCCGCACCCTTTCAAGAGCAGTGTGCCTGCTATGAGAAGTGTGTCCTGGGCCGGCCTGAGATGAGGGGCTCCAACTGAGGATGCACATAAGTATGAAACAAGAGGGCAGTGACAGTAACAGCTACTACAAACTGAGGCACACAATGGTGTGTCCAGCCCAGACCACTTCCAGGCCTCTAGTCTTGTGAATGTAACTGTGTCTAACGTCTCCACATGGGACTTGCAAGTTCCACAAATGCAAGGCTGAAGTCTTAATTCCACCCACCCTAAACCCACTCTATTGTTCCAGCCATGGTGTCAGTCCATCTCCTTGAGGGCCTTCCTCTTTGTCGCTGCCCCCCACTTGACCATGGCTGCAACAATGGCTCAGGCATAGGAACAGGGGTGAGGAAGGTGCAGGAGCAGGCAGTGCTTTGGTCTATTGTACATCAGGTTGCTGTGGGTCAGAACTGACTGGATGGCACCTAACAACAACAGTACCCCTTTCATCTCTTTTCCCACATCCAGTTCACCCCCAGATCTTGTCAATCCCACCCCTTGTATAGCTGGGATCTGGACTTTCCTGATATCTGTCTTGGATATAAGACCTGTCATTCCCTCCTGGATGAGTACACCCACCTATTGTGGCCTCTCTTGACCACAGCCCATTGTCTGCTCAGCGATCAGAGAGCAATTTAAATGCTGAACATCTTTTAACAGGCTTCAAGTTAAAGAGGAGAGATCAGTCACAGAGCCCACTAAAATAAGAAAAGGGGATCAAAGATATGCATTTACAAGAAGGAGGAGGAAAAGGAGGAGAAGGAGGAGGAGGAGGAGGAGGAGGAGGAGGAGGAGGAGGAGGGAGGAGAAGGAGGAGGGAGGAGAAGAAAGGAACGGGACACGGGATACAGGCAGGAAAGAGATTCCTGCACATTTATGAGAAGATGGAGACATGTTGGGAGCTGAAACTAATCAAGTTGCACCTGAAAGGGTATGACGGTTGAGAGATGAGCCCATTGGCCCAGTGCAACCAAGAGGAGACTTGAAATTGGTACCATCGGTGACAGTCCAAGGCAGGAGAGAGGAAGTGATGATGGGGAAGGGGTGTTGATGTAAGTTTATTTGCAGGTTAGTCGGGTCCTCTCTCTGACTTATGACCCACATCGCCTGCCAAACACACGCAATATGTATCTAGGCACGAATCTAGTCTTCTAGCCAAATGATGGAAGATATGGAGATAATTTAAACAAGTCAGAGGATTCCTGCCACAGAAATTGATGGCCCTACACCTGGCCATTAAAGGTCCCACCATGTCTTGTGCCCAATCCTTATGCCTGTCCATCTGTTTTGATCACTGTAAAGTCAGGTTGACAGGTCAGCAGTCTCCACTTACTGGTGCTCTGACCAACATTGCCGACCCTAGCCTCCCCAACTCCCATCTGCCTTGAGTGATTCACTGCCCTTCCTCTCCCACCCTGGTACCCATCACAGAATGTTTCTTTCTGTATGGAAACCTTTCCTTACCTTTTGATAGTGGGTCATACAATATGTATCGTTTGTGAGCGACTAATTTCACTCCACCTAATGTCCTCAGGCTCATTCATGTGAGGAGGGGTTTCATAGAAGCACCATCACTGCGTAATGTTCCGTTGTGTGTATGTACCGGAGTGTTTCCTCTCTTCCATCGATGGGCATTTGGGTTGCTCCCCTCTTTTTGTGACAGTGAACATGGCTAGGAGGAACATACTCACTCAAACGCTCATGCCACTGAGTTGCCTGGGAAACCTGCACCAGACTATCCAGCCCCCTTCTCCCGTGAAACAGGAAAATGGAGTTAAATCCTGGACTGTGGACCACCTGCTCCTTTCTGTTTTTGTAAACTGTCCCCTGGAAGACTCTCAGGTTCTAACATTGGTTGCTGTGTCCAGTAAAAATCTTAAAGATGCCTGGCTTGTACAACTCTTGATAAATTTTTTGATAGGTAAAATGTTGTTTTTGGTTTTTTTTTGCCATGGAATGATGCCGTAATTGGCATGCCTGCATTCCAAATCTATAAATGTTTAAAAGATTTGGTATTGAGATGTGAATGCAACATACCAGCATGAAGCAGGGAACCAATAGAGAGGTCTGTGGTGCCAGCCCCAATCCCAACTACATGGACAGCCTCCCTCCCCCCAGAAGTGACAGTCTGATCAGAGCACACAGGAGCAAACGAAGGGGAAAGGAGAAAAAGGGGGGCACATCCTAGCTCACCAATCTCCAAGGACAATATTCCTGTTCAGAGTAGCCAATGCACCAAGAGGACCCTAGGGCCGGCCCCACCACGAGAGGATTTCCCTCACTGACCCATAGTGCTATGGGGGACAACACTGGAGACACAGTGTGGGAATTGTGCCTGACCCACCACACCGAGGCATGCAACAGAACAGGGAGCAAGGAAAGCAGAGCAATGAAGTCCCCGGGGAATACCAAAAATAGGCTGTGGGGCCAGGGAGCAGCACCCCATCAGACTCAACTGTAAAACATTTGTAAAGGTCAACAAATGGACCTTGAACTATTTATAATATAAATTTTATAGGCTTTTCTTTTTTTATTGTTGGTATTTGTTGTTTTGTTTTCTCTTGTTGCTTTGTTTTACCTTTTCTTGGTTTTGTGCATATTATTGTCTCTGTATGTCTATCTAGATAAGATAGGCGGGATAAACAATCCAGAGGAGAACACAATGGGACTGATGGTTCCAAGGTACATGGGAGAGGGGGAGGTAGGGGGAAAGGCAGTAGGTGTTAACAACCCAGGGCCAAGGGAACACAAGTGATCTAAAATCAATGATGAGGAGGGTGTAGGAGGCCTGGTAGGGCTTGATCAAGGGTAATATAACTGAGAGGAATTACTGAAACCCAAATGAAGACTGAACATGATAGTGGTACAAGAGGAAAGTACAAAGAAAATAGAGGAAAGAACTAGGAGGCAAAGGGTATTTATAAAGGTCTAAATACAGGCATGTACATATGTAAATATATTTATATATGACAATGGGGAGAGAGACCTATGTACATATATTTATAGGTTTAGTATTAAGGTAGCAGATGGACATTGGGCCTCTACTCAAGTACTACCTCAATGCAAGAACACTTTGTTCTAATAGTCTGGCATTCCATGATGCTCACTTTCCTGACACGATTGCTGAAGACAGAGTAGGTACATAAGCAAATGTGAAGAAAGTTGATGGTGCTTGGCTATCAAAAGACATATCATCTGGGGTCTTAAAGGCTTGAAGATAAACAAGCGGCCACCTAGCTGAGAAGCAACAAAGCCCACATGGAAGAAGCACACCAGCCTGTGTGATCATGAGGTGTCAATAGGATCAAGTATCAGGCATCAAATACCCAGAACAAAAAAAATCATGAGGGTAAGTGTGGAGTGGAGACTCAAAGTCTATCTGTAGGCAATTGGACATTCCCTTACGGAAGGGTTGCGGGGAGATGATGAGCCAGTCAGGGTGCAGTATAGCACAGATGAAACATACAACTTTCCTCTAGTTTTTAACGCTTCCTTCCCCCCCCACTATCATGACCCCAATTCTACCTTACAAATCCGGCTAGACCAGAGCATGTACACGGGTACAGATAAGAGTTGGAAACACAGGGAATCCAGGACAGATAAACCCCTCAGGACCAATATTGAGAGGAGCCATACCAGGAGGGTAAGGGGAGAGTTGAGGGAGAAAGGGAGAGCCAATCACAATGATCTATATATAACCCCCTCCCAGTGGGATGGACAACAGAAAAGTGAGTGAAGGGAGACATCGGTCAGTGTAAGTACATGAAAAAATAATAACTTATAAATTATCAAGGGTTTATGTGGGAGGGAGGGTAAAAACTGAGGAGCTGATACTAAGGGCTCAAGTAGAAAGAAAATGTTTTGAGAATGATGATGGCAACAAATGTACAAATGTGCTTGACACAATGGATGGATGTCTGGATTGTGTTGAGTTATACAAACCCCCATAAAATGATAAAAAAAGATTTGGTATTGCATAAGAAGAGCATCGCTGAAAATTTCTTCCTCTAAAATATATATCACCAGTTATGGAAAACAAACAAACAAAACAACCTCATGACTCTGACAGAGGATTTTTAAACAAATAATTTGAGAGCCTCATTTACAAAAATGGACATCTTTCTCATACATGTGTGTTTGAAATCTCTGTCTACTTTCTCAATTTCACTTTTTTCTATCCATCTATTCAGTTTTACATCAATACCACAATGTTTTAGTAATTGGGGCCTTATAGTATATTATATTTATAGTATGTTTTAATATTTGGTATGACTTGGTCTACTTTATTGCTCCATTTAACTTTTCCCCCATGGTTGCTATGCATTATTGTTGTACCACAAATTACTGAATAGTTGTGTTTCATTACGAAAAAATTCTAAATGGTATTTTGGGCATATTTACTTGGGTATTTCTGAATTTGTATATTAATTTAAGGAGAACTTACATCGTTATAAAATCGGGATATGTCATCTTTTCTGTCCCTTCCACTAGATGGTAGTGGGGATACTTTTTAAAACTTAAAAAATATTTTTTATACTGATCTTGAACGTTTTTAAGCTTTTCACGAATATATTATTGCATTGCATCTTTTCTCCTATTACATTTTTCTGATTGTTGTTTATTGGTAGGCACTGTTGACTCAATTCCAACCCTCTGTACAACAGAATAAAATACTGCTAGGTTTGGCACCATTCTCGTTACGTTTGAGCCCACTGCTGCGGCCACCGTGTCCATCCATCTCATTGAGCACGCTCCCCTTTTGTGCTGACCCTCTATTCTCTGCTTGATCAAGCGCCGGTCTCGCCTGATAACATGTCCAAAATCTGTGAGACAAACTCTTTTAGCCTTTCTCCAGTACCATAATTTCTTGATCATATACTGTCTCTTGAAATAAGTGAACAGCGATCAAAACTTTTTTTAAAGATCATTTTATTGGGGGCTCTTATTACAATCCATACATCAATTGTATCAAGCACATTTGTACATATGTTGCCATAATTTTCTAAACATTTACTTTCTACTTGAGCCCTTATCGGCTCCTCTTTTTCCTCCCCCCTCCCCTCTCCCCCATGACCCCTTGTTAAATTATTATTTTCATATTTTAACACCAACTACTGTCCCCCTTCCCCCACAGATTCTGTTGTTTGCCTCCCTGGGTGTGTGTGTGCTGTTATGTGTTGTTCATTGTGATTGGTTCTCCCTTCCTCCCCTCCTCACCCCACTGTCTCCCTCCCCTCCCCATTCCTATTCCTGAGGGGTTTATCTGACCTGGATTCTGTGTGTTGTCAGCTCTGTCTGTACCTGTGCACATGTTCCGGTCTAGCTTGAAGTGAAAGGCAGGACAGGGGTCATGATAGGGGGGTGAGGAAGCCTCAAGGAACCAGAAGAATATTGTGTGTTTCATTGGTGTTATACTGCACCCTTGTTGACTCATCCCTTCCTTGTGACCCTTCTGTGAGGGGATGTCCCATTGTCTACAGATGGGTTTGGGGTCTCTGCTCCGACCCCCACCATTCTCAACAATATGCTTTTTTTGTTTTGGGTCTTCTGATGCCTGTTATCTGATCTTGTTGACACCTCATGATTGGACAGGCTGGTGTGCTTCTTCCATGTGGACTTGTTGCTTCTCTGCTAGATGGCTACTTTTTAACTACAAGCCTTTAAGACCCAGACACTATATCTTTGATAACCAAGCACCATGAGCTTTCTTCACACATTTGCTTGTGCACCCATTTTGTCTTCAGCAGGCTTACAGGGAGAGTGAGTATCATAGAATTCCAAGTTGTTAGAACAAAGTCTTCTTGCATTGAGGGAGGGCTTGGGCAGAGGCCCAAAGACCATCCACTACCTCAATGTATTGCCATATAAATATATGTACATAGGCCAATAGCTCTATTTTAATGAATTAATATATGTATACACCTATGTTTACACCTCTATTCATATCTTTGCTTTCTAGATCTTTCCTGTTTCCTTTTACCTTCCTTCCGACCCACCATCACGGTCACTTCTTAGTAATTCCTCTCAGCTATATTGCTGTTGCTCCAACACCCCTAGCATTTCTACCTCCCTTGTTGTTAATTTTAATTCCCTGGTTGTTCTTCTGTCTATGGCATTGTTTGCTCACCGTTCCCTTCCTCCCCCTCCTCCTCCCCCCAAGTTCCTCTGGAACCATCAGTCTTGTTGCTTTCTCCGTGGGCTTGCTTCCCATGCCCATCTCTAATTTTCTGGTCTAACAACAGGAGCTCTGTGAGTCTACTGGACGCCATCTTGACTCCTCCTCCAATCAATTCTTCCTATACATTGACTCTGTGTATTCCTTAAGTCGTCTTTGGATGCTTCCTGCATCGTTCAACACTGTACCCACATAATCTTTCTATATTTCAACTCAACACTTGAACTTTTTCTTCATTTTTTTTCCAGCTTGAAAAATGCTGAGTATGTTCTTCCCTTTAGGTTTTCTAACTCAGTGCCTTTGCACATGTCATGATCATGTGTAAATCTGCCTTCTCAAGTGATTCTTTGAAATATTTTGCTCAGTCTCTTTAATTATTTCTTCCAGTCACTTTAGCTTCTCTATATTCAAAAGTACAAGTTTCAGAGTCATCTGATAATGATTTTGGTCACTTCTTTCTTCCCTGTCTTTTTAATGACATTGTGGTTTTTTTCATGTGTGATGTTTTTGATGCCATCTCACCATTTGTTTGGTCTTCAATCATCAGTGTTCAATGTGTCAAATGTATTCTTAAGATAGTCTCTAAATTAAGGGAGGGTATTTATTTAAGTCTTGGCCCCATCTTTTAACTATTCTGCACGGCAAGATGGAAGGTACACATAATGCATTCAGCTACACGCACAATGAAGGGCAGGGGTGGTCTCCAGGAAGGGAGCCAGCACATCGCAGAGCTGGGAGGCGAACTGGCTGCTTCTCCGAGGAGTTATTCTTTTCACTTGGGAGAGCAACTGATGGGCGAGCTAGGCTTCCTGAGGACCAGGCTTCCTGAGGACCAGGCTTCCTGAGGACCAGGCTTCCTGAGGACCAGGTGGGTGTTTCCTCAGAGCTCACAGTGAGCCTGCCACTGGCCGCGTCTACTCACAGTCAGGCCGGATGTTCTTCAAATAATTCAACCAAAATATCGATCACCACAGATTAAAGGAAGTAGCAGATACGAGAATCAGGACTTTAAAAGAAATTCACGAACATGTAAAACAGTGCTTTTCATTAAAAGAGGTCCTTGGTAAAAATAAATAAATAGATAAATAAATAAATTAAGGGAGGATATACTCAAAGTTGTACTTTGATTCTTGCGAACTTGCTTTAATTTCTTTCAGCTTCAACCTGAACTTGCATACAGTAATTGATAGTCATTTGGTCCACAGTTAACCTCTGGTCTTATTTTGACTGATGATACTGAGCTTCTCCATTGTCTCTTTCTACAGAAGTAGTCGATGCACCTTCTATATATTCACATGGTTAGGTCCATGTATAAAGTTGCTATTTGTGTTATTTGAAAAATGTTTTTGCAATGAGTATCACTGATCATGCAAAATTATATCATAGGCTCTCTAGCTTCATTTCCATAAATAAGACCATGCTTTCCAGCTACAGATCTTTCACTTTTGTATCTAACTTTCATATTTAAAATATCTGTAATTATGATCAACACATCTTGATAGAATATTTGTTGTTTCAAACTGAAGAAGATGTTGTTGTTAGGTGCCAACGAGGGTTCCAACCCCTTGTACCCCTATGCCCAATAGAACAAAATCTGCCAGCTCCTTGTGCCATCCTCACAATTATCCTGGAGGCTGTTGCTGCAGCCACTGTGTCAATCCAGCTTACTGATGGCCTTCTTCTCTTTCGCTACCCTTCTACTTCACCTTCTCCAGGGCCTGGTCTCTCTGGACAGGTAGAAGGCTTTACATCATTACTTTAGTGGTTGCTATGTAGATTTGAATAATAGCAGAATTAACTGGTCTGCATTGTAGCCACAGAGGCATTATCCCATCACAGAAAGCGTGTGCTTCACGATAGATCTTGAAATGTTCTTTTTGATAAAGAATGTGACGCCATTTCTATTTAATTTGCTATTCCAGGTATAGTAAACCATACGATTTGTCCAATTAAAAATGACCCAATCTATTTTAGCTCACTAATGCCTAGGACATCAATCTTTATGTGTTCCATTTTATTTTTGATGACTTCTAATTTTCCCAGAGGCATACTTCATGTATTCCACATTCTGATTATGAATGGATGTTTGCAGCTACTGTATATATTCAAATATAAGCCAAAATTTTCAGCACATTTTAAATACAGTTTTTGTGGTAAAATTAGGTACCTCAGCTGATATTCGGATTGGCTTATCCTGGAGTATATTTGGGATCTTATTTCATTTTGCTGCATGCATCATCAATAAATGAAGATCCTGAAAGCTTTTCTTCATCCATGTCATTAAGGTCCACTCTGTTCTCTAATTGAATTTTGAGTGCCCTGGTGGTGTGGTGGCAATGCGTTGGGCTGTGATCTTCATGGTTGGCAGTTTGAAACCACTAGCAGCTCCTCAGGATGAAGACAGGGCTTTCTACTCCTGCAAACAGTTATAGTCTTGGAAACCCACAGGAGGATACTAGGAGTCAGTATTTAATCTGAGGGGCTCATCTCCTGGCACTGTATCAAACAGTGTCCTGTTTTTCAGACAGCTTCCAGTGGCTACTTTTCCAGAAGCCGTATGCCTGTTCTAGCTTTCGAGTTTATACTTAGGGAAGCAATTTCTGTATATTAATTTGTACATAGTGCTTCTTCCTGAGCCCTAGGACAGTTGTAATATCTTTAAAAATCAATTCTCTGTGCTTTACACAACTGATGTATGTATGGATTGCGATAAGAGTTATATGAGCCCCTAATCAAATGATTTAAAAAACAACAAAAAACAAAACAATCATTTCTCTTAGTTTATGTCCTAATGCCATTTCCAAAAAAATGTTCAACTCCCTCCCAGCTTTAAAATCAACTTTGTGTACTTTATTTTTCCCCTCCCAGCTTTATGCTTATTCTTTTTTTCCTGATCATGTCTCTTTTATTTTTTTTATCACTTATTATTTTATGACATCTGCCAGAGCAGTCACAAACCCTGGGAGAGTGGCTCTTGAAAACTACAGGAGTGCTTCCAGGTCTCACGACTGACCTGCCTGCTGTTTGTTGGCTTGTGGAGTGAAGTATCATCAGTTGCTGAAGGGTTTGAAGGCCACCTGAGCAGATGGAATCTTAGAGAGAGGATGGTGGTCACAGTAGGGGATGGATTATGAGAAGAGAGCTCTCACAGGCAGTTGCCGGCAGGGACTAGGTGAGGTGCATTGCTCCTTCGAGATCTGTGGAAGTTAGAAGTGCTGTCCATGGGGTACCCGGGGAATACCTTCAGTTAGAACCACAATGCTGTCCTGGAGCTGAGGACATCAGGGTGATGATGGCAACAAGTTGGGGCTCGCATGATGGTAGGTGTGATCTCATCCCGGGGCAGGCACTTGGGTAAACACCTTGCACACATGTCTCACTCCATCCTTGGCACCCGCCAGGACAAGCTTTGTCCTAGCGTCTTCTCATGCCCATCCTCTGCCTCGAGAGCAAGCCTCCCACTGCCCTGGTTGTCTTTTTCCTTCTTCTTAGAGCTCAGCTCAACCTCACTGCTTCCAGGCAGCCTTTCCTGCCCCTGGACTAGGATGGAACAGTGAAATGCCCTCCCAGGACCTGTCTTTGACCTTGACCATCTGAAAGTGTACACATAAAAGACCAGCTGCATTGCTTCATGGCCACCTTCCCAGCTGTCAGTGGGCAGTGCAATCCAGATTTCCACTGCTGGTCCAACAGCTCTTGCTTAGTGGTTTGCATATGACTGATGTCCAATTCTTATTTGCTGAGTGGAATGACAATCCTGGGGCATATGTCCCCCTATTCCCATGATCTGAATGAGTTATTCCAGGTCACACAACCATCAACTGTATAGCTGCAACTGGAGCCCAGCAGTACCCCGTGGAGGGGATGAGGCCACTCTGGGGCACACACACAATGGGAAGCCCTGCATTAGATGGCTCCAAGCTCTGAGGGCCCCTCAGGGAGGACTGTGGACCTCTCTCTGCCTGTAGGTCCATCTGCCCACTGAATGGATGCATTCTAGTGTGTTCTCACAAGCTTTTAAGACTCCAGACACTATTTTTATCTGATAGCTGGACACCTTCTAATTTCTTCACCACACTTTGCCATAGTGCCCATATCTTCTGTGTTCCCTTCCTGAGGGTATAGAGCAGGGTCAGAATGTAAGAACGAATTGTTCTTAAATTGAAGCTAGGATTTAGTGAGAGCCCAACCCCATTCCTAGATCTATGTTTGTTTGTTTTTTTAATCTGCTTTTGGCTCCCTTTAGAGACTTCCTTGTTAATTTATGGTCTTATCCATCGTCTCCCTGGAACATAAAGATCTTCTATTAATACTGTCATTGACTAGCCCGTTACTATTTTTTTAGAAAACTTGTTGAGAGGGATATTGGGCCAATGGGCTAACTCCATATCACAATACCTGAATCACTCACTCACACAGAATAACTCCTTTTGTGGCTAGGGGGGAGAACACATTGAGCTCAGTTGTTTTCTGGGCCTGAAAAACTGGAGAGGCAGGTCTAAAGTATCCTTGTAGTGCTGAGATCCAGGTCCCACATCTGAAGTCACAGAATTGGCCTCCTCATCTGTGGCTCTCTGGATCACACAAGGGGAGTTCTAGGCAGGGGACTCTCTCAGCACCATCTTCCCAGAGTCTTCTCCAGACTGTAACTCTTCCCAGGAGTAGAAAGCTTCACCTTTCTCCAGATGGAGGGCAGTGAAAATCCTGACTCCATTTACAGCCCCCACATGGATTAGGCCTCCAGTAACTTCGCTCTGACCACAGTTGAGGGATGTGAATCGCCCTGCTCTCAGACACAAAGCATCGTGAACTCAATTGTGGCAGATGGAGTTTGGCTAAAATGTAAAGTCTTATCATTTGATCACCCTTTTAACCCATTTTAAAAGTTCGGTTTTTAATGTTTTCTGCTTTATTTTCAATTGAGATGATCTGTTTTGTCTGTTGATATTCCCCCCCCCCCAATTTCTTGTTTGGTTTTATATGGTTTTCTGTCTACGCAATTCGGGATGAGTAAGTCTATAGAGGGACTGGATTAATCATAACCTCGGGGCATGGCAGGGGCAGTTCGGGTGGAAATGGAGTGCTAACAACAATGGGTATGAGAAGAAAATGTTCTGAAATTAATTGTGATGATTGCACAACTCATCTTGATACAATGGAAGATTTAAATTGTATGCTATGTGAAGTATATGCTGATGGGATTATTTTAAAAATAAATGAGAAATGCTAAACCAATGAAAGGCATATGGTAAGTAATCAACAGGGCTGGGTGACTTTTATTGCAGGAGGGCTGGGAAGCAGAGAGCAAAGTGAGGGAATCTGCTAGGGCATTAAAGAGAGCACATTCTGCTCGACACAATGGATGCATGGAGGGATTGTGATAAGAGTTGTACGAGCCCCAATAAAATGATGATGATGAGAGAGAGAGAGAGTGAGAGAGAGAGAGAGAGAGAGAGAGAGCACAGTAACAGGCAGACAGAATACAAGTATACACTCTATGATTCCTCTTTCTAAATATCTACTGTGGTTCAGAGTCTCCAGGCCAACTCCTGCTCATCCCCATGGCAACTTCATGTGACACAGCAGAACTGCCCACTATGGTTTTTGTTGCCTGTAGTCTTCACAGGAGCCGACTGCCAGGTCTTTCTCCTGCAGAGCTGCTGCAGGGTTTGAACTGCTAAACTTTCAGGTAGCAGCTGAGTGCTTAACCGTTTGGCCACACAAACCCACTGACATGGTAGAGTCTATTCTGACTCACAGTGATGACTAAGACAGAGTAGACCTTCCTCCTGGGTTTCTGGGCCTATATATTCTGATGGGATCAAGACAGCCTCATCGTTCTCCCTCAGAGTGCCTGGTAGGTTGCTGACCTTGTGGTTAGCAACCCAAGGTGTAAACTGCTCTTCCACCTGGGCTCCCTGAGATTTTGATCACAGATCCAAATTATCTATCTATCTATCTATCTATCTATCTATCTATCTATCTATCTATCATCTATCTATCATCTCTTACATTACATGTATTGAAGCCCATTAAAATGAAGCATTTCCTCCCAGAGCAATGCTGTCACAACGACTCTCTCCTAGCCTTTCTAGTTGTAACGCATGCAGTGATATTCCTTTGTCTACTGCTCGCTGACCAAGGAGACCACTGAGATGTCTGGGTTTGTGGCTGACACTTGCCCTTCCCCCCTGGTGCCCCTCCTCTGTACAGCATCCTCTGAAAGAACAGAGAAATGACCGTGGCCCCAGGCTTGCAAACACACCTTTCTCTTTGACAATGAAGGACCAGTTAATAACACTTTCCCATTAAAAGTGACAATTCGGTTCATTAACAGGAGTTGGCTATCTGACTTTGCCTATTAATCTGTGTGTGTCACTACTGTGCTGTTTGGGAGAATATTTAGCATTAGGAAACTCTGAGGGCTGCTACAAGGCTAAATTGTTTCAAAATTGCTAATGTGTATAGGGATACTGGGGGGAATTAAATGTATCAGGGATCAGATCAACTTTTTAATAGAAGAATTTGGAAGATTAAGCAATACCATTTAGGAGGAAATGACTAAATAAGAAAAAACAACCCAAAAAAGCTCTGAAGGAGAACTAATAATGAGAGATTAGAGGAGCCCTTTGTCACAATTAGTCAGGAGCACTAGGCAGGACCTAGGAAAAAGTGCTGTGTGCTAGCCCAGCGTTGACAACGTGCCTACCTGTACACTACAGCCTACCAGCAGAGGGATCTCATCTGACATCCTAATTGCCTATTTATTAAAATTGTCTTCAAACTCTCCAGAAGAGTCGGGCTGCTAAGCACAAGGTCAGCAGTTTGAAGCCACCAGCCCCTCCCGGGAGAAAGAAGAGGCTTTCTACGCCACGTGAAGAGAATCAGTGGTCTTCGACACGCACAGGGCAGTTCTGCTCTGTCCTACAGGGGCTGCTTTGGAGAATTTAAAATGATAAACACCTTCTCCTAGTTATTGTGGTACTCACTCCTTCTGGTGCTCTCCCCTGCTAGGTCATTTCTGTGCAGCTGGAACACCTTTTCTCCCCCTTTCCAGTCAGGCAGGTGCAGCGAGACGAAACCAGACTGCCCTACCAGGGCTCCTGGATGTCTGAAAACGCCTTCAGTCCGCTTGATGTGTGAAAGGCAATTTCGAGGAGGGTAGAATTCTAGATGGACATTTTTTCCTTTCACACCTTTCATATCTTATACCCTGTGCTCTGCCATGCACTGTTTTTGGTAGGAAGCCAGCTGCATTTATATTGTTGTTTGTGGGTATGTACTGTGATCCCGCCTCCTCCCCAATGCACAGCACCCCCCTCCCTGATTTTCTCATTGTCTGCGGTTTTCATTAGTCTTCATATTTCTAAATGCAGTCTTCGTTGTATTTGCGCAGTTTGTTGAGCTTTCTGGATAGGTGGATGGATAACTTTCATCCGTTTTTGTAAAGTTTTCAGTCATTTTATCTTCAGTTATCTCCTTTACCTCATCCTGTCCTTTGTCTCTCTGCGAGACTCTGAGTCTACACAGGTTGGCCCGTCTGACATCATCCTGTAGGTCTTGGAAGTTCTGCTCAGTTTCTGCCTCTCTTACACGTTCTGAATTTCACTGTAGACACGTTCTACTGACTGGCCTTCAGGTCTATGGAGTCATCCCTCCACCGAGTTCTGCTGACTGTGCAGCTGATCTAACGAGACCCTTGGCATTTATACTGCATTTCCAGTTTCTTCCAATCTATTATGTTCCTTTCCATAATTTCCTTATCTTTATTTCCACCTACCTACTTTCACTTGGCCAATCCTGAACCAAGAGGGCAAAGAAGTATACTCAACCCCTAGGAATAATATTTTTGAACAGTAATGATAATACAGTCTACCACAGTCTAACTCTGATTAAAAATATTTACTTTTCCCCCTATTGCCCATGCAGAACATACTCATATCCTTGCCAAGGGTCACTGCCCACACTTCCGCCCAATCAGGGCATCTGGCTCAAAGTATAGGATTTTGTGATCATTCAGCATGTGTTTCTCTTTATTCAGGAAATGAATGAATTAAAAAGGCAAGCCTGTCTGTCACCCTACACATGTGACACAATGGCGGGTCAGAGATAGGATGACCATAACAAACACTCCCACTTGGGAAGAGGAAGAATGAGAGACAGATAAGAGTCCTTGGTCCATAGAAAATATTAAATTCTTACTGAGTGGGTGTTGAAGAGGATCCTTCTCTAGGGCTGAAAAGGGGCCCTTGCTTCATCTCTGAATTTGTTCTCTGAGAGTATTTATCCAAGTCCCATGACCATTTGCTCGGTCTTTTGTGAGTCCCTTTCCCATAATGCTTTGGCCACATATAAAGAAGATATTGAAGAATTTACTTTCCTTGATGGAGAAGTAGATATTCCAGACTGCTTCTTATCTATGAGACCTGGGAGTACAATGCTTGCTTTAAATCACAATTGTTGTCCCTTTTAGCCTGATGGTTCTTTGCGAAGAACAATGCTCTTAAAAATAAATCAGTTTCTTATTTGACTTCAGTTGGCTTCATGTGCCAGACAGATATACCAGATAGACACACAAACCATTCATTTTAATTTATATTCCTGCCTAGATTTCATTGCCGGTACCTCGAGTTTATCAGAATGGGGAAGCTACTCATAGCCCCTTTCCCCCAGAAGCTCATTGTCTTGTACAAATGAGCTTATTTGAGACATGTTACCAGTAGGTATGAAGGCCATATCTTTATTTTAAACAGGCTGTGTTTTAATTGACTTTGTTGTCCAAAGATCTTAGATTTACCTTTTATTGGTTGGAAATGATAATTCTTTTTCTAACATGCAGGTCTCCAAGTTTCTTGACTCTCCTATTACTTCTCATTCCTAATTATACACTGGCCGATACTTTTTTGAGTTTGCCTCTCTTCTTGTTAGGTACCATCAATTCAGTTCCAGTTCACAGTGACCCATATATACAAGAGAACAAACACTGCCTAACAATCTTGCATCATCCTCACGATTGTTGTTGAGGCCATTCTTGTAGCCACTGTGTCAATCTATCTTGTTGAGAGTCTTCCGCTTTTGATCCCTCTACTTAGGCAAACATGATGTCCCTTTTCCAGGAACTAGTCTCTCCTGATAATATATCTAAACGATGTGAGACCAGGCCTTGCCAACCTTATTTCAAAGGAGCATTCTGGTTACATATCTCCCAAGTCAGATTTGTTTGTTCTTCTGGCAGTCCGTGGTACTTTCAATCTTCTCTGCCAACACTGTAATTCAAATGTATCAATTCTTCTGCTGTCTTCCTTATTCGTTGTCCCACTTTCACATGCATCTGAGGCACACGTCAGTCCTCGGTGACATCTTCGATCCTCAACACTTGAAATAGATTTTGTTCAGATTTGCCCAATGCAATTCCATTTGATTTCTTGATCACTGTTTCTAGGAATATTTATTGTGGATCCTTAATGACGTCAATGTTCTCACTGTTTATCATGATGTTCTCTATTGGTCCTGTTGGGAGGATTTTGGTTTTCCTTTTACTGGGTTGCAACCCGTACTAAAGGGTGCAGTCTTTGATCCTCACTAGCAAGTGCTTCAAGTCTTCCTTGGTTCAGCCAGCAAGGTTGTGGAGTCTGCATGCCAGTTTGCTAAGAAGCCTTCTTCCAATCCTGATGCCCATTCTTCTTCAGAGACTCCAGCTTTGGGATGATTTGCTCAGAATACAGATTTAATAAGTAGGGCGAAAGGGTACAACCCTGATGCACACCTTTCCTGATTTTATTTTTTCAGTTATTAATGGTGTTTTAATTTGATGTAGAGTTTACAAAACCATTTTATTAGTAGTATTAATATAATCTAAGAAATACTACACTTAAGTAATTTTCAACTATATCTAACACTATTATTCTGTAATTTACAGAAGGACTAAGGATTCTGTATAAACTGACATGGGAGGAGGTCCACAGGTGGGTCATCTTTCCTGATTTTAAGCCATGCAGTATCCCCTTGTTCTGTTTGAATGACGGCCTCTTGGTCCATAAGCACAATGAAATGTTCTGGAATCAGAGTTTGTTAGGATCCACACAGCTGAATGGGTTTGCATGGTCAATAAAACCCAAGCAAACATCTTTCTGGCATTCAAGAGCTATTTGACACCAGCAGTGATATCCCTCATGCCACAATCTCTTCTGAATCTGGCTTGACTTCCTAGCCACTCCATGATAACATACTGCTGCCACTGTTTTTTAAGCTATCTTCACAACAACTTCATTTGCATGTGATAGGGAAGATATTGTTTGATCATTTCTGCCTCTGCTGCCTCTTGTGGAGTACTATCACATGCCGACGGAAGGACGTTTCAATGTTCTGTTGGGCTGTTGCTTGGCTCCACGAAGTTGATTTCAATTCATGGTCACCTTGTGTACACAACTCAGTTTGGCACCACTCTCAAACTTGGTTTTGGAGCCCATTGTTGCAGCCACTGTGTAAATCCATTTAGTTGGAGATCTTTCTCTGCTTTAGCAAACATGATGTCCTCTTTCAGGGGCTGGTGCCTCCTGGTTTACCTCTACTTAAAGCCACAAATTCATTAGGATATTATCTGCCTTTCAAGTTATCAAAAGTAATAGTTTTACTCCATATTATATTATGTAAAAAATATTATACTATTTACCTCCAGCCTCCAGTAACTAGCTCCTCACTGCCTGCCACCTGTCCCTGAAGCCACTGCCAAGATTTAGGTTAAAGAAAATTTTTCCCACTAATTTACAAAATCTATATAATTCTGCAACACTTCAATTAGAAAAAAATTCTAATTAAAAAGTGGGCAAAAATACATGAACAGACCGCTCACCAAAAAATTATGCTCAAATGGCTAACAGACACTTGAAAAAATGTTCATGAAAAAATGAGGAACTGATGCCAGGGGCTTAAGTGGAGAGCAAATGTTTTGAGAATGATGAGGGTAATGAATGTACAAATGTGCTTTACACAATTGATGTATGTATGAATTGTGATAAGAGTTGTATGAGCCTCTAATAAAATGATTTAAACACACACACACACAAGAAAAAATGCTCATGATCACTAGCCATAGGGGAGATGCAAGTGAAAACAATGAGATATCACCTTACACTCACCATGAGAACCCAATTACAAAACTGAAAACAGAAAAAAAAATGCTAGAGAGGATGTAGAGAGATTGGAACTCTTAAACACTGCTGGACATCATGTTTGGTAAATAAGGCAGACAGTGAAACAGAGGAAGGCCCTCAACGAGATGGACTGACACAGTGGCTGCAACAATGGGCTGAGGCAGAGGAACAGGTGAGAGGATGGCACAGGACCAAGCAGTGCTTCATTCTGTTGTACATCAAGCTGCTACGTGTGGGAAACAACAACAGCACACACTGCTGTTGTGCCTTCAAACATGTACAACCGTGATGGAAAGCAACAGAGTGCTGCCCAAACCAACGGGGAATCAAAATGCCATATAACCCAGTAATACCTCTGCTGAGTATTCATCCCCAAAGAGTGAGAGACAGACCAAGGCCAGACATATGTTCTCCATGTCCATTGCAGTACAGTTCACAATGACAAGCAGCTGGGAACAGCCCAAATGTCCATCAGTAGAAGACTGGATAAAGAAACTCTGGTACACACACACAGTGGAATACTACGCATCCCTAATGATGAAACCATGAAACATCTCATGACATGCATGGACCGGGAGACCATTGTACTGAGTGAGGTTAGTTAATCACCCAAGGATTATCCTTCTTTATAAGGATAAACACCACGCAAAAGGCAGGTTTTTATTTTCAGGTCATGTCATCTTCTAATCTGGTCTCCCAATGAGGTAGTGAACCTGTCTAGTGTCCATGAGTCATATCACCCCCTTATTGGTGCATCTTAAAAACTGCTTTAGAAAAAGGAGACCTCACTTCAGCTGGGGACAGTCTCTTAGGGTGGGGGAAGATGGAGAAGACCAATAAGTTCCTGCCTTATGACATTGTTTTACGGTCAGCTACAAGAGTGATTAGTGAGCCTCACTGGAACTATCAGTCAAGAGGTGGTGGCAGCATAAGCATGTTTGTCCAGGGGAGGCAATTACACTTCTGTTGATGGGTAAACTCCATGGGGGGAAATGCTTGGCTTTACTTATTTAGACCCCCCCAAGGGGAGAATACACCTGATATAATGTTCGTAGTTGGACACTCTTTGGAACTAGCTTTTATCCAGACCTTGGTGACTCAGGCCTTGGGCTATAGACAACTGCAACTTCAGACTCTGGTCTTTCAAGGCGCAGAACACCCTTCACAGGCCACACTAGAAAAATTCAATTTGGATACCCTACTAAGTGAACTGGACTTTATCTTACACTTGTCTATAGCAGATTTAAGGAAATTAAATACTCCTTTGGACTTACAGTGGCAACACTCTAGTGTGAGAAGAGGTGGATGACCATTATCCTAAGGTTATAGGTTATAGAGTTTGGTGGTCGTTGAGCTTTGAGTTGGGCTTCTGGCTTTGAGGGTGGCCAATGAATGCTGGTCCCAGACTATCATATAGTTACCATTTTCATGCTCTCTTTGCTTAACTTTTTAATTATAACATGTTAGCCTATTAGCTTGGCAGATATGGTTCTGCCTTTGTGAATGAGTGTTATTGAAAAAGTTTCCCTATCCCCAGTCCTCACTGTGTCCAGCCATATAAGTTTTTAATCTGTACAAGTCAACAATTCACATTGTGGTCTAAAAAGTTGGCCTATCCAAATGTAATTTCCTTTTCTAAACAGGGTTTTAAATTCTATGCCACTAGCCAAACTATTGATGCTATCAGTAGAATGACCATGTGCGCCATTAAGATGATATATAATGTTTCCTATTATAAATCAAGAGTAGCTAAGGTAAATAAAATATTTGATGAAGTCAAATAGTTGAATAGAAAATTTCAAAGGGTAGCTCGAGAAAACAAGCCAAATAGTATAATGAAATGTGCAAAGACCTCGAATTAGAAAACTCAAAGGGAAGACCATGCTCTGAAACTGAAAGAACTCAAAAGAACATTCAAGTCTCGAGTTGCAAATTTGAAACATTCTATGGTATGACTGTTGAGTGATGCAGGAAGCATCAAGGGAAGATGGAAATGATATACAGAATCACTGCACCAAAAAAAACTAATCAGCATCCCACCATTTCAGGAGGTAGCATATGAGCAAGAACCAATGGTGCTGAAGGAGAACTTCAAGTTGCATTGAAAGTATTAGCCAAAACCAAGTTTCCAAGAATTGATGGAATACCCATAGAAATGTTTCAACAAGTTGATGAAGCACAGGGAGGACTTACTACTCTATGCCAGAAAATTTGGAAGACAGCTGCCTGGCCAATTGACCAGAAGAGATCTATATTTGTACCTATTCCAAAGAAAGGTGATCCAACAGAATGTTCAGATTATAGAACGGTATCATTAATATCACATGCAAGTAAATTTTGCTGAAGATGATCCAACAGTGGTTGCAGCAGTGCATTGACAAGGAGCTCAGGCCAGATTCAGAGAAGAATGTGGAACAAAGGATATCACCGCTTATGTCAGATGGATCTTGGCTGAAAGTGGTGCATATCAGAAAGATGTTTGCTTGTGTTTCATTGATTATTCAAAGGCATTTGACTATGTGGATCATAACAAACTAATATAGCCTTAAGAAGAATGGGAATTCCAGAACACTTCATAGAGGAAGTTATAAGAACAAAACAAGGGAATATTGCATAGTTTAAAATGAGGACTGTCCACGGCAGGGTGGTGGAGCAGCTGCTACAGACATCTTGCCGGTTGTCATGATGGAGGGAAGCGAATGAGAGGAATCACTGTGGAGCTCCTCGTTAAAGCCTCAGGGCAAGCGCCACACATGCTGCCTCTGCTCACCGTTTGTTAAGCAGAGTAAGTCACCTGGCCCAGCCTGATACTCAGTGGGTAGGGAAGAACCTTCCTCCGTGGAGGAGAGGGCTAGACATCACTGCGGTCTACCGCACGCAGAGACCAGATTCCATAAGGCCCCAGGAGTGAAAAGAAAAGGATAAAAAAGAAATAAAGGGTCTTGGGCACAGGAAGGATAATACTATATTTGAAGTTCTTCTTTTAATTGGAGCACACAGTTGATAAGGAATGCTTTTTTATCTTCATATTACAACACGTAACTACCACCGGGTACAAGTACATTCAGGGTGAAGGAACTGGCTCCCTGGATCTTCCTGTAGAACAGCTTTGTGTTTCTAGCAGCAGCTCGGAGTCCATGGCCTGGCTCTGCTGGGGGCTTCCTGGGCAAGCCCAGGTTCTCTGGGACTCAGGCTTTATTGATTAGATAGAGGGCTTATACATGAATTCTACACTCCTCTCAAGTCTCCCATTTTTATCTAGGGTCTATATAATCTGAGTCATTTCAGGAAAATGTTAGCCTTTGAAGATGCTACTAAAGATTGTCAATCTGCCATTTTGCTTTTTGAGTTTCAAATAATAAGGCATTAACATATAACATAAAACAACATTTTCCAGAGTATATATGATCGTGCTGTTGTTTTACCCTGTGCTATTTTCGCCTTCTGCTTGCAACATAAAAATCATTTCCACGGCAACTAATTATAGTATAATCACAAGTGTTGAGCTACTACTGCTGATGATAAATAAGAAGCAACCTTCCTCTAAATGTTAAAAGCTTCTAATTTGTAAAGTTCTCCCACGAACTAATAGAAGCTAATGAAACAAAGGAAGACATGCAGAATAGCTAATGCAGTCAAGAACTTTTCTGAGTGATCAGTCTAATATGAACCTGAGAGAATGATTTTTTGGGGGCCTAATGCTTGTTGTTAGGGGCTAGAGAGTCCATTCTGACTCACAGTGACCCTATGCACCACAGAATGAACCACCATCTAGTCCTCTGTCATCCTCAGAATTGTGGCTATGCTTGAACTCATTGTTGCAGCCACCGGGTCAATCCATCACATTAAGGGTCTTCCCCTTTTTTCTCTGTCCCTGTACTGACTCCAGCCTGAACCTCTGGCCGTTCCCCATCAGAGTACTGCTGCAAACCTGTTGGAGCCTCTTCTGCAAAACTTTAATTTTATGTGGTATCCTTGATATCGTTCTATAATTTGAGCATTCTATTGGGTCACCTCTCTTTGGAATGGACACAAATATGAATCTCCTCCAGGCAGTTGACCAAGTAACGGTCCTCCAAATTTCCTGGCTAGACGAGTGTTTCGTGCTTCGTCATGTGGTTGATGCATTTCCATTGGTGTGCCATTGGTTCCTGGACTCTTGCTTTTGGCGAAGGCTTGCTGTGGGACGTGAAGCTCTCCCTCAACACCTTTGGTTCTTGCTCAGACGCTGCCTGTCGATGTGGGGGATGGCTGATTACTTTACCAAGTATGATAGATTTTCTTAATTAAATGAAGGAGAATGTTCAGGGTTGTTGCTATTAGATGTCATCAAGCCGGCTCTGACCCACAGTGACCCCATGCACAACAGAATAAAACACTGCATCATCTTCACAACCCTTCCTATGCCTGAGCCCATTGTTACCGCCTCTGTGTCCATCCACCTCCTTGAGGACCTGCCTTTTTCATTGTCCCTCCACTTTACTGAGCAAGATGTCCTGCTCCAGGGACAGGTCTCTCCTGACAATATGTCCAAATTATGTAAGACGAAGTCTTGCTATTTTTGCCTCACAGGAGCCCTCTGGTCAGACTTCTTCCAAGACAGATTTGTTTGTCCTTTTAATAGTCCTTGGTTCTCTCAATATTCTTCAGCACCACAATTCCAATACATAGATTCTTCTTCAGTATTTTTATTCAATGTTTAACTGTCACAAGTATATGAGGCTTTGAAAATACCATGTTTTGGGTTAGGCACATCTTTGTCCTCAAAATAACATCCTTGCTCTTCAATACTCTAAAGAGGTCTTGTGCAGCAAATTTACCTAATACAATACATCCTTTGATCTCTTAACTGCTTCTTCTGTGAGCATGGATTGTGGATATAGCATGACATAATCCTTGACAACTTCAACCTTTTCTCCATATATCATGATGTATCCTGTTGGACCAGTTGAGAGGATGTTGGTCTTCTTTATATTGAGTTGTCATCCACCCTGAAGGCTGCAATCCTTGATCTTCATCAGCAAGTGCTTCAATTCCTCCTCACTTTCAGCAAGCAAGGTTGTGTCAAGTGCATACTGCAGGTTGTTAATTAAATCTTCCTCTAATTCTGATGTCACATTATTCTTCATCTAAGCCAGGTTCTCTGATCGTTTGTTCAGAAGATAGATTGAACAAGTATGGTGAGAGACTACAACCCTGCGGCACACCTTTCCCGATTTTAAACCATGCAGGATGCCCTTGTTCCTTGCACACACTGCCTCTTGATCCACGGACAAGTTCCAAATAAGCACAATGAAGTACTCTGGAATTCCCATTCTCCTGAAGGCTATCCATAGTTTATTATGGTCCACATAGTCCAATGCCTTTGCATAGTCAATAAATCACAAGTAAACATCTTTCTGCTTTGAGTCAAGATCGATCTGACATCAGCAATGATATCCCTTGGTCCACATCCTCTTCTGGATCCACCTGAACATCTGGGAGTTCACTATCAATGTCCTCCTGCAACCCTTGTGGGATGATCATCAGCAAACTTACTTTTGTACGTGTGATATTAATAACATTGTTCTATAATTTGAACATTATGTTGGGTCACCTTTTTTTTGAATGAGTATCAATATGGATCTCTTCCAGTCAGTTGGCCAACAAGTTGTCCTATGACTTTCCTGTCATATAGGAGTAAGTGCTTCCAGCGCTTCGTCAACTTTCTGAAACATTTCAATTGATAGTTATTTAAGTCCTGAAGTTTTGTTTTTTGATAATGCTTTCAGTGCAGCTTGAACTTCTTCCTTTAGCACCATTGTTTTTTGCTCATCTGCTACCTCCTAAAATGGGGGAACATTAACTTAGTTCTTTTTGGTACAGTGACTGTGTTCTTTCCATCTTCTCTTGATGTTCCTGCATCACTCAATATTTTGGCCATAGAATCTTTCAATATTTCAACTCGAGGCTGGAATTTTTTTCTTGAGTTCTTTCAGTTTCAGATCTGCTGAGCATTGTTCTTCCCTTTGGGTTTTCTAATTCGAGGCCTTTGCACGTTTCATGATACTATTGGGATTTGTCTTCTCGAGGTGCCCTTTGACATTTTCTGACTTCATGTTCTCTTCCATTTGCTTAGCTACTCTACGGTTAAGAGTACGATGATTACAACATTCAGAAGACAAAAAATCTCAAGAGTTAACCAAGTAAACAAATAGTCATCCTTGTCTAAACTGTAGTCATCTTTCAAGACTCCCTCTCCCTCTGGAGCAAGCATGCAGGGTAGTCACTTACTCTATTACATGCTTGAAAAAGAAGTCTACATATCTCTTAGCTGAAGGAAAAGTCAAACTGAGAAGAAAAGGCATTTTTGGGAGGGTGAGCGAAAGCTTCATGGTGGACTTGTATTCAAGGTGCAGAAGGTGTCCTGGAGGGACAAGAGACCCCAATAAAGAAGCAAAATGAAGAACACAGGAAAAGGTGCTTGACGCCACAGTCATTAGGGATGTACACCAACCCTGAACAGGACACAACTCCATGCCCACTAGGATGGCTGGGAAAAGGTCCGCTAACAAGTGTTGTGGAGGTTGTGAGGGAAAACGGCACCCGCCCATATGCGTTGTTGGTGGTAATGTAAGATGGTGCGGCTGTTTGGGAAGCAGTTTCGCAGTGCCTCGCAATGCTCAACAGTGCCGCCCGGGAATTGGACGGGTGAAGATGGCGACCTTTACGTGATGTGTAATTCAGCACAATAAAATAGTGAGCTGTAGTCATCCCCCGCTGCTGCCGAGGGGATTCTGATCCTATCAGGAGAGGGGAGAACTGCCCATTGGGTTCCCAAGACTGTCTGTCATGGGAACAGCCTCCTACTTCTTCCTCCTGCAGAGCAGCTGGTGGGTTTGAGCCACCGACCTTCCAGTTAGCAGCTCAGCTTTTCAACCACAGGTCTTTTGAGTGTTATCTTGTGACCCAGGCACCCCACTGGTAGGTATATACACAAGAGAATGAAAACATGCGTTCACACAAAAACATATACTCAAATGTCCATAGCAGCAATAGTTAATAATACCTTAGAAGAGAAAGTGACAACAATGCCTATCAACTGTTGAAAGGATAGATAAAATATAGTCTTAGCAATCAAGTGAAATATTTGGCCCTAAGAAGAAGTAAGGTACTGATACATGCTACAACCAAGATAAGCTAAGCACTAAAGGCCACATGCTGACTCCATCCTATGAGCTATCTTTTTAAAAAAATTATAAATAAATCATTTTATTGGGGACTCATAGGTCTTATAACAATCGATACACCAATTGTATCAAGCACATTTATACATTTGTCATATGTTGCTTTCATCATTTTCAAAATATTTCCCTTCTGTTTGAACCCTTGGTATCCACCCTTCTTTTTCCCCCCCTACCTCCCTCACCTTCCCACCCTCATGGACCCCTGATGAATTATAAATTATTATTATTTTCATATCTTACACTGCCCGCTGTCCCTGGGGAGGGGGTAACTCTGTTTTTGTTGATACGTTCCATGGAGGCAGCGCAGACCCCACACACAACAGAACAAAGCATTGCACGGTCGGTGCCAACTTCACACTGGTTCCTGCCGTTAAGTGCATTGTTGCAGCTGTCTAGCACAGGTGACTTTACAGAGAAAGAAAGACGACTAGTGGTGGGGGCAGAGGATGGGAAGAATGGGGAGGACTCCCCTTAGGTGTGGCACTTCTTTCAGAGGGCTACAAATTTTTCTGAAATACAAGAGTCTGATCTCTCAACTTGATAGACAACTTCAGTACCTCAGCAAGAAAAAAAGGCAAATAATCCCAATGTAGAAATGAGCAGAGGACATGAACAGATGCTTCACCAAAGATATTCAGGCAGCCAACAACCATATGACGAAATGAATGGGGTCATGACCCAGTCAAGCGATATAAATCAAAGCAGTGAGATTATCACCTCACCACAGCATTCTTAGTAAAGTTCTGAAACACAGAAAACAACAACTGTTGGCAAGGGTGCTGGGAGACTGGAGCCAGGGTGAGACTGGAAAGTGGACCAATCTCCACAATGGCCCTTCCTGAAAGAGTTGGGAATAGAAATGCCATGTTACTCAGTAATCCCACTTCCTGGCAGGTGTCCTAGTGACGACAGGATAGATAGCCACGCACCTGGCGCACAGCAGCCCTCTCACAATAGCAACGATGTGGGAACAACCTAAACACCCATCGGTAGAAGAAGGGATAAACAACCTTTGGTACCTACACACAATGGAATACTACACAACATTAAAGATCAGGAAACACCTCACAGTATGGCCAGACTTGGGGGGCGTTATGCTGAGTGAAATCAGTCAATCACAGGAGGACAAATACTGTAGGAGATCGCTATTATAAAATGTCCAAAAAAGGCTTCACCACGAAAAGAACCATTTCTTTGGTGGTTTCCAGGAGTGGCAAGGGGACGGGTTGGAGGGGCAGTATGGTAATCTGGTGTCAATTTAAAGATTGAGATTATAGGGGTGGAGTCTAGTATGTCAATCTGGAGATAGCCAATGAGACTTCTTTCTGTATGGGCATGGCCTTCTCCTAAGAATTCTGGGAAATCTGGTAATTCTTTCTTGGAGACAGGAGAGACCCTCTCTCTCTACTACTCTCTGGGAGACATTGCAGATGACAAGACCTCTAAAGCTGGAAGAGTCATGTAGAGACCCCTGCCAAGGCTGAGATGCTTACTATGCCACTGGATCCAAAGACTTTCTACATACTGGCTTGTGATCTTCCGGCATTCGGCATCATTGCATGTGTCTCGTGAGTCTGAAGAGGACTTTATAGATTGATATCAGAAATATGGGCTAACATTGGACTTATGGACTTGATCTGGACTGGGCTGGGATGTTTTCTCAATGTTCAATTGTTCTTGTATATAAATCTCTTTCTTATACACATATGTGTGTCCATGGATTTGTTTCTCTAGTCTACCCAGACTAACACAGGCAGTCTGGGACTAGAAGGCAGACAAGTACTGACGTGGGTGAAGGGAAGGCACCAAGCAATCAGAGGGAATGATGTGGCAAAACACGACGGAGGCAGGAGAGGACAGACATGGGAAGTGTGCAAGAACTTAAGACAAGTGGAAGTAGGAGTACCCTACAGTATAGCCCAGTATATGAAGAAGAACGCAGCACCAGGATTGGAGGAAGGCTTGTTAACAACCTGCAGATTGCAGATGACACAGCCTTGCTTGTTGAACGTGAGGAGGAATTGATGCATTTACTGATGAAGATCAAGGATTGTAGCCTTCAGTGTGGAAGACAACTCAATGTAAGGAAGAACCAAATCCTCACAATTGGATCAATAGGTAGCATGATAAATGGAGAAAAGGTTGAAGTTGTCAAGGATTTTGTTTCATTTGGATCCACAATCAATGCTCATGGAAGTAGCAGTCAAGAGATAAAAAGACAGGTCGTCTTAGGTAAATCTGCACAAGACCTCTTTAGAGTATTGAAGAGCAAAGATGTCACTTTGAGTACTACGGTGCACCTGACCCCAGCCATGGTGTTCTCTGTTACATCACATGCATGTGAAAGTTGGGTAATGAATAAGGAAGCTCACAGAAGAATAGATGCATGTGAATTGTGCTGAGGAGTATTGAAAATACCATGGATTGCTAAAAGGACAAACAGATCTGTATTAGAAGAAGTAAGGCCAGAGTGCTCCTTAGAGGCAAAGATGGCGACACCGTCTTACATACTCGACATATTTTCAGGAGAGACCAGTCCCTGAAGAAGGACATCCTGTTTGGGAAAATGGAGGGGCGGTGGAAAAGAGGAAGGCCGCCGATGAGGTGGATTGACAATTGTGAGGCTAGTGCAGGACTGTGCATGTTTCGCTTTCTTGCACATAGGGGTCACCTTGATGGCACCTCACCACAGCAGTATACAGCCCACCTGGACCCTCCTGATTTAGTTTGGGTCACAGTGAAAGGCTGTCTGTCCAAGCTGATTACAATCGTCCTGCCCCTCTTTCTACCAGCTTTCTTTGCAGCTAGAGCAGTGGTTCTCAACCTTCCTCAGGCCGCGACCCTTTCATACAGTTCCTCATGTGGTGGGGACCCCCAACCATAACATTATTTTCATGGCTACTTCATAACTGTCATGAATCGGGCGACTCCCAAAGGGGTCACAACCCACAGGGTGAGAACTGCTGGGCTAGGAGAAGCGCATGACTTAGCTCTGGGAAATGAGATGCACATGTAATCTGTGGTGGCCTGGGTGACCCCACATGTTACAGACAGAACTGATCCCCACCATGTCCTTCACTGTCACCCTTATGGAAGCCGTTTGCCAGGCCTTTCTATAGTGGTGCAACTGGACGTATTTGCACTCGCCACCCTGGGTGCGCAGCCTGGGTCACAGGCAAGCTGACCTCACTCACTGCCATTTGCCATTGCATTGTTCCAACTCGTAGTGACCCTATATGAAAGGGCAAGGCTGTCCTTGTGGGTTTCTAGACTGTAACTCTCTCTCCCATGGATTCTTTCTCCCGCGGAGCAGCTGGTGGTTTTGAACTGCTGACCTTGGGGTTAGCAGCCCAACATGTAACCACTACACCGTCAGAGCTAGTGCCCACCTGGCAGGCAGGCTGGCCCAGTGTTTCAGCACCCTGCGGAAGAAGCACCAGCCTCGTGTGGGTAGTGAAAGGGTGCAGCGACGCTGGAACCACAGGCATTGCTAGCTCCACGTCCCTGCCCTGCGAGGTGGTGGCCAAGCTCGACTCACTTTCTCCCAGAGGCAGGCAGCTCACACTCTGGAATCAGGGGCGACGTTGACTCTGTGTCAGCTCTCATACATGGGTGACACAGGACTTAACTTTCCCTAATATTCTGTGACACTCACTAGCAATGGGCCTCTTTGTTTAGCCGTGAAAAACGACCAGCTTTTTCATAACTCTTGGCGCCCCAGTTATTGACTCTTCTTTTTCAAATGATAAACTACGACAGACAAAACGTCATTTCTCTCAGGTGGAAATAGCCTTGGGAGAAGTCCCTGTCAGCATTCCTGCAGGTCTGATAACAATCTGGGTGGGCACGGGTAACTCACCACTGTGAAGCCAGCATTGAGAATACGTCCTCCCTTGCCGAGTCCTGGAACAACTTCAGAAGTTCTGGGTCTCCAGATAAGTGCGCAAGAATCCGCAATTCGATCTGTGAAAAGTCTGGAAGATAGGGCTCCCTGTGAACTTGGAAGCTCTGAGTGATGCCCTTCATTGCCACAGCCCACTTCCCCAGCCCCTGCCTGAGACTACCCACTGGGCTGCTTGCTCCCTCACAGTGGCATCAGGGTCAACATCCTACCCCTGCTGGCCACTGGCCACTCCCCATGTCTCCAAGCCTAAGAATCCTCTCCTGCCCCCGCTGAGGCCAGCATCACCCCTGTGATGCTCTGGGCTCTGCACACTCACCCAGTGTCTGGCTCTGTGCTCAGGCATCTAGTGACTGAAACATCAGAAAACCTGTCTGTGCATTTGTCAGTGTATGTGTGTGTATTTGAGCGTATGTGTGCATTTGTGTGATTGTATGTGTTTGTGCATATGGCTATGTGTGTGAGTGTATGTGTGTGCAGGGAAGCTGCTGTCATACAGCAGAGGCCTCATTAAGAAAGTTGCACTTGAGCAAAGGCAAGGAAGAACCAAGGGAGAGAGCCAAGTTGGTGTCTGGAGAATGTTCTGGGCACAGGCTCCATCAGGGGGTGTCTGGTGTGCTGGGGGCAGGCCACATGGCCAGGTGGCTGCAGTAAGTCATGGTGGGGAGTGGCAGGTGATAAGAACAGAGAAGCTACAGGAGGGCAGAGTTTACAGGGCTGTGTGGTTGAACCTGGGACTTCATTGTGGAAGGTGAAGGGGTCCTAGAAGCTCATGTTAATATTGGGAGTGCACAAGATTTATTTGAATAAGTTCTGTAAGTGTCTTTGAATGATTTGGTTTCCAAATCTGAGCAGTGTAACACACAAACCCCCAAGCCAACCACCTGGTCTTAGGGACCCAGTGGGGCAGAGTAGAACTGCCCCGAGGGTTTCTAAGGCTGTAACTCTGGTGGAAGCACACAGCCTCCTCTCATCTCCCTCCTAGAGGCCAGTGGGCTTGAACTGCAATCCTTACACTTAGCTGCTGAACACTTTAATTCCTGTGCCACGGGCACTGTCCTTCCTACCTGCTGCCAGGAAGGTGTGGCCTTTGGACGAAATGAACATGGTCCTGGGGGCGACGGTGAGGGGCCTGTCTTCCTCTCTGGCGCCGCTGTTCGAAGAGCGCTCTGTGGATTGGTCAGATACAGACTCATAGCTACTCCTCAGACAAAAACTGTGTTTACTATCCTTCCAGAGCAAAGGGGATGAATTTTGGATTTTTTTCCTTAGTGATTTTTATTAATGTAATTATGTATATTACTATTTAAAATTAACTAGGCTATAAAGATTTTCTGCCTTGGCTGGAATTTAAGGAAGAAAACAGCAGCATGGACAACTGGCTCCATCCCCCAAAGGCCTCCTTATTGGTCAACGTGGGGGCAGCATGATCCTGTGACTCGCCACTTCCACAGTTAGGTGATTCTCAAAACCATGCTTCTCAATTATAAAGCGTTTTCTAGAAAACATTCAGTGAGACTTTACAGATGAAACAAATATTCCGTTATTCATGTGTTTAGTTCAGGGCTGATGCTGGTTTCCCTTGAAAGTAACAAAGTCCAGTTGCCTACACATGGTTCTTGGGTGTCCAAATCTGCACTCCCCCTCATTCACAATGATTTGATTTTTTGTTCTTTTTTGATGACTGATACCTGATCCCTTTGACACCTCATGATCACACAGGGCGGTGTGCTTCTTCCTTGTGGGCTTTGTTGCTTCTGAGCTAGATGGCCACTTGTTTATCTTCAAGCCTTTAAGACCCTAGACATTGTATCTTTTGATAGCCAAAACCCATCTGTAGGCAACTGGACATCCCCCCTTACAGAAGGGTTGCAGGGAGGAGACGAGCCAGTCAGGGTGCAGTGTAGCAACAATGAAACATACAACTTTCCTCTAGTTCCTAAATGCTTCCCCCCCTCCCCACTATCATGATCCCAATTCTACCTTACAAATCTGGCTAGACCAGAGGATGTACACTGGTACAGATAGGAACTGGAAACAGGGAATTCAGGACAAATGACCCCTTCAGAACCGGTGGTGAGAGTAGTGATACTGGGAGGGTGGAGGGAGCGAGGGGTGGAAAGGGGAAACCGATTACAGGGATTTACATATAACCTCCTCCCTGTGGGATGGACAACAGAAAAGTGGGTGAAGGGAGACATTGGACAGTGTAGGATATGACAAAATAATAATAGTTTATAGATTATCAAGGGATCATGAGGGAAGGGCATCGGGGAGGGAGGGGAAAAATGAGAAGCTGATACCCAGGGCTCAAGTGGAAGGCAAATGTTTTGAGAATGTTGATGGTGACAGATGTACAAATGTGCTTGACACAATGGATGTATGCATGGATTGTGATGAGTTGTATAAGCCCCAAAGAAAATGATTTAAAAAAAAGAAAGTAATGAAGTCCAAGTAATCTTGTGATTTCCATCTCCAGATAAGTATACACCCTCACATATTTTGTATGATATTTAACCAGGATCTGTGGAAAGTTATTATCAACGGCATTGTTCCTACTGGCAATTCAGAGTGTGTTCAGGGCCCCTGGAAAGAAATTCAAGGCAAGTAGAAGGGATTATTTTCCTAAAAATTGTCAGAGAGGGGTGTGTGTGTGTGTGTGTGTGTGACTTCAGGCCAATAAAAGACCGTGAGTGACTACTGGAATCCCTCCCACATGATCAGCCACACTTTTCCCAAGGAAAACACCTGCCTTGGTTGGTGGGAACGTCTCACTTTGCCTCGGATTACTTTGACCTGTTTATTGACCCTGTGGGACTTTTCTGGAAAAGGACTCTGCAAATCCCCAGGCCTTGCTGCACCAAACTGCCATTCAGAGGGCAAGCCAGGTGGCCTTGAGGCCATCTGAGCTTCTTGGGTCCAGTGGAAAGTTCCAGAGTGTCAACAGTGGCAGCACCTCCAGAGTGGTTGGTGACTGAAGAGGGTGGGGGTAGGGGCGGTGAGTAAAAAACAATGCCATGATCCTCCACTCTGCCCCGATCCAGCCAATGGGGGCATGGTCAGGGCCAGCTCCTCCCCTCACAGATGCCTCCTCCAGTTCCTAGGGGAGGCAGGAACTCCCGAGTGTAGACAGGGATGCAGGCCGCCCCTCACAGAAGACTTGGGTGGGGCCTGCTAACAGTCAGAGAACAGCTCACAGAGCTCCAGTCCAGAGCCTCCGCAGTGGATAGAGCCTCTTGAGGCCACTCAGTTGGTAGAGAGGCAGCTCCAGACTGGGGCTGGGCGGGGTCACTCTGAAAAATGGCCTTATGGCTCTAGGTGAAGAACACTTCCGGGGAAAGATTGCTCTCCAAGGGGAGAGGGTACTTGGCTCTCACTTTGCATAGCACTACAATAGCAAGTTTGACTCTTCTGAGGAGTAGACTCCATTCTCCGGGAGAAGATGGCTGTTTGTGAGTTCAGGGGCTTAACTAGAGAAGTTTTGGAACCTATAGGGACCCAAGAACGTTTCTCACGGAGGCCACTGAGAGGCTGTATGTAGGAGACACTTGCTGAAACTCACTTTCCACAGGTCTGGCTGACCCACCAGTACTATCTAGGCCAGCACTTCCCAAAGGGGGTGCTACCACTTCCCGGGGTGCTGGAATGATCCAGGGGGCTGCAAATGCAGACACCTACACTTTATCCTGGATTATGGGCTGTAGTACAAAAAGGGTGAGTTGTGGAGTTTTTTGTTTGTTTGTTTTCTGAAGCGGAGGTGGTAGGGAATCTGCGTTCTAAGGGACGCTCCTCAAGTAGGTGTGTTTTGCCAAGACCCTCCCCGAGGGCAGCAGTGCCTCAAGCCAAGGGTGGAAGTGCAGCATTTGTTGGAAATGCGCACTAACAACCGAGACCTGTTCTTCGGTGGACATTTACCCATTAGCATACTGCAGTGGCTTCCTGAAGAGAAGGACAGTGTGGAGTGGTTTTGCAACTGTCCCCAGTGGTTTCCTGACTTTAAGGGGGTGCTATTGTGTGTTTTCTTTCTTGGGAGAGGTGGTAGGAGTGGAGCTACTGACTTTGTGTAATTATCATCTATTTTAACTTGCAGACTGCTAAAGGGAGGGACCTGAGCTCTCATGTTTGGTTTTGTTTTTCTTTTTGACGCATATTTAGAGCTGGGTGAACTGTTAGTAGAGAACAACCATTCCAAGGGCATCTAGGTTTTTAGAAACAAAGCTAGCAGAGATTTTAGCAAATGAGAAAGAAAGGTATCAGTTACCTTTGCAGTGCTGAGGCTGAGTGATTTGAATCGGGTACTTGGAGATACCCTGGATGTTCTGTTAATGATAAAGGGGAGCATGGCTTCAGTTGGAATGCCCACTCTTACATCAATCTGTACTATTTAAGGGTACTTCAAAGGTGTCACATTTATTAAACATGAACTAAATAAGTAATGGCAATGTATTATGCATAAGAATATGTAATATATTGTATAATAAGCAAAGTTGATAACAATTCTTTCTGTTACAGTAATTACATACAGTCCTTCATTTTTTAGTAGCCTAAATTATGAACTCAGTTTAGGTCTTAAAAATTCCTACATAATATGGGAAAGGTAGATTTCTACAAAATTTGTATATGGTACCTTCATTTAAAGATAGCTTTTAAGATAAGGTGTCTGTTATTCCCCCATAACCACTCCTTTTCTCCTTTGATGCCCTGACCCTTGGTACCTTCCTCCATCTCAGCACTTAGGACCAATAGTTCGTGGCTATGTGTCTGCGTCCCTTCAGGAGCCTCTGTTAGGCACCTTTGTCCCTTCGCGGTTCAGGGGCAATGTGCCACAGACCACAGACACTCAGATCAGGAGAACGCCTGTCACAACCTTCTTGGCTGTTGGCGGTACATCGGCTGCTAGCACACGGCTTTGTCTGCTGCTAGAACTACGTGGCTTAGCTGGTCTTGATGGTTGTGATGTGAGGGTTGGTGCTAACTCTGAGCAGGCACAGAAGCCACTTGAGGAGGGAAAGCCGGCATTAGTGTTCCCACCTTTTCAGATTTAGGTGATGGCACTGAGGCCTGGAGGGCATAAGCCAGTGGCTTTCAAGATTTTTAAAAATCATTTAATTGGGGCTCATACAACTCTTATCACAATCCATACATCCATCGTTGTATAAAGCACATCTGTACATTCATTATGTTCACCATCCTCAAAGCATTTGCTCTCTACGTAAGCTCCTGACATCAGCTCCTCGTTTCCCCACTCCCTCCCTGGCTTTCAAGATTTTTGTACATTAGAATCAAAGGTACATTAGGATCTTTAAAAAATACCAATTAAGAAAAGAGAAAAAAATGATTAGGGCAAAGACTGTACAGATGTGCTTTATACAATTGATGTATGTATTTGTATGAACTGTGAAAAGAATTGTATCAGCCCCAATAAATTGTTAAAAATAAATAAATAAATAAATAAAAGTTTAAAAAAAAACCAATTATTCACCAGAGAAACTCAGTGGTGGAAGAGGGTTGACAGGAAAAATAGCCAGTCGGTTTGAAGTGAGATCAGAAGAAAGTATCCAAAGTGAAGAAGAGAGCGGAAACTACCGGCACGGGGGAATGAACCAACCACAGGGACTTATGAAGTAGTAGCAAAACAACATCCTCACATTGGGTCCCTTTCGTCTCTGAAGAAAAAAATGTGCAAAAACTTTTGAAGAGTTAATCGCTAAAATTTCTCCAAGTTAGTAAGAGACATACCGTATACACTCATGTATAAGCCGAGTTTTTCAGCACAAAAAATGTGCTGGAAAACTGGGGTTCAGCTTATACATGGGTCAGTGGTACCCCAGCGAGGTGTAACATCTCACTGGCCGCTCCCCTCCGCCCCCCACCCCAGGTAACGGGATGAGCACCCGTTATCTCACAGGTGATTGCCATTTCTCTACTGTTCATTCAAAGCCCCGCTGACACTGCAGGGCTTTGAATGTTTGTTTACTCACATCTCACCAATCAGAGCCGTCCTATGACGTGCATCTTTGAATAAGCCTTTTAAAGACCGTGTGCGAAGGATGTGGCATGAGTGGATGTCATCTGGTCAAGCCCGACTAACAAAAGGAAGGAATCTCATGAAGCCTGACATAGAGTTAATAGCAAAGTGGGTTCGAGATGCATGGGAAGACATTCCAGAAGACATGGTGCGACGTGCCTTCCAGAAATGTAGTCTTAGTATGCTATGGATGGCAGTGAAGACTGCGCTTTGTATGAAAATGACAGCAGTGATGGTGATGACGGCGATCTCAGTGAGGACAGCGTCTATGATGACCTCACACCAGCTGAAGCTCTGCATTGGGATACGGATGATGATGAGGAATCCAGTTTTGAAGGATTTGAATTTTTTACATTTTAGCTTGGTTGCTGATTGAGCTCAGGGAATAGTACTCTTAAGGTATCATTGGTGATACCTTATTGTTTTTGTTGAACCTATTTTCTCCTTACTGTGCTGGCTTACTAACGTTAAATGACTTGTCCTTTTATTTATGTTTTGTATTTAAAATAAATATTTAAATACATTACCCTACTGATGTCTCAGTTTTTAGTAATTTTATTTTCATTTGTTTTGATGATTGAAACTCACCAATAGCTTCTGAATTTCCCACCCTACGCTTATACTTGTCAATCAGTTTTTCTGGTTTCCCAGGTAATAATTAGGTACCTCGGCTTATACTTGGGTTGGCTTATATTCAAGTATATACAGTAATTTTTAGGATTCAAGAAGCTGGAAACAAACAAATAAAACAAAAACACCAGTTTTTTAAAAAAAGTTAAACTAAAAGGAAAGTAAGTGCTGAAAACCAAAGATTAAAAAAATATTAAGAACAGAGAAAGCAAAGTGATGCATTCCATAGAGAGGGCCAATGATTAGAACGACTACAGATTTCCCATCAGCAACCATGCAAGCCAGAAGACAGTGGGACCCTCTACATTCCATCCTGGAAACTCAGACCTCATAAGGGATTTTTAAAAATTTTGCATACATAAAAGTTTACTGTTTTGGTGTAAATCCCTGTGGACTTTAAAAAGACATGATCTCATGTATCCACAATTCTAATATCATCTAGGATAGTTTACAATCCTGAAAATTGTCCTGTGCTCCACTTATTCAACCTCATGTCCCTGAATCTGAACTGGGAACTACTGATCTATTGGGTCTCAGTTTTGCCTCTTTGAGAATTATAACTAGAACATACAGTATGTAGCCTTTTCAGGTTGTTTTTTTTTAATTCACTTACAAATATCAATGTGCATTTAAGATTCACCCATGTCCTGTGCTTTGATGGCTTAATCTTTTGTATTGTATGAGTGCATCACAGTTTGTTTAACCATTCTCCTACTGCAAGACATTTTGGCTGCTTCCAGATATGGATCAAGCTGCTGTAAGCATTTGTGTGGAGGGTTTCATGTGGACATAAGTTGTCGATGCATTTTGATAATACCTCAGAACACGATTACCAGATTGTGTGGCAGGACCCTGCTTAGTTTTGTAAGAAGCTGTCGGACTGTGCCTGAGCGATGCATGAGAGTTCCTGCTGCTCCCCATCGTCATCAGCAATTAGTATTATCAGTTGGTTAGGTGTTAGCCTTTCTCGTAGCTCTATTGCTGTTGTTTTAACATCTCTTCCTCTTTTTTGATACAACAAACTCCTCCTCATTCGCCTCTTCCTTGAGGTAGAAATTTCTAGCTCCCCAACCAGGCTTGAGTGGTCCTCATGATGCTGACTGCATCTACATACTTCTCAGGGTCCCAATATTGATCTTAGCATCATGTAACTAGGGTAATGGGTCCCTATTTCCTAGAAGAGTGCCTAGCACATGGGAAGTATTTAATGTTTGTTTATTGAATGAGTGAAGGTGAAGGTCATTCAAAGCATATCAGTAATCAAAAAGTGAGTATACATAAAATGTAAATTGCAACTTTTAAAACCTATTTCTACTTATGCTTTTTGTATCAGTTCATCAATGTTTAGGACAGGGATCCTCAAGATTTTTAAACAGGGGACCAGTACACTGTCCCTCAGACTCGTTGGAGAGCTGGACTATTGTTTTTTTTAAAAAAACTATGAACAAATTCCTATGCACACTGCACATATCTTATTTTGAAGTAAAAAACAAAGGGGGCAAAAATGCCTGGAGGGCCAGATAAATGTCTTCGGTGGGCCGCGTGTGGGCCGTGGTCTGAGGCCGCCTGGTTTAGGAAGTGCTGCTGCATGTATAATGCACTATAAGTATCCCCGTGAGGGGTAGCGATATCAGATGAACTAAGCACAAATTTCACCCTCTGGGAATTACCATCTAGTTTGGGACACACACACATACATTGTTGCAGTTCCATAGTCTCCTGTGGAGTCTAGCCTGTCAATCAGGTCATAGCCAAGGTGGCTTCTGTGTGGGCATGGCCTTCTCCTGTCTTCCTCCCTGGAGGTGGGACACACACTGTCCCTGTGAGACATTCCTGTTGACAAGCCACATGGAGACATACCGAAGTAGCCAGAGCCCTGGAGCTGGAGGAGCTACCTGGAGACTCACAACAGCACTGAGATGCTTCCACGGCCACTGGATCCACAAGACTATCCACCCACTGGCCTGTGATCTTCCTGCATTTGGCATCATTGTATGGCTTCGTGAGCCTAAAGAGGAATTTATGGACTAGTATCAGATATATGGGCTAATGTCAGACTTATGGACTGGACTGGGATGTTTTCTCAATATACAATTACTCTTTTATATAAAGCTCTTTCTTATACACACATGAATCTGCCTGGATGTATTTCTCTAGTCTACCAGGACTAACACATACATATAACATATAACATACTGCTCTTGTCTATGCGAGATAACCCGAGTTACCAAAGACAACTAAGGGCGCTCAAAGTCACCATGGTGGTGATACGATAAATGACAAACGCCTGCAACTTTCTGGAAGGAGATAGGTTCCCCTCGGGGTGGTCTGAATGTGGGCTAAGCCCTAGAACAGGACCCACCACACTGGGAGTGGGCAGATAGAAGCACGGTTGTCACATGCCTGTCATAACATCCATATCAGAAGTCACTCCAGCAAACAGATGCTGTCAAAGATCCAAACCAGGTCTTACAGACCAAGTGGCAACTGTGCCACCTGAGGAAGAAGGAGAAGGAGGAAAGCATAACCACCTATAGATACCAGGCTGCCTGGAAGCCGAAGGGCCGGGCTCTCCACTAATCTCCTCTGTCAAGGAGTTGGTCATTCGCCTTGAGTGGCATTGTCCACTCCTGATTTTTTAGGACCACTCCTATATGATTTTGAGAGGAATTTTCATGGCCAAATTGAATGAAAAGATAATGGGAACATTGAGCCGAACTTCTTGCCATCCCTAACATCAATGAGCTTTTCTCGGTGGTGAATTTCCTCACATTGATCACCCAGCACCTGTGACTATTTTAACCTCAGCCTGTCCTGTGGGCAGTGCTCAGGGTCACAATTCTCTTGCAGACTCTCATGCCCAGCGTACAGTGAGCACCTAAGTGATATGTAGTCATACATCAGAGTTTTTAAAAGTCCACCAGAATACGGAAATTGAAAGCAAATTGGGACATTTTTCTAACACTTTTTTCCTTCAAGAGCATAACTTTTGGGGGGGAGCGGGGAGGGAGGGGAAAAAAGAGGACTTGATGCAAAGGGCTTAAGTGGAGAGCAAATGCTTTGAAAATGATTAGGGCAAAGAATGTACGGCTGTGCTTTATACAATTGATGTATGTATATGTATGGATTGTGATAAGAGTTGGATGAGCCACTCATAAAATGTTTTAAAAAAAGAGTACAACTTTTGTTTCCATTAAATCGGATATGACAATTTATGAAAATTGTTTCCAAGTTCTTTGTATAAATAGACCCTGTGGAGAAGCTGCCCGGTGCTCTGTGCTCCTAGGGGTGGCTCGCGAGAAAAGTGCCATTAATGAAAATTGGGCATGCTCCTAGCATTTTTCCCCCATGATGAACTTTGATGTGTTTATAAACATAGACCTGGTCTAGGAAAATCATTATGAACAGTTTTTATTTCACATCCAGCCAAAAGGAAAGGTGCTGATTCAACTTTTTATTAGACAATTTGGCGTTTGTTCAGCTGTCAGGAGTTATAAGTGAAAATGCCACGGAGGAAAGTTTTAACCGTGGGACAGGAAGTTCTGCCAGGTCCCATTGTCTTTTAACTCAAGTCCTAACTGGTTCTGGACCTTGTTCTCAATCTACTCCAAACTTCCATATTGAGAGTGCAATAGCCGGTCAGCCTCATTACACTAACCCTGAGCTGGCAATCGCTTATCTTTTTACGGAGCCTACACTTTGCCCCCTTTTCCAGGTCATATAATTAGAATTCAACAGTAAGTAGACGCTTCAGGCTGGCTTCTTTCACTATGTTATGTTAGGTGCCATCCAGCTGGTTCTGATTTACAGCAACCCCTGTACGACACAATGAGATGCCACCTGGTCCTGTGTCAGCCTCACAATGGTTTTTTATGTTAGAGCCCATGGGTGCAGCCACTGTGTCAATAGGTTAGCTCTCTACAAAGGCCTTCTTCAGGGAGAGGCGCTGAGGATTTTTCTTCGCATGGCTGCCAAGAGCGGCATTCTTACATTTCTTCATCATCTAAAACCTTCTTATCAATTGTGGCTTTAGATGTCTCTTCTAACGTTTCTGTCTTGGCATAGCTCGTTTTTATCACTGTCCCCCTTTCACTGTGATACCACTTGTGATGCTTGCTGGCTTCAGCAATGTCTACAAGGGAACCCAGTGACATTGGTTACATTCTTCCAGGTGTGCTCCCATCCTCACTGTCTTTTTGTACTTCTAGTCCAGTCCTCCTCTTGTTCTTTTAACTCTTCCTTGTGAATTAGGTGAAAGTTATCATTATTCTTACACTCAACAATCCATACACATTTCAACTCATCCATTGCAATTTCCTCATGGTATCATCACTGATCCTGCTGCCACCATGTGTCCTCTGTCCATTCCTAACTCTCTGAACTCTATTCTTAGGTAAATACTGTCCTTTCTATTTAATGACTGATTACTCCACCATGTAGGGGAGTTCAGTACCAGACATGAGGGTGACTAACAGCCATAGTCTTGAGGTGTTCTACCCGTCTCCACCATTATTTCCTTAAGCTTACTGCTACCTGAGATTTCCATACACTTTTGAGTTGCTATTGTCCATTTCCCACCATTTGTCTGTCAGTCTGACATACTTGGGTGACTGGTGTGTTGCTGTAATTCTGGAAGAAACTACGTTACTGGTACTTCAAATGCTAGCAGGGTCACTCAGAGTGAACAGGTTTCAGCGGAGCTTCCAGAAAATGAAGAAGGAAGTAGATGCTTGAAAACTGATGCATAGAATCGAAACACTGTCAAATACTGAGAGCGAAATGAATGGAAGCAGAGCACTGTCAGAGAGAGAGAGTGCTAGAAGATGGGTCCCTTGGATCCAAGGGCACTCAAAATGTGACAGAGGGGGCAATATTTTCTTGAAATAGAGGCAACCATGGCAATGCGATTGAAGTAAAACCTGTGGGAGTGGAGCCTGATGGGTATCCATTTGCGGATGGGGCAAAACTCAAGATAAGAAGAAACCATTGCAAAAATCTACTAATAATCTTAACCTGGAAAATACAAAGTACGAATCTAGAGAAATTGAAAGTAGTAATTAAAAATGAAATGGAATGCATTAAGATTGATGTCCTATTTTCAATTGACTTATATGCGTGTGAAACTTTGGACATTGAATGAGAATAACTGATGCATTTGAAATATGGTGCTGATGAAGAATATTGAACACCCCATGTTGTTGTTGTTAGGTGTTATTGAGTCTGTCCCTGCCCATAGCGACCCTTTGAACCACAGAAGGAAACACTGCCTGGTCCTGCACCATCCTCACAATTGTGCCTTTGCTTGAGCCCATTGATGCAGTCACTGTGTCAGTCCATCTCATTGATGACCTTTCTTTCTTTTGTTGCCCGTCTATATTTCTAAGCCCAATGTCCTCCAGGGATTCATCTCTTCTGACATGTCCAAAGTATGTGAGATGAAGTTTCACCATCCTTGCCTCTAAGGAGCACTCTGGTGAAACTTTTTCCAAGACAGATTGGTTTGTCCTTTTAGCAGTCCCTGGAACTTCCAATATTCTTTACCAGCATCACAATTCAAATTCGTCATTCTTCTACGATTGTCCTTATCCAGTGTCCAACTTTCACATGCATCTGAGGCAACTGAAAATGCATGACTTGAGTCAGACACACCTTAGTCTCTGTTTTGAACTACAATCCATCTGAAGTCCGATGATAGCATGCGTTCTACTTCCTTTTCTGAATTCAGCCATGTACTGCTACAATTGTTCTGGAATAATCTTAAGCAAAAATGATATTGTTCTATAATTTGAGCATTCTGTTGGGTCACCTTGCTTTGGAATGGGTACAAATATGGCTCTCTTCTAGTCAGTTGGCCAAGTAGCTGTCTTCCAAATTTCCTGGTATAGACAAGTGTGGTAAACTAAGGGACTAGATGAGAATGCCATGCAGCTAGATCATCCATGCTCAAAATTACGGGTCTGGAAAGCCAACTCCAGTGGGGAAAACCTTCATGGTTCTGAGACATAAATAAATCCTAATATACATTCTCATGAATGAACACAGTCCCTCCTATAGCCCCCATAAAGGAGCTACCATAAGATGAATCATTCAAGGGCTTAAGTGGAGAGCAAATGCTTTCAAAATGATGAGGGCAAAGAATGTAGAAATGTGCTTTACACAATTGATGTATGTATGGATTGCGATAAGAGTTGTATGAGCCCCTAATAAAAAAAAGATGAATCATTCATGTGTCTGACTATTCCCTATGCCTGGAAGTTATCTGTAGATAAGAGTGACCAGGTTCTATAGGTAACCCACCGTAAAATGTAGCAAACTTATTTTTTTTGTTTTTAAAAAAATAATTTTTATTGGGCACTTACAGCTCTTATGACAATCCATACATACACCCACTGTGTCAAGCACATTTGTACATATGTTGCCATCATCAATTTCAAGACATTTTCTTTCTACTTGAGACCTTGGTATCAGCTCATTCCTGCACCCTCCCTTCCTGTAAACTCTGTTTCGATATCTCTTGCTGATCAGAGGTTACTAACCCTGGGGAGGGTTGGGTCGGGAGGGGGAATGTGGTCAACTAGCACTAGGTCAGTCAAGAGGATGACTCACCTCATTGCTTGTTTATTATGTATTTGCTTATGATCACCCATTGACTTTGTAACATGCTAGCTGTATGACGTGCATACTTTATGAAAGAGCTGTAAGCCCCATTATATATACTCATTGGAAAACACATTCATTCTCTCCGTCCTGAAATTGGACAAGGAGACCCTTTGCCCTGTTGCATTGTTTCATAAGCTTGTGGAAACATTTTAATTGCTATTCCATCAATTCCTAGAGCCTTGTTTTTGGCTAATGCTTTCAGTGCCTACAATATTGATCTTTATTCATCCCATATAATTTTTAATGACTCCCGACTTTCTTTGACTCCTACCTCATACAGTCTGCATTCCCATTATTATTGACGCGTGTAGCTGTTTCTTCTTATTTTGAACAGTGCCCCACAAGCACGTGAATGTCATGGAGCTTCACTCCATCCCCATCGCTATAGCACGGACAGGGCAGCTCTTCATCAGTCATATTGTGAGTGTCTTCCAACCTGAGCGGCTCATCTTTTGGCACTATCTCTGACAATATTTTGTTTCTGTTCACTAGGTTTTTAGTAACGGATGGTCTTGATAGAGCTTTCAGTGGCTAATTCCTCTGAAGTGGGACAGCCTACTCCTTCATATTTTATTCTTAGTCTGAAAGCTCTGCTGAGTCCTGTTCCCACAGGGTGACCTGACTGGGATTTGAAACACCAATGGCATGGGTTTCAGCATCACAGCAACTCCCAAACCACCACAGTATGACAGACTGGCGGGCAAGTTGTGGGAAGATGTTATTAAAGTTCTTCAATTTCTTCACTAGGGTTAGGGTGTGAATTTGAATAACAGTTGCATTAATTTGGATTTCCTTGAATGTAGCTGGATATAATCTTATCACAGACAGCATTGTACTCCAACACAGTTGTGGAAATGTCCTTTTTGACAATGATTGTATCATATCCAGCCTCGTAACATGATGTCCTGATTTAAAATGACCAACAGCAATCCATTTCAGCTCGTACGTTCCATTTCATTTGTGGTGACTTCCCATTTTCCTGGATTCATACTTCATACATCCCAAGTTCCCATTATTAGATTTTCTGAGCAGTTTCTTCTCCTTTTGAGGAGTGCCCCATTAGTAAATGAAAGTCTCAAAGGCTTCCGTTTCTAACAGTGTTTCAATGCTAAGGTTTTTATCAGCTAATTCCTCCAAAATGGGCAGCCTATTCCTTCTTCATAGTATACTCTTAGTCTGGAAGCTCTGCTGAAGTCCAAACACTTTGGGTGCTCCTGCTGGTATTTGAAATACCAGTGATATAGCTTCCAGTATTACAGCAGGCCACCACAGTACGACAAACTGACTGACACGTGGCGAGTACTTGATATAGACCCTGACAAATTAAAAAATTATATTGTAAATTCTCAATGAACCACTAAAATAACCAATCAAAATGTGAAGCTAATAAGCCAAAAAAGAATATAAAATAAAATCATTAAAAAGCCAAAGTAAAAAAAAATCTTTTAAAGGAGGCAAAGGGAAGCAAATACCATTTGAGATAAATAAAAAAATAACAAAATAATAATAGACTTTTACCTAATCCTATGAATAGTCACATTAAATGTAAGTGAACTGAACATGCTGGTAAAAGGAAGGTATTCAAAGGAATTATGATGGTTTGGATTATATTTCCCAAAAGCGTGTTTCAAGTTGACTGGGTCATGATTTTCAACAATTTGCAAGTTATGTAGTGATGCTATATAATGATGTAGTTACATAATGATTCAGTCCTCCTCGGTAATGTGATCTGCTGAGATCCTCCAATCAGTTGCGAAGGGATTAGAGTAGCATATAACACCCCTAATCAAGTCTCAGCCCTGGTCCAATGTAAGGGGGCTTCCTAGGAGTGTGGTCCACATCACCTTTCATCTTACAAGAGATACAAAGAGAGAGAAATGAACTGAGAAAGAGGGATCTCAGCACCTAAATACCATCAAGAAGAAGAGCTAGGATGGTAATGAACTGTGAACCTCCTGCGCTCAGGGGACAATTGAAGACAAGGCACATGGAGATCTACAAGGGATGCCAAGCTCATAAATGTTGAATGGAAAAAGGGCCTTCTAAAAGCTAAGAGAGAGCAAAAGCCATCCATTAGAGCTGGTGCTCTGAATTCAGACATCTGGCTTCTTAAATTATGAGATAATGCATTTCTGCTTGTTAAAGTAAAAAATAAAGTAAAATTAAAAGGCAGACATTGTCAGAAGGGATAAAAAAGCAAGACCTAGCTGTATGCTGCTAACAGTAAACGTGCATTAAATATGAAGTCACAGAGAGGTGAAAAGTGAAAGGATGAAAAAGGCTAAGCTCACACTAGTCTAAAGAAAACTGGAGTGGATATTTTGTATTCACATTAGATTTTATACATTTATTCTTCATAAAATCATCTTAAATTTCCAATTCATTTAGTAAACTAATATTAAATTTATATTTAAACGTTAGACAAAATGGATTTCAAAGCAAAGAATAAATAGTGCCAGGGAATTAAAAAAAGGTCAATTCCTCAAAATGGGTATAAAATGTGGTAAAGAAAGCTGATGGTGCCCAGCTATTAAAAGATATAGTGTCTGGGGTCTTAAAGGCTTGCAGTTAAACAGGAGGCTATCTAGTCGGGAAGCAACAAAACCCACACGGAAGAAGTACACCAGTCTGTGTGATCATGAGGTGTTGATCAGAAAAGGTATCAGAAGTTCAAAAGCAAGCAATCAAATCAATGTGAAGGAACCTGGACAAGTGGAGACCCAAAACCCACCTGCAGTTAACTGGATAGTCTCTCTCAGAAGGGCCACACAGAAGAGATGACAAATCAGGATGAAACACATAACTATCTTGTAGTTCTTTAATATTTCCTCCCCTTACTATTATGGTTTTTACTTGTTTTACCTCATTAGTCACGTTAGATTTGTGTATGTTCATTTGTATAATTAACACCATTTAATACCAACAAAGCCCACATGGAAGAAGCACACCAACCTGTGTGACCATGAGGTGTTGATAGGATCAGGTATCAGGCATCAAAGAACAAAAAATCATATCATTGTGAATGAGGGGGAGTGTGGAGTGGAGACCCAAAGCCCATCTGTAGGCAACTGGCATCCCCCTACAGAAGGGTCGTGGGGAGCTGACGAGCCAGTCAGGGTGCAGTATAGCACTGATGAAACATACAACTTTCCTCATGAAACATACAACTTAGTTCATGATCCCAATTCTACCTTTCAAATCCGGCTAGACCAGGGGATGTACACTGGTATAAATAAGAGCTGGAAACACAGGGAATCCAGGACAGATAAACCCCTCAGGACCAATAATGAAAGTAGAGATACCAGGAGGGTAAGTGGAAGGTGAGGGAGAAAGAGGGAATCAATCACAATGATCTACACATGACCTCCTCCCTGGGGGTTGGAAAACAGAAAAGTGGGTGAAGGGAGACATCGGACAGTGTAAGACATGGAAAAATAATAATAATTTATAAATTATCAAGGGTTTGTGAGTGAAGGAGGGTGAGGAAAAAATGAGGAGCTGATACCAAGGGCTCAAGTAGAAAGCAAATGTTTTGAGAATGATGATGGCAACAAATGTACAAATGTGCCTGACACAATATGTATGTATTGTGATAAGAGTTGTACGAGCCCCCCCAGTACAATGATTTATTAAAAAAAAAAAGATCATTTGGTACATGAAAGCCAAGATAGATAACCCTTCAGAACCAGTAACAGGAGTAGTGGCTCCCTGAGGGAATGGGAAGTGAGGGGGGGAAGGGAAGAGGAGAAAGGGGGACTGATAGCACTGGTGACTGTATAACTCCACTGAGGGGAGCAAACAATAGAATTGTACATGAGTGGATATATTAGATGGTGTAAGATGTGGCTAAATAAGTAAATAAAAATAAGGGTTCCTTGGGAATAAGGTGGGGGAGGGAGGGCATAAAGGGGAACTTACATGAAGAAGTTCAAGAAGAAAAACGTTTGGAAACTGACTGTGGTAGCAATTGTACAATATTACTCGATGTGATTGAACTATGCAATGTTATGATATCTGTAAGAACGCTCAATAAAATGATAAAAATAAAAGTAAAAAAGAGTTTGTTAAAAAAGGTCAGTTTCTAAAAGACAAAAACAACTCTAAACATTTCTTCCCCTAATAAAAGGGCTATAAATTACATGAGACAAAAACTGCAAGGTAATTACAAGTGATGGACCTGCAACAAGAAAAAGAAAAATCCACAATCATGATTAGAGATTTAAATATCTTGCGAAAATTATGGAGGCCCGATGGCACCAAGGCTTACGTGCTGAGTCGTGAACCTCAAGGCCGGTGGTCCACACTGGCCAGCTGTTCGGAGGGAGAAAGGAGACTGACTATCTCTTCCCACAAAGGTTCCCGGCCTCAGACACCCCACGGAGCAGTTCTTTTCTACTCTGTTTTCCAGAGTCCCACTCTGAATCAGAATTGAGGCAACAGCAGGTTTTTTGTTTTGTTTTTTAAGTCTGTCAATAAGTGATCAAACAATCAAAACAAAATTTGCAAATATAAAGTAGATTTGGACAAAACCAATTTGCTTTAATTGGTACTTACAGAACATTTCACCCACCAGTAGTAGAATACATAACCTGCTCAACCGTACATGGAACATTTACCAAGATAGACATTTTTATGGGCCATAAAACAAGACTGAATAACTTTAAAAGGATTCAAGTCATGTAAAGTGCATTCTCTGACCAGAATGGATTAAGTTAGTAACAGAAAGATATTGGATTTATACCCTTCAGTGGCACTGAATTATACATGTGGAAGTTATTGAATTGGAGAATGTTTAGCTGTGTATATTTTTGCCATAATTTAAAAATAATTAACTGAATAACAATGAGTACAAGAAGAAAGTGTTCTAAATTGATTGTGGTAATGACTTTACAACTCTTCTTGATATGATTGAACTACTGAATGTATGATATGTGGATGAAGTGCCAATAAAACTGCTAAATGTATAGAATGATATAAATACTACATTAATGTATATTCCATATAACATTAATATATAAGTAGATTAACACACAAGTATATAACCATACCAGCATATTAACATAAAGCTATACCATAAATATTAAATGATATATAAATCTTAAAAAGATATTTGGAAAATCACCAAAGATTTAGAAACTAAGTAACAAACTTCTAATTACCTCATGGGTTAAAAAAATAGCAAAGAGGTTACTAGAAAGATTTCTGAAATGAAGAAAATGAAATTACAACATGTCAGAATTTTTAACGATGCTACTAAAGCAGTACTTAGGGTACTGGTTCTCAACCAGTGAGTCATGACCCCTTTGAGGGCTGAATGACCCCTTCCCAGGGGCCACCTAAGACCATCGGAAAATACATGTTTCCAATGGTCTTAGGAACCAGGTGGGTCTTAGGAACATGTCTTAGGAACATGTCTCCAGGCGGGTCCGCCTACATGCAGATACAACCATTACAAGTACCCAGCGTGATGACATCATTTAGTCAACCCCATCACATACACTCTGTACAAATACAGGTCGATATGACAGAGTTGGCGCCATAATGTACTTATGCAGACCAGTCACACGTGTGGAGAGCAGCTACTGTGTAGAAAGCAGCTGCTGTGCTGAAAGCAGCTACTCTGTTAAATGCAGCAGTATTAGAGGTAAAACGACACTTCATGCTACTCTGTTAAATGCAGCAGTATTAGAGGTAAAACGACAATTATGATTACTGGGTACATGTAAAATCATCAACTACTGAAAAAAATCTGTACAATGGGAAAAGATTCTGGATGCTGATCAGTCTTTTTATATTCAACTGTGGTTGGTGTGAATACTGCCCCCTTGTGAAAGTAACAGAATGGTAAATCATAGGAAACTAATGAACTGTATTGACTGAACTATGCATGTATCATCTTTTATATTATTAAAGCTATTGTTACATATTATTTTCATTAGCAAACCATCCTATGACAATGGATTATGTAGAGAAGGACGTTAAGAAAAGAAAATATAGTGAGAATTTTTTACAGTATGGTTTTACCTCAATAATTAAAGCACTGGGGGAGTGCAGTGGAACAGCAAGGGAATGGAGTGGCAAGGTCCCCAGGGAATGCTGAAAGTGGACTTTGGGGCCAGGGCATGGTGCCCCAACAGACTTGACTGGAAAACACTCCTAAAGGCCAACAAACGATCCTTGAATTAACTAAAACAAAAACAAAAAAAAACACAGGCTCTAAATGCTTCTTGCCCCCCCTCTCCCACTGTCATGATCCGAATCCTACCTTGCAAGTCTGACTAGACCAGAGGATGTACACTGGTACAGATGGGAATTGGAAGCACAGGGAATCCAGGGCGGATGATCCCCTCAGGACCAGGGGTGTGGGTGGCGATACTGGGAGGGCCTAGGGAGGGTGGGTTGGAAAGGGGTAACCGATTACAAGGATCCACATATAACCTTCTCCCTGGGGGACATACAACAGAAAAGTGGGTGCAGGGAGACATGGGACAGAGCAAGATATGACAAAATAATAATTTATAAACAATCAAGGGTTCATGAGGGAGGGCGAGTGGGGAGGGAGGGGAAAAATGAGGACCTGATGCCAGGGGCTTGGGTGGAGAGCAAATGTTTTGAGAATGATGAGGGCAACGAATGTAAAAATGTTCTTTACACAATTGATGTACGTATGGATTTTGATGAGTTGTATGAGTTCCTAATAAAATGATTTTTAAAAAATTACAGCAGGAATTGAGAAACCGCAAAGTGTTATTTGTTGTGAAGTTCTATCAGCTGAATCTATGAAGCTGAACAAACTAAAATGCCATTTTGATAGCAATCATGTGAGCTTTGCCGGCACGGATGCCAACTCTTTTAGAAGCAAAGCTGATGGACTGAAGAAAGTCAGACTTGGCACTGGTGGCATGTACCCCAAACAAACGTAGCAGCTGTTGAAGCTTCCTATTTGGTGGCACTCAGAATCGCCAGAGCTATGAAACCTCACACCATTGCTGAGGATTGACTGTTGCCAGCACCCAAAGACATTGTTCCAGTGATGATCAGAGATGAATTTGTTACGAAATTGAGTGCAAGTTCCTTATCTAATGACACTGTCTGCAGAAGAATAGATGACATGTCTGCTGATATTCTTATCAGGTAATCCATGAAATTAAATTTGCCCCACTTCCAATATTGAGCATCCAGCTTGATGACTCTACAGACGTTGCAAACTGTTCAGTTACTGGTTTCCGTGAGGTATATTAACGATGGCGACTTCAAAGATGAGTTTCTTTTTTGCACACCTCTTGAAATGACAACTACTGCACATGATGTATTTGACACTGTTGGCTCATTTCTGAAAGAGCATAAGGTCTCTTGAGAAAAGGTTTGTGGTGTTTGCACAGATGGTGCTGCAGCTCTGCTAGGATGTCGATCTGGATTTCAACATTTGGTGCTGAATGAGGCACCAAAAGTCATCGGAACTCACTATATAATTCATCAGCAAATATTAGCAACAAAGACGCTGCCACAAGAGTTACACAAAACAATGACAAGCGTCATAAATTCTGTCAATTTTGTAAAAACGGTTTTTGCAACTGTGCAACAAGTTGGATGCACCAAATAATGCTGCGCTATTTTACACTGAAGTGAGATGGTGGTTGAGAGAAAAACTTTTATTTTTTTCTGTTCTTTACTTTTTAAAATCTTTTTTTTTCTTCCTTTTACATTTTATTAGGGACTCATACAACTCTTACCACAATCCATACATATACATACATCAATTGTATAAAGCACATCCATACATTCCCTGCCCCAATCATTCTCAAGGCATTTGCTCTCCACTTAAGCCCCTTGCATCAGGTCCTCTTTTTTTCTCCCCTCCCTCCCCATTCCCCCCTCCCTCATATGCCCTTGGTAATTTATACATCGTTATTTTGTCATATCTTGCCCTATCCGGAGTCTCCCTTCCCCCTTCTCTGCTGTCCCTCTCCCAGGGAAGAGGTCACATGTGGATCCTTGTAATCAGTTCCCCCTTTCCAACCCACTCACCCTCCACTCTCCCAGCATCGTCCCTCACACCCTTGGTCCTGAAGGTATCATCCACCCTGGATTCCCTGTACCTCCAACCCTCATATGCACCAGTGTACAGCCTCTGTCCTATCCAACCCTGCAAGGTAGAATTCGGATCATGGTAGTTGGGGGGTTTAAAATCATTTTATTGGGGGCTTATACAACTCTTCTCACAACCTATACCTACATCCATTGTGTCAAGCACATTTGTACATTTGTTGACACCATCATCATTCTCAAAACATTTGCTTTCTACTTGAGCCGTTGGTATCAGCTCATTTTCCCCTCCCTCGTGAACCCTTGATAATTTATAAATGATTACTTTGTCATATCTTACACTGTCTGACGTCTCCCTTTACCCACTTTTCTGTTGTCCTTTCCCAGGGAGGAGGTTATATGTAGATCCCTGTAATCAGGTCCCCCTTTCTACCCCACCCTCCCTTTGCCCTCCTGGTATTGCCACTCTCAGCACTGGTCCTGAAGGGATCATCTGTCCAGGATTCCCTGAGTTTCCAGTTCCTATCTGTACCAGTGTATAAGAGAGGAAAGGCTTTAAAACGTGTTTTTGAGGTTCGTGATGAACTCAAAACGTTTTTTAATGAGAAAGCAAGACCACAGTTCGAAGAACTTTTCAGTAATAATAGTGAACTGCAGAAAATAGCTTACTTGGTTGCCATCTTGAATGAGTTAAATTTATCACTGCAACATGCCTCAATTTGTCTAAAAAGATCCAATCATTCCAAATGAAACTTCAGCTAGGGTTAAAAAAAACTGAATGAAAATAAAATTTACATGTTGCCTACCTTATCTGTTTTCTGTGAGGAACATGACATTGAACCAGACAAAAGGATTACAATGACAATTTCTGTGAAAGAACCCTTGCAAATGCTTGCAGAAGAAATTTCATCGTACTTCCCAGATGTACCTGACACTCCATTTGCACTTGCCAGAAGCTCGTTCAGTTAAAGTTGAAGATGTTCCTGAGACAGCACAAGAGGAGTTCATTGAACTTATTAACAGCGATGCAGCGAGAACTGATTTCTCTGCGATGCCAGTTATAAAATTCTGGATCAAGTGTTTGCAGTCATGTCCTTTTGTGTCTGAGACTGTATTGCGCCTTCTTCTTCCATTTCCAACAACATATCTTTGTGAACAGGGTTTTCCAGCTTATTGGTTATTAAGTCTAGATACAGAAGTAGACTTGTTGTGGAAGATGATCCTTGTTGTGCTCTTGCAAGGACTGCCCCAAGAATTTCTGATCTGGTGAGAAAGAAGCTATCTCAACCTTCCCACTGACATTGGCTTTTTCTTCCTACTGTTGCAAATGTAGCAATGCAGTTTACTGTTGTTATATTAAGACTGTTACCCATGCTGCACCGTGCATCAAAACATAGTTAGAAATAAATATTTCACAATATTGTGATTAATCACTATGCTTTAATTCTGTTCCGTTTGTAACAATGAAAATATATCCCACATACCAGATATTTACATTATGATTCATAACAGTAGCAAAATTACAGTTATGAAGTAGCAACAAAAATAATTTTATGGTTGGGGTCACCACAACATGAGGAACTGTATTAAAAGGTCACAGCATTACAAAGGTTGAGAACCACTGACAGGGGGAAATTTATAGCACCAAATGCCTATATTGGAAAAGAAGAAAGGTCTTAATCAAAATGCAGTTCTATCTGAGGAAACTGAAGAAAGGAGCAAATTAAACCCAGAGTAAGCAGAAGAAAGTGATGGCACAGATAAAAGCATAAATCAATTAAGTTGAAAACAAAAACAATCTCGAAAACAATAGAACCCAAACCTAGTTCCTCGAGGACATCAATAAAATTGATAAACCTCTAGCCAAACTGATCAGAAAAAAACAGCGAGAAGACACAAATGACCACATTAGAAATAAAAGAAGTAGCATCATTCCAGATTCTATAAATATTAAAATAAAGAAATGTTATGAGTAACTTTATGCCAATAATTTTGACAATCAAAATGAGGTGGGCAAATTCCTTGAAATATGCAAACTACCAAACTCACTCTAAACGAAGCAGATAACCCAAGTAGCTCTGTAACTACTAAATAAATTGAATTTGTAGCTTAATACCCTCCACAAGGAACACTCAATGCCCAGATGGCCTCACTAGTGAATTTCACCAAAGAAGTAAAGAAGAAATAATACCAAATCTATACAAATACTTCCAGAGAATTGAAGAGGAGGGAATACTTTTCAATTCATTATCTGAGGTCAGCATCACCCTGATATCAAGACCAGATAAAGACATTAAAATAAAATAAATCTGCTAACCTATAGTCTTCTTTCAATTAGTTGCAAAAGTTCTAAACAAAATGTTATTAAATTCAATCCAACAACATAAAATATTATGTTGTGGTACTTACATAACCTGGTGGCAATTTGAGATGAGAGAGGATAAAGAGTGAAGAGGTGGGATCTAGTCTGTCAATTGGGTTATAGCCAATGAGATCTCTGTAGGCATGACCTTCCCCTGAGGATTCTGGGAACTCATATTTCCTCCTTGGAGGCTGGAGAGACTCTCTTGGCTCACTCCCTGAGACACACTCTACTGACAAGACACATGGCACAACGCTGATAGACCCTGAGACCTGGGAACTGGAGGAGCCATGTGGAGACCCCTGCTAGTGCTGAAATGTGTCCACCACCACTGGATCCACAAAACTTTGCACCCACTGGCCTGTGATTTTCCTGCCCTTGGCATCACTGCATGTGTTGTGTGAGTCTGAAGAGGACTTTATAGATGGGTATGGGACACATGGGCTAATATCGGAATTATGGACTTGACTGGACTGGGCAGGGATGTTTTCTCAGTGTTCAACTGCTCTTGTGTATAAACCTCTTCTTTATACACATGAGTCTCCCTGGATTTGTTTCTCCAGTCTACCCAGACTAGCATACGTGCTAAGACAAAGTGAGGTAATACATCATTGTGGTAATTAAAAAAGTAAAAACCTATTATCACCTCAATAAAAAATGGCATCTGAAAAAAAAAAAGACATCTACCATCCATTCCTGATACAAAGTCTTAGCTGACTGGTACTAGAAGGGAGCTTCCTCAATTTGCCTAAGGGTAGCTGTGTGAAACCTACCACTGATATCCTTAACAATGAAATGAATGATTTCGTTAATAGGCAACCAGGGAAAAAACAGATGTATGCTCTTACTCCTTTTATTCAGGAATAGGAAGTTCTGGTTAATGAAATTAGGCAAGAAAAAGAAGTTTAAAAATTCATATTGGAAAAAAAGTAGAAATTCCTTTATTCACAACTGGCACGATCACTTATATAGAAACTGAGGAAATCTGCAGGAAAATTACTAGAACTAATAAGTTAATTTAGCAAAGCTACAGGATGCAAAGTCAAGATTTAAAAGTCAACTACATGTCTAGAAGCATAGCAATGAAAAAATGAATATGGCTTGAGTGTTTATTATCTTACATATCTAATTTATAATAGCATCAAAATATAAAATACTCAGAAATATGGCAAAATATACATTAGATCTGTATTCTAAACACTTCTTAGGGAGAAATTAAAGACTATCTAAATCAGTGGTTCTCAATGTTCCTAATACCACGACCCTTTAATACAGTTCCTCATGTTGTGGTGACCCCAACCATAAAATTATTTTCATTGCTACTTCATAACTGTAATTTTGCTACTGTTATGAATTGGGCAAGCCCTGTGAAAGGGTCGCTCAACCCTCCAAAGAGGTCATGACCCACAGGTTCAGAGCTGCTGATCTAAGTAAATAGAGAGTGATACCTTTTCCATAAATGGAAGACAAAATATTTTTAAGTTGTCAATTTTCCCCAAATTGAATCACTGAGTCAATGTAATTCCATCAATTTCAGTATATCTTTTCTTTGGTAGAAATTGGTAAGATGATTCTAAAATTGATATACAAATGCAAATGTCCCAGTATAACAAAACATTTTTAAAGAAAAAATGTATAATGTTGGAAGATTTGTAAATGTGCCAATTTCAAAACTTACTAAAAATCTCTAATAATGAAGACAGTGCATTACTGGAATAATATGAATCAGTTGGACAGAATTTAGAGTATAGAAACAAGTCCTCACAGTTATGGTGAATACACTTTTAACACAGGTCTCAGAGCAATTAATAAATAGGGGGAAAGATGGTATTTTCAGCAAATGGTGCTGAGATAATTAAATATCCCCTTGCAAAAGATGGATTTAGACATTTACCTCACACTAAATGAAAAAATCAATTCCAAATGGGTCACAGACTTAAATGTAAAACCAAAAACTTCTAGAAGAAAATGTTGATTTACAAAATATATTTTAGATATGATAGTGAAAGAATAACCTACAAAAGAACACACTGACAAATGATAATTCATCAAACACTCGTGTGCTCATCAAAAGAAAGTGTTAAGAAAGTGAAAGACACAAGCTACAGAGTGGAAGAAAATATTTTTACAGTATATATATGATAAGGAACTTGTTTAAAGGATGTATAAGAACTATTAAAACTCAATGACAGGAAGCACATCAGCCTGTGTGATCTAAGGATTGTAAGGAATAAAGTCAAAATCTAAAGGAGGGAATGGTTTCGGAGCTTAAATTGTGAACACCTAGTTTGCAGAAGGATGTGAATGACAATGGAAGCCCCAAATCCATTTGCAGAATTCCACATACAGATTAAGCCTCTGGTGAACTCCCTCTGATGACAGTGGAGGAATATGAATAGCCGTCTGACCAGAAAGTGAGCATTGTAGAGTCTCTTATGGCAGATGTACTTAAAATGTAACATTTCATCTTTTGAGCAATTTTAAATGTTTCAGTTTTTTAAAAAGAAGGGGACATGTATGTGGGTGAGCCTCTCGTGACCCGCTGACCACTGACCAGGGATGTGAGTAGCCGTGCTGTCGTGCAGACCAGCTGCAAAGTGGATCACTGCAGATGCAGTGAGGTGAACATTTAACACTTTATTATTTGGTCTCCCCTTTGACCCTATTTTAAATTTGTTCTAGTATTTAATATTTTCTGCTTTTTGATTGAGGTTTTTCTCTGTTTTGCTTTATTATTACTGTGCGTGTGTGTGTGTATTCCCCCGTCTATGATAATCCAGGTTAGGTAATCTATAGAGACTGGATGAATTGTTTCTTGGAGACATGGCAGGAAGGGGGGAGGGGGGAATGGAGAGCTAGCAACAATAAGTACGAGGAAGGAGAAATTGTTCTAACATTGACTGTGGGGTGGCTGTGCAACTCTTCTTAATAGGATTGAATTACTGAATTGTATATGTGAATTATCTGCCAGTGAAACTGTTAAAAAGAAAAAGACACAGACTTTGACGGCTACCAAGGGAGGGAAGGGAAGGGAGGGAGAGGGAAGCAATATGTTAGAGGACAGACAGGTGGAAAGATCGTGTACTAAAAGAGGGAGACAGAGAAAAGGGGTGGGGAGTGCACAGGGAACCACTGGAAGGTTTGATAAGTTTTTGAATTAAAAAATGATGATCTGATATGTAAACCCCCTGCTAATTCATGATAAAAAGTAAAAAACAAAACAACCTAGCCATGGAAACACCTCTGCGGCTCAGCTCTTCTCTGAGACTCGGGCTGCCAAAGCCAGAGCCCTCTTGACAGCACTTAGTGTGGACACTAGAAATAAACTAGTGTTGTTGTTGTTGTTGTTAGAGGCCATCAGTTGGTGCTGACCCATGGTGACCCCGTGCACAACAGAATGAAATGCTGCCCAGTTCTGGACTGTCCTTACAACGGTTCCTTTGCCTGAGCCCACTGATGCAGCCACTGTGTCCGTCCACCTCCTGGAGGGCCTTCCTCTGGTTCACTGCCCTCCACTGTACCAAGCATGATTCTCTTCTCCAGAATTGGTCTTTCTTGATAATATGTCCAAAGAAATAAACTGCTACTCAATTTTTAAAACTCAATCATAATAAAACAAAAAAATGGAATAGATGCTTTGCTGAAGAAAAAAATATGGCAATTGAGCACATGGAAAGATGTTTGTCTTCGTTAATAACCAACGCCATGAAAATAAAATCATAATTATTAAAATCAGAAATATTGACAACACCAAATGTCGGTGAAGATGTGAAGTACCTGGAATTCCCATATATAACACTGCTGATAGAAATGCATATTGTTCAACTGCTTTAGAATACAGTTTTTCCACTTCCTAAAAAGCAAAGCAAAACATAGCCTACAATAAATCTAGCATCTGATTTCCATTCCACTCAGAGATATTTACCTATCAGGGCTGTGTGTAAGTGTACACAACAGCTTTACCGGTAACAGCCCCAAGTTATCAGCCAAAACAAGACTAGGGACTGACTGTGGAGCAGTCCAGCAATTGTTCATATGCAAGTTCAGGTTGACATTGAAGAAAATTAAAACAAATCCAGGAAAACAAAAAATACAGCCTTATTTATAGCCCATCTGACTTAGGAGACCTTTTTTTTTTTTTTTAACAATTTATTGGGGCTGATACAATTCTTTTCACAGTTCATACATATACATACATCAATTGTATAAAGCACATCTGTACAGTCTTTGCCCTAATCATTTTTTTCTCTTTTCTTCTTTTACATTTTATTAGGGAGACCTTTTTAAAAGCAGATTTCACACAGAACACTGATGGCCACCTGAGGACTTGTGGGATCATAACAAGAACATTATATGTGGAGATCATTTAAAACACAAGAAAGAAAAAGAGACCAAAGTAAATATAAGAAGAAACTCTGAAACTTGTTCTTTTAGTAGCTAAAGTGAATGGAAGACACGATGAAATAAAAGAGCTGAACAGAACATTTCAAAGGGTAGCTAGAGATGGCATGGTATAGTATGAGATATGTAAAGACCTAGAGTTAGAAAACCAAAATGCAACGGCACATTCAGCATTTCTCAAGCTGAAAAAAACAACGGGGAAAAAAATTCAAGCCTCACAATGCAATATGGAAAGATTGTGGGGGAAATACTGAATGATGCAATAAAAAAACCCACTGCTATCAAGTCAATTATGATTCTGACCCATAATGACACTATATAGGACAGGGGAGAACTCTCCTGTGGCATTCCAAGACTTCAACTCTTTACAGGAGTAGAAAACCATATCTTCCACCTTTGGTGCAGCTAATGGATTCAAACTGCTGACCTTGTGGTTAGCAGCCCAATGCATAAACCACTACGCCACCAGGGCTTATTTCTGAACAAAGTAGGGGGCATCAGAAGACTGTTGAAAGAATACATAGTTAATGTACAAAAAATGCTAACAAACATTTCAAGAAGTAGCATATGATCAAGCACCAATGGTATTGCGGGAAGTAGTCCAAGTTGTACTGAATGCAATGGTGAAAAACAATAGAAAGGTCTCAGTTCACTAATGCAGTGCTGGAAACACTTGCCTATGCCAAGACATGGGGAAGGCAGCTACCTGGCCAATGACTGGAAGAGATTCATATTAGTACTCATTCCAAAGGATGGTGACCCAACAGAGTACAGAAACTATTGAACAATATCATCAATATTGCATGCAAGTAATTTTGCTGAAACTGAACCCTGCAGGGAAGTAGAAAGTACCTTAATTGATAAAAAAAAAAAAAAGGTTTGGATATAAAAGGTATGTGACCTTCACCTCATAACAGTCAGTCTGGGGCTGTTGATGTTGATAGTGGTAGCGAAGTTAGACAAGGAAACCTTATGCCCAATTATGTATGTGCCTATACTTTGGTTCACCTGAACCAAATCAAGGTAGACCAAGGAAGTTGTGCAGTAAATCACAGCGTTGGCAAATAATATTGAAAGTCCCATAGACAGCCAAAAAGATAAACAAGGCTGTCTTGTAACAAATATAACCAGAATGCTCCTTAGAATTGAGGATGAGACGAGCCAGTCAGGGTGCAGTATAGCACCAATGAACCATACAACTTTCTTCTAGCTCTTTAATGCTTCCTTCCCCCCACCATCAGAACCCCAATTCCATCTTACAAATCCGGCTAGACCAGAGCACATACATGGGAACAGATACGAGCTGGAATCACATGGAATCCAGGACAGATAAACCCCTCAGGACCAATAATGAGAGTACCAATACTAGGAGGGAAAGGGGAAGGTGGGGGAGAAAGGGGGAACCAATCAACATGATCTACATATAACACTTTCCCAGGAGGATGGACAACAGAAAAGTGGGTGATGGGAAACATTGGTCAGTGTAAGACATGGGAAACATTTTATAAATTATTAAGGGTTCATGAAAGAGGGAGGGTTGGGGGGAGGGAGGGAAAAATGAGCTGATACCAAGGACTCAAGTAGAAAGAAAATGTTTTGAAAATGATGGCAACAAATGTACAAATGTGTTCAACACAATGAATGTATGTTTGGATTGTGATAACAGCTGCATGGTCCCCCAATAAAATGATTTTTTTAAAAGGAATTGAGGATGTAAAATGTTGCTTAACGTACTTTGGACATGTTATCAGCAGAGACCTGCATCTGGAAGAGGACATCCTGCTTGGACGAGGGCCAGTGAGAGAGAGAGAGAGAGAGAGAGACCCAGATGAGATAGAGTGACACAGCAGCTGCAAAGCTGGTCTCAGATAGAACTATCGGGAGCACTGGGTAACACTTATTTCTGTTGTACCTGGGGTGCACCTGACCCAAGCCATGGTATTTACAATTGCCTCATCTGCAGGTGAAAGTTGGACACTGAAAAAGGATGACCAAAGAAGAATTGATGTATTCAAATTGTGCTAGAGAAGAATATTAGAAATGCCATGGTTTGCCAAAAACAAACAAACAAACAAATCTGTCTTGGAAAAAGTACAGCTTTAGAGTCAAAGATGGAGAGACTTTACCTTACATATTCAAATTTATGCACCAACCACCAAAGCTAGTGATGAAGAAATTGAAGAATCCTGCCAATGTCTGCAGTCTGAAATGGATCAAGCATACATTCAAGATGCATTGGTAGTTATGGGTGGCTGGGATGCAAAAGTTGGAAACAAAGAGGAAGGAATGGTAGTTGGAAACTATGGTCTTAGTGACAAAATGAAGCTGTAGACCGCATGACTGAATTTTGCAAGATAAATATTAATAGTGCCACGCACAGAATGCCAAAAGGACAAATAAATCTATCCTGAAAGTGTGACCAGAATGTTCCTTAGAGGCAAGGATGGCGAGACTTGGCCTCAAGTACTTTGGACGTGTTGTGAGGAGTGATGCCAGTCCCTGGAGAAGGACCCCATGCTTGGTAGCGCAGAGGGGAGATAAAAAGAGGAAGGCCCTGGACAGGGGGATTGGCACAGTGGGTGTAAGAATGGGCTCAAACATACGAACAACTGAGATGGCACAGGACCAGCTGGGGTTTCATTCTATGAGGTGGAGCCTACTCCACGACCCCTGACAACAAGAACTGAGAGGAGCCATTAAATAAGGGCTCAGGGAATTCATAGTCACAGGGAGAGCGGAGAAACAGACCAGAATTTGAAATGCTACCAAATTGTTTTAGAGGCAAGGAGGGCAAGATTTTGCCTCCCCTGCTTTGGACATGTTGTCAGGAGAGATCAGGCCCTGGAGAAGGACGTCATGCTGGTAAAACATAGGGGCAGTGAAAAAGGCCCTCAAGGAGGTGGACTGACACCATGGTTGCATCCATGGGCTCAGGCACAGGCACAATGGTGAGACTGGCGCACAGCCGGCAGTGCTCCGTTCTGTTGTGCGGAGGCTTGCTACTGGTCAGGGCCGACTCAATGGCACCTAACAACCACCACTACCAAATAGGCAGCATTTTCCCCCGGTCCTCCTGCTTCTTGGCCTGAGGCACAGGAACTGTGGGGGTAGTATGTGGCCTACTGAGTTAACTAGACTCAGATTTCTTGCCTGAAGACTGGAGAAAGGAATGCTAAAGATCTAGAAATGATCAGGCCAACCACAGAGAAGGCAGAACTTGAAAAAGGAACACCACAGAATTAGTTTCAAACCAATGAATTCCACCTCAGGCTGTTCATGTTAACAGTTTACCAAAGGGCTTGAGAACTGATCTAACAAGTAGACCATCGTTCGATTCCCAAACTCATCACTGGGTGCCGATCATGTGGGAATATCTGAGGAGCATTACAACAACTTTGAAACAGAATAACATTGACCCAGAGTCCATGGAAGCTGAGTCAGAATTTGTAGCCAAAACTTAAATAAATTGAATTCTAATCAAAATAAAAATATGAAGGAGCCCTGGTAGCATGGTGGGTTGTGCATTGGACTGCCAACTGCAAAGTACGCAGTGTGAGTCCACCCACTGCTCCTTGGGAGAAAGATGAGGCAGTCTGTTCTTGTACAGATTTACAGTCTCAGAAACTCACAGGAGCAGCTCTATTCTGGCCAAAGAGTTGCTAAGAGTTGGAATTAACGCAATGACAGTGGATTTGTTTTCTTTTTACTTCAGTAGGGTTTAAACATGATCCACTCTCGTAGCACAATCACCAGAAGCTAATGCTGCGACAATATAGATCCTGGTCATAGCTCACAATTTTTTAAACAATATATTAGTGTGTAGCTGATTTGGTAAGTAGGGGTGAACAGTCTTGAAACAAATGGAAGTATGTTGCAGGTAGGTGCCATTGAGTTGTTTCCAATTCATAGGGACCCTCTGCCCAACAGAACAAAACTACCCAGTCCTGCACGTCCTCACAATTACTCTTATGTGTGAGCCCATTGTTGCAGCCACTGTTGACCCACCTCCTTGAGGGCCTTCCTCTTTGTTTGCTGATCCTCTACATTATCAAGCATAATGTCCTTTTCAGGGACTGGTTCCTCCTGATAACAGGTCCAAAGTACATGAAAGGCAGTTTCACCATCCTCTCTTCTTAACAAGCATTCTGGCTGTTCTTCACTCACTGCCATCTAGTCAATTCTGACTCATATAGGCATTGTCTAGGAAAGGGTGGAACTTCCCCGGTGGCTTTCAAAGACTGTAACTCCTCAGGAGTAGAAAGCCTGGTCTTTCCCCCCAAAGGAGCCGCTGGTGGTTTTGAACTTCTGACCTTGTGATTAACAGCCCAACATATTACCCACCAGGGCTCTTCTTGTGGAAGGATAGATATCAAATATTAGTCACAAATTAGTTATGCATGATGGAACAACCAAACCCGGACCCCAACCTGTTACTGCCAAGTTGGTCCCAACAGACAGAAGCACTGTCTTATAGGGTTTCCAAGGTTATAATCTGTACATAAAGACTGCCCGCCACCCCCACGCCCTGCTCACCACCAGGGGCCTTGGTGTAACCACAGGTGACCCTGATTTCTTTCTTTCCATCTCTAGACTACAGGAACTTGTTTCTTTGACATGAGAAAATAGTCTTCTTTAATTCAAAAGTAGATGACCATTCAATCCTCTCAGTGCTGTGAAGCTGCATTGTAAAAGCAGGACATGTATAGTTTTTTCCACAGCACTAGCCTTTCTCTCTCTCTCTCTCACACACACACACACACACACACACACACACACACACACACACACGGTTGGTGGCAGCAGCAGGGGTAGCAAGAAAGTAGGAGACACATTTATGGATGCCAGAGCAGAACCTGAGACCACAGAGTAGGCAGTGGGCAGGGGTTCCTGCGCCTCTGGGCACTGGGGGGTATATTTTCTTGGACATGAAGACTCCCTCCTCTTACTTACTCACATGCATCCTAGGTCTTCTTCCCTCACTATGTTCCTAGTCATAGCCATACATGTTGACAGACTGAAGCAAGAGCCTAAAACACGGCTTCCGTATGGGCCCCTGTCTTATAAATGGCAAGCTTCATGTTCTAAGTACCTGAGGAAACACACATCTAGACAAAACTTCAGCTGTAAGACAAAGAAACTGGAATTCAACAAAAATCAGCTCACTTACAGGATGCTTGGCTGAAAGTCTTCCAGTCACAGTTCCAGTTTGGTTCCATGTCGAGGAAATGAAGCCCTTTAGCAGTTAAGAAGAGGCATGTTAGACTCTGAGCAAGACCATGCTACACCTAGGCCTTGAAACTGGCTCATCAATAAAGCAGAATTGGAACACACTAAAAGAAATTGGGTGACATGGGATGATAATCAGAAAGGGGGAAATGATAGTGGATGGCCTTCCAGGCACCTGGCATGGGAGTCAGGACTGTGGACAGTGGGACAGGTCAAAGTGGCACAGGGAACTACCATCTTTGAGCGGGGCACCATTAGTCCCCACTCTGCTTGTCAGATTTGGTTGCTGTGCAATGCGCCCATTGCCCTGTTTCCCAAGACGGTGGCTAAGTGTCTAGCAGGGCATTAATTGTATTTTTCCTGTTCTGGTTATCATTCGGGCTCCCCCACATTGAATAAATGCAGGCACTCTGGTTTCGCTTCCCCAGCCAGGACTGAACTGGGAAAAAGGGCTTTGAATTCCTGGCTAAATCAAGAGCATGTTGGGCTCTTTTTGTTTCTTCATCCGCACTGTACAACACTTACATCCCTCCTCTGGCAGGACGCCCAACCCTGCATTGACTTTGGAGATACCAAACTCTGAGATGTGATCTGGGACTGGGACGCCCATGTGGAGATTGTGATGAGGACTTTGCGTCGCTGTGCATGGGGAGGGACATGATTCAGGGGCTGTGGTAGGAATGCCTGGGCGGGTCCCTGTGGGACGGGAGTCCAAGGGCAGGTCCTGTCCCTTACTGGATGGCTCCAAAAAGTCACGGAGCAGCTCTAAGACATAAAGCAGTGACTTGAGTTTTGGCTCCTGCAAAGGACTCCAAAAGAAGAGATGCAAATATAGTTGGGCAAGGGCACAAGCCGCTGTGTAGCTTCCAGGGAAACCCACGGGTTACGATGTCAAGTTCACGCTATACAGAGGGCCGGTAGATGACAAAAGCAGGGTTCCTAGTTTTAAGAATAGTAGCTGATCACAGTGTTTCCCGAAACATTGAAAAATCATACATGTATCTGAATCCATGTATAACCCTTCTTACTCATCACGGGGTCGATTTTATTGGAGCTTCACTTGCCTTTTTCATGCAGGCTAGCAATCCATCTACAAAGGTTGACTTGATCTTGTGAACCTAAAGGAACAAAAGCAAGAGAAGTAATTTTCTTTTTATTAAGTGCTTAAGTTGGAATAATCCTCTGAGCGGTGTAGACCCATACTTCAGAGCAGTGTAGGCATGTTTCAGAGAAGGCCAGGTGGCTCTGTTGTTGGTGTTAGGTGCCATTGAGCCAATATGACCCATAGCAACCCTATGCACAACTGCCGACAACATGGAGTGAAGGCTGAGGTCTCAGTAAATAGTAGCACCAGCAGCATGGCTGGTGGTAAAAGCTGGAAATGCAGTCCAGAAGCCCCAGAGAACTCCTGAAGTCAATGGTAAATGTACGATGGGGTAAACATGAGTGGCTAGAGGAGGAGAAGGGAAGTTATCAATGAAACACTAGTCAATACTCATGCCAGATGGGTAGCAAATTTACCCAATGCAGCTCGGCTTTTGATCTCTTGACTGCTGAGTCCATGAGCATTCATTGTGGATCTTAGCAAGACAAAGTCCTTGACAACTTCAATCTTTTCTCCATTTACCATATGTTATCTATTGTTCCAGTGGTGAGGATTGTGTTCTTCTTTACACTGAGCCACGCTCCATCCTGAAGGCTGCAATCCTTAGTCTCCATCAGCAAGCACTTCACGTTCTCCTCTCAGCAAGCAAGGTTATGTTATCTGTATATTGCAGGGTGTTCATAAGCCTCCCTCCAATCCTGATGCGACATTCTTCATCTAGCCCAGTTTCTCTTATTATTTGCTCAGCATACAGATTGAGTAAGCATGGTGAAAAGATACAGCCCTGTCACACACCTTTCCTGATTGTAAACCATGCAGTTTTCCCTTGTTTTGTCCACGCACTGGCCTCTTGATTCACGTACAGGTTGCACATGAGCACCATGGTATGATGTGTTCTGGAAATCCCATTCTGAAGGTTATCCACAGTTTGTTATGATCCACACAGACAAATCCCTTGGCCTAGTCAATAGAACACAAGTCAACATCTTTCTGATATTCTTGCTTTTAGCCAAGATCCAGCTGACATCAGCAATGATATCCTTGTTCCACGCAGTCTTCTGAATCCGGCCTAAACCTTTGGCAGCCCCGTCAATGTACTGCTGCAAATGTTGCTGGATGATCTCCAGCAAAATTGTACTTGCGTGTGTGTTAGTGATATTGTTTCAATTTCAGCATTCTATTGAGTCGCCTTTCTTTGGAAGGGGTAAAAATATGGATCTTTTCCAGTCAGATGGTCAAGTAGCTGTCTTCCATATTTCCTAGCACAGATGAGTGCTTCCAGGGCTTCATCAACTTGTTGAAACATTCCCGTTGGTAGTTATTCAATTCCTGGAGCTTTGATTTTTGGGCTAATGCTTTGAGAGCAGCTTGAACTTCTTCCTTCAGCACCATTGGTTCTTGCTCATCTGCTCCCTCCTGAAATGGGGGAATATCAACTTAGTTCTTTCTGGTGCAGTGACTCTGTATTCTTTCCATCTTCTCTTGATGCTTCCTGCATCACTCAATGTTTGGCCATAGAGGTGTGGGAAACAGAGAATCAGGAAGAGAATGTATGCAGACAAATTCTCTAGGCTCATAGTGAAGGAGTCTGGGAAGCAGATCTGGTGGAGGAAGGCTTCCATGCTCGTGAGATAGAGATGCATCCCAGTCACATTCTCCTAAGTAAGTTATTCCCCACAATGTCCCCCGTAATGATGACAATTTTAAGATGTTGCTTGTGAGCACATGATTGCTACTATACTCACAAAGGTTAATTTCTGGAAGGTTATCTGTCTGAAGGTTATCTGCCATCAAAAGCAATCATGCTACCTGACCCTAAGTAGGGCCTACTCCCTTCTGATAAGGATCATAGATTGCTCCACTGGAGAAGAGCTCAGGGACACTTAAGGTCAAGCCAGCTCAAAGATGACCACTGTTAGGTCATCATCTTAACTGTAGAACCCGCTCATCTTGTTATGTATGTACCTTCCTGTTACGTGTATACCTCTATTATAACCCCTTCCTATTACATATGTGTATCCTGTGGCTTGCATGCCTGAGATTAATTAGCCTGTGAAAGAATACATTCACCCACTCTGGTCTGGTCTTCATGGAAGAGATGAGCCCTTTCATGCATTGTCTGCTGCCCCTTTAATCTACCCTTCAATTACACAACTGCCTCCTAGGCCCTGTTTGGTTGTAGAGGCTGGTTTTTTCTTGAGTTCTTTCAGTTTCAGATCTGCTGAGCATGTTCTTACCTTTGGGTTTTCTAATTCTAGGTGTTTGCATGTTTCATTATACTATTTCGCTTTGTCTCCTCGAGGTGCCCTTTGAAATTTTCTATTCAGCCCTTTGACTTCATGTTTTCTTGCATTTGCTTAGCTACTCTATGAGTATGATGATTACAACATTCAGAAGACAAAAAATCTCAGGAGTTAACCAAATAAACAAATAGTCATCCTTGTCTAAACAGTAGTCATCTTTCAAGACTCCCTCTCCCTCTGGAGCATGCAGGGAAGTCACTTAAATCTATTACATGCTTGAAAAAGAAGTCTACATATCTCTTAACTGAAGGAAAAGTCAAACTGAGAAGAAAAGAAATTTGGGGGAGGAAGACCCAAGAGTAAGCTATGGTGAGCAAACACTCTGTGGTGGACTTGTATTCAAGGTGCAGAAGGTGTCCTGGAGGGACAAGAGACCCCAATAAAGAAGCAAAATGAAGAACACAGGAAAAGGTGCTTGACACCCACAGTCACTGGGGACGCACACCAACCCTTAACAAGACGCAATTCCTCGCCCACTAGGATGGTTGGGATGAAAAAATGAGCTAACAAGTGTGGAGCTTGTGTGGGAAACGGCATGTTGCGGCCGTTTGGGAAGCAGTTTCGCAGTGCCTCACAATGCTCAACAGTGCTGCCCGGGAATTGGACGGGTGAAGATGGCGACCTTTACGTGACATGTAATTCAGCACAATAAAATAGTGAGCTGTAGTTATCCCCCGCTGCTGCCGAGGCGATTCTGATCCTATCAGGAGAGGGGAGAACTGCCCATTGGGTTCCCAAGACTGTCTGTCATGGGAACAGCCTCCTACTTCTTCCTCCTGCAGAGCAGCTGGTGGGTTTGAACCACCGACCTTCCAGTTAGCAGCTCAGCTTTTCACTAAATGTTGGCATGGCACTCATCACCATGACTCATCACATTGAGTTGGCATGGCACTCAATGGCACACAAACAGCAGATTGCTGTTTGCAGCAGATTGCCAACATGGTCCTCCTTTCAGTTAGCAGCTGAGTACTTTACTGCACAACCAGGGTTGTGCTCCTTCTCTGTCAACTTCGCTGGATTCACAATGCTGAGCAGCACTGGGTGTTGACGTGAGGAAAATCATATGAGAGAGCCAACAAGTGGGGTTAGAGCCGGTCAACTTGAAACAAAGAGACTAATCCCGTTACCAGAAAGTGCCCACCAGGGTCATCTGCATCTGTCCCAAATCCCATCTGCACCTTAGAGCATCGTCAGGCTGCTTCGGCTAAGATAGGACTTTTCCTGGACAGAGCTGGTCTCACATGGATCCTCTTCATCACTCTCTGTTTATAAAAACCATCCAACATACCTGCCTATATTCCAAAATGATCTTGGGCAATGGGTGAAGGTCTTGTAATGCATTCAACTACAAAAACAAAAATAAAAATCACCAATATAATTCCTCCATTTTAGTTTACACTTCAATCAAGTTCCGTCAGAAAAAATCCTAAGAACAAAGGGTCTAAATTAAGCACAAAATTAAGATTCATCATAAACTCTACTGATGAGTGTCAGAATCTTTATCCTACCCAAATCATTTTAGTATCCACACAAACCAAATGAAAAGTTCTTCCCAGAAGCTTGGAAATAAGATTCCTCTTGAGGTATAAATTAGTGAAATTTAACTCTAGTGCTTGTGAATTGCCATTTTGGAGGGAGGAAGAAAACACCTACAAATGAATTACTTGAAAGCTTGAGAACATCCAACCTCTGAATTATGGTTGTCTGGACATGATTTCAGGGAGGGTGAAGCAAAATGGGATTTTAAAAAATTAATCTAAAAATATATATATTTTAAATTAACTTAAAAAATTAAAGCATATACACAGACAGGTATAAGATCATAAGAACAATGGTTTGTTGAATTATCCTGAAGGCAACATAGTTGTTCGATGTCACAATGAATTGTGTGCCCTGAAGATATGTGGTGACTTGTCTAAGCCATGATGCTCTGTGTTTGACAATTATGTAATGATGCATTTATACTCCTTAATGTGATCTGATGTGATTACCCTCCATTTTTGTGATGTGCTGTAAATTCTGATCTCTGCCTATGGCTAATGAGGCCAGAATACATTTTGTTAATGATTAGGCTATGTTTTTATGTTACTGGCAGGATTCAGATAGGATATAACACCCTTACTTAGGTCAGAGTTCTGATAAGAGTTTCCCTGGGGTGTGTGGCCCACATCACCTTTTATCTTATAAGACATCAAAGGAGAAGCCAGAAGAGAGCGAGCGAGACCTCAGAACCACCACGAAAGAAGAGCTGGGAGTGCAGTGCATTCTTTGGACCCACGGTTTCTCTGTTGAAAGCCTCCTAGACAAGATGTCTGTAGAGCTCTAAGTGGCGCTGGATCCTCAGATGCTGAATGTAGCAAAGACCTTCGCCCAAGCTGACAGATAGAGCTGGACCCTGGTCCTTCGAGCCGGCCTCCTGAATTCAGATGTCTAACTTCCTACATTTCTGTTGCCAAAGCTATCCCCTTTGGGGGTTTCTGTTACAGCAGCACTAGCGAGCCAGGACCTCTGACTACTGCCCAGAGCAAGCAGACTCACATGCCTTCTCCGAACGTCACTGTCATCCTGACCTCTACCACGTGATTTTTCCCTGTTTTTAGACAGCAAATCAATGAACTGCAGGGTACACACTCTGTATATCATTCTTTTTGCTCATCATTATGGCATTAGGATTCATCCATGTTATTGTGTGAAGCAATCTTTAATGTATTTGCACTGTTCTATTGTACTCAATTATATGAATGGGTAACAATCATTTACTACTCCACTGTTGATGGATATTTGGGTTGTTTGGAATTTGAGGCTATTGTAAACAGTGCTACCATGAGCATTCTGGTATGGAGATTTGGGTTAACACATGAACACAATTCTTAAATTGTGTTGAAATGGAAATTATTGGATCTCTGAAGTCCATGTATCACATTATTCCCCATCAGTGATACATGGAGCCTCCATTTACTTCACATCGTACAATCATCCGTCTTACTGTTAGTCATTCTGGGAACTGAGAAGTGGTTTAATTTGTACTTAAGCCGAGACCAGTACAGTTGGAAACTACTGTATTCCTTGACTAACACATACCTTCTTCAGTTAAACCTGTTCATATCTTTTACCCATACAAAAAACTGTTTGTCTTTCTTTTTCTTTTGGATTTGGAGGAAGTTGTTCTTCTTGATGGACTTTTGGTCCGTTTTAAAGGTACCTTCTTTCTCTTCCTGTGACTTACTTTTCCACTTGTTTGATAACGTCTTTTCATGTTAATTTCATTGCTGTCCAATTTATCAATCTTCTCCCTTATGGTTGCATTTTGTGTTCTGTTTAATAATTTTTGCCTCAGTGCCTTGAAGACATTCACTCGTGATTATCCTCCATTGCTTTACTCTTTACAATTCATTTGGAATCTATTTTTGCACATGATGTGAAGTAGTGGTTAAGAGGCATTAATCCCAGAACCATTTGTGTAAAGAAAAGCTTCCTTACCCACACTTTGTCACAGGTCATTCATTTTATAGATGTGCATGGAAATCAGTTTTGGATTCTCTGTCCTGTGCCACTGGTCTGTTTGTTTATCTGTATCCAACACTGTATTGTATTGTCTAAGTAATTCCTATTGCTTTGTAAATAGTCTTCCTAGCTAATTTTGTGAGCCTTTAGTCTGTTTTGAATTTCCATATAAATTTAGGAATTAAGTGTTACAGCTCTTTTAGAATTTGTCTAGCAGGTTTTCTGTTTTTTTCCCAGACTGCCCCTCCCCCCACCCAACACACACACACACACACACACACACACACACACCAGTAAAACAGGAACCGTTCTCGGGAGGGGGTTCTTCCCGTGGGTTCTCTGCACATGGACTTTCTCTAGCCCTATCTGGCACCCGCTTCGACCCAGTCCACAGCATTGTGCGCTGAACAGGCCAATGTGGTCCTGGCCGAAGTCACCCAGGCATTCTCGGCCTCAGAGAACGCTGTGCGCAGGACAAAGTTGGGACAACATGTGCAATGACATGGGCAAGATGCTGCAATTTGTTTTGCCCGTGGCCACGCAGATCCAGCAGAAGGTCATCAAAGCCTATGGTTTCAGCTGTGATGGGGAAGGTGTCCTGAAGTTTGCCCGCTTGGTCAAGTCTTACAATGCCAAGGACTCTGAAATTGCCAGTCTGTCGGGCAAGCTGAAGGCCCTGTTCCTGCCACCCAGGACATTGCCACCCCATGGGCCTGCTCTGGGGAGGTCGGGGGGGGGGGGCGCAACATCGCTGCCACCTGAGGGGCTTGGCCCTTTCCTGTGGCCCCGGGGCCACTATGGGGAGGGAAAGACCATGTTGTTCCCAGAAGCTAATAAATGTGCCTGTGACTCAGCAAAACAAATTTAGGAATCAGAATGTTAATGTACACACACACACACACATACACAATCCAGTTGGGATTTTAATTAGGATTGTTTCGAATCAATGGATCCGTTTGGGGAGAGTTAACTATATGATTTTAATGTAACTGCATCAGCCAGTGACTCCTATAGCTCTCTGTTAGACTCAGCAGCGAGGATAAAAGTGTCTTGGGCAACTGCAGACACAAGGAGAGACTCGATGCTGCTGTCCTCAGAGACACCTGCCCAGCAGGGAGGCCTCTTGTCTTAGTGTTATCCAGAATTGCAATTTTCTTGGAAGAGCTAGCCATAGGGGGTTGAAAGTACATAAAAATACTTTGCCAAGGCAACTGTGTAAGATCAACTAACTCTCCTTATCCCAATTTCTTACTAACAAAATCACTTTCTAACCAATAGTTTCCTTGTATATCTTGACTTAAGCAGTCTGAGAACCCTTGAAAAAATTAAGTGTTTGATCAAATAAAACATTGGATCCAGTATTACCAACATTGGTTCACGATCAGAGGCAGGGTGCTGTAAAGTTGGCTGCAGTTCCACAGCTTTATCAGACTCTCTTTGTTGACTCTCGCCACTGATAACACATTCTTCCTATCTCCATTTTCACTTGTTGGCTCCTCCTTGGTCTCCTGCTGGCGGCTCCTCTCCCTCTGACCTTCTAAGGGGTCACTCTGGGGCCCTCCTCTGTTTTTCTGCCATAACTGGTGCTTATCAAGGCTGCTTGTATCAGCATTGCTGAGGGCGCCTCAGGAGTCTTCCCATGACTGGGTCCCCCAGCCAGAACGTCTACTTGGTGACTCAGCGATGAGCCCTGCACCGCTGTTGTTCAAAGTTCCCAGGGGATTCTAATGTGCGGCCAGGGTGACTTTCATCAAACCGGTCTCAGCTGGAATCTTCGGCCCGAGACTTTCACTGAGCTCCATCCCTGTGTACCATCTGTCTGTGTGGCTTCTCCTCACCAACGGCTCACAAGCATTTCCATCTTCATATATTTAAGACTGAAACCTTGATCCTCCCCATCATAAAACCTGCTCTTCTCCCAGTTTCCCTGAGCAATGGCCATGGCCCTCCACAGGCGCAGGGATCCAGCTCGCCAACCAGGAGTCACCGTGTCTTCCTGCCTTTTGCTCACATGCAGCAATGTGCCAGAGGGGTCGGGGTTTGCAGAGGGCTAGGCTTGACAGCGGAAGCCCCAGCTCTACTTGCAAATTCTCCTCTGACCATAGCTAAGGGATGCGAACAGCGTTGTTATCAGACAGAGAGCATTGCAAAATTGATTGTGACAGACATCTTTAGATTAAAATGTAATCGCTTATCATTCGATCTCCCTTTTGACCCATTTTAAAGTAAAAAAAAGTAGTAACTGGGAGGTACACATGGCCTAAGCCTCCAGTGACTCCCCTCTGACAGCAGACCAGGGATGTGACTGGCCTGCAGAGGGCGTTGGAAAGTGGATTACCGCAGACGCAGTTAGGTTAAAATGGAACTCCTTATCATTCGATCTCCCATTTTAAATTTGATTCTACTTTTAATATTTTCCACTTTCTTTTTAAAAAAATAATTATTTTATTGGGGCTCTTCCAGCTCTTATAACAATCCATACATCCATTGTATTAAGCACATTTGTATATATATTGCCATCATCCTTTTCAAAACATTTTCTTTCTACTTGAGCCCTTGGTATCAGCTCATTTTTTTCCTCACTCCCCCACCCTCATGAATCCTTGATAAATTATAAATTATTATTTCCATATCTTACACCATCCATTGTCTCCCTTTACCCATATTTCTGTTGTTCGTCACCCTGGGTGGGAGGTTGTTATACATCAATCTTTGCCATCGCTTCCCTTCCCCTTATCTCCCCCACCTTCTCCCTACCCTCATGGTATCACTACTCCCATCATTGTTCCTGAGGGGTTTATGTGTCCTGGATCCCATGTGTCCAGAGCTCTTATCTGTGCCAGTGTACATGCTCTGGTCTAGCCAGATTTGTAAGGTAGAACTGGGATCATGATCATAGGGGGGAGTCTTCTTTTTTTTTTAATTTGTTTCTGCTTTCTTTTCCATTGAGGTTTTTCTGTTTTACTTTGTTATTGTTGTTTTTTAAGAATGTTTTTCTGCATGTGAAATCCAAAGAAAACTCACTGCCATCAAGTCACTGCTGGGTCACAGTGGCCCCCCTGTGGATTTCTAAGACTATAACTGTTTATGGGAGTAGAACGTCCAGTCGTTCACCCTCAGAGCTGGTGCTGGTTTCAAACTGCTGACCCTGCAGTTCGCAGCCCAATGCATAACCACTACACCATCAGGGGTAAATCTCCAGAGATAGTAACTGGATTAATTGTTTCTTAGGGGTATGGCAGGGGAGGTTGGGAATAAATGTGGAGCTAATAACAGGGAGTACAAGAAAGAAGAAAATGTTCTCAGATTGACAGTGGTGATGATTGTACAACTCTACTCAGAACTACAAAGGCGATCTTATTCCCAGACCCAGTGGCATCCATCTCCAGACCACAGCAGCACCTATCCCTGGACTACAGGGCCACCATCCTGACTATGACCCCATCACTGGCCACAGTGATAATTGCCCCAGACCACAGCAGCACCCATCCCTGGACTACAGGGCCACTCATCCTGACTATGACCCCATCCCTGGCCACAGTGATAATTGCCCCAGACCACAGCAGCACCCATCCCTGGACTACAGGGCCACCATCCCAGACTACTCCACAATCCCTAAAGTATTTCAATAGCCTATTAATGAGTCCATTTTCCTCCATTCTCAGCCAGCTATGAAGGATTTTCAGAAAACCTATCTAAGATCATAATTACATCCTGATTTAGACCCATTTTGCTTATAAATCTTAAAATTTCTCTCCTGGGCCTGCAAAACTCAGCCTGACTGGGTCTGTGACGTCTCTCAAGTAGATGACTTGTCTTTCTCTGTCAGTCACAGTGCTCAGTCTTGGGCACCCGAGAAGCTGGAGTCATTCCTATGTCTAGACTTTGTCCGCATTCTCGTTGTGCATAGCTCCTTATCTCTACCTTTGCATTCCAACATCATCTCCTCAGAGGTCTTTCCTCCCTGTCGACTCAAGTGGATCCCTGTCTCTGCTATTTTTCTCAGAACTCTTTTCTCTTTAATGAAGCGTATCCTTGTTTGTAACTACATAATCAATGGATTGTTTGCATGTTTATAGTTTGTGCCCCTGCTCAAATATATATCCAATGATGACAGGGACCATTGAACTTTAGCAGTATCTAGCACAGAGCGGGGGTCACAGTAAATGCTTATGGAATGAAGAAGGGAAGGCGCTGGGGCTGGTTCATGACTACACACCTAGAGCCCAGCTGGATGTATGGCACATATTTGACTCAGCAGAGGGCAGTCATTACCCTCATCACTGTGTGATGCCCAAGGACAGCACCTGGTGATGTGCCTCGTGTAACCTGGTTGTTATGTCTGAGACCCAGAAAAGATGGGTGGGTTGTTCATGCTTTGATTAGATCAAATAAAGCTGCCTGTGATTCAACATTGCTGATTCCCAGTGCAAACCCCCTTTCTAGCACTTGAACGTTGTGATGTTCTGAGAAAAATGTGGCCTCACTGGAGAAGAAATAGAAGAGGCTCCCCCATTGTGCTGGCAGCAGTAACTCTGTTCCCACATCTGGCGTTTCTCCAGAGTGGAGGGATTTCCTGTCTGTGGAGGGAGTCCCGAGCGTGAGAACAGAATCCTGCACTCCAGAGCTGTAGAAGACACGTGCTCTCCAGCCCAAGAGGGACATCTGTGAAGACTGGCCATGTGCTGGACCACAACTTTAAAGAAGTGGCTCTGTGCAGGCCATATTCTCTGACCACAATGCAGTAGAAAGAAACCCATCATCAGAAATATACCCCTACATTTGCCACACGACAGTCAAAGAAAAATCATAATGGGAACGAGAAAATATTTGGAATGACACAATACAAGAAAGTATCAAAACTTGAGGGATTCATTCAAGATTAACAGAGCACTTACTATGTCCCAACCATTGATCAAAGCCCTGAAAGACAATAGCATAGCTATTGTCAGGCCAGCTGAGCAGGCAGTGAATACACACCAGGAGCCTAGAAAGCACCAGACCACACAAAGGCTGCGGGGAGAGCCAGCGGGAAGAGGACAGGTGAGTAGGAGGAGACGTGATGTTAAAGAGGCTGTTCCCAGAGGCTGGCTGACAGGTACCGGGGAGCAGGGAGCAGAAGGAAATGGAGGGAGCCAAGGCAGAGGTCTGAGGGCATGCTCGGCAGAAGTAGATGTCCACAGGGCCGGGGGATGGTGAGGCTGAGGGAGTGACAGAGAAGAGAATGGGAAGTGGCAAGAGAGAAACTTTCAAGCCCTTGGGAGGACCTCTGCTTCATTGTGAGGGACATGGAAAGCCCTTGGAGAAGCTTAAGCAAACTGATGGATGGGGCCTGGAAAGAACCACTGTCTTTGCAGGCAGCTGGGTGGATGCAAAGTCAAGGGCGTGTGTTGCTCAGCGGAGGGAGTGGATGGGGTTGGGGAGTGAAGAGAAGGCAGCCGGACGAAACAAGAATACTGTGTAGCAATTAAAAAAAAACCGCCCAGCACACATAGGCTCCCATTCATGTGAAAGCATCTGCCTATGGAAACAGCAGAGGCTGTGTGTGTGTGTGCGTGTGCATGCGTGCGTGTGCGTGCGTAGGGGGGTGAGTCTCCTGTCTGTTCAGGCCTCTTTGCCTTTTTTCTGAACTTTTTATTGTGAATTGGGTGAAGGTTCATGGAACAGTTTAATTTTCCATTCAACAATGTACACCTCACAATGCAGCATCACTTAACCCACTTCCTGTTCCCGGTCTCCCCTCCTTCTTCACTAACCCTTCTGAACTCTGCCCTTGAATGAATGCTGACCTTGTGATCTCAAAGGGCTGATTAATCTATGGACTGTGTCCCTCTGTGGTGTAACTGTTCCGCTTCTAGCACTGTCTATTTGGGCTGAAAAATGAGCTACAGGGATGTGTAGGGGCATCGAATTATTTAATATGGCTCTTTTAGCCAGTCTCTAATGCCCACCAAATGACCGTTTCCCTCATGGATCTGGGTAAGTTTTTGAGGCTTGGGGTGGGGGGTGGGGGAAGGGGGCAAAGAGCATCCACCTGTGAGCAATTGTTAATAGGATCCATTGTGATTGCCATCTTTCTGGGTATAAAAGGAGCTCTCTGAGAAGCAGAAAGAGGGAATCTCACTAATATCAGGAGCTAGGATGGGGTTCATCCTCTGGAACCCAAGGCCCTGCACCATGAACTTCTGGATCCAGAAGACATTACAGAAGCTTCAGCAGAACTAGGAGGCAGAGCGCAAGACAGAGTGGTGGAGAGCCCAGCCCACAGAGCAAATAAAGCTGAGTGCTTTGGGGCAGGAAGCTCGCTTGTGGAGCAGGGTGCCCCTGGGCACTCACTTGGAGGAGGTGAGCATGCTGAACCATGAAGGTTCTGTGGGAGGAAACTTTGGGGTTGCTGGGTGCCTTCAGACTGAGGCTTACTGGAGTGGGGTGCCTCTGGGCACTGAATTCGGGGAGCTGGCTCGCTGACCCATGGAGCCTGAATGGCATATTTGCTGGTTGAGGTTTACGGTGGAGTGGCATACCCTTTGGGCATTTACTAGCAGCCCTGAAGGAGCTTTGTAATTGTTCTGACTGAACCTATCTACCCTGAGTGTTTCTCACCTGCATTGCAACCTGCTAACTTCCTACATAAACCCTTTAATCTTGAACACTCTCTGTGAGTTCTGTGTGGCCATTGCAATGAGTTATCAATCTCATCAGCTAGACAACTGGGAGAGTTCATCTCCAGGCCTAATGGGTGACCAACGGTTTCTATCCAACCATGAGCCTGGGTCTTTCTTTATGACTGAGTTTGCTTCCATGTTTTTCTCCAGCTTTATGCAGGACCTTCACATCTAATGTGATCCCTTTCAGAGCAGTTGGTAGTGAGAGTGGGGCACCATCTAGTTCTTCTGCTCACAACACATTTTCAAGAAAGAAAAGCAAATTACAGAATAATAAATGGTGGATAAATCCTCTTGCTGGGCACACATGACCCCTGTAGAGCTGTGTGCATGCTTCTCAGGTAAAGATGCGTCAGGGGCCGGGGAAGGACATGGCCAGACCTTTGGTGTCGGGCACCTCAGGAGGTGCAGCTGGGGATGGGCAGCTTCACTGCCACACACTTTTTGCTGTTAACCACCTGGCATGATTTCAGTGTGAGAAATAGCAGTTTCAAAATGAGGGTGAGAAAGGGAGGGCCAAAAAGAGAAACATTTGAAAAGGAATGTCATTCCCACAATTACTTCTGAGCCTCTTGCTAACAATCTACTGTGCGAGTGAGGCTGGGGAGAGAGAGAGATGGCTTTGATTTGTCTTTCCAAACGAAGGTCATAACCTCGAGCCTCTCAGAAAACAACAAACTCACTGCCACCCAATTAATTCTGACTCACAGTGACCCTGCAGTACAGGGTAGAATTGCCCCTGAGGGTTTCTGAGACTGTCATGCTTCACAGGAATAGAAAGCCTTGTCTTTCTCTCACGGAGCAGCTGGTAGTTTCTACCCACTGACCTTGCATTTGGCAGCCCAATGCATAACCCGCTACACTATGAGTTGACATTCCTTTTAAAAGTTGGCACTGCATTCCCAAACCCCATCAAAAAGAAGAGGTGCCAACTTTGAAAAGGAATGAAGCATTATGTCCAAGAACTATCTCCAAATGAAATGGAAAAGGCCAGGTCTGAGGAAGTGCTGCCACAGTGTGATAACAAGGATCAGTGTCAGAAGAGACCCTGTGTGCACCTGAGGATTCTGGGAGAAGCAGAGCAACCATTCTCCCGAGACAGGAAATAGGATGGCGGAAAGCAGAGGATGAGCCCAGAATAAATAGCCTGGTTTGTCCACTTAATGGAAGAAAGCAAAGCTAATATGATTTATGTCGACTGTGTCTCTGAGGAAAAAAAAGGTCAAATTGTCTGAATTCTGTTACAAGAAAACAATCAAAATCTGATGAGAGTTTCTTTGCTTTCTGATATCATTGCCTGCCTGGACTAGCTAAGAAAGGGCTGTGTGCCTGCCAGCTGGTGGCAGGGCAGGGAGGGAGGTATGCTCAGGTCTGGAGGCCCAGATCTGTTCCCACTCCCATGCAGACTGGAGGAGGCAATGCTTGGCTTTTGTGGGCATCTCCTGTTGCTGGAATGTTCTGGAATTCTGCTGATGTCTGCTACACAGTAGACCTTCCCATGGGCATTACTAATGCAGTCAGGGAAGAGGGGAGAAGGTGGTGATATCCAAGCCAGTTTTTCCAGGTAGACAGGGCTCTCCTCCCAGGAGCCCCTGCAGCCTGCTGTCCAGGGAGCAAGCAAAGAGCTTGGTGCTGGGCCCTTGGGTGTCTGACCTTGGGTGAAAGTCTAATGAGGGTGGGGTCCCTGCAGCCTCCATTCCAGTGGAATAACTTGAGGTGCAGAGATGTCTGTACAGAAAATCAGGGTGAAGAAATAGAGCGATGGAGTCTGGAGGCCAGAGATAGTCCTCTGCAAGCCTGACATGCAGAAGCCTGGGTGCGGGCGCTGAGGGCAGAGATTGCCCCAGCCAGGAGATCAGTGTGCCAGGCTCCCAGTGCTGGCAAATGTGTCTGTTCTAGTAGAGGTGGCCAGTGCCTTGGGCAGCATGAGGCCCAGAGGCACAGAGCCAGGCCTGCTGGGCACCTGGGTGCTTGACTGTATTCAAGTGTAAAGGAAAGTCTGTGTCGCTTTGGTGGGAGAAGAACATGGCTTCACACTGCCTGCATATCTTGAGTGATCAGCAGGGGGAGAAGACCATGGCTTCACACTGCCTGCATATCTTGAGTGATCAGCAGGGGTGTGATCAGAAGCAGAGAGACCAGTTAGAAGTCAGACAGAAGACCTGGACAAGCGGCAGTGTGGCTGCACCAGAGACGAGGCCAGCCCACGTGTGTTCCGGGTGGCGGTTAGGAGACCTGCTGTGTGGCGAGATGACAAGAACAAGAAGGATGTCTCCGAGGTTTGGGGACGGACGGAGCTGTTACTGATGACAGCAGCAAAGACAACGACCCTGTTGCTGTGAGGTAATCAGTGGGCTCACACTGACAGCCTTTCAGCGAGCAGCAGAGTACCTTCCTTAGCCGCTGTACCACAATGGCTTCTGATAGTTATTTCTTGAGAGTTTATGGGTCAGGTGTTGTCCTAAGTACTAAACATCTCTCTCACACACACAGGCGCGCACACACATACATTCATACATATGCTCATTAACTCCTCAAAAGATTTCAGTGAAGGAAGTACCAGAAGAGGGAACTTCAAAACCTTGGTAGAGAAATTCCAAGATCGTTTCATTCAATTTTTCTAGCTTTCTGAAGTGCCCTCATGTTGTCCCTCTTTGATAGATCAGAAAACTGGGCAGAGAGCAGACAACACTTGGCCAGCCCCATGCTGTGAACCTGGGGTGAAAGGCCATGGCCTTGAAAAGCAGGCTCTAAAAGGGGGCAGTTTTGCATTCACCTCAGCCCTTAGTTCACTCAGAAAAGCCTATGGAGGGCCAAGGGGCAAGACAGCCTGTGAGTGGAGTCCCATGAGCACCACGTCCTCGAAGCCTTCCCTAAAAGGGTTGTGAAAAGTGGGAGAGCAAGGCATGTGGAGACGGATCATGGCAGAAAATGTTTCTCTCTCTGCTGGGGCACCGCATGCTCAGACTCAGAGCTGAGCCCCTAGGCTCTTGCTACAGAGTCACCCTCCACTTCTCTGCTGACTGCTGTGCTTTCTCAGTGAAATGCCTGAATGGAGGCTGAATGTGGCTCTACTCCACCCTCCTGAGGAGGTGGGATTTCACTATCTCCTGCCTCTTTGAATACATATTCCTCTCAAGAAAAGGGACGCGAAATTACCCTAAAATAATGGAAATGTGGAGACTGGTGGCTTCCCCATCATCCCTACCATCCCTGGTCACCACAGGGGCATGAAACAGTGAGGAGTGACTGGCAGAAGCAAGTTAGCTTTCAGAACCAAATCCCACCCAATGATCCCTTGCAGGGAATCAACCCAATTAGATGCTTCTGGAGAGTGCTTGTGTCTGCCTCGTCCTGCAAAGGACCAGCTCACACGAAGGGGACTGGGGTTCCCTAAACCAGTTCACAAATATAGTATATATGTTATCAGTTCAAGAACAAAACAGTGGCTGGGGGCTTACCACAGCCTCCGAGGTGGATGTGTGCTTCTGCAATGCTGTTTTGGGCAGAGTCTTCTTCTGAGGCAGCAGGTGCAGCTTTAGTTTGCCAAACAGTATCTTCAATGAAAGCAATGGTCCCGAGATAAGAGACGGCAAGTCAAAGCCCAAGACACACACACACACACACACACACACACGGCAAGTCAAAGCCCAAGACACACACACACACACACACACATCACCACCACCACCCACACACAAACACATCACACACTCACTCACTTCACCCCACCCCACCCCAACACAACCCTGAGGCAATTTGATCTGCTTTCCTCAGCCCAGAGTGCTGCAGGGGTGGCTCGCTGTGTGTGAGAATCTGAGCACCTGGCAGACTGGTCAGATAACTGACAGGAAATGACCTGCATGGCATGAGAACATCACCCCCCTGGTGTCCCCGGAGGAGAAACCCATTTTCGAAGAGAGCCTCGATTTCACGTCACCTCTCGGAGCTGGTTGTTACTTGTCATCAGAAACTGTTCTCCTGCCACGAAATGAGCTTCTTGTTCCAGCTCCTTGAGGCGAGACTGCAAATGTGATCAACACTATCTCGTCAAATAGGCAATCTCAAAGTCAGCTGATCTGCTCATCAAATAATTCCCCCAATGCAAGTAAAGTTCATTGTGAAATGAAAATAACCCTCAATGGACAAAAATGGACATTGAAAGTTTAGAAAGACAGAATGGGGCAATACTCAGGGAAAGGACCTAAAAGAAGTGAACCCAGTAACTAGTGCCCTGGAAGGAGGGAGGCAAAGAAGGTATTGTCCAGAAATGCCACCCTTAGAACAAGGATGCCCACTGCCCACCATGGACTTCAATGCCACCTTCACAACAAGGATGCCCACCATGAACTTCAATGCCACTTTTAGAACAAAGACGCCTACATCACACCATGAACTTCCAAGACTGTCCCAAAGTAGAAGTGTTAGGACCAAGCGAACTGGTCACCACAGGGATGACAAGGTAGTATCGCCCTTCCTCACAGAGAGCAGCTCTTAGGCAAAAAGGGAATGAAGACAGGTGGAGACACAGCCTGTGCTGAAGGGTGGAAGGTGTGGCTGACCCAGGAGTCCCTGGGAATAATGTTCCTACCCAGCTGACCTAGGCCCTGGGCACAGCAGTGAGACCTGCAGAACTGACCTCGCATTCAGCCGGAGTTGGGAGAAAGGCAGAGCAGGAGCAGGACTCTGAGAAGAACGAACCAAAGAAATGAGGGAGAAGGATGGCCATCAGCCAAGTCTGTGGAGAAATGTCCTCCCCTCCCCTCGGCAGTAGATGAGAACCTGAGACTGAAGCTCTGAAAGAGGGTTAGCGAAGGGGCCAGGGAAACTGAGAGGGACAAGCATGCTACCAACACGTTGTTAGGTGCCGTCACATCCATTAGAACGAGATAGCGAGTCGCTTCAGGGATAAGTCAGGCATTAAAAAAAAAACAAACCTGTGATAGTTAAGGTTTATTGTGCCAACCTGGCTGATGAACACATGTGGGATTAATTGAAGGGTGGAGAGATAAATGGCTCAGCAAGCCTCACATGTCTTATCTCTTGCTCTCTGATGGTCGGACCAGTTGCCTTAGCTAGTTCTCTGCCTCAGCTGGCAAGGCTCACTTCCTGGGAGACGTCCCGAGGAGAAGCCTCATGGACCTACTCTGATGCAGCCTTGGGTGCTGGAGCAACCGTGTGGAGACCCCTGCCAGCACTGAGATGCTTACACATTCACTGACTCGGCTTTCCTCCTGCAATCAGCATCATTGCGTGTGTTTTTGAGTTTGAGGAGGACTTTGTAGATTGATGTCAGACATATGAGCTAATGTTGGACTAATGGGCTTGGACTGGACTGGGTTGGGATGCTTAATGTACAATTACCCTTTATATAAAACTCTCTCATACATATACGAGTGTCTATGGATTTTGTTTCTTTAGTCTACCCAGACTAATCTACCACCTCACTGCCCTCAAGTTAATCTGATTCACAGTGACCCTATAGGACAGGATAGAACTGCCCCTGTGAGTTTCTGAGACTGCAACTATCCCTGGGAGCAGAAAGCCTCATCTTTCTTCATGGAACATCTGGTGGATCCAAACTGCTGGCCTTGCAGTTAGCAGTCCAGCACATAACTCACTATGCCACCAGGGCTCCTATAAGTCACACATTAGGAAATTGACATTTTGGGTACCAAATTGTTTGAATTAAAAGAATCCAAGAGGGAAAGAGGAATCTAAGACCAAAGGAAAATCAGTGCATTTGAATTATGGTATTAGAGAAGAATACTGGAAGTACTGTGGACTGCCAAAAGACAAACACATTTGTCTGGGAAGAAGTACAGCCAGTGTGTTCCTTAAAGGCAAGAATGGCAAGACTTCCCATCTTGCATACTTTGGACATGTTGTCAGGAGAGCCCAGTCCCTGGAGAAAGACATCATGTTTGGTAAAGTGGAGGGGCGGTGAAAAAGGAAGGCACTCAAGGAGATGGAAGGACACGGTGGCTGCAACAATGGGCTCAGGCACAGGAACAATTGTGAGGATGCAGCAAGACTGGGAAGTGCTTCATTCTGCTGTACATAGGGTCTCTATGGATCACAATGGACTCAATGGCACCTGATAGCAACAATATAGCTATGGGCCAGCAGCATGGCCCAATTGGCAGCTCAATTGGCCACAGTCCTGGGACTTGACTGGTAAGGAGGGCCTCCAATGCCTCATCCTTGGTGCCTACAAACCAAATGAACTCAGCTAGGCAGCCTGGACTTCCTAACTTGGTGGCTATGCTGGAAGACGCAAGGTCCAGTGAGTTCCAGTGCTTTTCAAACACCTGCTTGCTTCCATTCCTGATAGTCAACTGCCCTACAGAGAAGACCCCACTGAAGGTGGTAGGGGAGTGGATAGGACATGGTTAAGAGGCCATGGGGACCACCACTGTAAACATGGACTGGCCTGCCCTCTGGTCAGGAGGATCCATGTCCCTCTGACATGCAAGGGCTCCAATCACAGCAGCAGGCCTGCAGGCAGCAGTGCACCCTTTAGACCCAGAGACAACCTTCTAAGTTAAAGATCAGCTGTCTCTTCCCACGCCTCACAGGCAACAGCCAGATCCAACACAAAAGGAGTTTTCCCTGAGGTGTGGCCTGCATCACCTTGCATCTCACTAGGTAAGAGGAGAGAGATGTGAGTAGAATTGAGGGGCCTCAGTACCAACAAGAAAGAAGCGTCAGGCTCTGACCACACCTCATGGTGGTGGTGGGTTGGGCATGGTGTGGCAGTCGCTGACCTGCGAGGCTGGTAGGCAGGCGCTGAGTCCCAGCCCAGCCTCTGCATGGCCCCTGATGCTGCGAGGGTGCTGAGCCCTATCTGGCCGGGATGATAGTGAAGTATTTCCTGGGGAAGAGCGTGCTCCAGAGTTCCTAGGAGCAAGAGTTCGCCGCCTTCTGGAAGCAGTACCCAAATCCCTATAGCAAGCATGTCCCGACAGAAGACCCTTGATCAGAAGCTCCTGTCCAGGACCAACAGGATGCCTCGCTGGACTGAGCGACTACTTCCTGCCAATGTTGCTCACTCGGTGTAAATCCTAGAGGACTCCATTGTGGACCCACAGAATCAGACCTTGACCACCTTCCCCTGGACCATCAACCATGCCTGACTAGTGGTGATGGAGGAGCCCCATGTTTCCCGCTTGAACACTGACAACAGTGGCTGGACCGAAATCCACCGGGAAGCTTGGGTCTCCTCCAACTTGTTTGGTGTCTCCAAGCTGTCCAGGAATTTAGTCTGGTCCAGGTTAAAAGCGATGTGACCAAGACGATGAAGGACTTTGAGTACATCCTGGCCAAACTGCAAGATGAGGCCCTTTCTAAGATGCTTGTTGAAACTGCCAAGGAAGCCACAGAAGATGCAAAGGAGATGGCACTGGCAGCTACGAAGAAGGCCAAGGACTTGCCAGCAAGGCAGCCACCAAGCAGCAGTAGCAGCAGCAGCAACAGGTCGTCTAGCCCTACCAGTCCCCTGCCCCCACCCTTGACCAGACGATATGGTTCCATCCCCTTGACCTACCTGCAGTATACTTTCTTTATTAAAAATCAACTTCCAAAGAAAGAAGTGTTGGAAGGGAAGGGCCTAGGGTCCCTATGCAGAGAACCTAGTAGTCCAGCAGAAGACTGATGCCGAGATCATAGAGATCTCCATGGGGTCCTGGGGCTACAGATGTTGAAAGGGGGCAAGGATCTACTTCTACATGAGCGAGAGAAAGAGAGAGAGAGAAAGAGAATTTTTAGCTGGAGCTGGAGCCCTGACTTTGGACATGCAGCCTCCTAAACTGTGAGAGAATCAATTCGTTAAACTGCTGGTTAAAGCTACACCCTTGTGCTATTTCTATCACAGCAGCCCTCGATGGCCAAGATAAAGATGTAAACATGAATGAAGATTTCTATAATTTGCAATGGGGAAAGCTTTTTAAGCATGACACCAAAGTCAGAAGTTATAAAGGAAATGATTTATGAATGCAACCATAGCAACCTTAGAACTTGTCATTGCTTGGACTCCCCAGTCTGTAGGAACCAAAGAGAAGGAGGACAGCCCAGCCTCAGTCCAGGGTACATGAGGAAGGGAAGAAGCAGGAAATCTCTCTAGAACTGCCACTGGGAACAGCTTCCCAATCAGGAGAAAACTAGCAAATCCAGACAGTCAGACTAATACTTTACCCCCAATAGAGCAGAAGTCCTCCGCATTTCTTCTTTGTTTATCTGGATGTTATGACTTTCCATCACTGGATTCAAAAACCAAACAGATAGTATTTATATTACATAAATCAGCAGTTGTCAACCTGTGGGTCGCAACCCTTTTGGGGGTTGAACAACCCTTTCACAGGGGTCGCCCGGTTCATAACAGTAGCAAAATTACAGTTATGAAGTAGCAAGAAAAATAATTTTATGGTTGGAGGGTCACCACAACATGAGGAACTATATATTAAAGGGTCACAGAATTAGGAAGGTTGAGAACCACTGACATAAATGAATTATTTCTTGATGAAAGACTGAATGAAGTACCCACACTAAGCTATAATGCTAGCAGTTACTGCTGCTTTTGCACCTAGGACGGGACAGCCTCTGTGGAAGATTTGCTAATCATCCAATAATAATTGTATTTGTTCTCACAGCAAGAACATGGTAACTTAGGGAATTCACTCGAACCGCGCAACATCAACACAGCTGGTATTCAGGCCATGGGGTAGGTGGGAGAGGGCGTGGGCATGGGGACAACACCCTGATGAAATATCTCTCCACCAGCCAGCTCAGCTGTAGGAGAGTGGCAAGGATAGAATTGACCCTCCATCGTTGTTCTCGGGAAGTTTACAAGACCCCATCATCCTAGGGAGGGAAGTGTTAAAAATATATCAAATAAAAGCGCGAGAGGATTATTAATGGGTCAAACACCCAGAGAAGTCTCCCTTTCTCAGCCTGCTACTTCTCCAGGCAGGGGAGGCGAGGTGGCATTGGCAGCCAGCAGAGCCACCCAAGGGACACTGTATGACAGGAATGGCAGAAAGTTCTAGCCCTCTAGACCCCCGAGAGGAGGTGATCCCAACCCCTGGTGTGGCAGAGAGGGTAAGAAAGGACTTGCCACTCTGTGAACACAATAAAGCCTGTGGAAGCAGGAACCTGAGTAAGGCAGGCCCCTGTCCAAGCAGCAGAATGGCTGACCTCTGCTGCTAAAATGGGCCATGGAGAAGCAGTAGGCATCCTGGGTAGTTCCTGCTCTCTCAGGCTTCACTGTAATCTAACAAAGAAACAATCGTTCTCAAACAATTTAAACAATGCTCTGAAAATTAAAAATGCCTACACTTCATCTCTATGATGACTTTACCTGCCAAAATTGGTATCAGAGGACGCTCCAAGGTACAGAACAGTCGCCATAAGCCGTCAGCCTGTTTCAAAGGAGGCAATAATGTCACGGTTGCATTGTGCCGAAAAGCCTACCTGATGCCATTGGGCAAAGTTGAAGGCCAAAGCCAAAGTGGGCACAGTCGGTTTCACACACACCTCGCCTCCTGTTTTCTTCTGAACCCCACTCCTAGTGTATTATTGTGGCTCTGGGAGTACCGGGTAGGGCAAGCCAATCCTCTCTTCTATTAGCCTGTCTCATTCTTAATATACATTTAGGTATTTGCGGACTTTCAGTCTCCACTGGGGAGAGAAGTTCCAGCCTCAGAAACCCGCAGGGACCATTCTACCCTGTCCTATAGGCTCGCGAGGAGTTGGAATGAGCTCAATGGAGATGGATTTCTGGTTTGAGTCTTCCATTGAAATTTATGAAGGAGTTTACTGCATTTCTTAAAAAAACAAAACAAAACAAAAAACCTCCCTGAAAGTTTCTTTGGTTTTGCCCTAACTTTCCATGTAATGTGGGAAGAGGGGAACTGTCACAAGAAACACCCCTCCACCCACACAGAAAACAAAACCCCTCCCTGCGCTCTCATCCGTTCTAACTCCCAGCCACCTACAGGATGTGCTGGAATGGCGCCAGGCAGGGGCTTTCTGAGGCTGTTCGTCTTCTCAGAAGCAAACTGCCTAACAGGACTCCTGTGGGCAGCAAGTGAGTTTGAACCACTGACCTTCTATTAGCAGTCCGGTGCTTAGCCCACTGCACCCCTGGGCTCTTCTCCATCTAGCTCACCCAGGAGATAAAAGCATCTCCACTTAGTCAGAATGCCTCCCATTCTCTCTACTCCCCTGCCCTGGCTCTGAGAATCATGCCCTCCCCTGCCCTGGCCCGTCTGCTCTCTGTTGAGCCCTGCTGATTCAGACTCTGCTCTGCTCAGCAGGCAGGGTGTGTGTGTGATCCCCCCAGACCTGCTGCTCTCTGGTGGATGGACCCACCTGGAACCCCTGCAAGGAGACCAGAGGGAGGAGGGGCCAGGAAGCTGGGTTTTTCAAGAACTTGCCTTCAATTTGGAGCAGAGGTTCAGGGTCAGTCTGTGGAGAATCCTCAAGTTCACACACACATTCTGGTTCTTTAAAAGAGTGAAAGCATTAACCATCAGGCAGGTCTGGCAGCTGGCACACACTGCTCACTTGCTACTGGATGGACCGTGACCAGACTCCCAGGTCCCCAAGGCTCCCATCCCAACCAAGGTATTAACTCCCAGATGGCATCAACACCCACAGCCTGACGTCTTCAAGTTGCAAAGCTACACACAAACTAACCAACCCTAAAAGACCAAACTCATGGTCTTGGAGTCCATTCTGATTTCCAGCAACGCTGGGGAACAGAGCAGAACTGCTCCACAGAGTGTGCGAGGCTGTTCAAACTGCCAGCCTCTCCTTTAGCAGCCCATGTTTAACCCACTGCCCGTCAGAGGGTCTCTCCAGAGCCAGGGAGGCGCAAGCTGTGCAGTGCAATCGCTCTGCAGCCCGGCATTGCCTCGCCATGTCAATGTTTACCTTCATTCTCTAGACCAGAAATAGAACCACAAGGAGGCTCGATGGCCCAGTCCAATGGTGGGGCTTGGCTCTCCACATGGCACCCACACACAGTCAAGGGGTCAGGAGTCCTGCCCTCCCCCAAGCCATGCTCACCCATCCCATCTTTACCCTAGAATGGACACAAGGAGCCCTATGTGATGGACAGAGAGGGTCTGTGTTCAACTGATGAAAAGACCATCTGTGACGGAATGCAGCCTGTCAGCACCTGGTCTCCTGTCGGCCACCACTGGGCATGGAGCTCCAGGGCCACCGTGGGCCACCTCAGGCAGCCCGAGGTTCCCCAGCCCCCAGATGCTAGTGTGGTCAGTCTTTGTTCCCCGGCTCCAGGCCTCTGACAAGCCCTCCCTCTGCCCACACACAACAGGCCAACAGCAGGTTGCATGTATCTTGGCGTTTCTTTCTCAGCCCTTTCCTGGTCTTCGATTCGTGTGACCAAGTCGAAGGTGCTGGATGAAGATCCCCAGTGATGGGGGTGGTGATAACAGCCATAAAACATGATTCCCAGCACTCCTCCTAGCAGAGGGATGGCACATGTTTCTGGCCAGTCAGCTAGACGTCCATATCCAACCTTGGCATCCCCCTTGCAGCGGAGAAGGTGGCTGTGTGGCAGCGCGCTGAGAGCAGCAACTGGGGCGCACTAGGCTTCTTGCAGGGGAGGAAAACAACCTCTGGCAGCTGGCTTTTCTGTCTCCTGCAGCCATTTCAATCCCTAACTCGCTGCATGCAAACTGGAAAAGAAACGGCACTTGGAGGTCAGAAATCCAATGTAGGAATTGTAACTTCCACTTGAGCTTGGCCAAGGAGCTTCTTTCTACACCTCATTGTTCGCTGGACCTGGGACGGATAATACTGAGAGAACCTCTCCTTTGGGGATTAATGCCTTTGAACTCTTCCTGTGGGATTCCTGTGGGACTGGGTTGAACTGATAATCAAGATGCCCTGCCCTCTGCTGTCACGGTCAGGTTGATGGGTCAACTTGGTTAGGCCATGTTATTCAATGAAACACCAGTCCAGGTGTGGTGCAGGTATTTTGTAGATGTGATTGTTGTTGTCAGATGCCATTGTGTTCATGGTGCCCCAGTGTGCAGCCACCCTCACCCGTCATCAAGCCCATCTGTTTCAGCTTTGTGTTTACCAATCTCATCAAGGGTCTTCCTCTCTTATCCTGAGCTTCAGCTGAACCAAGTAAGATGTCCTTCTCCAGAAATGGGTCCCTCCTGATCACAGGTCCAAAGTACGCTGACAAAATCTGGCTGTACTTCTGCCAAGATAAGTCTTGTTCATTCTATGGGTAGTCCATGGTGTAGTCAAGGCTCTTCATTATCACCGTAATTCAAGGGCATCCATTCTTCTCTGGTCTTCTTTAGCATGTCAATAACAACTCTAATCAGGAGGCCTTATACATATAGAGAAGATGATCCCTGATCATCTGAGTGGACTTCATCCAGTCATGTGAAAGGCTGAAGAACAGAACTGAGGTTTTCTTGAGAAGCACCAGCTCCTGACCGGGAGTGTCTAGCCTACCAGTCACTCTACAGCCTTCACGCATGCCCACACCAAGCCAGCCATGATTGGCAAGTCGTCCATCAATCCCGCTGGTCTTATTTCTCCAGTGGGATCTTGAGAATCTGGTGGGATCCTGCTGACACCAGTGAGTGAGGTGAGACATGGGCTAAGTGCTGAGTGTGTGAATCTTGAGCAATGTCATGGCATGGTGTTGGCACCCTGCCTGTTGATTCCTGCTCCTGAGTCCGCTGTTCCTGCTTTCCTCAGATTCAGAGAGCTACTTCATAGTCTTCTGCTACCATCTTAATGATGGCAGAGTGAGTTTCTGTGGGTTATAACCTAAAGCCTGCTGTGAGAACGAGAGGTGGGGATGCTGAGGGGGCACTTAGCACTGCTGCTTTGCTCTGGTTCCTCCCAGCCCCATAGCCCTGCTCAGTGTGCGTCCCACCTCCCAGCCCCAGTCCAACACAGGGCCTTCAGGGCACAGCCTCCATAGGCCGGTCAAATCTCTTCCACAAGAGGCCTGGGAGCTGGGCACACCCTCCCCTAACTATGGTTCCTAAAGAGTGGCTGTAGCAACAGGGAAATTGGAGAGATGCGCTTCTGTGACACCAGAGCTTGTCTAGAAGAATTGTGATGGCAACTAGGTTTCCCAGGAACAGGCTTGACAAGGGAACAGAAAAATACAACCCAACACAACACTCCATCCTTATTCAAGACCTGCTGCTAAAAGAGGCATTTGTGCCCAAAAAGAGAGTCAGAGAGAGAGAGAGAGAGAGAGAGAGAGAGAGAGAAATGCTAGCAATATTCCTTTATACTTTGAGACTATTTGTTTCTGAGGAAAGTTGGAGTTGTATTCAGGTGGATAACAACTTTACCTTACAAGACCAGCCACTCACCACGAGACTTCTTGACGAATTTCCATAAGTGCTGTTTACTGTCACTGTGATGGTTTTTCCAAGGTATTTTGCCACCAAATCTTCAAAGGAAGGCACAGTGTCCCTGGGATCTATAAGCCATGCTGCAATTCTGGGATCTAACCCTACAAAACCAGCAACTGGAGAGACAGAGGTTATTTAAGAACCTGGAGGAAAATGAGTATCTGGTTTTTGCCTGCTTTTAAAAGGCTGCGAAGGTTGAAATGAAAACTGATGGTATTGCCATCCCCTTCAGCTAACAGAGCAGAGCCCCCAAGGGAACGTGGGATCATCCGTCATTAGCTTAAAACTGTGGGCAAGAGTGACCTCCGTGAATCTAGCCCCACAGGCTCCTGCTCAATGGGAGACCCCTTAAAGAAGCAAACTCTAAACAGCCAGAAGAAGGGGTAGAGGACTCCAAACAACTTGGAGTCTCAGCTGCACTTTTGCAAGAACATGCTAGAAGATTAGAACTAATACAGGAGTTCAGCAATGTTGCCAGGTAAATATTAAGTAACAAAATCCATTGTATTTCTATAGTCAGGAACACTGAACAAAGTGAAAATGAAATGAAGGAAGCAACTTTTAAATTTAAAATGGCATCAGAAAGAAAAACAATACTTAGTAATCAAAAAAAACCCCACCTAAACACATATTCTAAAAACCCCACGACATTCTGGACAGAAATGAAAATGGGTCTAAACAAATGGAAAGTTGGCCATATTCCTGGATCAGAAGTGTTTGCGATGCTGAGACAATGATGCTCCCTAACCTGATCTACATAATCCCAATCCCAAACCCACTTGATTCCAGGGGACTAATTGACACACTGAACCAAAAATCCATACGGAATTGCAAAGGATCTAGAATTCCCAAAACCATTCTGAGGGAGAAGAATGAAAAAGGATTTCAGGCCTGTGAAAACCTCCAGGAGCAACGGTTATCAAAGCAGTGTGGTGCTGACATGGGACGAGACATAAAGATCAGGTACTGATTTTAAACTTCAGAAATAAACCCAAACATCCAAGGCCAAATGACTTTCCACAGAGAGCCTGGTCTGTCCCAGGGGGAGAAAAGTCTGTTCAACAAATGATGCTGGAAAATTGGGGTCTCCACATGCAAAAGAATGAAGGTGTACCCTTTGTATATGAGCAGATAAAATTTTAACTCAAAGTGGATGGTGGCATACATCCAAGTGCAAAAACCGTAGAAATATGAGACTAACAAGCAAAGAAAGTCTTCCTGACCTTGGATTGACACCAAAAGCACAAGTAATAGGATGAAAAATAGATAAATTAAACTTGGCCAAAATTTTACACCTTTGTTTCAAAAAAATAACACAAAGAAAGTTAAAAGACAACCCAATGACAGAGGAAAGATCTGAAAATCATACGTCTGGAAAAGACTTAGATGCAAATACTGTTACTGATTTCATTTGTTGAGATGGACTGTGTAACTATATAGAATATGCTTCTTTAAAAACCAAAATAAATTATTAAAAAAGAGAGAGGACTCACAGCCTTAAAACAAAACACAAAACCAAAACAAGACAAAAAGACCCCTCCAGATTCCTTACCCCTTGGGAATAAATATTGACCCGAGTGTCTAAAAAAATAAAAGGAGGAAAAGCACTAGTGAAGTAGACTTGGAGTTTTTAGTAACATGCAAGTTAATTATGTAAAGTTTTAAAACTCAAGAAAATAAACAACCCAATTTAAAATATCTGAAGATACTTCGCCAAAGAATATATACAAATGAAAAGCTGCCCAGTATCATACGGCATTAGTGAGTTATATTCCGTTAATATGGCCCTTCTCGCCCTCATTTCCTATATCATTCTGGACTCGATGCCTGTGGCTGCAATCCATGCCTCGGTGCTCCCTCTATGCGAGTAGGCAGGACAAGAGTGGGGTTAAGACCTACCTTTAGTAGAGGATGGGAACCAAGTCAAACCCCTTTCCTCAGGGCATTTAAAAAAATTTATTTATTTATTTATTTAAACGTTTTATTAGGGGCTCATACAACTCTTACCACAATCCATACATATACATACATCAATTGTATAAAGCACATCCATACATTCCCTGCCCCAATCATTCTCAAAGCATTTGCTCTCCACTTAAAGCCCTTTGCATCAGGCACTCTTTTGTTTTTCCCCTCCCTCCCGACTCCCCCCTCCCTCATGTGCCCTTGGTAATTTATACATCGTTATTTTGTCAATATCTTGCCCTATCCGGAGTCTCCCTTCCCCACCTTCTCTGCTGTCCCTCTCCCAGGGAGGAGGTCACATGTGGATCCTTGTAATCAGTTCCCCCTTTCCAACCCACTCACCCTCCACTCTCCCTCGGGGCATTTTTTTAGACTAGCTTAATAGAGGGTATGAACCCAGCCACACCTTTTGTTTCCTTTGGGGTATCTTTAAGATTCTATCTTAGGAGAGAGTATGACTTAAGTCACCAGCCCTTGTTTTCTTTGGATGGGATATATATATGATATCATGATAAAGTCTAACACACATTACCTCACCTGGAAAGCCATAGCTCTGTTTCCTGACTGAAGCTTTGGTAGAAGCAAGAAGCCCTGCTGTGAATTTTTGACATTTTTGGGTTTCTGGCTCTGGACCCTGCATTTGGCTCACCTCTGCCTGACCTTAGGATTTGGGACTGAACAGCATCCACCACCATGTAAGACATTTCCTTAAAGCTTCCTGACTTTCAGTGGGCATGGCAGCAAATTGCAGGAACCAGAGAAATGAGGGAATATACTCGAGGGAGGTGTGGAGGGAAAATGGAGCAAATACATCTTGGAAGAGTGGGGTACTTTGTACATCTTCCATCTTTAATCTCCAATCACTAGGGATTAGTCTAGTATTAATTCCTCTAAAAGAAATTATTACTAGGAGTAGTGAACTGCAAATTAAGCAACAATAGGACTACACACCTATGGTTGTTGTTAGGTGCTTTCAGGTCATAATAACCCTGGGTGGGAGTTGGGTGCTTTTATGCCAACTAGACATCATGGAAGAGCTCTTGTGGCATAATGATGACTTGCTGGGCTGCAATCACTACGTCATCAGTTCAAATCCACCAGCCATTCTGCAGGGGAAAGAGAAGGCCTTCTATTCTAATAAAGAGTTACAGTCTCAACTCACAGGGAAAATCCTACTTTGTCCTATTGAGTCACTATGAGTCAGCATCACCTTGATGGCAGTGGATTTTTTGAGAGTTCTAGACAATCCTGGCTAGGGGTGGAGTTGAACCTGTCAATCAACTGGTAGCTTGATGACACCTCCTTGGGGATATGACCTTTTGTATAAGAGTGAGGGACTTCGGCAACAACTCTCTCTCTGCCCTTTCACCTTCCTACCTGCTGGGCCTCTATTGTGATCCTGAGAGCTGTTGGCACTCTGCATGTTTCAATTTCCACTGACTTGGATCCACGCAGCTCTGCACACACCAGCCTGTGACCTTCCTGCTTCCCAGTTCACCATTCTGCATCCCTGGCATGTGTCGAGGTGAGTCTGAAGAGGGACTTATGGACCAGCATCGGACTTACGGACTTGAATTGGACTGGGCTGGGTGGGATTCCTTCTTAATGTATACATGCTTCATAATGTAAAGTTCTTTCTTGTACATAGGTCAAGTGTTGCTGTGCTTGTTTCTCTAGCCAACCCAGCCTAACACACGCTGTGGGGCAGAGTGGAACTGCCCCACAGGGTTTTCTTGGCTGTAATATTGACAGGAGGGGATCATAAGGTCCTCCTCCCCATGGAGGCACATGGTGGGCTCAATTTTTGTTTGTTTGTTTGTTAGCAGCTGGGTGCTTAGCTGTTGTGCTGCCAGGGCTCCTTAAAATGGCTAACACCCAGAACACTGACAGGAATGCAAAATGGTGTAGACACTTTGGAACACAGTCTGGAAATTTCTCACAAAGCTAAATTTATTCTTATCACACAATCCAGCCATCACGTTTCTTGGTATTTACCGAAATGAGTTGAAAATGTTTATCCACACAAAATCCTGTACACACATGTTTGTAATGACTGTGTAACTATAAATGCCCTGAACTGGAAGCAGCCAGCATGCCCTTTCTAAGGTGAATATATAAATAAATGGTGGCAAATTCAAACAATGGAATGCTATTTAACAATAAAAAGAGCTATTGTAGTGCAGTGATGTATCTGATACAGTTCTTTGTAACTCCCACCAAATGACTGTGCAGAACATGCAGTTGGCTGTACTCCCTATTTTCTTGATGGGCATGGGTAAGAGAAGGTGAGGGAAGAGAAGACACTGATGGGATTATATGGTTCAGTTGTGTTTTTAACAGGATTCACTGTGATTGTAGAAAGGTGGGACTCTAATGTGGTGATCGGTCCATTTTGCCATCCTTCTGCGAGTAAAATGAGTCATCTCAGAAGCAGGAATGGGCCACAGCAATGAACCGAAAAAGAAGAAAATGTTTTGAAATTGATTGTGGGGCTGATTGTACAACTCTTCTTAATATGACCAAACTATTAAATTGTATGATATGTAAATTATGAAGATAGATCTCACTGTCATCATAGAGACAAGTACATGTCCTTTGGACCCCAAGGTCCCTGTGTGCTAAATCTCCTCAATCCAGGGCACACCTGTGACATTCGGGAAGTGGTAGTGGCAGTGGAACCAGGAGCACCAGACAGAGTGGTGGCTTCCCGGTACATGCAGTCAGAAAAGCTGAATGCCTTTGGGCAGGAGGATAGCTTGTGAAGTGTGGTGTCTCCAGACAGTTCATTGCTGAACCAGGCTTGCTGACCCATGGAGGTATAACCGAGTGCCTAACATGTTGTTTGTTGTCAGGTGCCATCAACCAGTTCTGACCCCTAGCGACCCTGTACATGACAGCAGGGAAAACTTTCCTGCCCTGCACCATCCTCACAATTGTCCCTATGCTTGAGCCCATTGTTTCAGCCATGGTGTCAATCCCTCTCTCAAGGCCCTTAATCTTTTTGCTGCCCCTCTACTTTACCAAGCAAGGACTGGTCTCTCCTGACAACATATATGTGTTAGGCAGGGTTCTCTAGAGAAACAAAGCCAGGTCACTTATGATTAAATATATACGGATAGCTTTAGATAGTCAGAAGATATAGAACAGCTAATTAGTCCACACAGCAGCACAGAGGGCTCAGTTCAACTCACTTTCGTGGAACAGTCAATATACTGAAGGTCCTGGGACTCACTAGGGCTGCTGGCCCAAGGTCATAGAAGCAGACGGCAGAGTCTGCCCTCAGACAAGACAAGCAGAGTGGCGCAGCAACAGTAGAAAGGCGAGAAGTTGAGGCGTAGCAGAGGCCAGTAGCCTAGGGGAGCATAGTGAAGTGGTCCCGATGGATCCTCAAGAAGTGTGGCAAAGCAGGTCTGGATGGAACCTCAAGCCCTAGCAATGCATGCACAGCAAGGGCACACGACCCACAGGTTCGGTTGGCCCACAATAGCGCAGTACACAGTTGAGGCAAAGGACTAGCTTGGCCTGATCAACAGGGAGAGAGAAGGGGGCCAGCCTTGGAAAGCCCTCTGATCAAGCCGCAACCTGATTAAACTCCACCCATATATTCCTATGGAAACCTAGTTGGCACAATAAACATAACACAATATCCAAAGTATATAAAACAAAGTCTCGCTATCCTTTCCTTTAAGGAGCACCCTGGCCATACTTCTTCCAAGACAGATTCATTTGTCCTTCTGGAAATCCATAGTACTTTCAATAGTCTTCTCCTTCATGCTGAGGATTATCTCAGAGCACTGCCCTTTGGGACATTTATTGAAAATGCTAAAAGGACTTTGTGACTGATACTGAGCAGGGCAGAGGCAAGGGTCACGTGGCTGTGAGGACAAAGATCAGAAAGAGGCCTATCTGTGGGTACAACTAAGAAGAGGCTGTCCTGACCAAAAGTACTGCATCCCGAGCTTCTCTGATACTGAATTGTAACCTGTTAACTTTCTTCATAAGTCATGTACTGTCTGAGTTCTGTGTGGCCATTGCAAAAAACTGTTGAACCCAGTAGAGAAGAAGAGAGTGACTTGGGACAGATAGTTGGTGTCAGAATTGGTGAAAGAGTTGAGGGTGGAGGCATGTCTGACCTCTTCCTCGTAAGATTCAGCCTTGGGATGATATTGATTTCGGTTCTCCTTTCCCCTTGTGATGCCTCCATACCACTCCTACAGTTATACAAACACGAAAAGGCACAGAGTAACCTATCTATGAGGCACTTATAAAAATGTTCATGGAAAAATTGTATTATCCTTTAATTCAATTTTTTCCATGGACTTTTGGGAGCTTTGTAGTACATTTCTGGTGAAAACAAACAATGGTCTGATAAAGCTTGTTGTTGTTAGGTGGTGTTGAGTCAATTCCAGCTCATAGCAGCTTTATGTACAACAGAACAAAACACTGCCCAGTGCTACACCATCCCACAACCCTTGTGGTGTCTGAGCCCACTATTGCTGTCATTGTGCCAGCATACTGTTGGAAAGGCTACATGCTGAAAAGACAACACTGTTAGAGACAGTAAGATTAGAGGTTGCCAGAGGTTCTGGGAGCAAGAGAGAGAGATGAACAGGTGGGGAACAGGGGGTTTTTAGGGCAGTGAAACTATTCTGTGTGGTAGATACTTGAGATGTGGTCAACTGATATGGCCCTTCTAGCCTTAATCTTTTATATGACATATTATAAATTCTCATTCATGCCTATCATCCCATTTTGGAGAGCGTTCTCTGCTATGCGAATGGACAGGGTTAAGACAAAATGAAGTCTCCACTTGAGTAGAGAGTAAAAGCCAAGTCACATGCTTTGTTTACTTGGGGACATGTCTGCTGACAGCCAATGACCACATTTCCATCCGTCACTCCTCTGAATGTAAGAGCCGTCTCAGGATCCCCGAGAGAAGTCCCAGGACCATTGGAAGAGGGGGGCACATTTCCGATCTCTACCCGCAATGGCAGAGGCGGAGATCAGAGGCACCAGAGGCTGTGGCACAGAGACCACGGGACAAAACAAAGGAGCCAGCTGCAGGCCAGAGACCAAGTTAAGGAGACCATGAGACACATCAGAGGAGCAGCACTAGACTATGGAACATGAGGCTGAGGGCCAGTGGGGCTTCCTGGTCCATGGAAGGAGAAGTCAAAGACCTATGTGGCTGAGACACTGAGGATGAGAGAGAGACTTGCCTCCTGGCTGAGGAGAGGTGTTGCTGTGGACTGTGTATTGAGCCTGACTTATGCTAACCCGTTACCTTCTCCAGTCAACCCCCATGATTGTGAGTTTTGTCTGTGAGTTCCGTGTGGCCATTGCAATGGATGATCCAACCCAGCATCGGACTAGAGAGCTGTCAGAGGAGCAGTTGGTGTCAGAACAGGGTCAAAGAGGATGCAGGGCAGAGGCATGTCTGACCTCTGCTTCATGGCAATATGAAAGCCAGAGAGGTTAGATTTGGCCCCCTCCACTCAGTTTAAATAATAGTGTAGTGGTGGGCAGATGATATCATACCTTTTCCAAAACACACAGAACTGCACATATGAAGAGTGAACCCTCATGTAAATATAGATTTTAGTAAATAAAACTCACCAGTATAATAAAGATAGCATAATAATGGAAATGTCACATGAGTCAGAATTGACTCAAAGCCAACCAACAGCAACAACAATGCCAGCTGCTCATAAAGGAGATCTGCGCATCAAGAAGGGGTGAGGGAAAAATGCTCTGGTCAATTGTCATGGGATTAAAACACACCCTTAGAACTAATGAACTCTTTGATTAAAAAAAATAGCTTGGAAATGTGACCCAGATAGCCAACACCAAGACATAGTCTACAAAATGACTAGACTTTAAAGAAGAAGGAAAACAAAACAAACCCCAAACTTTCAACACCTAGACAGAGAGACTAAGTGACTCATTGGGGATTTTGAATAAAGCCTTCAGGGTCACAACAGGCCTCCTGGGAGAAGCACCTGATTCTACGACTGACATAGTTCTGCTCCCTCCTCCAAAATCCAGGCAGCATCAGCTCAAGCCACAAGATCTAACTGCCGTCCCTGGTTCATATCCAGGCGCCCCCTCCAAAAAAAAAAAAAAAAGATCTAACTGCCAATGACGGGGAGAGAGAAGTATACCCGTTGGTTTAGACACAGGGCAACTTTGTGTGTTAGAGTGACACAGCTCCATAGGGCTTTCTTAGCTGTGATCTGTATGGAAGCAGGCCACCAGGTCTTTCTTCGGTTGCCCCTGGAGACCATAAGAAAAGAGACAACATGCTGAATAGCAACATGGGGCTGTAACAATGAAGTCTAGCCTGTGGAACTCAATCCTACAAGACAAGGTCTTTGTCTGTCAGCAGACAAATAAGACAAACAACCAGGTTTGTTCCACAACAAAACAACATGTAGAAGGAGAACACAAAGATTAAAAAAGACTTCAGAGATATATGCTTTCATTCCAAGATACGGGCCTTGCTTGGATCCTAATTCACACAAACTATCAAAAATATAATGAAATAAAACAACAAGCAAAACACTGACCAGACCTAATGATAGTAAATATATATATATTGCTATTTGGAGGAGGGGCAGTGATGGCGGTATTGTCTCAAAGGCAGGAATCCCTACAATCAACACATACAGAACTATTTACAGATCATTGATACCACTTTGGAGATTTGCTACAAAATAATCCAAAGGGTGAAGCCTGAAAGTGTGAGGTCATAAATTGAAAACTGCTGAAACTGGATGACGGACACTTTTGTATTTATTGGGGGAAATTCTGGAATAAAAGGGCTTTGGATTTTTCCCATCATGTCATTGATTTCCAAGCATCCAGAAAAGTTAAAAGAACAGAATAGTCATCGCTCCAGTAGCCGCCAGCCAGGCTTCACAATGAACATCCTGCTATGCTTGCTTTGTCACACTTCCGTCCATCTAGTGGAGAACAGTTATAGACATCTTCTTTATTATTCTGAACAAAAGATGGAAGATGTTCTAGATAGTTTTGATGGTAATTTCCCTGGAGTATAGTTTCATTCTTAGAAATGTTTCAAGGCCTTCAGTCACAACAAACCCCATTCTGACCACACTGCATAAATGAATCCCTGCCTTTCTTCAACTACAAAAGTAAGAGATGCTTGCAAGATTCCAGTCCTGTAGAAACAGAGGGGAAAGAGCTTCCTCACACTGAGGGCTCCCAGCCTCCCAGGGGCACATCAGAGGGACTGGCCTTGTAGTCCCTGGAGCTGCTCAGCTGGCAGCCCCAGTCACCCTCCCTCCCCCGGAGGAACCACTGCTGGGAAAGGAGAGTTAAGAGATCCCAGAAATGCTGTCTCACCACACTTCCAGCTGCCATCGTCACCAATAAACTGGAGCAGGGCTCTCACAAAATCCTTGGCATTGAAACATATCACAGGGTGTTGAGATGTCAGGATTTGAAGCAGCACTTTCCTGGGGTATGAAAAGAAATCAATTGACTTAGACGTCCATCCGTTTAGGACTTGAGACCTGGGGAGTTTTCGCCTGACTATGTGGCTCTTCAGAGCTGGCAGCCAGGCAGGGTTCTCGCTTCTGTGAGCTGCACACAGATGCACTCAAAGCTCCTCGGAGGCAGGGATGGCTCACCCTCGGCATTTACAGCCATAGAAACCGAGGCAGTGAGGGATGAGGGTCATTCCAGGGCCACACAGCACTAAGTACCCCTTGCTGGGGAAGCCCACATTCCCTAGCAGAGTATGGATAGTCCGGGCCCCGCTCAGCTCTCCCTCCACATTTTCTTTGCCCGGCACCAGAACAGGTCTCGCCCTTGCACACTCCTGGACCACTGCACACACAGTAGTCATGCTGGGAATCCTCTGGCCATGACGTGGGCATGTTTCTTTCAGAAAGGCCTGCCCTGCCCTGGTTCTCCAGGCTGGTCCACAGACCAACAACAGGACCCATGTTGCTCTGCCTTGGATCTCCTGCCACCTCTCCAGTTCCTTGATGATCAGGGTTTCAGACATCAAGGTTGACCGCGCATTCACCATGTGTGGGGAAGGCACTAATTGCCAAGTTGGCAGCACTGGAACCTCATCACAGTCCTATGAACAGGCACAAGTCCATTTTGCAGATGAGGAAATTGAGGTTCACAGAGGTTAAGCAACTTGTCCCAGGTTATAAAACTGACAAGTTGGTGAAGCTGAAGTTCAGAGAAGTTTGAGGCCCTATCTGGCCGCTGCCAGAGGCCAAACTCTTAGCCATGAAGCTGTATCTGCCTTTACAGGAAATGCTTATTAATCCAGTAATGAGACTCTCCAGAAAGAGCTGAGAAAGGAAAAAAAACCAAGAGGCTGGCAGACTCTGCTGACCAAGTTAGTGTGTACTTAGATTTAGCTTATCTGTGCTCCCTTTTTTTTACATTTGGAAAAGGTAAGCCAGGATCGGGGGAAATGCCAAGTGCTGATGGCACTGTTCCACGTCGTGTCTCGGTTGGACTGGGGAGCAAGGTGCACAGGTCTGGAGATGGAGGAGAAGGAGTGAGGTGCTGAAAAGGGAGATAGACGAAGGGCAGCTGGAGCTGCGATGATCTAATAACTACAGTTCCTTCAGCTAACAAGAGACAGGTATGCGCTGATTTCTAACTGGTAAGACAAACAGAAAGAATGCCATGTAATGGATACTACCCACCTAAGGTAGGAACCCAAGTCAGGGCCACTATACTGGGGTGCAGGCTTCAACCCAGAACAAGACGTCTCAGGATCTCCATGTACACATCCCTGCCTGTTCTAGAACTCTGGTGAAATACATCGTGCTCATTTTCACGGCCTCCGGGATTTGAAATTAGTAATGTCCTTCATGGTAGTGCAGGGTTGCCCTGAGTCGGTGAGGAGACTCCTCTGAGGACCTGGCTGTGCGGGGAGCTGGGCTTCAGGCCTCAGGGAGGAGGCTTTACCCAGAACTGCACAGTGATGCTGACTCAAACCCTGGGCAGGCTCCAAAGCAGGCTGTGGAATGGCTCTCCAGAAGCTCTTGGGGGAGCAGTTCAATGTATGCAGAGGTTTATGGGGTGATCTGAGCACCTTTTTTTGGTCCCTATCATTGGTGTATTTGAGATACCTTTCATTTCACACGTATTCGTGTAAAACATCTAAACATTGAAATAGTGAATCGGTGTTTGGAATTTTTTTTAATTAGGCAAAATCCAGCACGTATAAGAGGGCTTCAAAAAGTTCATGAGGGGACTCAGGACCAATAATGAAAGTAGCGCTACAAGATGGGTAGGGGGAAGGTGAGGGGAGGAAGGGGGAACCAGTTGTAATGATTGACATATAACTCCGTACCTAGGGGGACGAACAACAGAAAAGTGGGTGAAGAGAGACAGTGGATGATGTAAGATATGAGGATAATAATATTTATTATTTATCAAGGGTTGATGAGGGAGGAAGGGTGGGAGAGGGAGGGAAAAAATGAGGAGCTGATCCAAGGTCTCAAGTAGAAAGAAAATGTTTTGAAAATGATGATGGCAACATATGTACAAAAGAGCTTGACACCATGGATGGATGGATGGATTGTGATAAGAGCCCCCAATGAAATGATTTAAAAATAAGTTCATGAGGGGGAAAAATCCATTACCTTTTCATTCCACTACTCCATACCCTTTTGGAAGCCCTCCTAAGGAAGATTTGCAATAACTACGATGCCAGCCCCGAACATGGCCGCAGGCGTGAGAATGCCGCAGGCCCAGGCAGCGTGTCACTCCTGATGTGCACAGGCTACCATGGAGCGGAGGGAAAGGCTGGGGGTAGCCAGTGCGATCATGAGGTGTTGATGCAATCAGGTAACAGGTACCAGCAGACACAAAACAAAACAAAAAAAACATGGTTGAGAATGAGGGGAGTCAGAGCAGAGACCAAAAACCCATCTGTAGACAATAGGACATCCCCTCACAGAAGGGTCACAAGGAAGGGATGAGTCAACCAGAGCACAGTATAGCACCAATGAAACACACAATATTCTTCTGGTTCTTTGAGACTTCCTCACCTCCCACACACACACACCCCATATCTTGACTCCAGTCCTGTCTTTCAGTTCTGGTTAGACTGGAGCATGTACACTGGTACACATAAAAGCTCATGACACATGGAATCCAGGTCAGATAAAGCCCTCAGGAACAGAAATGGGAGTAGTGATACCAGGAGGGTAGGGGCAAGGTAGGAAGAGGAGGGGAGAAAGAGGGAACCAATCACAATGAACGACACATAACCACCACCCCATCCCACAGGGGAATGAACAACAGAAACATGGATGAGGGGGACAGTGGTCAGTATAAGATATGAAAACAATAATAATCTATCATTTATCAGGGGATCATGAGGGTTGAAGGGGGAGGGAGGGGAAAAAGAAAAACTGATAAGGGCTCAAATAGAGTAAATGTTTTGAAAATGATGATGGCAACATATGTACAAATATGCTTGAAATCATTGATGTAGAATTTTATTAGAGCTGTAAGAGCCCCCAATAAAATGATTTAAAAGAAAGAAAGAAAGAAAGAAAGAAAGAAAGAAAGAAAGAAAGAAAGAAAAGAAAAGAAAAGAAAAGAAAGAAAAGGCTGGTGGTTTGAACCCACCAGCTGTTCCAAGGAAGAAAGATGAGTTGGTCTGTTTCTGGACAGATTTATAGCCTGGACCCACTGTGGGGCAGTTGTACTCTATCCTACAGATAGAGATGCTCTGGATGAGAGTCAACTGGACAGCGGTGGGTTTTGTTTCCTGGTGTCTATCTATGTAGAAGTTAAAGGAACACAATTTTTTACCTGGCAAATTGAGTATATATCTCTTGTTCCTCGTCCCATAGAGAAGAGTCCTCTATCTTTATGTACATGTACCTATCGTCAGAAGCAGGTCCCTCGGGAAGGCCATCACAGACTGAGGCATTAAGAGGACTGCTGGTTTCTCGCACTTGGCTCTTCAGTAATATTACAACTCCTTTAACAGGAGAAGCTGTTGCCTGTGAATACACAATAGGATCAAGTTTCAAAATTAAAAACAGATAATGCTATTGGGTAACACGTTGAGCTAAAAATCACCAGGTCATCAGTTTGAAACCAGCAGCTGCTCTGTGGGAGAAAGAAGAGGCTGTAAAGAGTTACCATCTTGGAAATGCACAGGGGCAGGGGCAGTTCTAACAAGTCCTGTAGTGTTGCTATATCAGAACTGGATCAATGGCAGTGAGTGAGAGGATAGACAACACTTTAGAATTATGGAAGAAGGCCTGAAATGACAAATTTGTGAATGACCATCCCTCTGATAACCAGTATCAAAGGCCAAGTGCACAATTTCACATCAAAATATGATTTCTTCCCTACTCAACATCATAATGGAAATCTCAGCCCAGGCAATAAGGCAAGAAAAAGCAGTAAAAGGCATACAATTTGTAGTCAACTTGATTCCTGTGTGTTCTAGCTCATTGAGAGTCCTCGTATCCACTGACCGTGCTCTTTACCCTGTTCCCTAAAATAGGGCAGATGGTTTCGGTGAAGACTTCTACCAGGCACTTAAGAAGAATTAAAGCAATTCTACACAATCTCTTCAAGAACACAGGCAGGAAGAAACATTTCTCAACTCCTATGGATCAGCATTTTCCTGATCCTAAAACCAAACAAAGACATTACAAGGAAAGAAAACTACAGATCGATATACCCCATGAATATATATTAAAAATTGCTTGACCACATTTTAATAGCAATCCATGGGTAGTCAAGAATGCCTGAATTTGAAGCTTTTCCCTAGCTGTTATTTTTAGTGTGTTCAATTATTGATTGATTTTAAGGTTTAACTTACAAAGGACAATCTCCTTTCTTTTATTTTCATGGCAGATATCCATCTCTGGGTATCATGAGAATGAATATTATTCTCCTCATTCAGAAACAAAGGGATCTTAAATTGAGACAGGCTAGGTAACTTGTCAAAGTGCAGACAGCAACTACTAGTGAATTCTAAAATCCAAATCCTTTGTACTATACCAAGCTGCCTCGCTTATGATGGATAGGTTACACTTTTTTTTTTGCGTAATTCACATGAAAATTCTACATGAGTTGATTAGCTACGTATTCTCTATATATTAAAGATTAGAAAAATTAGCTACAGAAAGCTTACAAACTCTTTACTCAGGTTGTTATGTGCGATTTAAGCTGGATTTTGAGAGACCAATGACTTTTTCATTGCAAATGATCCTTTTTTTTCTTTTTTATAAAAGTTTATTCTTAAATGTACAGCCGGCTCCAAGACAACACTTCATTCTAACTATAAGTGGCAACAAAAGTTCTAGCAGGGAATCCAGATGTCTACACAGGAATGGAATCAAGGGCCATCATTGCCTCAGCCACCAAGAACAGCTCACTTTTTGCCAGATTTCTTAATTCCACCTGTGGCCAGGGGCCCCTTCCCCGCAGCCTTCGCCTTTAGCTCCTCCAGTTTCTTTTGTTCTTCCTTCTGTTTCTGCTTGAAAGCCTTCTCTTCCTCGTCCATTTCCTTGTTCTGCATCTTGGGTTGTTTCAGGGACTTCTTCTTGCCACCTTCGCGGCCTGACATGGCGCCTGCCGCCCCTTCTCCAGACCTGCCACCGAAAGTCACAAATGATCTATTTTTTAAAAATAAGAGTTTATTCTTTTTTTCAAATAAGAGTTTATTATCACAAATAATCTTTATTCAACAACATAAACAGTGATTGTATATGTGAACCTTGCCAACTTGCAATCAAATTCACAGGAATCAAATTGACTACATCTGTGGGAAGAGACTATGGAGAAGCTCAATAATCAGCAGCTAAAACCATGCCAGGGATTGACTGTGGAACAGGCCATCAATTGCTCATATGTAAGTTCAGATTAAAGCTGAAGAAAATTAAAACAAGTTCATGAGAACCAAAATATGACCTTGAGTCTATCCAACTGAACTGAGAGGCCATCTCAAAAACAGATTTAAAGCACTGAACGCTAATGACAAAGACCAGACCATTTGTGAGATTCCATCAAGAGCATCATACACGAAAAAGGTAAAGACAAGGAAGAAAGAAAAGATCAAAGGATCAAAGTATATGTCAGAAGAGACTCTCAAACTTGCTCTTACCTAAAAGTAAAATATTATAAATGAAATGTACAAAGACCTGGGGTTAGAAAGCTGAAAAGTAAAAAAAACAAAATTCTTGGCATATCTCAAGCTAAAAGAACTGAAGAAGAAATTCAAGTCTTGAGTTAAAATATTGAAATATTATTCTATAAGGCAAAATATTGAACAATACAAGAAGTATGAAAAGAAGATGGAAGGAATACAGTCACTGTGCCAAAAATAATTTGTAGACTTTCAATCATTCAAGAGGTAGTAGGTACAGAGAAGAAGCACACGGCCTAAGCGAATACAAGGTGCTGAATGGACCATGTAGCAGACACCAAGGAACAAAAACAATCATTGTGTGATCACCTTCCTCACATAATCGCTGAAGACAAAAGTGTGCACAAGCAAGTGTGGTGAAGAAGGCTGATGGTGCCCTGCTACTGAGAGATACAGCGTCTGGGGACTTAAAGGCTTGAAAGCAAACAAGTGGCCATCTAGCCCAGAAGCAACAAAGCCCACACGGAAGCAGCACACCAACATAGGTGATTGTGAAGGGCAGAGGAGACCAGGTCTCAAACAACAAAGGTGGGGTGGTAGCGAGAATCACATCACCATGAATGAAGGGGAGTGCATGATGGGAACCCAAAGACCATCTGTAGACAGCTGGACATCCCTTCCAGAGGGGTAGTGTGGAGGAGATGAGTCACTCAGGGTTCAGTGTAGCAACAATGAAACTCAAAACCTTCCTCTAGTTCCTGAACGCTTCCTCCCCTCTCCCAATTATCATGACCCCAATTCTACCTTGCGGACCTGGTTATACCAGAGGATGTACAGCGGTGCAGTAGGGATCTGGAAACACAGGGAATCTAGGACAGACGAACCCCTCAACACCCGCGGTAGGAGTGGTGACACCAGGATGGAAGGGGGTGTAGAAAGGGAGAACCGATCTTGGAGATCTATGTGTAACCTCCTCTCTGGGAGATGGGCAATGGGGAGGTGGGTGAGGGGAGACGCCAGGGAGTGTAAGATAAGATATAATAATTATTTATAAACTATCAAGGGACCAGGGGGAAGGGGGAGTGGGGAAGGAGGGGGAGGGGGAAAAAAAGGGAAACCGAGCTGATTCCAGGAACCCAAGTGGAAGGTGAATTTTGAGAATGACGAGTGCAACAAATGTATAAGGGTGCTTTGCTCAATTGATGTACGTACGGATTGTGATAAGAGTTGTATGAGCCCCAATAAAAAGATTTATTAATTTAAAAAAAGAGGTAGCAGGTAATCAAGAACTGATGGTACTGAAGGAAGAAATTCAAGCTGTATTAAAGGCATTGTACACGGTTACAGGCATTGACATAATATCAACTGAAATGTTTCAACAAGCTAAGGAAACACTGGTAACACTCACACACCCGTGCCAAGAAATCTAGACATCAACTACCTTAGCCACCTACTGGGAGAGATTCATATTTGTACCCATTCCAAAGAAAAGCACCTAACAGAAAATAGAAATAATCCAATAATATAATTAATATTACATACAAGTAAAATTTTGTTGACGATTGTTCAACAATAGTTTCAGTAGGACATTGACAGAGTGTTGCCAGAAATTCAAACAAGATTCAGAAGTGGATCTTGGATGAAAGCAGAGGGCACCAGAAAGATGTTTCCTTATATTATATCGACTATGTAAAGGCATTCAACTGTGTGCATTGTAACAAACTATGATAAAATTGTGAAGAGCAGATATCCCAGTACGCTTCATTGTATGCATGCAGAACTTGTCCATAAACCAAGCCATTAAAACAGAGCAAGAGAATACTGCATGGTTTAAAATCAGGAAAAGTGTGCATCAGGGTTGTAGCCTGTCACCATACTTATTTAATCCATGTACTGAGCAAATAACCAGAGAAGCTGGACTATAGAAAGCAAAACAAGGCATCAGGGTTGGAGGAAGGCTTATGAACAGCAGATGACACACCCTTGCTTACTGAAAGCGAAGAGGACTTGAAGCACTTGCTGAGGAAGATCAAAAGCTACAGTCTTCAGTATGACTTTCAACTCAGTGTCAAGGAAACAAAAATCCTCACCATGGACCGAGAGATAGAACCACGATAAACTGAGAAAACACTGAAGTTGTCAAGCATTTTATTTTACTTGAATCCACAATCAATGTTCATGGAAGCAGCGATCAAACATCAAAGGATGTGATCCAAATCTAAAGGGAAAAATGGTATCAGATTGTAAATTGTGAACACCTGTTTGCAGAAGGCTGTGGAGGACAGTGGACGCCCAAATCCATCTGCAGGGTGCAGTGGAGTAAGCCTCTGGGGATGCCCTCCGATCATTGTTAAGGAATGTGAATATTCTTGCTATCAGATCGAGGGCATTGCAAAGTCATTGATGGCAGACATGGTTAGGTCAAAATGTAGTATCTTATCATTTGATCTCCCTTTGACCGTTTTAAAATTGTTTCAGTTTTTTTTTTTAAGTGAAAAGGAAATACATGTGGATTAGGCCCCTGATAACTCACCTCTGACAGTGGACCAGAGAGATGAATGACCTTGCTATCGTGCAGAATACATTCGAAAGTGAACTGTTGCACACACAGGCTAACATTTAGCACCTTGTATTTGATCTCCCTTATTATTTAAATGTATGCTAGTTTTTAATACTTTCTGCTTCTTTTTCAATTGAGGTTTTTATCTTTTACTTGTTATTGGTGTGAGGTTTTTAAAATGCTTCTCTGTATGTGAAATCCAGCACAGGTAAATCTCTAGAGACAATAACTGGATCAAAGGTCCCGTAAGTGGTATGGCAGAGGAAGGGGGGAAATGAGGAGATAAAAACAATGAGGACAAGAATGAAGAAAATGTTCTAAAACTGATTGTGCTGATAATTTCAGAACTCTTCTTGATGTGACTGAACTATTGAATTGTATGATATATGAATTATATGCCAATAAGACTTTTTTTAAAAGAGCACAGTAAAAAAATCAAAGAGCGTATTCATTGTGCCAGTCTGCTATATACAACCACTTTAAAATGACAAGGAACAAAGATGTCACTTTGAGAACTAAGGAACACCTGACCCAAGCAGAGTATTTATAATGCCTCACATGCAAGTAAAAGCCGAACAATGAATAAGAACGAATGTATGTAAAATTTGGTGTTGGCAAAGAACATTGAAAGTATTGTGGTCTCCCCGAATCAAACTCGCTGCCATGGAGCTGATTCTGACTCATATCGACCCCAGACCCTATAGGATAGGGTATAAATTCTCCTATGGATTTCTGAGACTAAATCTTTACTGGAATAGAAAGGCGCATCCTTCTCCCACAGAGCAGCTGGTGGTTTTGAACTACCACCTCTGTGGTTAGCAGCCCAGTGCATAACCATTATGACACCAGGGCACCTGGCAGAGATCATCCAGGAAAAGGACATCATGCTCAGTAAGGCAGAGGGACAGCGAAAAGAGAGATACTTGACGAGGTGGGCTGACACAGCAGCTCCAACAACGGGCTCCAACATAGCAATTCCCAGGCTATCAAAGAACCAGGCCATGTATGTGGGGTTGCTCTAAGTCAGAACCAGCTCAACTGCACCGAACAATATGTGTAAAGTCAAAGTATCTGCTTCATACACAATGATAACTAAGCCCACTGCCACCAAGTTGATTCAGACTCACAGTGACCCTGGAGTTTTCAAGACTGTAGATCTTCCAGGGAGCAGGCAGCCTCATCTTTCTCCCTCAGCGTGGCTAGTGGATTCAAACTGCAGAACTTGTGGTTAACAACCCACTGTTTATCCAACAGAGCTACCAGAGCTCCTTTACATGTGCTACAATGGTCTAGAAGCTGGTTTTATGCAGTTATTTTTAAGGTCTAAAATAAATATTAAAGGCAGAGATGTGTTGGGCACCGAGGATACTAGTTCCTGGATTTTGAAGGGGTCTGGTTGGAGAGAATCATCAGAAATGTGCATTTTAAGGAAGGAAAGTATCACAAAATTCTAAGTATAGATATAAAAAATTACTTGTATTCCACTAGGGGGGAAAGCAATGTTTTATCATTTAAGTACCACATCAAAGATTGTTTCTAAATTAATTATTAAAAGAATTTATCCCATTTTAAGATCTAAAACACAGAATGTTCATATAAATCCTATTAATATGAGCCAATTGTTAGTTAAGATTAGATTAGAAGCAATCTTACCAACTACTGAAGTGCACAATAGCTTTGGGATACTGTTAATCACACTGGAGAAAACAGAAAAACTTCAATTATTTCTACTCTCCTATCAAAACCAGACATCTGAATGTGGGCTTCTTTCACACTGTTTCCTTCCCACAATAGACCCCCCCCCCGACACACACACACACACACACACACACACACATTGTTTACTAACCTGACCAGTTCTTAGCTGAGTTGAACCATCCTTATATATCAGAGTTACCACCAGGGCTGGTGCCTGTTTGAGGAATTCAATCAACTGGCTTTTCTCCCAATCTTTGAGATACCTAATATCACAAAACTGGTTTGCATTCCCAGAATTGAGATGGGCTCCAACCTCCTCCTCCTCTTCCAGTGCCATCTGTTTACTGGTTTTCTCTGCTTTAGAATCAGAAGCACAACGTTTCCTTGTGTGATTCATGCTCTCCTTCTTTACATGCTCACTGCTATTTTCTCTCAGAATATGCTTTTCTTTACATTCCTTCCTCTGTCCACCTGAAGCCTCCTGATGACCCCGAGGAATCAAGCAGCTGGGTAGAGCCAGGGAGCCGACGCTCTTCTGCTTGTGGTCAGGAGACAGCGGGTCGGCCAGCACGACACTGGCTGGCTGAGGGGGAAATCTGATGGAACTTCTTGATGTCTGGCTTGTTAAAGAAATACGATTCTATGAAAAATGGAAGATATTTCATTAGAATATTACCCAGGCATGCCTTGCCCTGTTGTGTTTCACTTGACTGTACTTCGCTGATACAGAATTTCTTACAAATGGAAGTTTTGGGCCATCCCTGCATCCAGCAAGTCTATCACTGTCACTTTTCCATAAGGGTGTGCTCACTTTGTGTCTCTATCTCACATTTTGGTCACCCTCACAGTATTTCACACTGTTTCAGAATTGCACACTTCATAGACTACAGTATGGTGCAAACGTAACTTTGACATTTGTCGGAAAACCAAAATATCTTAGTGACTCATTTTATGGTGATATTCTCTTTATTGCGGGGTTCCGGAACCAAACCTGCAATACCTCTGAGGTATGCCTGCATTGTGGAGTCTACTTATAAAGCTTTCTAGAACGGGCAAATTTACAGAGACAGAAAGCAGATTAGAGGTTGCCAGGGTCTATGGGGGCAACAGAGAATGGGGTTATTGTTTAAGGGGTACTGAGTTTCTGTTGTGGGTAATGGGAAGGTTTTGGAAATATAGCAATGAGTGCACAATAAAATGAATGCTACTGGATTGTTGACCTAAAATGGTTAAAATGGCCATTTTAACCAGTCTTTTGTCACTTAATGCCTCTGATACGTTCTGTGAAATAGGGGAGTATATGTTTTGAGTGTTATGTGAATTTGCCTACATCATGAGGACTAGCACTCCTGATTTCTACCTTCTTAGTGTTCGATAACCTTGTTTCGCATCCAAATAGCTTCTTCTCCTTTGCTTCTTGCTGCTGCTATGGCTTGCTGCATTTGTGAGTCATGGAGTACTTACTGATCATAGTTTTGGAAGAAAACTAAACAGTGAATGCTTCGAAGCTCAAGAAACACGCAAGAATTAGGTTGGATGGTGCTGGCTACGGTTCAAAACATACACTGCTATATAGAAAACATTTTATTTGTAAGAAGGGAACGTTCATTTTAATACAATACAAAGTACACTACAGTACAGTAACATGGATGTCTGTCATAACTATTGAGACATATATGGCATAGGTATAAAGGTGGTCAGGTAGGCATTAAAATGCTGGTTCATACCAGGTGAAAAGATGAGATAGCCCGGTGAAGATTTACAAAGCCTCAAACACTCTAGATCGGTCTCTATGACGCAGAATCGGCTCTATAGGTTTAGTTTGGGGGTTTTATTCTAGAGAATAAATGTTCTCCAGGAAGTGCAATCACTTTGTGTGTGTGGGTGTGGGTGTGTGTGTGAGAGAGAAAGAGAGAGAGAGAGAGAGAGAGAGAGAGAGAGAGCAGCTTCTGGGGGAAAGGTCATTTGAGTGAAAGAAGAGGTAGAATCTAAGTGGTCCAGGATATTCCTATAAGGAGAATGGAACATGCCAATGGTCTTTTCTAATTTCCACAAAAGAAAGATGTACATTTCTAAGTGTGAAATAATGATTATAGCTATTATTTATTTTCACATTTTCATCCTTATTCTCTATTTTCACTAGATGTCTCTCACTTAATTTTCTCTTTATATTTTTCAACTATGAATTATTGTTCTTGAGAATAAATTTGATTTGTAGCTCTACCAATTAGTACCACTTTTCAATGTTAGAAATTCCCATAGGTTACTGATTTTTGCCCCCAGAAATGGAAAATCTGCCCATAAACCCTTACTTGTGTGCATCCCTCATAAATCATGTCATTCATTGTTGGTTAAAGATACAGATAAACTGGCAGGCCTTATAGATGACCATATGAGGGAGTAGCCACCCAAAAAACAGAATTTTTTTAAAGCTATGTATTTAATTTTTTTTTTTTTTTACAAAACATCTTCAAACAGATTTGTCAAATCTGTGATTTCATTCTTGGGAACAGTTTTCAAACTCATCTGTTCAGATGATTGATAGCACCTCCCTTGTTTTTCTTTCTTCACCTCTTCTATGTCCTTCCATGTCCCTCTTTATTTGTGGAAACACATAGAAGTCACATGGAGCAAAGTCAGGTGAGTAAGATGTGTGGGACAAGAGAGGCATACTGTTTTTTGCCAAGAACTGGGGCACTGAAATGGTTGTGTGAACAGGCGCATTGTCATGGTGGCAAAACCAGTAAGTTCCCTGTCTGCCACAAATTATGCCTTTTTATAAAAAGGTTGTTTCAGTTTTTAATTTTTCCTGCTTTCTTTTTAAAATCATTTTATTGGGTGCTCGTACAACTCTTATCACAACCCATACATATATCCATTGTGTCAAGCACATTTATACATTTGTTGTCAACATTATTTTCAAAACATTTTCTTTCTACTTGAGCCATTTGTATCAACTCCTCATTTCCCCCTCCCTGCCCCACCCCTGCTCCCTCCCTGTAATCAGTTCCCCCTTTTCACCCCACCTTCCCTCCACCCTCCAGTATCGCCACTCTCACCACTGGTCCTAAAGGGATCATCCGGCCTGGATTCCCTGTTTCCTGTTCCTATCTGTACCAGTGTACATCCTCTGGTCTAGCCACATTTGTAAAGTAGAATTGGGATCATGAGAGTTGGGAGTGGGGAGCACGTAGGAACTAGAGGAAAGTTGTATGTTTCATCATTGCTACACTGTAACCTGACTGGCTCTCCCCCTCCCAGGACCCTTCTGTAAGGGGATGTTCAGTTGCCCACAGATGGGCTTTGGGTCCCCATTTTGCACTCCCCCTCATTCACAATGATACGATTTTTTTTGTTCTTTGATGCCTGATACCTCATCTCTTCAATATCTCGTGATCACTCAGGCCATTGTGCTTCTTCCATGTGGGCTTTGTTGCTTCTGAGCTAGATGGATGCTTGTTTACCTTCAAGCCTTTAAGAATCCAGACACTATATATCTTTTGATAGCCGGGCACCATCAGTTTTCTTCACCACATCTGCTTATGCAGACAATTGTCTTCAGCAATCATATCAGGGAGACTGGCCATACTTCTTCCAAGCCAGATTTGTCTGTCCTTTTAGCAGTTCATGGTACTTTTCGATATTCTTCTTTAGTACTACAATTCCAATGCATCACCTTTTCTTCGGTTTTCCTTATTCAATATCCAATTTTCACATGCATATGAGGAAATGGAAAATATCATGGCATGGGTCAGGCACACCTTAGTCCTCTAAGTTTTAATTCATAGTGAACACTGCAAACTTTGAACTTTATTAGCAATTACTTCAGGTCATCCTCACTTTCAAGATTAAGGCTGTATCATCTGCATATCACACATTGTTAATAAGCCTTCCTCCAATCCTGATGTCAGCTTCTTCTTCATACATCTTAAATGCATGTTGGATTAATTTCTGGCTGAAGACTTTGGTAGGATTCTTCCATTTCTTCATCATTAGCTTTGGTGGCTGGTGCATAAATTTGAATACTAGTGATTGAATTTCCTTGAAGGTGGGTAGATATAATCCTATCACATAGAACATTCTACTTTGTGATGGATTTTGCAGTATCCTTTGTGACAATGAATGCCATGCCATTCCTCAGATTATGTTATTCCCAATGTAGAACAACATATGATTTTCTAATTCAAATAGAAAATAGTAGTCTATTTCACCCCACTAATGCCTAGGATATTTATCTTTCTGCGTTCCATTTCATTTTTATGACTTCCAATTTTCCTAGACCCATACTTCTCAAAGTATGAAGGATCTCAAAATACGAAGAGCTCAGTCTCCATTCCCACAGGCTTTACCCAGCTCACGTCACCATGATCAATTCCACTCTGAGAAATCAACTCCTCCTTAGTCACAATTCAAGTGCCCCCAGATCTGAGAGAGCTATGCTCTGGCACTATCTCTGACAATGTTCTGTTTCCATTAATTAGGTTTTTGGTATCTGACAATTTTTCAAAGTGGTACATAAAAGTTTTCAGCAGCTCCTGCCTCAGAAGTGGTAAATCATCCAATGGGATTAAACAACAGAACTGTATGGGAAGGGAAGGGATATATTGGAATGAGTAAGATATGTCAATAAAAATTTTTTTTTAAGTAGGGAACTGAGTCCTTCTTCTGGAAGCTCTATTGAAACTGGTTCACTGTGTGTGATGCTGTTGGCATCTGAAACACCAGTGACATAGCTACCAGCATTACAGCAACACACAAGCCACCACAGTAGAACAAACTGACAAACAAGCTGTTTCTAATCATTTTTCTAATAAAATTTTTCCATAACTTATTTCTCGGTTGTTTACAGTTGGAGCCCTAGTCACACAGTGGGCTAAGCAGTGGGAACTAACCAGATCAGCCATTAAACCCACCAGCTGTTCCATGGGAGAAAGATGGAGCAATCTGATCCTATAAAGATGTATAGCCTTGGAATTCCATGGAGTGGTTTCATTCTGTCCTATTGGTCACTATGAGTGAAAATCAACTCGATGGCAGGGCGTTTGGGCACGATATACCTATGAGTTGGACTGGACATAATGGCAGTGGGGAGGCTATTTTTTCCATAATATTCTCCAGAAACACATAATAACCCAGTTATTTTCATTCAAATACAAAGTCAGACTTTTCTCAGACATCAAAACAAGTCCAATTTGGCTGCCTAATTTGACAAGAATGAGATTTTCCAATTTGGTTATTTGCCCAATCTTTTCATTAACTGAATGAGCTAGCTTTGCAAGGTTTTGACAACATATGTAAACCATGTGTTAAGAAAAATAATTTTAAAAGATATTATACTGAAAAATGTGTAGTGAACTAGCATTTCTATTTTTCCAATACTTTTTGAGAACATCAAGAGAACAGAGACAAGATCTCTATATGAAAAGGTGCCAATTAGTAATCACTTGTGGAGTCTCGATAAAGCCACTTTGCTATATATTTGAACATTGAGAAAGCAAATGACTCCAATAATGAGTAAAACATCTTTTTACAAATTGGATCATTTCTTTGTCTGTCCTTTCAGAAAAAATAAAAGAATTGTCATATGAGAAACAATTAAAATGTGTCTTTTATTTATGATTAAGCATCTTGTAGGGCTTTTTTCAAATGACTAGGAAAAGCTTAAAGGAATTAAGTAGCATTGCAGTAACCAGGCTCCATTTATTCCCTTCTACTTCTACAAAGTTTCTCAAAACTTGCATTTACTAAAAGTAAAAAAAAAAAATAATAAGGTTAAACAACAATTTTCTTCTTGTCTCATTCTAGCAATATGCAATATGAATTCATAGATCCACAAACTAAGAGGAAAAATCACCCCTATTCATTTCATTCAATATCTGAGAACATTTCAATTCTATCCATAAGGTTTTCAGTGGCTCATTCCTCAAAAATGGACAGCCTAGCCCTTCCTTGTAATCTGTTCTTACTCTTCAAACTCTGCTAAAACCTGTTTACTTTGGGTGACTCTGCTGGCATTTAAAACACCTGTGATTTAGCTTCCAACATTACAACATACAAGCCACCACAGTACAATAAAGGATTTCATCTTGCTTGGATACACCATCAATACTCATGAACACAGCAGTCAATAAATCAAAAGATACTTTCCATTAGGTAATTCTGCTGCACAAGATCCCTTTTGGAGTACTAAAAACAAAGATGTTATTTTGGGGGCTGAGGTGCGCCTCATTCAAGCCATGGTGTTTTCCTTTGCCTTATATGCATGTGAAAGTTGGACAATGAATAAGGAAGACCAGCGAAGACTCAATGCATTTGTACTGTGGATGTAGAGAAGACTATTGAAAGCATCATGGACTGCTGCTAAAAGGACAAACAGATCTGACTTGGAAGAAGTGAGAGCAGAGGGCTCCTGAGAGACAAGAATGGCAAGACTTCAACTTTCATTCTGTAGACATGTCAGGAGAGATCAGTACCTGTAGAAGGACATTGTGTTTGGTAAAGTGGAGAGGCAGCGAAAAAGAGGAGGTCCTCAAGGAGATGGATTGACACAGTGGCTGCAACAATGGGCTCAGGCAGAGAGCAATTGTGAGGGTGGGGCAGGACTGGGTAGTGCTCCATTCTGCTGTTCATTGGGTCACTATGGCTTGGAACTGACTCGGTGGTACCTAACAAGAACAACATCTATTTCATTATCTATTTACGGTATATAAAATATTTTTAGCTATTCCACAGACACATTGCTTTTGTTAAGTGCCATGGAATCAGTGACCCTATGTACAACATAGAAGCCCTGGTGACACAGTGGTTAAGCATTGGGCTGTTAACCTCAAATCAGCAGTTTGAAACCACCAAGAGCTCCTGAAGAGAAAGAAAGGCTTTTTACACCTGTAAAGAGTTATGGTCTCAGAAACCCACAGGGTCAGTTCTACACTGTCCTATAGGGTCACTATGAGTCAGAATCCACTCAATGGCAGTGAGTTTGGTTTGGGTTTATCTATAACAGAAGGAAACACTGCCTGGTCCTGTGCCATCCCCAGTTGCTGTGTGAGCTCGTTGTTACCACCACTGTGTCACTCCATTTCATTGAGAGTCTTCTTTTTTTCTGATCTTCTCTTTTCCCAAGCATGGTGTCCTTCTCCAGGGACTGGGCTCTCCTGATAACATGTCAAAAGTATGTGAGATGACATCTTGCCATCTTTGTTTCTCAGAAGCATTCTGGTTGTTTCTTCCAAGTCAGATTTTTGTTCCAAGAGTGTAACTCAATAACAGCATTCAAATGCATCGATTCTTCCGTGGTCTTCCTTATTCACTCCCAACTTCTGCACACATGTAAGTGATTGAAAGTACCATGGATCGGGTCCCCTTAGCCCTCGATCTTTGCTCTGTAACCCTTTCAACAGCTTTTTTGCAGCAGATTTACTCAGTGCAGAGCCTCAAAGAAATTTCATTGCAGACTTAGTTCCAGACCACAGCAATACAGTGATATCACAAACGAGAAACCCACACGGATTTTCCCCCAGTGCATATAAAAGACAGCACTGGACTAATAGTTTCCTAGGGGCATGGCTGGCAAGGTTGGTGGGTAAGGAGGAGTTAACAACAATGAGTACAAGGAAGAAGATACATCCTAAAATGGTTTGTGGTGATGATTACACAACTCTCCTAAATACAAGTTAACTATTAAAAGGCAAGATGTGTGAACTATCTGTTAATAAAATTATTCTTTAAAAGTTATGCTTACATGATATACTGCAGTGTACTAAGTGTACAGTAGCATTGTTAAAATTCTGAAATACTGTGAGAATCACCAAGATGGAACAGAGAGACAGCATGGGAAAACAAGCTGCTGGCAAAATGGTGCTGATAGACTTACTGGATACGGGGTTGTCACAAACCTTCAGTTAATAAAAAATACAATCTCTGTAACGTGGAAGAAAACTAGGTATGCCTGAAATAACTTCTCAATATTTATAGCATATGTATAAGTAAGACCTCACGTTCGTGCACCCTGCAGCTATCACTATGGGTTAGAACCACTGCGGTAGCACCTGATGACAACAACAACAGCAAAACATACTGTTTTAAACCGTGCTTGACATCATTTAGAAGGGCAATTTTGCACACTGAGAATCATATGGCCATAGAAAACTTTAGTTTATACTCATGTTTTGTAATAGAGAGGTAGCATGAGGTTTTCAAGAGAATTCTTAAGTATAAAAGTCTATTACATTTAAAATCTGTGAATAAAAAAGAAAAGGGAGTCCCAGGAGGAAAAGAAAAACACAAGAATTTAAAATTGTTATGGAAGAGCTTGGTCATATATTTTTAACATAGATGATTGTGGCTACCACATTGCCAGAGTCCAGTTACTTCAATTTGAATAGATAAATCTGAAACCATGAGGCAGCATTTTTTTAAATGTTAGTGTTAACAATACACTAGAAATTACATCCTTTGCAACTATTTAAATTTGTGATGAAGATTTTAAGTGTCAGTTTAAAAATATATGCTGGGGGAAGGTATATGGCTTTTCAAAATGGTTTTGAGGAAAAGGGCCAAAAAATTGTGAAGACCTCTGCCTTTCAACTCTTAAGAAGCATAGTTGAAAATCACTGAGGGGTCATGTGTTAGTCTGGGTACTTTAGAGAAACAAATCCACAGCAACTCATTTATAAGAGAGTTTTATATAAAGGGTAAGTGCGTATCAAGAAAACATCCCAACCCAATGCTGCCCAAGCCCACAAGTCCAACATTAACCCATATGTCCAACACCAGTCCACAAAGTCCTCCTCCATCTCACAGAACAGTCGCAATGATACCGACTGCAGGAGGAAAGTCAGTGAATGTGTAACCATCTCAGTGCTGGCAGAGGTCTCCACATGGGTGCTCCAACACCCAGGGCTGCATCAGGTAGGTCCATGTAGCTTCTCGTTAGGGATGCCTTGCAAGAAGTCGGCATTGTCAGCTGAAACAGGGAAGTGCTAAGGCAGCTGCACCCTGGTCCAACCATCACAAAGCAAGAGACCCAAGAACTCGAAAGGTGAGGCTCACCGAGCTATTTATCTCTCTGCTCTTCAATTAATCCACATGTGTTTACCAGCGGGTGGCACAATAAACTAACTCAGGTCACTTCCATTCACTTATATATAATTTATATAATTTCCATTCTTTTATATAGAAATTCTAGTCATCTACAAAGGACTGCAATGCCTTCCCTCTGTGAAATATGCCTTTTTTTCCACTCCTTGGACAAGTATTTATTCTTTCAATCTGGGAAGGCCTGTGATATAGGTTGAATTTACATGCCCGTTGTACTAAAAGAATTTAAGTTGATTATGTTGGGTGGGAATTTGAACATAGATAGTTTGGCTCTAGTGTCCACATCCTTGACCACTATGCTGTCTCTCCCACAATTTCATATACAAGGTCTTTGATGACAGGATCTCTGCTACCAATCCTCTCTCTAGCTCGACCATAGAAGCTACTTTTGTGAATTACATCCCCCAGCCTTAATCCCAGCTCTCAGTGTTCTCCAGCTCTCTAGGATGACCCACCCTAACCACTCTTGAGATCTCAACTCAGTTAATATTTACCCACGTCAGAGGATAGCCCAGACTCCTCTACTGGTTACCTCCCCAAAGCAAAGGAAACAACACAAACACGGAGTTAGCTGTCCTTCCCAGTATTCTCAGCACTCTCTCCCTGCTCCTCCCTCTTACTTCATTGTGGTGCAGAGATGGACTACACCACCCCCTCCCACCTGCTCTGTAGTCGAATTGGACTATTAGCACCTTGAGAAGAAAGAGCCCTTTAGTGACCTGCATAGCTTCAGTGTCCAGCATATAGTAGACACCTAGCAAGTATTTGCTGACTGAGGGTTATGTTGTTGTTAAGGATTACTGGCGGCACAGTGGATAAAGCTTTGGGCCACTAAATGGAAAGTTGGCGGTTCCAGCCCACCAGCTGCTCTACAACAGAAAAACGTTATGCCTCCCAAATCCTGTGGGAGCAATTCTACTCTGCCAGAAGAACAAACAAATCTGTCTTGTAAAAAGTACAGCCAGAATGCTCCTGCAATTGAGGATGGCAAGATGCTGTCTTACATGCTTTGGGCATGTTGACAGGAGGGACCAGTCACTGGAAAAGAACATCATGTTTGTTAAAGTAAAGGGTCAGGGAAAAGGAGAAAGACCCCCAATGAGATGGATTGGTACAGTGGCTTCAACAATATGCTCAACTATAACAATTGTGAGGATGGAGCAGGGCCAATAGGGTCACTATGAGTCAGAAACAACTTGATGGCAGCAAACAACATACGGTCATTATGGATCGAAATCAACTCAGTGGCCATGGGTAATGTTGTAGATATGTGTCACTGAATAGATCCCAACTCACAGAAGAGAGTAGAACTGTCCCATAGGCTGTAACCTTTCCAGAAATAGAATGCCAGGTCTTTATCCCGTGGAACCACTGGATAAGCCCAATCCATGAACCTTTACAGTTAGCAGCCAAGTGCTTAAACACTGCACCATCAAGGCCCTTATAAGGGTGAAATATATTCATATTTACAATGATCTACCTTTCCCTCCAGTATTCGATTCTTCCCATCTTCAAGTAGGACAGCAGACTTAACACTGGGTTTGCTCAGGACTGAAACAGCTTTTAAAAGAAAACAAAAAGAAAAATGTAGCATTAGAGACACATTGAGATCTAAGTTATCTAACTTAAAACAATGCAATAAAATTCACAAACAAATGTTATTGCATGCAATCATTTATATAAAAATGCCTTCAAATTAATTAGAGGTAGATCTGTGAAATCAGGCAATATATATTAAAATTATTACTTGGATTTTGCATTTGAATACTCCATTCTGAAATCCCAAGGACAATCTCCTACAGAAATCTTAGAAATATCAAAGGTTTCAGAAAACCCTTAGACCAAATAACATTGCAATTACACAACTAGAGTTTTGGTAAAATATCATTAATATGAGAGGGCTTCAAAAGTATATGGATTTAAAAGTCAATGAACTCTGCCCAGGAACTTTCTGAAGCCCCCTCATATAATCATCTAAGTGAGATTTTGCTTTACTTGGAATAAACCTGAGCTGAGCAATAAGAGGAGGAGGCAGGCGAAGGGATCAGTTATCAGGCATCAAAGAACAAAAAATCATAACATTGTGTGCTCACCTCCATGATATAATCGCTGAAGACAAATGGGTGAATAAGCAAACGGGGTGAAGAAAGCTGATGGTGTCCGGCTATCAAAAGCTATAGTATCTGGGGTATTAAAGGCTTGAAGGTAACAAGTGGCCATCTAGCTCAGAAGCAACAAAGCCCACATGGAAGAAGCACACCAGCCTGTGCAATCACGAGGTGTTGAAGGGATCAGGTATCAGGCATCATCAGAACAAAAAGTCTTACCATAGTGAATGAGGGGGAGAGTGTGGAGTGAAGACTCAAAGCCCATTTGTAGGCCACTGGAGATCCCCTTGCAGAGGGGTCTCAGGGAGGAGATGAGCCAGACAGGGTACAATGTAGCAACAATGAAAAATACAACTTTCCTCTAGTTCCTAAATGCTTCCTCCCCTCCCGCCCCCAACTATCATGATCCCAATTCTACCTTGCAAGTCTGGCTAGACCAGAGAATGTATACTGGTACAGATAGGAACCAGAAATACAGGGAATCCAGGGCAGACGATCCCCTCAAGACCAGTGGTGTGTGTGCCGATACTGGGAACGTAGAGGGAGGGTAGGTTGGAAAGGGGGAACTATTTACAAGGATCTACATATGACCTCCTCCCTGTGGGATGGACAACAGAAAAGTGGGTGAAGGGAGATGTCGGACAGGGCAAGATATGACAAAATAATAATTCATAAATTATCAAGGGTTCATAAGGGAGGGGGGTGGGGGAGAGGGAGGGGAAAAATGAGGACCTGATGCCAGGGGCTTAAGTGGAGAGCAAATGTTTTGAGAATGATGAGGGCAAAGAATGTACAAATGTGCTTTACACAATTGATATATGTATGGATTGTGATAAGAGTGGTATGAATCCCTAATAAAATGATTTTAAAAAAGAGAGAGGAGGCAGGATTCAGCCCCAAACAAGTATGACTGGAATCTGTGTGCGCTCACCCACTCTGACATAAGCTCCCTTAATTGTAGCAAGAACAACCCAAAATGCAAATGCGAATATTTTTATTAACAATGGAAGAAATTATAACCAAATTCACTACTATGAAGTCAATTCTGACTCATGGTGACCCTATAGGAGAGAATAGCCTCCCATGTGGATTTCCAAGACTGGACAGTTTCACGGCAGTAGAAGCTTCAGCTTTCTCCTACATAGGAGCTGGTGGTTTCGAAATTACTGACCCTGAGGTTAGCAGCTCAGCACAGAACCCACTATGCCCAAAGAAAGGGCCACTGCTATCATGTCAGCTCCAACTCATAGCAACCCTGTGGGACAGAGAATTGCTCTCTAGTGTCTGCGACTTAATGAAAGTTTTTTGTTTTGTTTTGTTTTGGTTTTGACTTAATGAAAATTGTACAGAACCATACATTTATCCTGTAGAGTAGCTAGGGTGTTTGAACTACCAACCATACAGTTAACAGTCCAATGCTTAATCCAACATACCATTAATGATCCTTAACCAGAAAGGCACAGGGCTCTAAATGAGGGAAAAGCTAAGTTAATATGAAATGGCATACAAGAGCTGAACAAAAATAAGTTTAATAAAATTCTAATTAGACCCTGAAGGGTTCTTTTAATCTAATAAGATAATTTCAAAATATATATGAAAAGTCAAATAGGCAAGATATGTAAGTTTTGAAAAATAAAAGACTTGCCTTACCACATTATCAGAACATTTTCTAAATCACTATAATATGATACACATGGTATTTGAATAGGAATATGTTAAAAATCCCCAGAACAGGACAGACAATACAGAAACAGCTCTGATAAGACTTTAATACACAGAAAAGAATGGCATTTTATCTTTGAAATCAATTATCCTTTGAAAACAGCCAGTTAATAAACAGGGCTGGAACAATGATCACCTCATCTGAAAGACAAGAATGTACTGGAAGAAAATTGGGGCCAAATATATATATTTGGTTTTTTACTGTCATAGTATCAACATCCATTCTCTGTCATATATATAATGACAGGAAGACAATACACAAAAGAAGAGAAAATCCAAACAAGAAACACACAACCTAATACTCAGACATAATACTTGACAGGGGAATACAGAATACTTACAATTGAAAATGTAGAGAAAGAGCAGTCTCATGAGTTGATAGTTAAAATAGGAATTGTTAGAATTTTGTGCCTAGCACACTGACAAGGTTTAGTAAAAATAAAAACGTAAGATTTCAAAACAAGTTTGTTGATAAACTCCATGATCTTTTACTTCTATCTTTCCATATATTTTTTGAAGCCCCTTGTATCTAATCACCCTTGGGAGTGAGGATGGGAGTCATGATCCGAAGGAAGAACAAGGTGCAAGATGCTGGTAACGTTCTGCTTCTTGAACTGGGTGCAGGTTACACAGATAGGTTAGGTTTGAGCTGAAACCTATATATATATATTGTAAACATCCAGTAATAGTGGAAGGTAAAATGAAGATGTTTAAAGCCAGGAAACTTGGAAGTTGTCAAAATGAAATGGAGCACATAAAGATCACTGAAATGGATGCTACTGGCCATTTTGAATCAGACAATTGTATGATCTACTACACTTGGAATTAAAAATTGAAAAGGAATGGATGGCATCCCTTTCAATCATCGGGCAGAACACTGAAACATACAACCCCTTCAGTGAAACATTAATATTAATATACCTACAAGGAATATCAGTATATGTGACTATTATTCATATTTATCTACCAACTATTAATACCAAAGATGAAGAAATTGAAGTTTTACAACTTTTGGCAGTTTGAAATCAATCAAATGCAATCAAGATGCACTGATAATTTTTTTATTAGGGACTCATACAACTCTTATCACAATCCATACATATACATATATCAATTGTGTAAAGCACATCTGTACATTCTTTGCCCTCATCATTGTCAAAGCATTTGCTCTCCACTTAAGCCCTTTGCATCAGGTCCTCTTTTTTTCCCCTCCCTCCCTGCTCCCCCCTCCCTCATGAGCCCTTGATAATTTATAAATTATTATTTTGTCATATCTTGCCCTGTTCGACATCTCCTTTCACCTCCTTTTCTGTTGTCCATCCCCGAGGGAGGAGGTCACATGTGGCTCCTTGTAATCGGTTCCCTCTTTCCAACCCACTCACCCTCCACTCTCCCAGTATCGCCCCTCACACCCCTGGTCCTGAAGGTATCATCCGCCCTGGATTCCCTGTGCCTCAAGATGCACTGAATGATAATTACTGGTGACTGGAATGTGAAAGTCGGAAACAAAAAGGAAGGATCAGTAGCTGGCACATATGGCCTTGGTGATAGATATGACACTGAAAATTACTTGATAGAATTTTATAAGACTAATGACTTATTCATTGCAAATATCCTTTAGAGCACATAAATGGTGACTATATATGTGGATCTTGCCAGCTGAAATGCACAAGAACCAAATCAACTATAAATGTAGAAAAAGACAAGAAGCTTGATCTTATCAGCCAAAACAAGGCCAAAGGTCAATTACAGAACAGACCATCAATTACTCATATTCAAGTTCAAGTTGAAGCTGAAGAAAATCAAAACAAGTACACGAGAGCCAAAGGAAGAACTGGAGAACATCCCACCTGAATTTAGAAACCATCTCAAGAATAGAATTGATGCAGTGAACGCTGATGACAGAAGACCTGATGAGTTATGGGATGACATCAAGAACATCAGGCATGTGGTACTGGTATTGTGAGATATACTCAGACAAATGGGTAAGAACAGAAAACCCAGAAATAAAAACAGTGGCCTACAGACAATTGATCTTTGATAAGGGCCCAAAAATATCAAACTGGAAGTGAAGGCTCTGGTTCAACAAATGGTGCTGGCAAAAGTAGATATGAACCTGCAGAAGAATGAAGCAGGATCCTTACCTCACTCCACACACAAGAACAAATTCAAGATGGATCACAGACCTCGAGGTAAAACCCCAAACTCTCAGGATCATCAATGGAAAAATTGGGACAAAGCTAAGAACCTTAGTGCAGGGAATACATGGGCTATTAGAATTAAGGAAGGACACACTCTCAGAGGAAGATAAAATAGGCGGGTGGACATACGAAACAGCACACTGTGTACCTCAACGACTGCAGCAAGAGAAGAGCAAGATAGCGCACAGACTAGGAGAAGATATTTACAAATGACGTATTAGATGCAGAGTTCATCACTAAAATCTACAGAATCCTCATCCTCCAAGCCTACAACAGCAACAACAACAACAAAAAACCCACAAAAACAAATGAATAGCCCACTGAGGAGGTGGACAAAAGACTTGAACAGAAGATTCACAGAAGAGGAAACCCAAATAGCCAATACACATCTGAGAAAACGTTCCAGATCACTAACCATTCAGGAATTGCAAATTAAAACAACTATGAGACACCACCTACCACCCACAAAGATAGCCCACTTAAAAAAACAAACCAGAAAGCAGCAAATGTTGGAGAGAGTGTGGTGAGACAGGGACTCTAATTCACTGCTGGTGATCTTGTAGATATGTACAGTCACTGTGGAAAGCGATTTGGCAATACCTAAAACAGTTGGAAACTAAGATACCTTATGACCCAGCAATTCAACTGATGGGCACATACCCAGGAGAATTATGTAATAGGCCATGACCAGACATCTACCCTCCAATGTTCATTGTTGTGCAGTTCACTATTGCAAAAAATTGAAAATAGCCTAAATTTTCATCAATAGAAAAATGGATTAAAAAACTAGTATATACACACAATTGATTAGTATGTATCCCTAAAAAATAGTGATGACAATATGAAACACCTCATCTAGTGAAAAGAACGGGAGGATATTATGCTGAGTTAAGTTAGCCAAGCACAAAGATCAAGTTCAACATGAGTCCACTGAGGTAAGTCCAAACAGCCAAACAGGCCTATGGGGAAATGCACAGAACACACAATTCCTGGGCTGAGGACCAAATATTCTGGCATGAGCCAGACCAATCCTAATGAAACATATGTCAGTAAACAAAAATAAATAAAATAAACAAATTAAAAAAACAAAGATGCAGATAGCACCTGTACTGCAAGGCATCTTCCTCACCCCTCTCATATGCCTCTACAGCCCACAGAGGGGTGGGGGAAGAAAACTAACAGCAAAGTGGGACCAGGGCACTGACTCACCCAAGGAGAGGGTATTGTCCAAATTGGACTTTGGGCCGCTACTAAAATACTTTTCCACAGGAAAGGGAGACCCAGAGTAGACTTCATTTCTGTGTGCCTATCCTTGAGGGTGGTGTTCCTGCTCGGAACAGCTTGCTCCCAGAGATGACTGCAGGGCTGGCCTCAGCTCTTAGCGTGATGACAGTGCTAGAGAGGACAGCCTTGAAGATCCAGTTCCAGGAGATCAGCTGGTCTGACATGCACACATGCAAACCAACAGAAGCCTGCAACAGACCAGCAATGGGAGCAAAGCCCCTCAAGGAATCACGATCATAGACTTCTGACGACCCTGGGGGCAACTCTTGGCACCTCACCCAAACTGGGTGGGGGTTACCCACAAGGGAACCACAATGAAATTCTAAAGGTGAAATGGACTTGTAGAGAGGGTGAGGGTGGGGGCAGCACTAGACCATTCCATCCCTGACTTCAGGAAGATCAATAGGGACCTGTAGGGTGCGCTTCTTTCGGACATGAAGGCTGAGGACTAACAGGACATAAGTGCTGTTAGGTAAGCGGTCCCAGGATATGACACCCTGAAAGAAAAGGGGATCAGGCTGAGGGATTATAACTGGCCCTGCTCACTATTTAACACAGAGATAATCATCTACTCTGGGTCACAGGATACCAGTTAGTCTTGGAACTATTTATATGGTCTCTCTCTCTCTCTCTCTCTCTCTCTCTCTCTCTCTCTCTCTCTCTCTCTCTCTCTCTCTCTCTCTCTCTCTCTCTCTGGTGTCTAGCTATATAAGATAGGCAGGATAACCAACACCATGGAGACAGCTTTGGGACCAATGGTATGGGAGGGGAGGGGAGGTGGGGGAAGGCAGGGGTAAGTGGTGAGCCAATAATGACAGGGACAGGGGAAGAGCAAGGGTTATAAAATTGACAGTGAGGGAGATGTAGTGTTCCTGGTCAGGTATGACCAATCAAAGAGTCTGAGAGAAATAACTGAGAGGTGAACAATGGGTAAGCATGATAGTGGGACAGGAGGGAGAAAAAGAAAAAGATGAAAACAAAAAAATTATATATATAGGTATAAATATAGGTGTATTTGTCTATACATATACACATATGTAAATACAATAAAGAAGCAGATGGACTTTGGGCCGCTACTAAAATCTCACCTAAGTACAAGAACAATTTGTTCTAACAATGTGGCACTATGTGATACTAACCTTCCCCACATGATCACTGAAGACAAAATGGGTGCATAAGCAAATGTGGTGAAGAACGCTGATGGTACCGGGTTATTAAAACATATAGCATCTGGGGTCTTAAAGGCTTGTAGTCAAACAAGTGGCCATCAAGCAGGGAAGCAAAAAAGCCCACATGGAAAAAGCACACCAGCCTGTGTGATCATGAAGTGTTGATGGAAATCGGTAACAGAGGTTCTAAAGCAAGCAATCAAATTGATGTGAAGGAACCTGGACAAGTGGAGACCCAAAGCCCACTTGCAAGTCAATTGGACAGGTCCTCACAGAGGGACCACATGGTGCAGGGCATGAGGAATTCAGGGTGTGGTATAGCACTGATGAAACACACAACTATCCTCTAGTGGTTCTAATACAGTTCATCATATTGTGGCGACCCATATGTAAGCGTATCTGCATGTGGGCAAACTCGTGTGGAGATGGATAGAGGAGCGGTGTCTCAGTTCCTAAGACAATCGGAAATAAGATCTTAGGTGACTCCTGTGAAAGGGTAGTTCAACCCCCAAAGGGATTGAGACCCACAGGTTGAGAACTGCTGCTCTAGTTCTTTAATATTCCCTCCTTTATTAAGGCTTAGGTTTAACCTCATTAAAACTGTTAGACCTACATATGTTCACATGTATAATTAAGTTCGTTGTATGCAGGAATGCCAGGATGGATGACCCTTTAGGAACAGCAACAGGAGTAATGATTCCCTGACGATACAGGAAAGGTGGAGGGGTGGGGAACGGGGAAACTGATAGCAATGATGACTGTTTAACCCCAGTAGAGGGGAGCACATTACAGAATTGTAGGTGAATGGATATATCAGATGGTGTAAGATACGGATATATATGTGTTTATATATGTATTTATATATATAAATAAAAATAACAAGGGTTCCTGGAGGGAAGGGAAGGAAGGAATAAAGGGGAGCTGATATCAAAGAATTCAAGAAGAAAGTAAATGTTTTGGAACTGATTATAGTAGCAACTGTATAAATATGCATGATCTATTTGAATAATGGGATGTTATGACACCTGTAAGAGCTCCCAATAAGGAGAGCCAGACAGGGTGCGATGTAGCAACGATGAAAAATATAACTTTCCTCTAGTTCCTAAATGCTGCCCCCCCCTCCCGCCCCAATTCTACCTTTCAAGTCTGGCTAGGCCAGAGGATGTACACTGGTACAGATAGGAACCAGAAACACAGAATCCAGGGCGGATGATCCCTTCAGGACCAGTGGTGTGAGTGGCGATACTGGGAACATAGAGGGAGGGTGGGTTGGAAAGGGGGAACTGATTACAAGGATCTATATGTGACCACCTCCCTGGGGGATGGACAACAGAAAAGTGGATGAAGGAGATGCCAGACAGGGCAAGATATGACAAAATAATAATTTATAAATCATCAAGGGTTCATGAGGGAGAGGGGAGCGGGGAGGGAGGGGAAAAAGAAAAAGATACTATGAGACATGATGCCCCTCAGTGACTAAGGACGATACAGGGGACAGCACCGGAGACACAGTGTGGGAATTGCACCTGACCTGATCCCACCACACCGAGGCAAATCACTGGGGGAGTGCAGCGGAACAGCAAGGGAATGGAGTGGCAAGGTCCCCAGGGAATGCTGAAAGTGGACTTTGGGGCCAGGGCGTGGTGCCCCAACAGACTGGACTGGAAAACGCTCCTAAGGGCCAGCAAACGATCCCTGAACTAACTACAAGCTTTTCTCTTGTGAACTGTTTTGTTCTGTTCTTTTTCAGTGGTTTGTTTTGGTTGTTTTGTTGTCTGGTTGTTGTATACTGTTGCTTTGTGTTCCTCTGTCTAGTTTTCGTGCATGTTAGTGACTCCACAGGTCTGTCTGAATAGGACAGGCTGGATGAACTATCTGGATGAAAAACAACGGGACCGACAGTTCCGGGGGGACTTGGGGTGGGGGGGTAGGGGGGGGTAAGGAAGTGGTGTTAACAAACCCAGGGACAAGGGAAAAACATGGGACCCCAAATGGTAGAGAAGGGGGAGTGGCAGGCCTGGTGGGAAATGATCAAGGGTAAGGTTGCTTAGAGAAGAGGTATACTCTAGCCCAGGTGGCGATGAAGCATGCTAGTAGGGCAGGAGGAAGGTTAAGGGAGATGGAGGAAAGAGCTAGGAGTCAAAGGGCATTCATGGAGGTCTAGACAAAGACAGGTACATGCAAATATATATAGGAGGTTGGGGAAATAGATCTTTGTGTCTATATTTATAGGTCAAGTATTAAGGTGGCGGAAGGACCTTGGGCCTCTACTCAAACACTCCCTCTATGCATGAATACCTTCTTTTATTAAATTGGAACTCTATGATGCTCACTCTCCCGACACAACGGCTGGAGTCAAAGTGGGTGAACAAGTAAATGTGGTGAAGAAAGCTGATGGTGCCCGGCTATCAAAAGAGATAGTGACTGGGGTCTTAAAGGCTTGAAGATAAACAAGCGGCCATCTAGCTCAGAAGCAACAAAGTCCACATGGAAGAACACACCAGCCTGTGTGATCGAGTGGTCCCAAAGGGATCAGTTACCAGGCATCAAAGAACAAAAAATCATATCATTGACTGCACACCTCCATGATAGGATCGCTGAAGACAAATGGGTGCACAAGCAAATGTGGTGAAGAAAGCTGATGGTGCCCGGCTATCAAAAGAGATAGTGTCTGGGGTCTTAAAGGCTTGAAGGTGAACAAGCGGCCATCTAGCTCAGAAGCAAATAAGCCCACATGGAAGAAGCACACTGGCCAGTGCGATCACGAGGTGCCCAAGGGACCAGATATAAGGCATCATTCAAAAAAAAAAAAGATATAAGTGTGTGTATGTATGTGTATATATGTGTATATGTATATATGTATGTGTATATATATATCATATTAAATGAAGGGGGAAGTGCAGAGTGGAGACCCAAGGCCCAAGTGTCGGCCAATGGAGATCCCCTCATAGAGGGGCTTAGGAGAGGAGATGGGTTAATTAGGGTGTGAGGTAGTATCGATGAAGAACACAGCTTTCCCCCAGATCCTAGATGCTTCCTCCCCCCAACTACCATGATCCGAATTCTACCTTGCAGGGCTGGATAGGACAGAGGCTGTACACTGGTGCATATGAGGGTTGGAGGTACAGGGAATCCAGGGTGGATGATACCTTCAGGACCAAGGGTGTGAGGGACGATGCTGGGAGAGTGGAGGGTGAGTGGGTTGGAAAGGGGGAACTGATTACAAGGAGCCACATGTGACCTCTTCCCTGGGAGAGGGACAGCAGAGAAGGGGGGAAGGGAGACCCCGGATAGGGCAAGATATGACAAAATAACGAGGTATAAATTACCAAGGGCATATGAGGGAGGGGGGAAAGGGGAGGGAGGGGGGGAAAAAAAAGAGGACCTGATGCAAGGGGCTTAAGTGGAGAGCAAATGACTTGAGAATGATTGGGGCAGGGAATGTATGGATGTGCTTTATACAATTGATGTATGTATATGTATGGATTGTGGTAAGAGTTGTTTGAGTCCCTAATAAAATGTAAAAGAAGAAAAGAGAAAAAAATGATTAGGGCAAAGACTGTACAGATGTGCTTTATACAATTGATGTATGTATATGTATGAACTGTGAAAAGAATTGTATCAGCCCCAATAAATTGTTAAAATAAAAAAAAATAAGAAAAAGAAAAAAAAGAGCTCCCAATAAAATGAACAAAGCAAAACAGAATATTCATGCATTAAGAAAGCAAAAAATCATTAGGAAAACAGGAAAGAAAAGACCAAAGTGGCTATCAGAAGAGACTCTGAAACTTGCTCTTGAATGTAGAGTCACTCAAGTGAATGGATGAAACGATAAAGTACAAGAGCTGAACAAAAGATTTCAGAGGGTAGCTCAAGAAAGCAAGGTGGCACCATGGATTAAGCACTCAACTGCCAACTGAAAGAAAGATCAGTGTTTCAACCAGCTGCACCTTGGGAGAAGGGAGTGCAGTCTGCTTTTGTGAAGGCTTTCAGGCTCAGAGACCCGATGGAGCTGTTCCACTCTGTCCTCTGGGTCAGTGTGCATTGGCATCCACTGCACGACAATGGGTCTGGTTTGGAGGCTTTGTTATGCCACACTCGGTGCGGCAGCTGTCATCAGGGAAGTTACTTGGTGGAGTGTGAGGTAGATCATGTTATCCTTTGTAGGACTTATATAAATATAATGAAGAATTAAACGGAGATATGATAGAAAATGCCCCCTCCCCTGAATCCTTTTTTTATTTTTCCCAAGGCAGATGTCTTTCATTTTTTAATGCAGATATCTTTTAATAATTGTTAAACTATGTTTGGTTTTAAAGACTTCAGAGAGGGGGAGCTGATTACAAGGATCTACATGTGACCTCTTCCCTGGGGGACGGACAACAGAGAAGGAGGGGAAGGGAGACTCCGGATAGGGCAAGATATGACAAAATAATAATTTATAAATTATCAAGGGCTCATGAGGGAGTGGGGAAGGAGGGGAAAAAAGAGGACCTGATGCAAAGGGCTTAAGTGGAGAGCAAATGCTTTGAAAATGATTAGGGCAAAGAATGTACAGATGTGCTTTACACAATTGATGTATGTATATGTATGGATTGTGATAAGAGTTGTATGAGCCCCTAATAAAATGTTTTTAAAAAAGACTTCAGAGAATAGTTTAGGTTTAAGGTTTCTTTTCATTTTATTGGGGACTCATACAGCTCTTATCACAATCCATCCATCCATCCATTGTGTCAAGCACATTTGTACATCTGTTGCCTTCATCATTTTCAAAACATTTTCTTTCTACTTGAGCCCTTGGATCAGCTCATTTTTCCTTGCCCTCCCTCACGAATCCTTGATAATTTATAATTTTTTTTCATGTCTTACACTAACCCATGTCTCCTTTCACCCACTTTTCTGTTGTCCGTCCCCCAGGGAGGGGCTTATATGCAGAACATTGTGTTCAGTTTCCCCTTTCTCCCCCTTACCCTCCTGCCCTGAATCCTTTTAAGCCTTTATGGATAGCACTAATTTCTATTCCTCTTAGTTTGCCATATTGCTTTTTATTTACTCTTGGCTATAAGGAAACAAGTTTAGAATCTTTCACTTATCCTTCTTCATTATAATGGCTCTTATCCTACAGACCAAGACCAGATATCTGGGTGTGCTACCAACAAACTATGTCCATTCCAATAACATAGTTATTTGAAAATGGCTACCAAGTGGGTTCGTGAGCCCAAGAAACCCACTAGGAGTCTGATCTGAATCCACTCTTTATTTACTGATCTCTTATGCCATCCCTCTAACAAAGGGCCCATATTGGCATTTCAAGGGTCTGGGTACTGCTGTTATATTGGGTCACGTGCCCAACTGATCTTAAAATGTTTAATTATTTCTCTGTATAAATTCCAGGGTAAAATGGCCACACTCTGGGAGGGACCAGAGGAAGAATTATTTTCTGGTCTGGCAGCAGGAGATCCGGACAGGTGAGTCCTATCGGGTCGCCATTTTTTTCCCGGCCTCCTCAAGAATTATTGATATACCAGTCATATTGATATACCAGTCATGATACTGCCTGGTCTTTCCTCCCGGGGACCTGATCTTGCTTTCAGACAACCAGTTCTAGGTCTGAAACTACTCTTAACAATTGCTTCTAATCTTCTTCTGATAGTTAAATACTACCACCTGGTCTCTATTTCAGGATGCTATCAAACCTGATCATCCCCACCCCATTACCAGAGAGCATCTTCTACCATCAGCCCCGGCCTCGAGTTTCTCAGTGACATTGGTATCTCTTCCACAAGAGCAGTCATTAATGTTTGGTAAATGAAGTATCTTCTCAGCCTTCCTGCTGACCATTGGTAGCAGCTGAGCTTTCCAGCCTTACATAAAACTATAGTGAAGCCAATCTCTTTTTACCTTTTTCCCCCACCATCTTTCATGGCAATTCTAAACCTTCTACTTCACTTCAGTGTGGGCCATCTCCTCTAATGGACCACGGGCCACTCTAGCAGCATGGGAAGCCTTGTCAGTGTTAGGTCTGACATCCCTACAGTGTGCTTCCACATCAGTCAACCTTCCTTTTCCAGCCTCTGTTCCATTTCTCTTGATACGGCCCCCTCAGCATCCAGTCCCATAAGCACTCTCAGGCCCTACTTGCAAATATTTGATTAGGTTCTACAAGTTATTTATGGGTAGTTTCTTTCTTCCTTGTGCAAATTATCAATGTATTAATTCTGTTACAAATCCACCCTTCATTATCCTGTTTGTAATATTAGATCCTGACTATACAAATTTCTCCTTTACTAACTGGCACAATGTCGAGCTTTGTCAGTAGATGGTGCTGGAGGGACACTGTAAAAGGAAGGGTCTTGTCTTCCTAGTTCATGTGCTTTTCTTGTTGCTCCTGCAGCTGGCTCTATTGGATAGTGTGCTACACACCCAGTGGCACTCATACCTAGCTAGTTTCTGCAGCATCCCTTCAAGGGGCTTCCAATCTGGTTTGAAGTCCCTCCAGCCAGCTTTCCAGCAAATTGCAGTAGATCCCTATGGGCAACCTCCCATGAATCACACAGGTGCCCCAGTCAGCTATACCCTGTAGATGCTCCCTTGTTTGCCAGACTTCATCTATAGCAGCTCAGTAAGCTTCATGGCAATACAGTAAGCTACACCCATACCCTCTCTGTGGTAGTTACATAATCTGTTGTCAACTTGCAGATATTAAGAAGGAAGGGGTAGAGGTTAGTCTGTCAATCAGGTCACAGCTTGATCACTTCATTTGGAGGCTATAAGGCAGCAGTTTTCTTTCTTTTTTTAAAAACATTTTATTAGGGGCTCATACAACTCTTATCACAATCCAAACATACATCAATTGTGTAAAGCACATCTATACATTCTTTGCCCTAATCATTTTCAAAGCATTTGCTCTCCACTTAAGCCCTTTGTATCAGGTCCGCTTTTTTTCCCCCTCCCTCCCCGCTCCCCACTCCCTCATGAGCCCTTGATAATTTATAAATTATTATTTTGTCATATCTTGCCCTGTCCAACGTCTCCCTTCACCCCCTTTTCTGTTGTCCGTCCCCCAGGGAGGAGGTCACATGTAGATCCTTGTAATTGGTTCCTTCTTTCCAACCCCCTCTCCCTCTACCCTCCCAGTATCGCCACTCACACCCCTGGTCCTGAAGGTATCCTCTGCCATGGATTCCCTGAAGGCAGCAGTTTTCAACCTGTGGGTCACGACCCCTTTGGCGGTCAAATGACCCTTTCACAGGGATTGCTCAATTTATAACAGTAGCAAAATTACAGTTATGAAGTAGCAAGGAAAATAATTTTATGGTTGGGGGGGTCACCACAACATGAGGAATTATATTAAAGGGTCACGGCATTAGGAAGGTTGAGGACCACTGCTCTAAGGAAATAAATAGCTCGCTGGAGACGGACACTCATTCACTCCCTATGAAACATTCCTGTTGACAAGCCATATTGAACAATGCTGATGGCAGCCAGAGCCTTGGAACTGGAGGAGCCAGGTGGAGACCCACAGCAGTGCTAAGATGTTTCCACAACCACTGGATCCACAAGACTTTCCACCCATTGACCTGTGATCATCCTGCACTTGGCGTCATTTCATGTGAGTCTGAAGAGGAATCTAGACTGGTACTGGGCATATGGGCTAAAACCGGATTTATGTATTTGATCTGGACTGGACTGGGATGTTTCTCAATATACAATTGCTCTTTGATATAAAGTTCTTTCTTATACACATGAGTGTCCCTGGATTTGTTTCTCTAGTCAACCCAGACTAACACACTCTCCAAGGAGGTCAGAATCTCAGCCATGAGGGTAGTGCTCCTTCCAAAGATATCCCTCCTCTCTTTACCTCAGTCTTACTGAGTAAGCAGCTGCTCCCAATATCTGTTATTCTTTAAGCCTTTTGATGAATTGCACTACTTAATATTTTTTTTATAAGCGCTCCCTGTTCAAGTGACTATATGGTTTTTGTTTTGAACTGGACTCTCTCCTACCCTCCCTGAGCTGACCCAGTAACTCTTTGTCTGGTTATGTTGTAAGTTAATGGCCAAGAGAGGAGGTGTGACAGATCCTGAGGGAGCTTGTTCTTATGTTTCGACAGTTGTCTCTGCATTGTCTCCCTGCAAAAGAGGAGCACTGGCCTAACGGGGGAGCAGGCTGTTCTGCAGTTCCAGAGTGTTCAGGTGTATGATGAATCTAGATTTGAAAGCATCAACCCAAATACTCCCATCTCATATTTCAGGGTCTGGTCCTCTTTCTTTTTGATCAAGGTCCTGACCTTGAGGAAACAGGCATGCCAGGGTTGAGAACGCCTCCATTTTCTGTGAAGCTCTTCAATTTTCAGGATTAAGTCTCAGGGCCTGTGGCTGCAGTTAATGATTCTCTTTGTAGGCTGCCAAGAAAACCCTCTGGCCCTCACATTGAGCCTTTAATTGCTGAGTAATCATCCTCAGTCATTATCTTTTTCCAAAGAATCTATTGTCCCCACTATAGCTACTGAATTCCACTGTCTCCCAATGCCCTGTCCTTTTTGAATACTTAGTACATTGTCCCAGCAGTGCTACTGCTTCTGCTTTACACCAGACCATCCACCCCTAGTGAAAGTTTGAACTGCAATGCTGCCACCTGCCAGAGACTATCAGTATGTCCGCCAGCCTGGGGGTTATGCAACTCCCAACACCAAGTCTACTTTCAGGTCAGTTCCCTGGGAATCACTCGGATTTGTGTGCAAAAAGTTTACTGGAGTGCCTTGGGGGGTAGGGGGCGGGAATAAAGGATTGGGTTGAGGAAAACTTGGATGTGATGTGGTTGCAACAAAGATTTTGTTGGTATGAGGGACCATCAAGTTGCTTCCAACTCATAATGACCCCATGCACAACAGAACAAACCATTGCCAGGTCCTGAGCCATCCTCACAATTGTTCCTATGCTTCAGCCCATTGTTTCAGCCATTGTGTCAGTCCATCTCCTGAAGGGCCTTTTTTTTTTTTTTTTGCTGCCCCTCTATCAAACATGATGTCCTTCTCTAGGGACTGGTTTCTCCTGACAACATATTCAAAGTATGTAAGACGGACAAAGCCTTGCCATCCTTGCTTCTAAGGAGCTGGTCTGGCCATTACTCCCCCAAGACAAATTTGTTTGTCCTTTTGACAGCCCATGGTAATTTTAAAATGCTTTGCCTGCACAATTCAAACGCACCAAATCTTTTTCAGTCTTCCTTATTCAATGTCCAACTTTCACATGCATTTAAGGAAACTGAAAATATAGCTTGAGTCAGGTGCACCTTAGTGCTCAAAGTAACATCCTTCCTTTTAAACACTATAAAGAGGTCTTATGCAGATTTACCCAATGCAATGTGTTGTTTGATCTCTTTACTGCTACTTCCATGAGCATTGCTTGTGGATCCAAGCAAGACAAAATACTTGACAACTTCGATCTTTTCTCTATTTATCACGATGATACCTATGGGTCCAATTGTGAGGATTTGGATCTTTACATCGAGTTGCTATCTGTATTTGAGGGCTACAATCCTGTTTGACTGTCCTCATCAAGGCCAGCTGGTTCAGCCAGATTAATCCCTTTGGATCCCTTTCTATTCTTCTTCATCAGCATCTGTCAGCTTCATGTAGAAGATATCACAGCCATCACGACTTGTACATGTAGGGGTTCTGAGAAGATGTTAGAGAATTCTATTCATTGCTTTCATGGATCTACAACCTTTATTAGTGTGAGATGATATCTTTTAAATCAAATAACAATCCAATCTAAAATATTTGCTTACTGTGATCAAGACATCATCAAGCAAAAACATAACACAGAAAACTGAGCTACATACATATGGATTAAACAGTGAAAATATTTACTTCCCAATCTCAATACTCAGGTAATGGAAAGCAGGCCTTGCAAAATACTTAATGATGCTGTCACCGTGCAGAACTGGAATGAAGGGCACACAGAACAGAGTAAGGGTGAAGACAGAGACGTGTCAGGTATTTGAAAGCTGCAGTCAAACCTGAATCGAGCATAAAATAAAGGCGGGAAAACAGTGGAACATAGAATGAAAGAAGACTGAAGCCAGATCAGTCTGGAGGAGCTGATGCCATTTAGAAAATCAGTTTTACAGAGACAGGGACAAAAGCTGAGAAAATTCCAGAGATGGTGAATAAAAAATGACCAAAGTAGCAAAACACTGAAGGCAAACAAAAGTTGAGAAACTGTAATGGACTGAACTGTCCCCAACTGCCACCCCCCCCAACCCCAAATAGGTTGTAAATTATAAATCTGCACCTGTTTAAAAGCAATAAAGATACCACTTTGAAAACTAGTGTGCTTGACTCGAGGTATGGTATTTTCAATAGCCTCTTATGCATACAACTGGGCAAGTTAGACCAAACAATTGGTACCTTTGAAATATAAAGTTGGGTGGTCTCTTTGCCCTTTATAGTGTCCTCAAATTATGACCCAAGATGTGGCTACATACTCTTTTGTTAAAGGGGTTAAGTCTGTGTCTCATGAACCTAACCAAGGACCACAGCAGAAAACAGCTTAGATCAAAGGAATCATAAAGGACAAGAGAACAGCCTGTTTCTTGAAATTCTTCAGGCAGGAAATAGACCAAAGGAATTACATCCATTGTCCTCCAAGAAAAGCAACAATCCTCCCTGCAGCAGAGCCCAGAAGGCCGACACCCAGTGTCTGAGAGGGTCATTGCCCAAATGGGCTCAAAGAACAAATTATGTTCAATCTTGAGGGCTATCGTAAATTGACCTGTTTTAGACTTGCTTGGCACCCATAATTCTATCTTTCTTGCCAATTTCAACCATTTGTAATGAAATTATCTACCCCATCTACCATTGTACTTCCAAACAGGTAACTTAGAGTCCAGGTTTCACAGGTTCAGAGGAATTTTGCCCCAGGAAGGAATTAAATCAGTGGTTCCCAAAGTGGGCAATACTGCCCCCTGGGAGTAAGGCACTGGAACAGTCTACGGGGGAGGAGGGTGCCAAACCGGATACCTATGCTTTATCCCACATTATGGGTTATTGTACAAAAACTAGGGGAGCACCATTTTTTCTTTTCATGAAAAGGGAGTGGTAGGCCAAGTCAAATTTGGGAACCTTTGATTTAGATGATTCAGAAATAAGTCGTTGGCCTTGGAGTTCAGACTCTGAGGTTGATGTGATGCGATGAGGTGAAGAAACTTTACATATGGCAAAGATATCAACCTTGGGAGGCCAAAGGGTAAAATGTTATGAATTACATGCTCCAAGATGTTATAAACCCTAACTTCTATGCCTCTGGTTAAAATCCTATTTTGGAATTGGTTTTGTGAATGAGGCAGAATTAATGTAGCATGTATCTTGACTCAAAAGATACAAGATCAAACAAGCAAGCAATAGAGATGGGGGAAGGGATGTGAAACCAAATTACACTCCCCGGGAGCAGCAGCTCAAAAGGAAAGGACCTTCTTCCAGAGTGGACAGGGTTCCTTCCTTGAGAGGAAGCACCCTAAATTCAACTTCTAGCCTGTGAATAGTGACCAAACGTCTGTTAAAAGTCACCCACCCGTGATATGTTATAGCAGCACTAGATGAACTGAGACACAACTTAAAATTCCCACAAACATTAAAAAAAAAAAATCTGTTTAAGTGGAAACACATAAGACCCTAACTGAAAGAAGTGACAATGGGAGCTGAAATCTTAAGTCTCTGCAAGTAATTGAATGAGCATAAGGATTTTGAATTTGATGTGGCAGAAATAGAATCCACATATTCATTAGAATACACAATCACAAAGATACACAGTCATTTACTTTCACATACCTGTCCCTGAATTGACAGACTTTAATAAGGAATGGGAGTAAAATTAACATTTCATATTGCTGAAAGGGATTTGAACATATATTTACCTTAAGGGGTCTTAGGCCCCTAAGGGTAATGTTTATAAAAATTTTTTATACTTGATCTTAGCCAAACGGCCAAGAAGCGATTGGAAAATTGTTGGTATTAGTGGAAAATACCACATTTACCTATAAACTCTAAGATAAAATGAAAAAGAATCCTAGGAAGTCTTTACTAAAAAATTTTATTTCTATACACATGGAAGGAGAAAGGAGCCTTGGTGGGTTACACACTGGGCTCCTAACTAAAAGGTCCGTAGTTCAGAGCCACTGGCTGCTCCATAGATGGAAATGAAGCTTTCTACTCCCATAGTTACAATCTCAGAACCCACAGGTGCACTTCTTCCCTGTCTTGTGAGATCAGAGGTGGAATCAACTTGATAGCAATGAGTTGGAGTTGTTACTTTTTAGTATCGGTATTGATATAAATAAAAAACATACACCAATAAATAAGTACTCAATCATATGTATAAGCCTAGCACCAGATCAAATGAAGTCCCTAAAATGACCCTGAAAATTACCCCTACCCTAGTATTTACCAGAGACTTTCAACATTACTGAGTAAAATGGAACATTTGAGTCTGGTGGACTCAATTTTGGTTACAGTTCTATGTTGTATGAATGAAAGAAAAGAGCTAGGTAGTAGTAATGAAAGACTCGGCATCAGTGGCTTCCAAAAAGGGCATTTATTTCTCTCATGTTCTGAAGTGAGCTGTCCCAGTCAATGGTACAGTTGGGTTTCATGAAGTCACTCGGGAAACTGCCTCGAGGCTCTTCCAGCATGGTGCTCCACAATCTTCTACGACGCTGTCATCATTCACAAGGCCCTCGTTTCAGGTTCCAGCTGACAGAAAAGCAGTAGAGGTGGCAAGTCTACTTTCCGCAGGCCTAGCCTGGAAATGGCACACACCACTGGAACTCATATTCTGATAAGAATGTGACTACGCGGTCACACCTGAATGCAATGAGACAGACTCAGTCTGACGGGGTGGCTGAGAAGGAAACAATGAATGTTGCTGTGGGGGACAACACATCATTTCTGCCAAAAAGGTCTTGGGAACAATAGAAAATGTTGGTGATTGGGATGTAGGTGCCAGAAAAGACAGAAGAATGGTTACCTTTAAGTGAGGACAGGTTTGTCACTGAGAAGGAAACTTTGAAGCATTAGCAATTTAAGTAGTTACATGGACATTCACATTTTTAAATAAGGATTTTTAAATAAGGAGCTATGCTAGTTGCAAAATGTTATTATCAGGAAAGGGTCAGTCTAATCTTTACTGGATTTGTATTTTGAGATAGTTCAGTCTAACAGATAAAAAATTAGGCTTCAAAATGATAGGGAGTTTTCATATTCCTTGGGTTTACAAAAGCAAGTGTTTGTATTTTATGTATTGCTATTCCATTTTTGTTTTCAATTATGATATTTATTTGATATGAAGCAAGCTATTAAAATTCAGATTTATAATATTTTACTTATAGGAAAGAAAAGTATCAAAAGAGTCTAGGAATCAACCAGTCTTGAGTTGATCATCACCAACAAATAAGCCAATAACAATGCAGCGTTAATTCAGACTCCCATGAAATATAAGGAAAACTGGTGGGAGTGTATGGGGGTCAGACTCTTAGGTGGTCTGCTTCCAGGTATTCACACTTTTGAGAAATCCCCTCTTCAGTATGAGTAGAATTTAGCAAATAGTTTCTAACCAACAAACATAGCAAAGGCAATAGGATGGAGGTGTGTAACCACATAAAACGAATGTCAGCCTTGTTAGACACTTATTGGCTTTGACAGAGCAAGCTGCCAAGTGAGAGGGCCATGAGGAAAGGAAGTGAGGGAAGCTGAAGCCAGCAACACATGGAGGCCTTCTCTCCAAAAGCATGCAAAAATACGGAATTCTGCCAGCAATCAGGTCAACTTGGAAGCAAATCCTTCCACATTCGAGTTTCAGAGGAGACCAGCCCCGGCAGAAACCTTGATTGTAGTAGTCTGGCCTGATACACAAAGTGTTGTTTCAAGTCACTAACTTTGTAGTGGAGGAGCCCTGCTGGTGTCGTGGCTAAGCTCTTGGCTGCGAACTCAAAAGCCAGAGCTCATATCCACCAGCAGCTCCGTGGGAGAAAGGTGTGGCCGTCTGCTTCCATAGAGATGGAGCCTACAGAGCAATTCTCCTCTGTCCTAGAGGGTCACTATCAATCTCAATTGACTTGATGGCAATGTGGTTTTTTGTTGTTGCTATTATTTGAAAACCGTAGCATTGCTGTTATGCAGCAATAGATGGAACATTCTTAAAAATATTATTCAAATTCTTTAATTCCAAAAACACCTGGCAGAAAAGTAATGTTATGTTTCCCCCTATCTTCTGAGTAATATTTACTAAAACTGGGATTTTAAGAGCTAGTTCAAGAACACAACTAGAGCTGACATGAAATGGGCTGATGACCACAAGAGTGGTTCTCAATAGACCCATGTTGTAGCAGCCTCCAGTGGCATTTCATTCTTAATTAAGCTTATGAAGGGACGCATACTTGTGCCTCTGAAGTATCGCTTGTTCTTTGCTTTAGAAAGCTAAGTATAAAGGAGAAAGTTCTTTCACGTTTATTATCTTAACTATGATGTTGAATATTTATCTTCAATATTGCCTCCATTCTCTCCAAAATATTATCAAGGTAAGAAGTCCAGAGGCAGCCCTGGCGGCGCGGTAGATGCGGGCACTCCCTCCCGCCGACGTGATTAAAGATGCTGCTGGGAAAAATCTCCCAGAAGTTCTGCAGCTTAAAGCAACTCCCAGTCATCCGACTCCAGATCCTTCCAGTATTTTAAAAGGTGGATCACGAGCGCATCAGGGACGTGGGCGCAGACAGGGCGGCGTCCGAGTGGCTGCTGCGCTGTGGGGCCATGGTGCAGTATCATGGCCAGGAGCGGTGGCAGGACCCTACAACAACCTCCCAACTGGCCCTCTGGACAAATATAAGATTCAAGCAATAGAAGCAACTGGCTCCTGTGTCATGAACATTGGATTTGACCACATGGAGGACCTGCTTCATGTTGAAAAAAATAAAACTATGCAAGTGTCATTACATCAAGATGACTGTTTAGAGAGGCTCAGTCAACTTGAAACTGTACGGGAAAGCATCTTGGAAATGGAAATCATTTCCTGTGGGAATATCACAGACCGGGGCATCATTGCTCTGCATCATTTGAGAAACCTCAAGTATTTGCCGTTAAGTGATCTTCCTGGAGTAAAAGAAACAACTGTCTAAGCCTTTCAGTTAGCACTGCCTTCTCGGAACCTACAATTAAACCTGAAGTAACCAAACAAAAACAAGTACCTAGTTTCAATGCAAAGAATCATTCGAAAACTCCAGCTCTCAACAGTAGTTATTACTATCTAATTATTAATAGAACAGAGAGGAAAAGTCATGCTGAGTCCATCACACGTAGACAGTCGTCAGGTGTGACTCACGCTCGTGCTAAGATGGGAGACTGGATTTTTGTACATTAAAATGCCAAGTGAGTGACAATTAAATTCGAATATATGAGAGGGCTTCAAAATGCTTATGGAAAATGGAATTAAGATAATGGAGTTTTTGCAAACTTTGAAGTTCCCCCACCCCACCCCCGACCCCCATATTACTTGATAATAATGATAAAGCTACTTCTTGGTGTAACAATATAGAAGTGATTTAAATGTTCAACAGATAATTCTTTATTATAGTATATGTAACAGTAATTTACAGTATATTTCACTGTAGCTTGAATGTTACTTAAACATGTTACCATAAATGCACAATTGTGAAAATGTGAAGCTAAATTATAGACTCAGTGGTGGGGGGAAAAAAAGTCCACACCCCAAAATTCTTACTGGTTTATTATTTACTAGCAATATCTACTGTAATAAGACATACATAGATACCTCAATGTGCCAAGATGAAAATGTTAAATGTTACTATATCTTAATCAACAAATAGCATTTATAATAGCTTTTGCTTAATACTTAATTTCACCTAAAATAAAATTTTACTTGTTTCATTCACCTTACTATGTAAGAAACATTTAAAATTTAAACTGTTCCTGGAGTTCCAAACATTACAGTTACACTTTTAAACATGTTACTCACACCTTTTTTATTATAATATCACCTAATGTCCTAAACTAGGAGCCATGGTGTCATTGTCAGGTAAACACTAAACCACTGGGTGGGATCTACCAGCCACTCTGCAGGAGAAAGATGCAGCTGTCTGCTCCTACAAGTATTTAGAGCCTCAGAAACCATATATAAAGTCAACAAAAGTTGTAATAAACTCGATGGCAGTGATTAATGTAATAAACACCTATGTGTACAAATACACGGATCTTTGTCACATAAAGCTTGTATTTCTACTACGACATATATTAGCAAAACACTTCTCTTGTCCACTGTGCACAGCAGAAACCTATGTTCAAGTTCAATGACTTGAGGGCCAAAATTAAAAGACCATAAAAAAGTCCATCTCTAGGCATCAAAGAACAAAAAAATCATATCATTGTGAATGAGGAGGAGCGCTACTGGGGACCCAAAGCCCATCTGTAGGCAACTGGACATCCCTTACAGAAGAGTCACGGGGAGGAGACAAGCCTGTCAGGGTTCAGTGTAGCAACAATGAAACATACAACCTTCCTCTAGTTCTTAAATGCTTCCTCCCTCCACTATCATGATCCCAGTTCTATCTTACAAATCCAGCTAGACCAGAGGGTGTACATTGGTACAGATAGGAACTGAAAACCAGGGAATCCAGGACAGATGATCCCTTCAGGGCTAGTGGTGAGTGGCGATACTGGGAGGGTGGAAGGAAGGTGGGGTAGAAAGGGGGAACCGATTACAAGGATCTACATATAACCTCTTCCCTGGGTAAGGGACAACAGAAAAGCGGGTGAAGGGAGACATCGGGCAGTGTAAGATATGACAAAATAATAATAATTTATAAATTATCAAGGGTTCATGAGGGAGGAGGGAGTGGGTTGGGAAAGGAAAAATGAGGAGCTGATACCAAGAGCTCAAGTAGAAAGCAAATGTTTTGAGAATGATGAGGGAAATAAATGTACAAATGTGCTTGACACAATGGATGGATGTATGGATTTTATAAGAGTTGTATGAGCCCCAATAAAATGATTAAAAAAAAAATCTCTTTTGAGGATACTTAAATACACAATACAGATTCTAAGGAAATCCCTGGACATTCAGTAAGCAGCTTCAAGAGCACAGAGCCAAGAAAGGAGGCATTATAAAGGGAGACTGAGTTTCATTTATTTGTAGGCATGGCATTTTCCTACAAAGTTCTAGACTGAAAAGTAAAAAAAAAATTAGTATTTTTTTATTAAGTAAGGTTCCAGTTAAAACATACACAGGTTTATTCCACAGCATGGTCAAGCATACTGTCTGTGAATGGCTACAGACAAGCCCTCTCAGTAATGCAGTCTTAATCTCATGAGGCTGCCTCAAAAAACAAAGATCCAATCACAGTGGCTTCCAAAGGGACGTGCAGGGCCAGTTATGTTCTAGGGAGAGTGATGGGTTAGCTCAGGTTCTAGTAACTGGTTTATAGAACTCCAAAGGTAAAAAGATTTTCTTGAAGAAAAATCAGAGGGACTTAGTAGGAAGAAATTTCCAGAAAATTAAAAACTGCATTGGTGAGAAAAGGTCTGAAAAGCTATGCCAGATTTTATTCTATGATGACACAACATACTTGTTCACTCTTTAAGGGAACCAAGCGCTGTACTAGGAGAACTTTTCATTAGGAAACCTTACTCCAATCTCCCAACAGCCTTGCTCTTGTACCTTCAAACTTTTTGTTCCCAAAATAAAACACATTAAAAAAAATACAGTTTAGGTGTATTCTTCAGCAAGGATTCTTCAGCAAGGGTTAGAGATGGAAAAGGAAATGTGTAGACTTAGATGGAGGAGCTGCTGAGAAACAATAGCTTCACAAATTCGATAATTTTATTTAATAAAGGTTTCTATTCTTGTGTCGAGAAACAGTAACTTCACATTCTTGCTGTTTGTTTAATAATGGTTTGTCTCTTTGTAGCTATACTTCTCTACTTATCCTTGTATGGAAAAATTCTGTGACCTTTTCAAGTCTTAGAATGAACATTCAAGGTAACAAAACCCAGCAAAGTTCATAAAAAATTACTCACTCTTTTCACTCTCTGTCAAATTTTCAGAATCCACTAAGTGAACTGAGTGCATAGCAGACATAATCTTCTGAGCAACACTGGAGAGCGGAGGCTGACAGAGTTCAAAGCCTACAAATGCCTCATTATTGTCCATTTTCATAAAATCCTAAATGTAAGATAAATGTCCACATATTAATTTTGAGACTTGAAAACAGAAAGCACTAGTTATTTGAAAAACTAAGCACTGAAGCCTTTTTTTAAAAATGAATATACTAATAACCACCACAGTAAACTGGTATCAATTACTCCATAGCAAAGAACAGTACAGAAATAAAGCTAAGAATCAATTCAAACATTGTATTAAACAAGCAGAAAACTAAAAAACATATTTCAGGTAAACCAATTTTGAAGTATGCACTCTCTCCCAATATTATGGAAGTTTGAAAAATGGCTGTTACTAGTCTTAAAATATATAAATCTAAAGCCACAAAAAATTATTTATAGCTGACTTGGGGAACTAGGGTAGATACACAAACTCATCATACCACTCAGCTCTACTAGCCCCTGGCTGAAGGTTCCAAACCAAAGTCACTGCTATCCAGCCGATGGCAAGCAACTCGTACAGGACAGGCTAGAACTGTAGCTGTGGGTTTCTGAGACTGTAAATCTTTATGGGAGTAGAGAGCCTCGTCTTCTCCCACAGAGTAGTTAGCGGTTTCAAGTTGCTGACTTTGAGGTTAGCAGCCCAACCTACAGCTTACACCACCAGGACTAAGCTGAAGGTACAGTAGGGGCTAATACACATTACCAAGCATATAGTCATATACCTAACATATTTGACACTAAACTGAATTTACTACCATGAGCAAAGAAACGAGGCATGATAGTTTTCCATATTATCTGAGGAAAGAAAAATTAAAAGTATATTCTCCGTCAGCAAGTAAATAGAAAAAAAATAAGCCACTCAAGTGAGAAGCAGCTGATAGTAAAATCTTACACATTTATTGCTATAAAATTGTCAAGTATATTAACACCTAATTAATATAAAACTTTAAATGTATAAATACAGTTAGAAAAAACATTTTTGTTCAATGGACTAAGAACATCAACAGGCCTCACCTTCTGACTATAATTCTGAATATAAGAGAAAAAGAAACACATTCAATGTCATTGAGTTGGTTCTGACTCATAGTCATCCCATAGGGCATCATAGAACTGCTCCTTAAGTTTACAAGACTCTTTATAGATGACAGCAGTTCCATAATGACCACCTATATTTTTAGTTTGGCATTCCCTGGTAAATGCAGGTATATATTTTAAAATAATGTCTTCTCTTTCTTCTGTAAAGTTCACGTTTAATACCATCATGTCTAAATTGGACTTCAGGAAGCATTTGAAACAATAACTGGTAAATAAGCTACTTTTAATTACTTTATACCAACATCAAGTGTTTTCTAATTGCTCAAATACTATGGTAGTCTCCTAAAAGAAATACAAGCCAATGTTTGCTTTGTCATTTCAGAGAAACTGAAAAAAAAAGAGCATCACACATCCTTCTAGCAATTCTTCAACGGAATTGTTTCATCTGGAGGCCACGCAGTGTTCAGTCACAGTAAAGGTAATTGTCTTGCAGAAGTTTGGAGTGCCCAGGACCTTATGCCTAAAAAGGACAATGGCCAGTGGAGTCCTGATTTTTTTCATGCTTTAAGTGGCCAGTGGAGTCCTGATTTTTTTTCATGCTTTAAGTAGAACATTAATTAATACAGCCTCAAATTTTATAGCTGGGAAGTATGGGGAAAGGTTGGTGGAGGGGTAGAATTTTACTTTATAGTCAGATACAAAGAAACCTGTCGTGTCACATATTTAAGGCCTACAAATTTAACAATGCCGGCGCAAACTTGTAAAAATATCTTCAGTATCTAAACAGTAGAAAATTTCTATTTCCCTCTATACATACATGGGAAAAAAGGGGGGTAAAGGAGAGGTATAACTAATTTTTAAAATATCTACATTACATAATAGTGCTTTTTCCTTGTAGATAAAAAATTACTATAACTAAGTAACTCATCCACTAAGTGCCAACAAGCAAATAAATGTTCAAGTCATAAAAAGTCTGAAACTTTGAACAAACATGTTCTATTAGGGGACAAAACAATCAGATATAATACTAGAGTTCATTAAATAAAATGTTCCATTGACCTTGAATTTTAAAATTGAGTGGTGTTGGATAGAATGTATTCTTATAGGTAAAACATTAAAACATGACATTCCAAATAAGGATAGTAAAGATTCAATTTTTAGTAGTTTTCAATCTTCAAGACCAACAGCTTTCATCTTTGACTGACTTTCTAAATTTTCCACAATCTCTTGCAGATAAGCTTCATTTTTAAAAAAATAGACATATAATTCTCTTTCCAATCGATGCAGTTTATTAGTTGCCAAAATTTTCCTTTTAGCCTTCACATCAGCAAGAATATCTGTGAGGAACTGATTTAACGTGTTCAGGTGAGACTCAACTTGACGAAACTGGTCCATGAGACCCTAAGGGAAGTAAATGAAAACACTTTCAATTCAAGAGCTTTATATTCATACCACCAGATTTCAAATGTAACTTACATGGCAAAACTCACAATGAGTTAATAACATTCCCATAATGATAACAATAAACTGCATTTAACAATCTATGATAAATTTAATACAAGTGATGCAGGATCAATTGCAACTTCTGAGAAGTCATCTTAAATTTTTAAACTCCTTTCTTAAAAGACTTGCTGTGTAGGACTGCAGGAGCATGAGGGGTAGTGAATTTGTTCCAAGGCAGCGCTGAACCTTCCAAAAGGTGCAATGAGCAAACTTAGCCGGTCGAGTTGAAAAAAAAAATGTAGACAAGAAATTATTATTGAAATTAAATAGTGGCAGGCATGTCTAAGTGATATTGAAGGCATCTGATTCCTTTACGAATTATGTTAGAGAGGAGATAGTAGCTAGTGGACAACAGACACTACTGGAATGGTGGTAGAGCCCTTACAAATCTGGCTAGACCAGAGCATGTACACTGGTACACATAGGAACTGGAAACACAGGGAATCCAGGACGGATGATCCCCTAAGGACCAGTGGTGAGAGTGGCGATACCAGGAGGGTAGGGTAGAGAGGGGGAACCAATTATAAGGATCTATATGTAACCTCCTCCCTAGGGGATGGACAACAGAAAAGTGGGTGAAGGGAGACATCAGACAGTGTAATATATGACAATATAATAATTTATTAATTATCAAGGTTCATGAGGGGGGGGTGAGTGGGGAGGGAGGGGGAAAATGAGGAGCTGATGCCAGGGGCTTACATGGAGAACAAATGTTTTGAGAATGATGACAGTAACGAATGTCCAAAGTGCTTTAGACAATTGATGTATGTATGGACGATGATGAGTTGTTATGAGCCCTAATAAAGTGATTTTTTTTAAATTGGTGGTAATACAAGGAAACAGTATCATCATGTTGGGAACCGTGGAAGGACTATGAGTGAAGACTATGGGCAGCAAAGTAATCAACTGCTTCCACACACCCCCCTCCAAAGGCCTGGTTTGACTATAATGTAAAAAATGAGGCTACGTACATTGTTTCATATTTTTTGTTAAACACTTGATATGTAAACTATTCTGCACATTCAAGTAGTTTTCCAAAATTATTGAATGCCTTTCCCAAGTGCCAAGCACTGTTTTAGAGACAAGACATACAAGAACAAACAACCTTTTCCCTCATGGAGTTTGCATTTAGCTAAATCAAATCTTGCCTTGGCCTAACCTCTCTTTGCTCCAGCCAGAGATACCAAGAAACCCTAAAAACAAAACAATTATCAATAAAAATATTTCACCTCAACAAATGCTCCATTATTCTTTTTCAAAGTTATAGCAAATAGATAAGACATTTAACAAAAAAATTCCAGAAGTACAGACTTAAATAATTCTTATTCTTATAAATGTAGCCCTACTAGACTCAATAAACTCAATAAATTCAAATTCCTAGCTTCTTAGAATTTAAAATAATGCATTAAAAAGTTTCCACAGCTTTCTAACGAAGTACTCTACTCTTACACATTTTCAGCCAGTTGATGTTTTCTGAAAATCTATGAATTACTTCAACTTTCCCACCACTTGTCTGCAGTCTGTCATATTTGTATGTTGCTGTGATGCTGGAAGCCAATGTCACTGGTATTTCAAAGGCCAGCAGGACCAACGTGAACATGTTTCAGCAGAGCTTCCTGTGGCTCCCCACTTCAGTGGAAGAAGCCGCTGAAAACCATATGCATACTTTTGAAGCATTTTCACATGCTGAAAGCCTGAACCAAGGAAGCAGAATATTGTAGGAGACACTGCACACAGATGGGTCCTCAGAGGTCTGAGGGGACTCAAAATGTGACTAAACAGATTATTTTTTTGAAGGAGAGCAGACCATGGTGAAATGCGTTGAATAAAGCCTGTGGGCGTGGAACCTTGGGGATCTTCATTTGTCAA